>NW_028318458.1:970177-1600354 GCF_062004578.1 Staurois parvus
AGCTTGAAAGATGCAGAGTAGCGGCTTTCAGCCATTAAGGACTCCAAGTGGCAGAAAAAGCCTAGAGAAGAGTGCCTCGTGTGAGGATCGAACTCACGACCTTCAGATTATGAGACTGACGCGCTACCTACTGCGCTAACGAGGCAGCGTGCTGGAAGATGGGCACTTGTCCCCCCTGCCCACCACGCTTGGAAGACTATGGCGGTGCTAGTTTTCTTCTCGCTTTGGTTTTCTCTATTTCTCCCACAGCAGCCTTGGCAGTTTTCCCATATGGTCTAGCGCTTAGGATTCCTGGTTTTCACCCAGGCGGCCCGGGTTCGACTCCCGGTATGGGAAATGCAAGACATTTTAGTGACACGCTTGCTCCTGCTTCTTAAACCTGCCAAACTCTTTTCCCCTTGCAACCTCAAATCATTCCCTTGTTGGCAAAGTACCAAGCAACGCAACATACATGCTCTGCTTCAACAACCCCTAGTGCTTTACTTCCAACTGCTTTACAAATCTGCCCGCATAGTCCAGCGGGTCTTGCTGCTTTGCCTCCCTCTCTCTACGCTCATTTTGAGGACAATTTATCAAAGAGTCGAAAGACATGCGAAGACTAAAAACTTGCAAACACTCACAGTCATCACTGACCGGTCATAAAAACCCAATGAAATCAACGAAGAAAACCCCAGGCGACATTAAGAATATTCCGTCCCCACCTTGCCTTCATGGAAGGAAAACAAAACAAAACAAAGGCCTACACTATGGCAGGACTGGTGGACCCAGTTTTGGTGCCGCAGATAAAACAGAAACAAATCATTGCACATTCTTACAAAGAAACAACATCCACAGTGGTTATCATACGCTGAGAGCAAACCATGAACTAAAGGCAAAGCCAAAGAGCCTCGGCTTTTCATGTGCCAAGAGAAAAGGGTGAAACTGAGAAGGACCAGAAAGATCTTTCACTCTTTTTTTGAAAAAAAAAAACCAAAAACTCTTTACATTCCTCTCTGTCTCTTCAATTTCATTCCCTGTCTTGTCCAAGTGCTGAGCAATGGGGCACATGTGCTTGCTTTCAACAAGCCTTATTGGGCTTGATATGAAATTGCTTTTGGAAATCTGGCCTTTCATTTCAAAGAGGTTGCTGCTTTTCTTCCGCTTTTCGCCACTCCTTCTATAAGATGCTGAGAGACACTATTAAAAAGCCTTTGAAACATAGCAAAGTGAAGCAAAAACACTCAATGCCCATTTCAGAAGCGGTCCTTCTCCAGTTTCCCACAGTTGCTAAAAAGGGCCTAATCCACGTCAAGGCTGGGAGTCCAACGTTTGCGGGTAAAGATAGGAGGGAATGCTATTTCTTTTGGGCTTCTTTCCAAGGAAGCCAAATCCATGCACAAATCATTTCCCACCAGTAATCATGCAGTGAGGAAAAGCGGCGAAAGGGGGAAGTTAAAGTACCCGTGCTGTTCAAAGGCAAAGAAAGCGTTTTGAAATCAGGGAGGACAACAAGGTGGGGACTTTTCCCATTTTTCCCACCTTTGTAAAAGCCCTTTTGAATCCTCTGTTCTGTTTTCTTTCTGTGTGATGAAAGGGAGTGAAGCCCGTGACATGGTGGATGTGTGGAAAATGCATGTGTTTTTTTCCAGGGTGAGTAGACAGTGTATGTTGCAAGCTCTGTTAGATGCAGAGTTGGCGATTTCGGCTCCTGAGGAAAATGGTGGAGGGCATAGGAGCTTTGAAAGCTTGAGCTGCTGATGACTTTTCCCTGGATATGGCTTCTTGCAAAGCTTGAAAGATGCAGAGTAGCGGCTTTCAGCCATTAAGAACTCCAAGTGGCAGAAAAAGCCTAGAGAAGAGTGCCCCGTGTGAGGATCAAACTCACGACCTTCAGATTATGAGACTGACGCGCTACCTACTGCGCTAACGAGGCTGCGTGCTGGAAGATGGGCACTTGTCCCCCCTGCCCACCACGCTTGGAAGACCATGGCGGTGCTAGTTTTCTTCTCGCTTTGGTTTTCTCTATTTCTCCCACAGCAGCCTTGGCAGTTTTCCCATATGGTCTAGCGCTTAGGATTCCTGGTTTTCACCCAGGCGGCCCGGGTTCGACTCCCGGTATGGTAAATGCAAGACATTTTAGTGACACGCTTGCTCCTGCTGCTTAAACCTGCCAAACTCTTTTCCCCTTGCAACCTCAAATCATTCCCTTGTTGGCAAAGTACCAAGCAACGCAACATACATGCTCTGCTTCAACAACCCCTAGTGCTTTACTTCCAATTGCTTTACAAATCTGCCCGCATAGTCCAGCGGGTCTTGCTGCTTTGCCTCCCTCTCTCTACGCTCATTTTGAGGACAATTTATCAAAGAGTCGAAAGACATGCGAAGACTAAAAACTTGCAAACACTCACAGTCATCACTGACCGGTCATAAAAACCCAATGAAATCAACGAAGAAAACCCCAGGCGACATTAAGAATATTCCGTCCCCACCTTGCCTTCATGGAAGGAAAACAAAACAAAACAAAGGCCTACACTATGGCAGGACTGATGGACCCAGTTTTGGTGCCGCAGATAAAACAGAAACAAATCATTGCACATTCTTACAAAGAAACAACATCCACAGTGGTTATCATACGCTGAGAGCAAACCATGAACTAAAGGCAAAGCCAAAGAGCCTCGGCTTTTCATGTGCCAAGAGAAAAGGGTGAAACTGAGAAGGACCAGAAAGATCTTTCACTCTTTTTTTGAAAAAAAAAAAACCAAAAACTCTTTACATTCCTCTCTGTCTCTTCAATTTCATTCCCTGTCTTGTCCAAGTGCTGAGCAATGGGGCACATGTGCTTGCTTTCAACAATCCTTATTGGGCTTGATATGAAATTGCTTTTGGAAATCTGGCCTTTCATTTCAAAGAGGTTGCTGCTTTTCTTCCGCTTTTCGCCACTCCTTCTATAAGATGCTGAGAGACACTATTAAAAAGCCTTTGAAACATAGCAAAGTGAAGCAAAAACACTCAATGCCCATTTCAGAAGCGGTCCTTCTCCAGTTTCCCAGAGTTGCTAAAAAGGGCCTAATCCACGTCAAGGCTGGGAGTCCAACGTTTGCGGGTAAAGATAGGAGGGAATGCTATTTCTTTTGGGCTTCTTTCCAAGGAAGCCAAATCCATGCACAAATCATTTCCCACCGGTAATCATGCAGTGAGGAAAAGCGGCGAAAGGGGGAAGTTAAAGTACCCGTGCTGTTCAAAGGCAAAGAAAGCGTTTTGAAATCAGGGAGGACAACAAGGTGGGGACTTTTCCCATTTTTCCCACCTTTGTAAAAGCCCTTTTGAATCCTCTGTTCTGTTTTCTTTCTGTGTGATGAAAGGGAGTGAAGCCCGTGACATGGTGGATGTGTGGAAAATGCATGTGTTTTTTTCCAGGGTGAGTAGACAGTGTATGTTGCAAGCTCTGTTAGATGCAGAGTTGGCGATTTCGGCTCCTGAGGAAAATGGTGGAGGGCATAGGAGCTTTGAAAGCTTGAGCTGCTGATGACTTTTCCCTGGATATGGCTTCTTGCAAAGCTTGAAAGATGCAGAGTAGCGGCTTTCAGCCATTAAGGACTCCAAGTGGCAGAAAAAGCCTAGAGAAGAGTGCCCCGTGTGAGGATCGAACTCACGACCTTCAGATTATGAGACTGACGTGCTACCTACTGCGCTAACGAGGCTGCGTGCTGGAAGATGGGCACTTGTCCCACCTGCCCACCACGCTTGGAAGACCATGGCGGTGCTAGTTTTCTTCTCGCTTTGGTTTTCTCTATTTCTCCCACAGCAGCCTTGGCAGTTTTCCCATATGGTCTAGCGCTTAGGATTCCTGGTTTTCACCCAGGCGGCCCGGGTTCGACTCCCGGTATGGGAAATGCGAGACATCTTAGTGAAACGCTTGCTCCTGCTGCTTAAACCTGCCAAACTCTTTTCCCCTTGCAACCTCAAATCATTCCCTTGTTGGCAAAGTACCAAGCAACGCAACATACATGCTCTGCTTCAACAACCCCTAGTGCTTTACTTCCAACTGCTTTACAAATCTGCCCGCATAGTCCAGCGAGTCTTGCTGCTTTGCCTCCCTCTCTCTACGCTCATTTTGAGGACAATTTATCAAAGAGTCGAAAGACATGCGAACACTAAAAACTTGCAAACACTCACAGTCATCACTGACCGGTCATAAAAACCCAATGAAATCAACGAAGAAAACCCCAGGCGACATTAAGAATATTCCGTCCCCACCTTGCCTTCATGGAAGGAAAACAAAACAAAACAAAGGCCTACACTATGGCAGGACTGGTGGACCCAGTTTTGGTGCCGCAGATAAAACAGAAACAAATCATTGCACATTCTTACAAAGAAACAACATCCACAGTGGTTATCATACGCTGAGAGCAAACCATGAACTAAAGGCAAAGCCAAAGAGCCTCGGCTTTTCATGTGCCAAGAGAAAAGGGTGAAACTGAGAAGGACCAGAAAGATCTTTCACTCTTTTTTTGAAAAAAAAATAAACCAAAAACTCTTTACATTCCTCTCTGTCTCTTCAATTTCATTCCCTGTCTTGTCCAAGTGCTGAGCAATGGGGCACATGTGCTTGCTTTCAACAAGCCTTATTGGGCTTGATATGAAATTGCTTTTGGAAATCTGGCCTTTCATTTCAAAGAGGTTGCTGCTTTTCTTCCGCTTTTCGCCACTCCTTCTATAAGATGCTGAGAGACACTATTAAAAAGCCTTTGAAACATAGCAAAGTGAAGCAAAAACACTCAATGCCCATTTCAGAAGCGGTCCTTCTCCAGTTTCCCACAGTTGCTAAAAAGGGCCTAATCCACGTCAAGGCTGGGAGTCCAACGTTTGCGGGTAAAGATAGGAGGGAATGCTATTTCTTTTGGGCTTTTTTCCAAGGAAGCCAAATCCATGCACAAATCATTTCCCACCGGTAATCATGCAGTGAGGAAAAGCGGCGAAAGGGGGAAGTTAAAGTACCCGTGCTATTCAAAGGCAAAGAAAGCGTTTTGAAATCAGGGAGGACAACAAGGTGGGGACTTTTCCCATTTTTCCCACCTTTGTAAAAGCCCTTTTGGATCCTCTGTTCTGTTTTCTTTCTGTGTGATGAAAGGGAGTGAAGCCCGTGACATGGTGGATGTGTGGAAAATGCATGTGTTTTTTTCCAGGGTGAGTAGACAGTGTATGTTGCAAGCTCTGTTAGATGCAGAGTTGGCGATTTCGGCTCCTGAGGAAAATGGTGGAGGGCAAAGGAGCTTTGAAAGCTTGAGCTGCTGATGACTTTTCCCTGGATATGGCTTCTTGCAAAGCTTGAAAGATGCAGAGTAGCGGCTTTCAGCCATTAAGGACTCCAAGTGGCAGAAAAAGCCTAGAGAAGAGTGCCTCGTGTGAGGATCGAACTCACGACCTTCAGATTATGAGACTGACGCGCTACCTACTGTGCTAACGAGGCAGCGTGCTGGAAGATGGGCACTTGTCCCCCCTGCCCACCACGCTTGGAAGACCATGGCAGTGCTAGTTTTCTTCTCGCTTTGGTTTTCTCTATTTCTCCCACAACAGCCTTGGCAGTTTTCCCATATGGTCTAGCGCTTAGGATTCCTGGTTTTCACCCAGGCGGCCCGGGTTCGACTCCCGGTATGGGAAATGCAAGACATTTTAGTGACACGCTTGCTCCTGCTACTTAAACCTGCCAAACTCTTTTCCCCTTGCAACCTCAAATCATTCCCTTGTTGGCAAAGTACCAAGCAACGCAACATACATGCTCTGCTTCAACAACCCCTAGTGCTTTACTTCCAACTGCTTTACAAATCTGCCCACATAGTCCAGCGGGTCTTGCTGCTTTGCCTCCCTCTCTCTACGCTCATTTTGAGGACAATTTATCAAAGAGTCGAAAGACATGCGAACACTAAAAACTTGCAAACACTCACAGTCATCACTGACCGGTCATAAAAACCCAATGAAATCAACGAAGAAAACCCCAGGCGACATTAAGAATATTCCGTCCCCACCTTGCCTTCATGGAAGGAAAACAAAACAAAACAAAGGCCTACACTATGGCAGGACTGGTGGACCCAGTTTTGGTGCCGCAGATAAAACAGAAACAAATCATTGCACATTCTTACAAAGAAACAACATCCACAGTGGTTATCATACGCTGAGAGCAAACCATGAACTAAAGGCAAAGCCAAAGAGCCTCGGCTTTTCATGTGCCAAGAGAAAAGGGTGAAACTGAGAAGGACCAGAAAGATCTTTCACTCTTTTTTTGAAAAAAAAATAAACCAAAAACTCTTTACATTCCTCTCTGTCTCTTCAATTTCATTCCCTGTCTTGTCCAAGTGCTGAGCAATGGGGCACATGTGCTTGCTTTCAACAAGCCTTATTGGGCTTGATATGAAATTGCTTTTGGAAATCTGGCCTTTCATTTCAAAGAGGTTGCTGCTTTTCTTCCGCTTTTCGCCACTCCTTCTATAAGATGCTGAGAGACACTATTAAAAAGCCTTTGAAACATAGCAAAGTGAAGCAAAAACACTCAATGCCCATTTCAGAAGCGGTCCTTCTCCAGTTTCCCACAGTTGCTAAAAAGGGCCTAATCCACGTCAAGGCTGGGAGTCCAACGTTTGCGGGTAAAGATAGGAGGGAATGCTATTTCTTTTGGGCTTTTTTCCAAGGAAGCCAAATCCATGCACAAATCATTTCCCACCGGTAATCATGCAGTGAGGAAAAGCGGCGAAAGGGGGAAGTTAAAGTACCCGTGCTATTCAAAGGCAAAGAAAGCGTTTTGAAATCAGGGAGGACAACAAGGTGGGGACTTTTCCCATTTTTCCCACCTTTGTAAAAGCCCTTTTGGATCCTCTGTTCTGTTTTCTTTCTGTGTGATGAAAGGGAGTGAAGCCCGTGACATGGTGGATGTGTGGAAAATGCATGTGTTTTTTTCCAGGGTGAGTAGACAGTGTATGTTGCAAGTTCTGTTAGATGCAGAGTTGGCGATTTCGGCTCCTGAGGAAAATGGTGGAGGGCAAAGGAGCTTTGAAAGCTTGAGCTGCTGATGACTTTTCCCTGGATATGGCTTCTTGCAAAGCTTGAAAGATGCAGAGTAGCGGCTTTCAGCCATTAAGGACTCCAAGTGGCAGAAAAAGCCTAGAGAAGAGTGCCTCGTGTGAGGATCGAACTCACGACCTTCAGATTATGAGACTGACGCGCTACCTACTGTGCTAACGAGGCAGCGTGCTGGAAGATGGGCACTTGTCCCCCCTGCCCACCACGCTTGGAAGACCATGGCGGTGCTAGTTTTCTTCTCGCTTTGGTTTTCTCTATTTCTCCCACAGCAGCCTTGGCAGTTTTCCCATATGGTCTAGCGCTTAGGATTCCTGGTTTTCACCCAGGCGGCCCGGGTTCGACTCCCGGTATGGTAAATGCAAGACATTTTAGTGACACGCTTGCTCCTGCTACTTAAACCTGCCAAACTCTTTTCCCCTTGCAACCTCAAATCATTCCCTTGTTGGCAAAGTACCAAGCAACGCAACATACATGCTCTGCTTCAACAACCCCTAGTGCTTTACTTCCAACTGCTTTACAAATCTGCCCGCATAGTCCAGCGGGTCTTGCTGCTTTGCCTCCCTCTCTCTACGCTCATTTTGAGGACAATTTATCAAAGAGTCGAAAGACATGCGAAGACTAAAAACTTGCAAACACTCACAGTCATCACTGACCGGTCATAAAAACCCAATGAAATCAACGAAGAAAACCCCAGGCGACATTAAGAATATTCCGTCCCCACCTTGCCTTCATGGAAGGAAAACAAAACAAAACAAAGGCCTACACTATGGCAGGACTGGTGGACCCAGTTTTGGTGCCGCAGATAAAACAGAAACAAATCATTGCACATTCTTACAAAGAAACAACATCCACAGTGGTTATCATACGCTGAGAGCAAACCATGAACTAAAGGCAAAGCCAAAGAGCCTCGGCTTTTCATGTGCCAAGAGAAAAGGGTGAAACTGAGAAGGACCAGAAAGATCTTTCACTCTTTTTTTGAAAAAAAAAAACCAAAAACTCTTTACATTCCTCTCTGTCTCTTCAATTTCATTCCCTGTCTTGTCCAAGTGCTGAGCAATGGGGCACATGTGCTTGCTTTCAACAAGCCTTATTGGGCTTGATATGAAATTGCTTTTGGAAATCTGGCCTTTCATTTCAAAGAGGTTGCTGCTTTTCTTCCGCTTTTCGCCACTCCTTCTATAAGATGCTGAGAGACACTATTAAAAAGCCTTTGAAACATAGCAAAGTGAAGCAAAAACACTCAATGCCCATTTCAGAAGCGGTCCTTCTCCAGTTTCCCACAGTTGCTAAAAAGGGCCTAATCCACGTCAAGGCTGGGAGTCCAACGTTTGCGGGTAAAGATAGGAGGGAATGCTATTTCTTTTGGGCTTCTTTCCAAGGAAGCCAAATCCATGCACAAATCATTTCCCACCGGTAATCATGCAGTGAGGAAAAGCGGCGAAAGGGGGAAGTTAAAGTACCCGTGCTGTTCAAAGGCAAAGAAAGCGTTTTGAAATCAGGGAGGACAACAAGGTGGGGACTTTTCCCATTTTTCCCACCTTTGTAAAAGCCCTTTTGAATCCTCTGTTCTGTTTTCTTTCTGTGTGATGAAAGGGAGTGAAGCCCGTGACATGGTGGATGTGTGGAAAATGCATGTGTTTTTTTCCAGGGTGAGTAGACAGTGTATGTTGCAAGCTCTGTTAGATGCAGAGTTGGCGATTTCGGCTCCTGAGGAAAATGGTGGAGGGCATAGGAGCTTTGAAAGCTTGAGCTGCTGATGACTTTTCCCTGGATATGGCTTCTTGCAAAGCTTGAAAGATGCAGAGTAGCGGCTTTCAGCCATTAAGAACTCCAAGTGGCAGAAAAAGCCTAGAGAAGAGTGCCCCGTGTGAGGATCAAACTCACGACCTTCAGATTATGAGACTGACGCGCTACCTACTGCGCTAACGAGGCTGCGTGCTGGAAGATGGGCACTTGTCCCCCCTGCCCACCACGCTTGGAAGACCATGGCGGTGCTAGTTTTCTTCTCGCTTTGGTTTTCTCTATTTCTCCCACAGCAGCCTTGGCAGTTTTCCCATATGGTCTAGCGGTTAGGATTCCTGGTTTTCACCCAGGCGGCCCGGGTTCGACTCCCGGTATGGGAAATGCAAGACATTTTAGTGACACGCTTGCTCCTGCTGCTTAAACCTGCCAAACTCTTTTCCCCTTGCAACCTCAAATCATTCCCTTGTTGGCAAAGTACCAAGCAACGCAACATACATGCTCTGCTTCAACAACCCCTAGTGCTTTACTTCCAACTGCTTTACAAATCTGCCCGCATAGTCCAGCGGGTCTTGCTGCTTTGCCTCCCTCTCTCTACGCTCATTTTGAGGACAATTTATCAAAGAGTCGAAAGACATGCGAAGACTAAAAACTTGCAAACACTCACAGTCATCACTGACCGGTCATAAAAACCCAATGAAATCAACGAAGAAAACCCCAGGCGACATTAAGAATATTCCGTCCCCACCTTGCCTTCATGGAAGGAAAACAAAACAAAACAAAGGCCTACACTATGGCAGGACTGGTGGACCCAGTTTTGGTGCCGCAGATAAAACAGAAACAAATCATTGCACATTCTTACAAAGAAACAACATCCACAGTGGTTATCATACGCTGAGAGCAAACCATGAACTAAAGGCAAAGCCAAAGAGCCTCGGCTTTTCATGTGCCAAGAGAAAAGGGTGAAACTGAGAAGGACCAGAAAGATCTTTCACTCTTTTTTTGAAAAAAAAAAACCAAAAACTCTTTACATTCCTCTCTGTCTCTTCAATTTCATTCCCTGTCTTGTCCAAGTGCTGAGCAATGGGGCACATGTGCTTGCTTTCAACAATCCTTATTGGGCTTGATATGAAATTGCTTTTGGAAATCTGGCCTTTCATTTCAAAGAGGTTGCTGCTTTTCTTCCGCTTTTCGCCACTCCTTCTATAAGATGCTGAGAGACACTATTAAAAAGCCTTTGAAACATAGCAAAGTGAAGCAAAAACACTCAATGCCCATTTCAGAAGCGGTCCTTCTCCAGTTTCCCACAGTTGCTAAAAAGGGCCTAATCCACGTCAAGGCTGGGAGTCCAACGTTTGCGGGTAAAGATAGGAGGGAATGCTATTTCTTTTGGGCTTCTTTCCAAGGAAACCAAATCCATGCACAAATCATTTCCCACCGGTAATCATGCAGTGAGGAAAAGCGGCGAAAGGGGGAAGTTAAAGTACCCGTGCTATTCAAAGGCAAAGAAAGCGTTTTGAAATCAGGGAGGACAACAAGGTGGGGACTTTTCCCATTTTTCCCACCTTTGTAAAAGCCCTTTTGGATCCTCTGTTCTGTTTTCTTTCTGTGTGATGAAAGGGAGTGAAGCCCGTGACATGGTGGATGTGTGGAAAATGCATGTGTTTTTTTCCAGGGTGAGTAGACAGTGTATGTTGCAAGCTCTGTTAGATGCAGAGTTGGCGATTTCGGCTCCTGAGGAAAATGGTGGAGGGCAAAGGAGCTTTGAAAGCTTGAGCTGCTGATGACTTTTCCCTGGATATGGCTTCTTGCAAAGCTTGAAAGATGCAGAGTAGCGGCTTTCAGCCATTAAGGACTCCAAGTGGCAGAAAAAGCCTAGAGAAGAGTGCCCCGTGTGAGGATCGAACTCACGACCTTCAGATTATGAGACTGACGCGCTACCTACTGCGCTAACGAGGCTGCGTGCTGGAAAATGGGCACTTGTCCCACCTGCCCACCACGCTTGGAAGACCATGGCGGTGCTAGTTTTCTTCTCGCTTTGGTTTTCTCTATTTCTCCCACAGCAGCCTTGGCAGTTTTCCCATATGGTCTAGCGGTTAGGATTCCTGGTTTTCACGCAGGCGGCCCGGGTTCGACTCCCGGTATGGGAAATGCGAGACATTTTAGTGACACGCTTGCTCCTGCTGCTTAAACCTGCCAAACTCTTTTCCCCTTGCAACCTGAAATCATTCCCTTGTTGGCAAAGTACCAAGCAACGCAACATACATGCTCTGCTTCAACAACCCCTAGTGCTTTACTTCCAACTGCTTTACAAATCTGCCCGCATAGTCCAGCGAGTCTTGCTGGTTTGCCTCCCTCTCTCTACGCTCATTTTGAGGACAATTTATCAAAGAGTCGAAAGACATGCGAAGACTAAAAACTTGCAAACACTCACAGTCATCACTGACCGGTCATAAAAACCCAATGAAATCAATGAAGAAAACCCCAGGCGACATTAAGAATATTCCGTCCCCACCTTGCCTTCATGGAAGGAAAACAAAACAAAACAAAGGCCTACACTATGGCAGGACTGGTGGACCCAGTTTTGGTGCCGCAGATAAAACAGAAACAAATCATTGCACATTCTTACAAAGAAACAACATCCACAGTGGTTATCATACGCTGAGAGCAAACCATGAACTAAAGGCAAAGCCAAAGAGCCTCGGCTTTTCATGTGCCAAGAGAAAAGGGTGAAACTGAGAAGGACCAGAAAGATCTTTCACTCTTTTTTTGAAAAAAAAAAACCAAAAACTCTCTACATTCCTCTCTGTCTCTTCAATTTCATTCCCTGTCTTGTCCAAGTGCTGAGCAATGGGGCACATGTGCTTGCTTTCAACAAGCCTTATTGGGCTTGATATGAAATTGCTTTTGGAAATCTGGCCTTTCATTTCATAGAGGTTGCTGCTTTTCTTCCGCTTTTCGCCACTCCTTCTATAAGATGCTGAGAGACACTATTAAAAAGCCTTTGAAACATAGCAAAGTGAAGCAAAAACACTCAATGCCCATTTCAGAAGCGGTCCTTCTCCAGTTTCCCACAGTTGCTAAAAAGGGCCTAATCCACGTCAAGGCTGGGAGTCCAACGTTTGCGGGTAAAGATAGGAGGGAATGCTATTTCTTTTGGGCTTCTTTTCAAGGAAGTTAAATCCATGCACAAATCATTTCCCACCGGTAATCATGCAGTGAGGAAAAGCGGCGAAAGGGGGAAGTTAAAGTACCCGTGCTATTCAAAGGCAAAGAAAGCGTTTTGAAATCAGGGAGGACAACAAGGTGGGGACTTTTCCCATTTTTCCCACCTTTGTAAAAGCCCTTTTGGATCCTCTGTTCTGTTTTCTTTCTGTGTGATAAAAGGGAGTGAAGCCCGTGACATGGTGGATGTGTGGAAAATGCATGTGTTTTTTTCCAGGGTGAGTAGACAGTGTATGTTGCAAGCTCTGTTAGATGCAGAGTTGGCGATTTCGGCTCCTGAGGAAAATGGTGGAGGGCAAAGGAGCTTTGAAAGCTTGAGCTGCTGATGACTTTTCCCTGGATATGGCTTCTTGCAAAGCTTGAAAGATGCAGAGTAGCGGCTTTCAGCCATTAAGGACTCCAAGTGGCAGAAAAAGCCTAGCGAAGAGTGCCCCGTGTGAGGATCGAACTCACGACCTTCAGATTATGAGACTGACGCGCTACCTACTGCGCTAACGAGGCTGCGTGCTGGAAGATGGGCACTTGTCCCACCTGCCCACCACGCTTGGAAGACCATGGCGGTGCTAGTTTTCTTCTCGCTTTGGTTTTCTCTATTTCTCCCACAGCAGCCTTGGCAGTTTTCCCATATGGTCTAGCGCTTAGGATTCCTGGTTTTCACCCAGGCGGCCCGGGTTCGACTCCCAGTATGGGAAATGCTAGACATTTTAGTGACACGCTTGTTCCTGCTGCTTAAACCTGTCAAACTCTTTTCCCCTTGCAACCTCAAATCATTCCCTTGTTGGCAAAGTACCAAGCAACGCAACATACATGCTCTGCTTCAACAACCCCTAGTGCTTTACTTCCAACTGCTTTACAAATCTGCCCGCATAGTCCAGCGGGTCTTGCTGCTTTGCCTCCCTCTCTCTACGCTCATTTTGAGTACAATTTATCAAAGAGTCGAAAGACATGCGAACACTAAAAACTTGCAAACACTCACAGTCATCACTGACCGGTCATAAAAACCCAATGAAATCAACGAAGAAAACCCCAGGCGACATTAAGAATATTCCGTCCCCACCTTGCCTTCATGGAAGGAAAACAAAACAAAACAAAGGCCTACACTATGGCAGGACTGGTGGACCCAGTTTTGGTGCCGCAGATAAAACAGAAACAAATCATTGCACATTCTTACAAAGAAACAACATCCACAGTGGTTATCATACGCTGAGAGCAAACCATGAACTAAAGGCAAAGCCAAAGAGCCTCGGCTTTTCATGTGCCAAGAGAAAAGGGTGAAACTGAGAAGGCCCAGAAAGATCTTTCACTCTTTTTTTGAAAAAAAAAAACCAAAAACTCTTTACATTCCTCTCTGTCTCTTCAATTTCATTCCCTGTCTTGTCCAAGTGCTGAGCAATGGGGCACATGTGCTTGCTTTCAACAAGCCTTATTGGGCTTGATATGAAATTGCTTTTGGAAATCTGGCCTTTCATTTCAAAGAGGTTGCTGCTTTTCTTCCGCTTTTCGCCACTCCTTCTATAAGATGCTGAGAGGCACTATTAAAGAGCCTTTGAAACATAGCAAAGTGAAGCAAAAACACTCAATGCCCATTTCAGAAGCGGTCCTTCTCCAGTTTCCCACAGTTGCTAAAAAGGGCCTAATCCACGTCAAGGCTGGGAGTCCAACGTTTGCGGGTAAAGATAGGAGGGAATGCTATTTCTTTTGGGCTTCTTTCCAAGGAAGCCAAATCCATGCACAAATCATTTCCCACCGGTAATCATGCAGTGAGGAAAAGCGGCGAAAGGGGGAAGTTAAAGTACCCGTGCTATTCAAAGGCAAAGAAAGCGTTTTGAAATCAGGGAGGACAACAAGGTGGGGACTTTTCCCATTTTTCCCACCTTTGTAAAAGCCCTTTTGGATCCTCTGTTCTGTTTTCTTTCTGTGTGATGAAAGGGAGTGAAGCCCGTGACATGGTGGATGTGTGGAAAATGCATGTGTTTTTTTCCAGGGTGAGTAGACAGTGTATGTTGCAAGCTCTGTTAGATGCAGAGTTGGCGATTTCGGCTCCTGAGGAAAATGGTGGAGGGCAAAGGAGCTTTGAAAGCTTGAGCTGCTGATGACTTTTCCCTGGATATGGCTTCTTGCAAAGCTTGAAAGATGCAGAGTAGCGGCTTTCAGCCATTAAGGACTCCAAGTGGCAGAAAAAGCCTAGAGAAGAGTGCCCCGTGTGAGGATCGAACTCACGACCTTCAGATTATGAGACTGACGCGCTACCTACTGCGCTAACGAGGCTGCATGCTGGAAGATGGGCACTTGTCCCACCTGCCCACCACGCTTGGAAGACCATGGCGGTGCTAGTTTTCTTCTCGCTTTGGTTTTCTCTATTTCTCCCACAGCAGCCTTGGCAGTTTTACCATATGGTCTAGCACTTAGGATTCCTGGTTTTCGCCCAGGCGGCCCGGGTTCGACTCCCGGTATGGGAAATGCGAGACATCTTAGTGAAACGCTTGCTCCTGCTGCTTAAACCTGCCAAACTCTTTTCCCCTTGCAACCTCAAATCATTCCCTTGTTGGCAAAGTACCAAGCAACGCAACATACATGCTCTGCTTCAACAACCCCTAGTGCTTTACTTCCAACTGCTTTACAAATCTGCCCGCATAGTCCAGCGAGTCTTGCTGCTTTGCCTCCCTCTCTCTACGCTCATTTTGAGGACAATTTATCAAAGAGTCGAAAGACATGCGAACACTAAAAACTTGCAAACACTCACAGTCATCACTGACCGGTCATAAAAACCCAATGAAATCAACGAAGAAAACCCCAGGCGACATTAAGAATATTCCGTCCCCACCTTGCCTTCATGGAAGGAAAACAAAACAAAACAAAGGCCTACACTATGGCAGGACTGGTGGACCCAGTTTTGGTGCCGCAGATAAAACAGAAACAAATCATTGCACATTCTTACAAAGAAACAACATCCACAGTGGTTATCATACGCTGAGAGCAAACCATGAACTAAAGGCAAAGCCAAAGAGCCTCGGCTTTTCATGTGCCAAGAGAAAAGGGTGAAACTGAGAAGGACCAGAAAGATCTTTCACTCTTTTTTTGAAAAAAAAAAACCAAAAACTCTTTACATTCCTCTCTGTCTCTTCAATTTCATTCCCTGTCTTGTCCAAGTGCTGAGCAATGGGGCACATGTGCTTGCTTTCAACAAGCCTTATTGGGCTTGATATGAAATTGCTTTTGGAAATCTGGCCTTTCATTTCAAAGAGGTTGCTGCTTTTCTTCCGCTTTTCGCCACTCCTTCTATAAGATGCTGAGAGACACTATTAAAAAGCCTTTGAAACATAGCAAAGTGAAGCAAAAACACTCAATGCCCATTTCAGAAGCGGTCCTTCTCCAGTTTCCCACAGTTGCTAAAAAGGGCCTAATCCACGTCAAGGCTGGGAGTCCAACGTTTGCGGGTAAAGATAGGAGGGAATGCTATTTCTTTTGGGCTTCTTTCCAAGGAAGCCAAATCCATGCACAAATCATTTCCCACCGGTAATCATGCAGTGAGGAAAAGCGGCGAAAGGGGGAAGTTAAAGTACCCGTGCTGTTCAAAGGCAAAGAAAGCGTTTTGAAATCAGGGAGGACAACAAGGTGGGGACTTTTCCCATTTTTCCCACCTTTGTAAAAGCCCTTTTGAATCCTCTGTTCTGTTTTCTTTCTGTGTGATGAAAGGGAGTGAAGCCCGTGACATGGTGGATGTGTGGAAAATGCATGTGTTTTTTTCCAGGGTGAGTAGACAGTGTATGTTGCAAGCTCTGTTAGATGCAGAGTTGGCGATTTCGGCTCCTGAGGAAAATGGTGGAGGGCATAGGAGCTTTGAAAGCTTGAGCTGCTGATGACTTTTCCCTGGATATGGCTTCTTGCAAAGCTTGAAAGATGCAGAGTAGCGGCTTTCAGCCATTAAGAACTCCAAGTGGCAGAAAAAGCCTAGAGAAGAGTGCCCCGTGTGAGGATCAAACTCACGACCTTCAGATTATGAGACTGACGCGCTACCTACTGCGCTAACGAGGCTGCGTGCTGGAAGATGGGCACTTGTCCCCCCTGCCCACCACGCTTGGAAGACCATGGCGGTGCTAGTTTTCTTCTCGCTTTGGTTTTCTCTATTTCTCCCACAGCAGCCTTGGCAGTTTTCCCATATGGTCTAGCGCTTAGGATTCCTGGTTTTTACCCAGGCGGCCCGGGTTCGACTCCCGGTATGGGAAATGCAAGACATTTTAGTGACACGCTTGCTCCTGCTGCTTAAACCTGCCAAACTCTTTTCCCCTTGCAACCTCAAATCATTCCCTTGTTGGCAAAGTACCAAGCAACGCAACATACATGCTCTGCTTCAACAACCCCTAGTGCTTTACTTTCAATTGCTTTACAAATCTGCCCGCATAGTCCAGCGGGTCTTGCTGCTTTGCCTCCCTCTCTCTACGCTCATTTTGAGGACAATTTATCAAAGAGTCGAAAGACATGCGAAGACTAAAAACTTGCAAACACTCACAGTCATCACTGACCGGTCATAAAAACCCAATGAAATCAACAAAGAAAACCCCAGGCGACATTAAGAATATTCCGTCCCCACCTTGCCTTCATGGAAGGAAAACAAAACAAAACAAAGGCCTACACTATGGCAGGACTGGTGGACCCAGTTTTGGTGCCGCAGATAAAACAGAAACAAATCATTGCACATTCTTACAAAGAAACAACATCCACAGTGGTTATCATACGCTGAGAGCAAACCATGAACTAAAGGCAAAGCCAAAGAGCCTCGGCTTTTCATGTGCCAAGAGAAAAGGGTGAAACTGAGAAGGACCAGAAAGATCTTTCACTCTTTTTTTGAAAAAAAAATAAACCAAAAACTCTTTACATTCCTCTCTGTCTCTTCAATTTCATTCCCTGTCTTGTCCAAGTGCTGAGCAATGGGGCACATGTGCTTGCTTTCAACAAGCCTTATTGGGCTTGATATGAAATTGCTTTTGGAAATCTGGCCTTTCATTTCAAAGAGGTTGCTGCTTTTCTTCCGCTTTTCGCCACTCCTTCTATAAGATGCTGAGAGACACTATTAAAAAGCCTTTGAAACATAGCAAAGTGAAGCAAAAACACTCAATGCCCATTTCAGAAGCGGTCCTTCTCCAGTTTCCCACAGTTGCTAAAAAGGGCCTAATCCACGTCAAGGCTGGGAGTCCAACGTTTGCGGGTAAAGATAGGAGGGAATGCTATTTCTTTTGGGCTTTTTTCCAAGGAAGCCAAATCCATGCACAAATCATTTCCCACCGGTAATCATGCAGTGAGGAAAAGCGGCGAAAGGGGGAAGTTAAAGTACCCGTGCTATTCAAAGGCAAAGAAAGCGTTTTGAAATCAGGGAGGACAACAAGATGGGGACTTTTCCCATTTTTCCCACCTTTGTAAAAGCCCTTTTGGATCCTCTGTTCTGTTTTCTTTCTGTGTGATGAAAGGGAGTGAAGCCCGTGACATGGTGGATGTGTGGAAAATGCATGTGTTTTTTTCCAGGGTGAGTAGACAGTGTATGTTGCAAGCTCTGTTAGATGCAGAGTTGGCGATTTCGGCTCCTGAGGAAAATGGTGGAGGGCAAAGGAGCTTTGAAAGCTTGAGCTGCTGATGACTTTTCCCTGGATATGGCTTCTTGCAAAGCTTGAAAGATGCAGAGTAGCGGCTTTCAGCCATTAAGGACTCCAAGTGGCAGAAAAAGCCTAGAGAAGAGTGCCTCGTGTGAGGATCGAACTCACGACCTTCAGATTATGAGACTGACGCGCTACCTACTGCGCTAACGAGGCAGCGTGCTGGAAGATGGGCACTTGTCCCCCCTGCCCACCACGCTTGGAAGACTATGGCGGTGCTAGTTTTCTTCTCGCTTTGGTTTTCTCTATTTCTCCCACAGCAGCCTTGGCAGTTTTCCCATATGGTCTAGCGCTTAGGATTCCTGGTTTTCACCCAGGCGGCCCGGGTTCGACTCCCGGTATGGGAAATGCAAGACATTTTAGTGACACGCTTGCTCCTGCTTCTTAAACCTGCCAAACTCTTTTCCCCTTGCAACCTCAAATCATTCCCTTGTTGGCAAAGTACCAAGCAACGCAACATACATGCTCTGCTTCAACAACCCCTAGTGCTTTACTTCCAACTGCTTTACAAATCTGCCCGCATAGTCCAGCGGGTCTTGCTGCTTTGCCTCCCTCTCTCTACGCTCATTTTGAGGACAATTTATCAAAGAGTCGAAAGACATGCGAAGACTAAAAACTTGCAAACACTCACAGTCATCACTGACCGGTCATAAAAACCCAATGAAATCAACGAAGAAAACCCCAGGCGACATTAAGAATATTCCGTCCCCACCTTGCCTTCATGGAAGGAAAACAAAACAAAACAAAGGCCTACACTATGGCAGGACTGGTGGACCCAGTTTTGGTGCCGCAGATAAAACAGAAACAAATCATTGCACATTCTTACAA
Source organism: Staurois parvus (assembly GCF_062004578.1). NCBI lineage: Eukaryota > Metazoa > Chordata > Amphibia > Anura > Ranidae > Staurois > Staurois parvus. The sequence continues at coordinate 988,672 of NW_028318458.1, forward strand.
AGAAACAACATCCACAGTGGTTATCATACGCTGAGAGCAAACCATGAACTAAAGGCAAAGCCAAAGAGCCTCGGCTTTTCATGTGCCAAGAGAAAAGGGTGAAACTGAGAAGGACCAGAAAGATCTTTCACTCTTTTTTTGAAAAAAAAAAACCAAAAACTCTTTACATTCCTCTCTGTCTCTTCAATTTCATTCCCTGTCTTGTCCAAGTGCTGAGCAATGGGGCACATGTGCTTGCTTTCAACAAGCCTTATTGGGCTTGATATGAAATTGCTTTTGGAAATCTGGCCTTTCATTTCAAAGAGGTTGCTGCTTTTCTTCCGCTTTTCGCCACTCCTTCTATAAGATGCTGAGAGACACTATTAAAAAGCCTTTGAAACATAGCAAAGTGAAGCAAAAACACTCAATGCCCATTTCAGAAGCGGTCCTTCTCCAGTTTCCCACAGTTGCTAAAAAGGGCCTAATCCACGTCAAGGCTGGGAGTCCAACGTTTGCGGGTAAAGATAGGAGGGAATGCTATTTCTTTTGGGCTTCTTTCCAAGGAAGCCAAATCCATGCACAAATCATTTCCCACCAGTAATCATGCAGTGAGGAAAAGCGGCGAAAGGGGGAAGTTAAAGTACCCGTGCTGTTCAAAGGCAAAGAAAGCGTTTTGAAATCAGGGAGGACAACAAGGTGGGGACTTTTCCCATTTTTCCCACCTTTGTAAAAGCCCTTTTGAATCCTCTGTTCTGTTTTCTTTCTGTGTGATGAAAGGGAGTGAAGCCCGTGACATGGTGGATGTGTGGAAAATGCATGTGTTTTTTTCCAGGGTGAGTAGACAGTGTATGTTGCAAGCTCTGTTAGATGCAGAGTTGGCGATTTCGGCTCCTGAGGAAAATGGTGGAGGGCATAGGAGCTTTGAAAGCTTGAGCTGCTGATGACTTTTCCCTGGATATGGCTTCTTGCAAAGCTTGAAAGATGCAGAGTAGCGGCTTTCAGCCATTAAGAACTCCAAGTGGCAGAAAAAGCCTAGAGAAGAGTGCCCCGTGTGAGGATCAAACTCACGACCTTCAGATTATGAGACTGACGCGCTACCTACTGCGCTAACGAGGCTGCGTGCTGGAAGATGGGCACTTGTCCCCCCTGCCCACCACGCTTGGAAGACCATGGCGGTGCTAGTTTTCTTCTCGCTTTGGTTTTCTCTATTTCTCCCACAGCAGCCTTGGCAGTTTTCCCATATGGTCTAGCGCTTAGGATTCCTGGTTTTCACCCAGGCGGCCCGGGTTCGACTCCCGGTATGGTAAATGCAAGACATTTTAGTGACACGCTTGCTCCTGCTGCTTAAACCTGCCAAACTCTTTTCCCCTTGCAACCTCAAATCATTCCCTTGTTGGCAAAGTACCAAGCAACGCAACATACATGCTCTGCTTCAACAACCCCTAGTGCTTTACTTCCAATTGCTTTACAAATCTGCCCGCATAGTCCAGCGGGTCTTGCTGCTTTGCCTCCCTCTCTCTACGCTCATTTTGAGGACAATTTATCAAAGAGTCGAAAGACATGCGAAGACTAAAAACTTGCAAACACTCACAGTCATCACTGACCGGTCATAAAAACCCAATGAAATCAACGAAGAAAACCCCAGGCGACATTAAGAATATTCCGTCCCCACCTTGCCTTCATGGAAGGAAAACAAAACAAAACAAAGGCCTACACTATGGCAGGACTGATGGACCCAGTTTTGGTGCCGCAGATAAAACAGAAACAAATCATTGCACATTCTTACAAAGAAACAACATCCACAGTGGTTATCATACGCTGAGAGCAAACCATGAACTAAAGGCAAAGCCAAAGAGCCTCGGCTTTTCATGTGCCAAGAGAAAAGGGTGAAACTGAGAAGGACCAGAAAGATCTTTCACTCTTTTTTTGAAAAAAAAAAAACCAAAAACTCTTTACATTCCTCTCTGTCTCTTCAATTTCATTCCCTGTCTTGTCCAAGTGCTGAGCAATGGGGCACATGTGCTTGCTTTCAACAATCCTTATTGGGCTTGATATGAAATTGCTTTTGGAAATCTGGCCTTTCATTTCAAAGAGGTTGCTGCTTTTCTTCCGCTTTTCGCCACTCCTTCTATAAGATGCTGAGAGACACTATTAAAAAGCCTTTGAAACATAGCAAAGTGAAGCAAAAACACTCAATGCCCATTTCAGAAGCGGTCCTTCTCCAGTTTCCCACAGTTGCTAAAAAGGGCCTAATCCACGTCAAGGCTGGGAGTCCAACGTTTGCGGGTAAAGATAGGAGGGAATGCTATTTCTTTTGGGCTTCTTTCCAAGGAAGCCAAATCCATGCACAAATCATTTCCCACCGGTAATCATGCAGTGAGGAAAAGCGGCGAAAGGGGGAAGTTAAAGTACCCGTGCTGTTCAAAGGCAAAGAAAGCGTTTTGAAATCAGGGAGGACAACAAGGTGGGGACTTTTCCCATTTTTCCCACCTTTGTAAAAGCCCTTTTGAATCCTCTGTTCTGTTTTCTTTCTGTGTGATGAAAGGGAGTGAAGCCCGTGACATGGTGGATGTGTGGAAAATGCATGTGTTTTTTTCCAGGGTGAGTAGACAGTGTATGTTGCAAGCTCTGTTAGATGCAGAGTTGGCGATTTCGGCTCCTGAGGAAAATGGTGGAGGGCATAGGAGCTTTGAAAGCTTGAGCTGCTGATGACTTTTCCCTGGATATGGCTTCTTGCAAAGCTTGAAAGATGCAGAGTAGCGGCTTTCAGCCATTAAGGACTCCAAGTGGCAGAAAAAGCCTAGAGAAGAGTGCCCCGTGTGAGGATCGAACTCACGACCTTCAGATTATGAGACTGACGTGCTACCTACTGCGCTAACGAGGCTGCGTGCTGGAAGATGGGCACTTGTCCCCCCTGCCCACCACGCTTGGAAGACCATGGCGGTGCTAGTTTTCTTCTCGCTTTGGTTTTCTCTATTTCTCCCACAGCAGCCTTGGCAGTTTTCCCATATGGTCTAGCGGTTAGGATTCCTGGTTTTCACCCAGGCGGCCCGGGTTCGACTCCCGGTATGGGAAATGCAAGACATTTTAGTGACACGCTTGCTCCTGCTGCTTAAACCTGCCAAACTCTTTTCCCCTTGCAACCTCAAATCATTCCCTTGTTGGCAAAGTACCAAGCAACGCAACATACATGCTATGCTTCAACAACCCCTAGTGCTTTACTTCCAACTGCTTTACAAATCTGCCCGCATAGTCCAGCGGGTCTTGCTGCTTTGCCTCCCTCTCTCTACGCTCATTTTGAGGACAATTTATCAAAGAGTCGAAAGACATGCGAAGACTAAAAACTTGCAAACACTCACAGTCATCACTGACTGGTCATAAAAACCCAATGAAATCAACGAAGAAAACCCCAGGCGACATTAAGAATATTCCGTCCCCACCTTGCCTTCATGGAAGGAAAACAAAACAAAACAAAGGCCTACACTATGGCAGGACTGGTGGACCCAGTTTTGGTGCCGCAGATAAAACAGAAACAAATCATTGCACATTCTTACAAAGAAACAACATCCACAGTGGTTATCATACGCTGAGAGCAAACCATGAACTAAAGGCAAAGCCAAAGAGCCTCGGCTTTTCATGTGCCAAGAGAAAAGGGTGAAACTGAGAAGGACCAGAAAGATCTTTCACTCTTTTTTTGAAAAAAAAAAACCAAAAACTCTTTACATTCCTCTCTGTCTCTTCAATTTCATTCCCTGTCTTGTCCAAGTGCTGAGCAATGGGGCACATGTGCTTGCTTTCAACAAGCCTTATTGGGCTTGATATGAAATTGCTTTTGGAAATCTGGCCTTTCATTTCAAAGAGGTTGCTGCTTTTCTTCCGCTTTTCGCCACTCCTTCTATAAGATGCTGAGAGACACTATTAAAAAGCCTTTGAAACATAGCAAAGTGAAGCAAAAACACTCAATGCCCATTTCAGAAGCGGTCCTTCTCCAGTTTCCCACAGTTGCTAAAAAGGGCCTAATCCACGTCAAGGCTGGGAGTCCAACGTTTGCGGGTAAAGATAGGAGGGAATGCTATTTCTTTTGGGCTTCTTTCCAAGGAAGCCAAATCCATGCACAAATCATTTCCCACCGGTAATCATGCAGTGAGGAAAAGCGGCGAAAGGGGGAAGTTAAAGTACCCGTGCTGTTCAAAGGCAAAGAAAGCGTTTTGAAATCAGGGAGGACAACAAGGTGGGGACTTTTCCCATTTTTCCCACCTTTGTAAAAGCCCTTTTGAATCCTCTGTTCTGTTTTCTTTCTGTGTGATGAAAGGGAGTGAAGCCCGTGACATGGTGGATGTGTGGAAAATGCATGTGTTTTTTTCCAGGGTGAGTAGACAGTGTATGTTGCAAGCTCTGTTAGATGCAGAGTTGGCGATTTCGGCTCCTGAGGAAAATGGTGGAGGGCATAGGAGCTTTGAAAGCTTGAGCTGCTGATGACTTTTCCCTGGATATGGCTTCTTGCAAAGCTTGAAAGATGCAGAGTAGCGGCTTTCAGCCATTAAGGACTCCAAGTGGCAGAAAAAGCCTAGAGAAGAGTGCCCCGTGTGAGGATCGAACTCACGACCTTCAGATTATGAGACTGACGCGCTACCTACTGCGCTAACGAGGCTGCGTGCTGGAAGATGGGCACTTGTCCCCCCTGCCCACCACGCTTGGAAGACCATGGCGGTGCTAGTTTTCTTCTCGCTTTGGTTTTCTCTATTTCTCCCACAGCAGCCTTGGCAGTTTTCCCATATGGTCTAGCGGTTAGGATTCCTGGTTTTCACCCAGGCGGCCCGGGTTCGACTCCCGGTATGGGAAATGCAAGCCATTTTAGTGACACGCTTGCTCCTGCTGCTTAAACCTGCCAAACTCTTTTCCCCTTGCAACCTCAAATCATTCCCTTGTTGGCAAAGTTCCAAGCAACGCAACATACATGCTCTGCTTCAACAACCCCTAGTGCTTTACTTCCAACTGCTTTACAAATCTGCCCGCATAGTCCAGCGGGTCTTGCTGCTTTGCCTCCCTCTCTCTACGCTCATTTTGAGGACAATTTATCAAAGAGTCGAAAGACATGCGAAGACTAAAAACTTGCAAACACTCACAGTCATCACTGACCGGTCATAAAAACCCAATGAAATCAACGAAGAAAACCCCAGGCGACATTAAGAATATTCCGTCCCCACCTTGCCTTCATGGAAGGAAAACAAAACAAAACAAAGGCCTACACTATGGCAGGACTGGTGGACCCAGTTTTGGTGCCGCAGATAAAACAGAAACAAATCATTGCACATTCTTACAAAGAAACAACATCCACAGTGGTTATCATACGCTGAGAGCAAACCATGAACTAAAGGCAAAGCCAAAGAGCCTCGGCTTTTCATGTGCCAAGAGAAAAGGGTGAAACTGAGAAGGACCAGAAAGATCTTTCACTCTTTTTTTGAAAAAAAAAAACCAAAAACTCTTTACATTCCTCTCTGTCTCTTCAATTTCATTCCCTGTCTTGTCCAAGTGCTGAGCAATGGGGCACATGTGCTTGCTTTCAACAAGCCTTATTGGGCTTGATATGAAATTGCTTTTGGAAATCTGGCCTTTCATTTCAAAGAGGTTGCTGCTTTTTTTCCGCTTTTCGCCACTCCTTCTATAAGATGCTGAGAGACACTATTAAAAAGACTTTGAAACATAGCAAAGTGAAGCAAAAACACTCAATGCCCATTTCAGAAGCGGTCCTTCTCCAGTTTCCCACAGTTGCTAAAAAGGGCCTAATCCACGTCAAGGCTGGGAGTCCAACGTTTGCGGGTAAAGATAGGAGGGAATGCTATTTCTTTTGGGCTTCTTTTCAAGGAAGCCAAATCCATGCACAAATCATTTCCCACCGGTAATCATGCAGTGAGGAAAAGCGGCGAAAGGGGGAAGTTAAAGTACCCGTGCTATTCAAAGGCAAAGAAAGCGTTTTGAAATCAGGGAGGACAACAAGGTGGGGACTTTTCCCATTTTTCCCACCTTTGTAAAAGCCCTTTTGAATCCTCTGTTCTGTTTTCTTTCTGTGTGATGAAAGGGAGTGAAGCCCGTGACATGGTGGATGTGTGGAAAATGCATGTGTTTTTTTCCAGGGTGAGTAGACAGTGTATGTTGCAAGCTCTGTTAGATGCAGAGTTGGCGATTTCGGCTCCTGAGGAAAATGGTGGAGGGCAAAGGAGCTTTGAAAGCTTGAGCTGCTGATGACTTTTCCCTGGATATGGCTTCTTGCAAAGCTTGAAAGATGCAGAGTAGCGGCTTTCAGCCATTAAGGACTCTAAGTGGCAGAAAAAGCCTAGAGAAGAGTGCCTCGTGTGAGGATCGAACTCACGACCTTCAGATTATGAGACTGACGCGCTACCTACTGCGCTAACGAGGCTGCGTGCTGGAAGATGGGCACTTGTCCTCCCTGCCCACCACGCTTGGAAGACCATGGCGGTGCTAGTTTTCTTCTCGCTTTGGTTTTCTCTATTTCTCCCACAGCAGCCTTGGCAGTTTTCCCATATGGTCTAGCGGTTAGGATTCCTGGTTTTCACCCAGGCGGCCCGGGTTCGACTCCCGGTATGGGAAATGCAAGACATTTTAGTGACACGCTTGCTCCTGCTGCTTAAACCTGCCAAACTCTTTTCCCCTTGCAACCTCAAATCATTCCCTTGTTGGCAAAGTACCAAGCAACGCAACATACATGCTCTGCTTCAACAACCCCTAGTGCTTTACTTCCAACTGCTTTACAAATCTGCCCGCATAGTCCAGCGGGTCTTGCTGCTTTGCCTCCCTCTCTCTACGCTCATTTTGAGGACAATTTATCAAAGAGTCGAAACACATGCGAACACTAAAAACTTGCAAACACTCACAGTCATCACTGACCGGTCATAAAAACCCAATGAAATCAATGAAGAAAACCCCAGGCGACATTAAGAATATTCCGTCCCCACCTTGCCTTCATGGAAGGAAAACAAAACAAAACAAAGGCCTACACTATGGCAGGACTGGTGGACCCAGTTTTGGTGCCGCAGATAAAACAGAAACAAATCATTGCACATTCTTACAAAGAAACAACATCCACAGTGGTTATCATACGCTGAGAGCAAACCATGAACTAAAGGCAAAGCCAAAGAGCCTCGGCTTTTCATGTGCCAAGAGAAAAGGGTGAAACTGAGAAGGACCAGAAAGATCTTTCACTCTTTTTTTGAAAAAAAAAAACCAAAAACTCTTTACATTCCTCTCTGTCTCTTCAATTTCATTCCCTGTCTTGTCCAAGTGCTGAGCAATGGGGCACATGTGCTTGCTTTCAACAAGCCTTATTGGGCTTGATATGAAATTGCTTTTGGAAATCTGGCCTTTCATTTCAAAGAGGTTGCTGCTTTTCTTCCGCTTTTTGCCACTCCTTCTATAAGATGCTGAGAGACACTATTAAAAAGCCTTTGAAACATAGCAAAGTGAAGCAAAAACACTCAATGCCCATTTCAGAAGCGGTCCTTCTCCAGTTTCCCACAGTTGCTAAAAAGGGCCTAATCCACGTCAAGGCTGGGAGTCCAACGTTTGCGGGTAAAGATAGGAGGGAATGCTATTTCTTTTGGGCTTCTTTCCAAGGAAGCCAAATCCATGCACAAATCATTTCCCACCGGTAATCATGCAGTGAGGAAAAGCGGCGAAAGGGGGAAGTTAAAGTACCCGTGCTGTTCAAAGGCAAAGAAAGCGTTTTGAAATCAGGGAGGACAACAAGGTGGGGACTTTTCCCATTTTTCCCACCTTTGTAAAAGCCCTTTTGAATCCTCTGTTCTGTTTTCTTTCTGTGTGATGAAAGGGAGTGAAGCCCGTGACATGGTGGATGTGTGGAAAATGCATGTGTTTTTTTCCAGGGTGAGTAGACAGTGTATGTTGCAAGCTCTGTTAGATGCAGAGTTGGCGATTTCGGCTCCTGAGGAAAATGGTGGAGGGCAAAGGAGCTTTGAAAGCTTGAGCTGCTGATGACTTTTCCCTGGATATGGCTTCTTGCAAAGCTTGAAAGATGCAGAGTAGCGGCTTTCAGCCATTAAGGACTCCAAGTGGCAGAAAAAGCCTAGAGAAGAGTGCCTCGTGTGAGGATCGAACTCACGACCTTCAGATTATGAGACTGACGCGCTACCTACTGCGCTAACGAGGCTGCGTGCTGGAAGATGGGCACTTGTCCCCCCTGCCCACCACGCTTGGAAGACCATGGCGGTGATAGTTTTCTTCTCGCTTTGGTTTTCTCTATTTCTCCCACAGCAGCCTTGGCAGTTTTCCCATATGGTCTAGCGGTTAGGATTCCTGGTTTTCACCCAGGCGGCCCGGGTTCGACTCCCGGTATGGGAAATGCAAGACATTTTAGTGACACGCTTGCTCCTGCTGCTTAAACCTGCCAAACTCTTTTCCCCTTGCAACCTCAAATCATTCCCTTGTTGGCAAAGTACCAAGCAACGCAACATACATGCTCTGCTTCAACAACCCCTAGTGCTTTACTTCCAACTGCTTTACAAATCTGCCCGCATAGTCCAGCGGGTCTTGCTGCTTTGCCTCCCTCTCTCTACGCTCATTTTGAGGACAATTTATCAAAGAGTCGAAAGACATGCGAACACTAAAAACTTGCAAACACTCACAGTCATCACTGACCGGTCATAAAAACCCAATGAAATCAACGAAGAAAACCCCAGGCGACATTAAGAATATTCCGTCCCCACCTTGCCTTCATGGAAGGAAAACAAAACAAAACAAAGGCCTACACTATGGCAGGACTGGTGGACCCAGTTTTGGTGCCGCAGATAAAACAGAAACAAATCATTGCACATTCTTACAAAGAAACAACATCCACAGTGGTTATCATACGCTGAGAGCAAACCATGAACTAAAGGCAAAGCCAAAGAGCCTCGGCTTTTCATGTGCCAAGAGAAAAGGGTGAAACTGAGAAGGACCAGAAAGATCTTTCACTCTTTTTTTGAAAAAAAAAAACCAAAAACTCTTTACATTCCTCTCTGTCTCTTCAATTTCATTCCCTGTCTTGTCCAAGTGCTGAGCAATGGGGCACATGTGCTTGCTTTCAACAAGCCTTATTGGGCTTGATATGAAATTGCTTTTGGAAATCTGGCCTTTCATTTCAAAGAGGTTGCTGCTTTTCTTCCGCTTTTTGCCACTCCTTCTATAAGATGCTGAGAGACACTATTAAAAAGCCTTTGAAACATAGCAAAGTGAAGCAAAAACACTCAATGCCCATTTCAGAAGCGGTCCTTCTCCAGTTTCCCACAGTTGCTAAAAAGGGCCTAATCCACGTCAAGGCTGGGAGTCCAACGTTTGCGGGTAAAGATAGGAGGGAATGCTATTTCTTTTGGGCTTCTTTCCAAGGAAGCCAAATCCATGCACAAATCATTTCCCACCGGTAATCATGCAGTGAGGAAAAGCGGCGAAAGGGGGAAGTTAAAGTACCCGTGCTGTTCAAAGGCAAAGAAAGCGTTTTGAAATCAGGGAGGACAACAAGGTGGGGACTTTTCCCATTTTTCCCACCTTTGTAAAAGCCCTTTTGAATCCTCTGTTCTGTTTTCTTTCTGTGTGATGAAAGGGAGTGAAGCCCGTGACATGGTGGATGTGTGGAAAATGCATGTGTTTTTTTCCAGGGTGAGTAGACAGTGTATGTTGCAAGCTCTGTTAGATGCAGAGTTGGCGATTTCGGCTCCTGAGGAAAATGGTGGAGGGCAAAGGAGCTTTGAAAGCTTGAGCTGCTGATGACTTTTCCCTGGATATGGCTTCTTGCAAAGCTTGAAAGATGCAGAGTAGCGGCTTTCAGCCATTAAGGACTCCAAGTGGCAGAAAAAGCCTAGAGAAGAGTGCCTCGTGTGAGGATCGAACTCACGACCTTCAGATTATGAGACTGACGCGCTACCTACTGCGCTAACGAGGCTGCGTGCTGGAAGATGGGCACTTGTCCCCCCTGCCCACCACGCTTGGAAGACCATGGCGGTGATAGTTTTCTTCTCGCTTTGGTTTTCTCTATTTCTCCCACAGCAGCCTTGGCAGTTTTCCCATATGGTCTAGCGGTTAGGATTCCTGGTTTTCACCCAGGCGGCCCGGGTTCGACTCCCGGTATGGGAAATGCAAGACATTTTAGTGACACGCTTGCTCCTGCTGCTTAAACCTGCCAAACTCTTTTCCCCTTGCAACCTCAAATCATTCCCTTGTTGGCAAAGTACCAAGCAACGCAACATACATGCTCTGCTTCAACAACCCCTAGTGCTTTACTTCCAACTGCTTTACAAATCTGCCCGCATAGTCCAGCGGGTCTTGCTGCTTTGCCTCCCTCTCTCTACGCTCATTTTGAGGACAATTTATCAAAGAGTCGAAAGACATGCGAACACTAAAAACTTGCAAACACTCACAGTCATCACTGACCGGTCATAAAAACCCAATGAAATCAACGAAGAAAACCCCAGGCGACATTAAGAATATTCCGTCCCCACCTTGCCTTCATGGAAGGAAAACAAAACAAAACAAAGGCCTACACTATGGCAGGACTGGTGGACCCAGTTTTGGTGCCGCAGATAAAACAGAAACAAATCATTGCACATTCTTACAAAGAAACAACATCCACAGTGGTTATCATACGCTGAGAGCAAACCATGAACTAAAGGCAAAGCCAAAGAGCCTCGGCTTTTCATGTGCCAAGAGAAAAGGGTGAAACTGAGAAGGACCAGAAAGATCTTTCACTCTTTTTTTGAAAAAAAAAAACCAAAAACTCTTTACATTCCTCTCTGTCTCTTCAATTTCATTCCCTGTCTTGTCCAAGTGCTGAGCAATGGGGCACATGTGCTTGCTTTCAACAAGCCTTATTGGGCTTGATATGAAATTGCTTTTGGAAATCTGGCCTTTCATTTCAAAGAGGTTGCTGCTTTTCTTCCGCTTTTCGCCACTCCTTCTATAAGATGCTGAGAGACACTATTAAAAAGCCTTTGAAACATAGCAAAGTGAAGCAAAAACACTCAATGCCCATTTCAGAAGCGGTCCTTCTCCAGTTTCCCACAGTTGCTAAAAAGGGCCTAATCCACGTCAAGGCTGGGAGTCCAACGTTTGCGGGTAAAGATAGGAGGGAATGCTATTTCTTTTGGGCTTTTTTCCAAGGAAGCCAAATCCATGCACAAATCATTTCCCACCGGTAATCATGCAGTGAGGAAAAGCGGCGAAAGGGGGAAGTTAAAGTACCCGTGCTGTTCAAAGGCAAAGAAAGCGTTTTGAAATCAGGGAGGACAACAAGGTGGGGACTTTTCCCATCTTTGTAAAAGCCCTTTTGAATCCTCTGTTCTGTTTTCTTTCTGTGTGATGAAAGGGAGTGAAGCCCGTGACATGGTGGATGTGTGGAAAATGCATGTGTTTTTTTCCAGGGTGAGTAGACAGTGTATGTTGCAAGCTCTGTTAGATGCAGAGTTGGCGATTTCGGCTCCTGAGGAAAATGGTGGAGGGCATAGGAGCTTTGAAAGCTTGAGCTGCTGATGACTTTTCCCTGGATATGGCTTCTTGCAAAGCTTGAAAGATGCAGAGTAGCGGCTTTCAGCCATTAAGGACTCCAAGTGGCAGAAAAAGCCTAGAGAAGAGTGCCCCGTGTGAGGATCGAACTCACGACCTTCAGATTATGAGACTGACGCGCTACCTACTGCGCTAACGAGGCTGCGTGCTGGAAGATGGGCACTTGTCCCCCCTGCCCACCACGCTTGGAAGACCATGGCGGTGCTAGTTTTCTTCTCGCTTTGGTTTTCTCTATTTCTCCCACAGCAGCCTTGGCAGTTTTCCCATATGGTCTAGCGGTTAGGATTCCTGGTTTTCACCCAGGCGCCCCGGATTCGACTCCCGGTATGGGAAATGCAAAATATTTTAGTGACACGCTTGCTCCTGCTGCTTAAACCTGCCAAACTCTTTTCCCCTTGCAACCTCAAATCATTCCCTTGTTGGCAAAGTACCAAGCAACGCAACATACATGCTCTGCTTCAACAACCCCTAGTGCTTTACTTCCAACTGCTTTACAAATCTGCCCGCATAGTCCAGCGGGTCTTGCTGCTTTGCCTCCCTCTCTCTACGCTCATTTTGAGGACAATTTATCAAAGAGTCGAAACACATGCGAACACTAAAAACTTGCAAACACTCACAGTCATCACTGACCGGTCATAAAAACCCAATGAAATCAACGAAGAAAACCCCAGGCGACATTAAGAATATTCCGTCCCCACCTTGCCTTCATGGAAGGAAAACAAAACAAAACAAAGGCCTACACTATGGCAGGACTGGTGGACCCAGTTTTGGTGCCGCAGATAAAACAGAAACAAATCATTGCACATTCTTACAAAGAAACAACATCCACAGTGGTTATCATACGCTGAGAGCAAACCATGAACTAAAGGCAAAGCCAAAGAGCCTCGGCTTTTCATGTGCCAAGAGAAAAGGGTGAAACTGAGAAGGACCAGAAAGATCTTTCACTCTTTTTTTGAAAAAAAAAAACCAAAAACTCTTTACATTCCTCTCTGTCTCTTCAATTTCATTCCCTGTCTTGTCCAAGTGCTGAGCAATGGGGCACATGTGCTTGCTTTCAACAAGCCTTATTGGGCTTGATATGAAATTGCTTTTGGAAATCTGGCCTTTCATTTCAAAGAGGTTGCTGCTTTTCTTCCGCTTTTCGCCACTCCTTCTATAAGATGCTGAGAGACACTATTAAAAAGCCTTTGAAACATAGCAAAGTGAAGCAAAAACACTCAATGCCCATTTCAGAAGCGGTCCTTCTCCAGTTTCCCACAGTTGCTAAAAAGGGCCTAATCCACGTCAAGGCTGGGAGTCCAACGTTTGCGGGTAAAGATAGGAGGGAATGCTATTTCTTTTGGGCTTCTTTCCAAGGAAGCCAAATCCATGCACAAATCATTTCCCACCGGTAATCATGCAGTGAGGAAAAGCGGCGAAAGGGGGAAGTTAAAGTACCCGTGCTGTTCAAAGGCAAAGAAAGCGTTTTGAAATCAGGGAGGACAACAAGGTGGGGACTTTTCCCATTTTTCCCACCTTTGTAAAAGCCCTTTTGAATCCTCTGTTCTGTTTTCTTTCTGTGTGATGAAAGGGAGTGAAGCCCGTGACATGGTGGATGTGTGGAAAATGCATGTGTTTTTTTCCAGGGTGAGTAGACAGTGTATTTTGCAAGCTCTGTTAGATGCAGAGTTGGCGATTTCGGCTCCTGAGGAAAATGGTGGAGGGCATAGGAGCTTTGAAAGCTTGAGCTGCTGATGACTTTTCCCTGGATATGGCTTCTTGCAAAGCTTGAAAGATGCAGAGTAGCGGCTTTCAGCCATTAAGGACTCCAAGTGGCAGAAAAAGCCTAGAGAAGAGTGCCCCGTGTGAGGATCGAACTCACGACCTTCAGATTATGAGACTGACGCGCTACCTACTGCGCTAACGAGGCTGCGTGCTGGAAGATGGGCACTTGTCCCCCCTGCCCACCACGCTTGGAAGACCATGGCGGTGCTAGTTTTCTTCTCGCTTTGGTTTTCTCTATTTCTCCCACAGCAGCCTTGGCAGTTTTCCCATATGGTCTAGCGGTTAGGATTCCTGGTTTTCACCCAGGCGGCCCGGGTTCGACTCCCGGTATGGGAAATGCAAGCCGTTTTAGTGACACGCTTGCTCCTGCTGCTTAAACCTGCCAAACTCTTTTCCCCTTGCAACCTCAAATCATTCCCTTGTTGGCAAAGTAGCAAGCAACGCAACATACATGCTCTGCTTCAACAACCCCTAGTGCTTTACTTCCAACTGCTTTACAAATCTGCCCGCATAGTCCAGCGGGTCTTGCTTCTTTGCCTCCCTCTCTCTACGCTCATTTTGAGGACAATTTATCAAAGAGTCGAAACACATGCGAAGACTAAAAACTTGCAAACACTCACAGTCATCACTGACCGGTCATAAAAACCCAATGAAATCAACGAAGAAAACCCCAGGCGACATTAAGAATATTCCGTCCCCACCTTGCCTTCATGGAAGGAAAACAAAACAAAACAAAGGCCTACACTATGGCAGGACTGGTGGACCCAGTTTTGGTGCCGCAGATAAAACAGAAACAAATCATTGCACATTCTTACAAAGAAACAACATCCACAGTGGTTATCATACGCTGAGAGCAAACCATGAACTAAAGGCAAAGCCAAAGAGCCTCGGCTTTTCATGTGCCAAGAGAAAAGGGTGAAACTGAGAAGGACCAGAAAGATCTTTCACTCTTTTTTTGAAAAAAAAAAACCAAAAACTCTTTACATTCCTCTCTGTCTCTTCAATTTCATTCCCTGTCTTGTCCAAGTGCTGAGCAATGGGGCACATGTGCTTGCTTTCAACAAGCCTTATTGGGCTTGATATGAAATTGCTTTTGGAAATCTGGCCTTTCATTTCAAAGAGGTTGCTGCTTTTCTTCCGCTTTTTGCCACTCCTTCTATAAGATGCTGAGAGACACTATTAAAAAGCCTTTGAAACATAGCAAAGTGAAGCAAAAACACTCAATGCCCATTTCAGAAGCGGTCCTTCTCCAGTTTCCCACAGTTGCTAAAAAGGGCCTAATCCACGTCAAGGCTGGGAGTCCAACGTTTGCGGGTAAAGATAGGAGGGAATGCTATTTCTTTTGGGCTTTTTTCCAAGGAAGCCAAATCCATGCACAAATCATTTCCCACCGGTAATCATGCAGTGAGGAAAAGCGGCGAAAGGGGGAAGTTAAAGTACCCGTGCTGTTCAAAGGCAAAGAAAGCGTTTTGAAATCAGGGAGGACAACAAGGTGGGGACTTTTCCCATTTTTCCCACCTTTGTAAAAGCCCTTTTGAATCCTCTGTTCTGTTTTCTTTCTGTGTGATGAAAGGGAGTGAAGCCCGTGACATGGTGGATGTGTGGAAAATGCATGTGTTTTTTTCCAGGGTGAGTAGACAGTGTATGTTGCAAGCTCTGTTAGATGCAGAGTTGGCGATTTCGGCTCCTGAGGAAAATGGTGGAGGGCAAAGGAGCTTTGAAAGCTTGAGCTGCTGATGACTTTTCCCTTGATATGGCTTCTTGCAAAGCTTGAAAGATGCAGAGTAGCGGCTTTCAGCCATTAAGGACTCTAAGTGGCAGAAAAAGCCTAGAGAAGAGTGCCTCGTGTGAGGATCGAACTCACGACCTTCAGATTATGAGACTGACGCGCTACCTACTGCGCTAACAAGGCTGCGTGCTGGAAGATGGGCACTTGTCCTCCCTGCCCACCACGCTTGGAAGACCATGGCGGTGCTAGTTTTCTTCTCGCTTTGGTTTTCTCTATTTCTCCCACAGCAGCCTTGGCAGTTTTCCCATATGGTCTAGCGGTTAGGATTCCTGGTTTTCACCCAGGCGGCCCGGGTTCGACTCCCGGTATGGGAAATGCAAGACATTTTAGTGACACGCTTGCTCCTGCTGCTTAAACCTGCCAAACTCTTTTCCCCTTGCAACCTCAAATCATTCCCTTGTTGGCAAAGTACCAAGCAACGCAACATACATGCTCTGCTTCAACAACCCCTAGTGCTTTACTTCCAACTGCTTTACAAATCTGCCCGCATAGTCCAGCGGGTCTTGCTGCTTTGCCTCCCTCTCTCTACGCTCATTTTGAGGACAATTTATCAAAGAGTCGAAAGACATGCGAACACTAAAAACTTGCAAACACTCACAGTCATCACTGACCGGTCATAAAAACCCAATGAAATCAATGAAGAAAACCCCAGGCGACATTAAGAATATTCCGTCCCCACCTTGCCTTCATGGAAGGAAAACAAAACAAAACAAAGGCCTACACTATGGCAGGACTGGTGGACCCAGTTTTGGTGCCGCAGATAAAACAGAAACAAATCATTGCACATTCTTACAAAGAAACAACATCCACAGTGGTTATCATACGCTGAGAGCAAACCATGAACTAAAGGCAAAGCCAAAGAGCCTCGGCTTTTCATGTGCCAAGAGAAAAGGGTGAAACTGAGAAGGACCAGAAAGATCTTTCACTCTTTTTTTGAAAAAAAAAAACCAAAAACTCTTTACATTCCTCTCTGTCTCTTCAATTTCATTCCCTGTCTTGTCCAAGTGCTGAGCAATGGGGCACATGTGCTTGCTTTCAACAAGCCTTATTGGGCTTGATATGAAATTGCTTTTGGAAATCTGGCCTTTCATTTCAAAGAGGTTGCTGCTTTTCTTCCGCTTTTTGCCACTCCTTCTATAAGATGCTGAGAGACACTATTAAAAAGCCTTTGAAACATAGCAAAGTGAAGCAAAAACACTCAATGCCCATTTCAGAAGCGGTCCTTCTCCAGTTTCCCACAGTTGCTAAAAAGGGCCTAATCCACGTCAAGGCTGGGAGTCCAACGTTTGCGGGTAAAGATAGGAGGGAATGCTATTTCTTTTGGGCTTCTTTCCAAGGAAGCCAAATCCATGCACAAATCATTTCCCACCGGTAATCATGCAGTGAGGAAAAGCGGCGAAAGGGGGAAGTTAAAGTACCCGTGCTGTTCAAAGGCAAAGAAAGCGTTTTGAAATCAGGGAGGACAACAAGGTGGGGACTTTTCCCATTTTTCCCACCTTTGTAAAAGCCCTTTTGAATCCTCTGTTCTGTTTTCTTTCTGTGTGATGAAAGGGAGTGAAGCCCGTGACATGGTGGATGTGTGGAAAATGCATGTGTTTTTTTCCAGGGTGAGTAGACAGTGTATTTTGCAAGCTCTGTTAGATGCAGAGTTGGCGATTTCGGCTCCTGAGGAAAATGGTGGAGGGCATAGGAGCTTTGAAAGCTTGAGCTGCTGATGACTTTTCCCTGGATATGGCTTCTTGCAAAGCTTGAAAGATGCAGAGTAGCGGCTTTCAGCCATTAAGGACTCCAAGTGGCAGAAAAAGCCTAGAGAAGAGTGCCCCGTGTGAGGATCGAACTCACGACCTTCAGATTATGAGACTGACGCGCTACCTACTGCGCTAACGAGGCTGCGTGCTGGAAGATGGGCACTTGTCCCCCCTGCCCACCACGCTTGGAAGACCATGGCGGTGCTAGTTTTCTTCTCGCTTTGGTTTTCTCTATTTCTCCCACAGCAGCCTTGGCAGTTTTCCCATATGGTCTAGCGGTTAGGATTCCTGGTTTTCACCCAGGCGGCCCGGGTTCGACTCCCGGTATGGGAAATGCAAGCCGTTTTAGTGACACGCTTGCTCCTGCTGCTTAAACCTGCCAAACTCTTTTCCCCTTGCAACCTCAAATCATTCCCTTGTTGGCAAAGTACCAAGCAACGCAACATACATGCTCTGCTTCAACAACCCCTAGTGCTTTACTTCCAACTGCTTTACAAATCTGCCCGCATAGTCCAGCGAGTCTTGCTGGTTTGCCTCCCTCTCTCTACGCTCATTTTGAGGACAATTTATCAAAGAGTCGAAACACATGCGAAGACTAAAAACTTGCAAACACTCACAGTCATCACTGACCGGTCATAAAAACCCAATGAAATCAACGAAGAAAACCCCAGGCGACATTAAGAATATTCCGTCCCCACCTTGCCTTCATGGAAGGAAAACAAAACAAAACAAAGGCCTACACTATGGCAGGACTGGTGGACCCAGTTTTGGTGCCGCAGATAAAACAGAAACAAATCATTGCACATTCTTACAAAGAAACAACATCCACAGTGGTTATCATACGCTGAGAGCAAACCATGAACTAAAGGCAAAGCCAAAGAGCCTCGGCTTTTCATGTGCCAAGAGAAAAGGGTGAAACTGAGAAGGACCAGAAAGATCTTTCACTCTTTTTTTGAAAAAAAAAAACCAAAAACTCTTTACATTCCTCTCTGTCTCTTCAATTTCATTCCCTGTCTTGTCCAAGTGCTGAGCAATGGGGCACATGTGCTTGCTTTCAACAAGCCTTATTGGGCTTGATATGAAATTGCTTTTGGAAATCTGGCCTTTCATTTCAAAGAGGTTGCTGCTTTTCTTCCGCTTTTTGCCACTCCTTCTATAAGATGCTGAGAGACACTATTAAAAAGCCTTTGAAACATAGCAAAGTGAAGCAAAAACACTCAATGCCCATTTCAGAAGCGGTCCTTCTCCAGTTTCCCACAGTTGCTAAAAAGGGCCTAATCCACGTCAAGGCTGGGAGTCCAACGTTTGCGGGTAAAGATAGGAGGGAATGCTATTTCTTTTGGGCTTCTTTCCAAGGAAGCCAAATCCATGCACAAATCATTTCCCACCGGTAATCATGCAGTGAGGAAAAGCGGCGAAAGGGGGAAGTTAAAGTACCCGTGCTGTTCAAAGGCAAAGAAAGCGTTTTGAAATCAGGGAGGACAACAAGGTGGGGACTTTTCCCATTTTTCCCACCTTTGTAAAAGCCCTTTTGAATCCTCTGTTCTGTTTTCTTTCTGTGTGATGAAAGGGAGTGAAGCCCGTGACATGGTGGATGTGTGGAAAATGCATGTGTTTTTTTCCAGGGTGAGTAGACAGTGTATGTTGCAAGCTCTGTTAGATGCAGAGTTGGCGATTTCGGCTCCTGAGGAAAATGGTGGAGGGCAAAGGAGCTTTGAAAGCTTGAGCTGCTGATGACTTTTCCCTGGATATGGCTTCTTGCAAAGCTTGAAAGATGCAGAGTAGCGGCTTTCAGCCATTAAGGACTCCAAGTGGCAGAAAAAGCCTAGAGAAGAGTGCCTCGTGTGAGGATCGAACTCACGACCTTCAGATTATGAGACTGACGCGCTACCTACTGCGCTAACGAGGCTGCGTGCTGGAAGATGGGCACTTGTCCCCCCTGCCCACCACGCTTGGAAGACCATGGCGGTGATAGTTTTCTTCTCGCTTTGGTTTTCTCTATTTCTCCCACAGCAGCCTTGGCAGTTTTCCCATATGGTCTAGCGGTTAGGATTCCTGGTTTTCACCCAGGCGGCCCGGGTTCGACTCCCGGTATGGGAAATGCAAGACATTTTAGTGACACGCTTGCTCCTGCTGCTTAAACCTGCCAAACTCTTTTCCCCTTGCAACCTCAAATCATTCCCTTGTTGGCAAAGTACCAAGCAACGCAACATACATGCTCTGCTTCAACAACCCCTAGTGCTTTACTTCCAACTGCTTTACAAATCTGCCCGCATAGTCCAGCGGGTCTTGCTGCTTTGCCTCCCTCTCTCTACGCTCATTTTGAGGACAATTTATCAAAGAGTCGAAAGACATGCGAACACTAAAAACTTGCAAACACTCACAGTCATCACTGACCGGTCATAAAAACCCAATGAAATCAACGAAGAAAACCCCAGGCGACATTAAGAATATTCCGTCCCCACCTTGCCTTCATGGAAGGAAAACAAAACAAAACAAAGGCCTACACTATGGCAGGACTGGTGGACCCAGTTTTGGTGCCGCAGATAAAACAGAAACAAATCATTGCACATTCTTACAAAGAAACAACATCCACAGTGGTTATCATACGCTGAGAGCAAACCATGAACTAAAGGCAAAGCCAAAGAGCCTCGGCTTTTCATGTGCCAAGAGAAAAGGGTGAAACTGAGAAGGACCAGAAAGATCTTTCACTCTTTTTTTGAAAAAAAAAAACCAAAAACTCTTTACATTCCTCTCTGTCTCTTCAATTTCATTCCCTGTCTTGTCCAAGTGCTGAGCAATGGGGCACATGTGCTTGCTTTCAACAAGCCTTATTGGGCTTGATATGAAATTGCTTTTGGAAAT
The DNA here is from genome assembly GCF_062004578.1 of Staurois parvus. NCBI lineage: Eukaryota > Metazoa > Chordata > Amphibia > Anura > Ranidae > Staurois > Staurois parvus. The sequence goes on from NW_028318458.1 coordinate 1,008,385, forward strand.
CTGGCCTTTCATTTCAAAGAGGTTGCTGCTTTTCTTCCGCTTTTCGCCACTCCTTCTATAAGATGCTGAGAGACACTATTAAAAAGCCTTTGAAACATAGCAAAGTGAAGCAAAAACACTCAATGCCCATTTCAGAAGCGGTCCTTCTCCAGTTTCCCACAGTTGCTAAAAAGGGCCTAATCCACGTCAAGGCTGGGAGTCCAACGTTTGCGGGTAAAGATAGGAGGGAATGCTATTTCTTTTGGGCTTCTTTCCAAGGAAGCCAAATCCATGCATAAATCATTTCCCACCGGTAATCATGCAGTGAGGAAAAGCGGCGAAAGGGGGAAGTTAAAGTACCCGTGCTGTTCAAAGGCAAAGAAAGCGTTTTGAAATCAGGGAGGACAACAAGGTGGGGACTTTTCCCATCTTTGTAAAAGCCCTTTTGAATCCTCTGTTCTGTTTTCTTTCTGTGTGATGAAAGGGAGTGAAGCCCGTGACATGGTGGATGTGTGGAAAATGCATGTGTTTTTTTCCATGGTGAGTAGACAGTGTATGTTGCAAGCTCTGTTAGATGCAGAGTTGGCGATTTCGGCTCCTGAGGAAAATGGTGGAGGGCATAGGAGCTTTGAAAGCTTGAGCTGCTGATGACTTTTCCCTGGATATGGCTTCTTGCAAAGCTTGAAAGATGCAGAGTAGCGGCTTTCAGCCATTAAGGACTCCAAGTGGCAGAAAAAGCCTAGAGAAGAGTGCCCCGTGTGAGGATCGAACTCACGACCTTCAGATTATGAGACTGACGCGCTACCTACTGCGCTAACGAGGCTGCGTGCTGGAAGATGGGCACTTGTCCCCCCTGCCCACCACGCTTGGAAGACCATGGCGGTGCTAGTTTTCTTCTCGCTTTGGTTTTCTCTATTTCTCCCACAGCAGCCTTGGCAGTTTTCCCATATGGTCTAGCGGTTAGGATTCCTGGTTTTCACCCAGGCGCCCCGGATTCGACTCCCGGTATGGGAAATGCAAAATATTTTAGTGACACGCTTGCTCCTGCTGCTTAAACCTGCCAAACTCTTTTCCCCTTGCAACCTCAAATCATTCCCTTGTTGGCAAAGTACCAAGCAACGCAACATACATGCTCTGCTTCAACAACCCCTAGTGCTTTACTTCCAACTGCTTTACAAATCTGCCCGCATAGTCCAGCGGGTCTTGCTGCTTTGCCTCCCTCTCTCTACGCTCATTTTGAGGACAATTTATCAAAGAGTCGAAACACATGCGAACACTAAAAACTTGCAAACACTCACAGTCATCACTGACCGGTCATAAAAACCCAATGAAATCAACGAAGAAAACCCCAGGCGACATTAAGAATATTCCGTCCCCACCTTGCCTTCATGGAAGGAAAACAAAACAAAACAAAGGCCTACACTATGGCAGGACTGGTGGACCCAGTTTTGGTGCCGCAGATAAAACAGAAACAAATCATTGCACATTCTTACAAAGAAACAACATCCACAGTGGTTATCATACGCTGAGAGCAAACCATGAACTAAAGGCAAAGCCAAAGAGCCTCGGCTTTTCATGTGCCAAGAGAAAAGGGTGAAACTGAGAAGGACCAGAAAGATCTTTCACTCTTTTTTTGAAAAAAAAAAACCAAAAACTCTTTACATTCCTCTCTGTCTCTTCAATTTCATTCCCTGTCTTGTCCAAGTGCTGAGCAATGGGGCACATGTGCTTGCTTTCAACAAGCCTTATTGGGCTTGATATGAAATTGCTTTTGGAAATCTGGCCTTTCATTTCAAAGAGGTTGCTGCTTTTCTTCCGCTTTTCGCCACTCCTTCTATAAGATGCTGAGAGACACTATTAAAAAGCCTTTGAAACATAGCAAAGTGAAGCAAAAACACTCAATGCCCATTTCAGAAGCGGTCCTTCTCCAGTTTCCCACAGTTGCTAAAAAGGGCCTAATCCACGTCAAGGCTGGGAGTCCAACGTTTGCGGGTAAAGATAGGAGGGAATGCTATTTCTTTTGGGCTTCTTTCCAAGGAAGCCAAATCCATGCACAAATCATTTCCCACCGGTAATCATGCAGTGAGGAAAAGCGGCGAAAGGGGGAAGTTAAAGTACCCGTGCTGTTCAAAGGCAAACAAAGCGTTTTGAAATCAGGGAGGACAACAAGGTGGGGACTTTTCCCATTTTTCCCACCTTTGTAAAAGCCCTTTTGAATCCTCTGTTCTGTTTTCTTTCTGTGTGATGAAAGGGAGTGAAGCCCGTGACATGGTGGATGTGTGGAAAATGCATGTGTTTTTTTCCAGGGTGAGTAGACAGTGTATTTTGCAAGCTCTGTTAGATGCAGAGTTGGCGATTTCGGCTCCTGAGGAAAATGGTGGAGGGCATAGGAGCTTTGAAAGCTTGAGCTGCTGATGACTTTTCCCTGGATATGGCTTCTTGCAAAGCTTGAAAGATGCAGAGTAGCGGCTTTCAGCCATTAAGGACTCCAAGTGGCAGAAAAAGCCTAGAGAAGAGTGCCCCGTGTGAGGATCGAACTCACGACCTTCAGATTATGAGACTGACGCGCTACCTACTGCGCTAACGAGGCTGCGTGCTGGAAGATGGGCACTTGTCCCCCCTGCCCACCACGCTTGGAAGACCATGGCGGTGCTAGTTTTCTTCTCGCTTTGGTTTTCTCTATTTCTCCCACAGCAGCCTTGGCAGTTTTCCCATATGGTCTAGCGGTTAGGATTCCTGGTTTTCACCCAGGCGGCCCGGGTTCGACTCCCGGTATGGGAAATGCAAGCCGTTTTAGTGACACGCTTGCTCCTGCTGCTTAAACCTGCCAAACTCTTTTCCCCTTGCAACCTCAAATCATTCCCTTGTTGGCAAAGTACCAAGCAACGCAACATACATGCTCTGCTTCAACAACCCCTAGTGCTTTACTTCCAACTGCTTTACAAATCTGCCCGCATAGTCCAGCGGGTCTTGCTTCTTTGCCTCCCTCTCTCTACGCTCATTTTGAGGACAATTTATCAAAGAGTCGAAACACATGCGAAGACTAAAAACTTGCAAACACTCACAGTCATCACTGACCGGTCATAAAAACCCAATGAAATCAACGAAGAAAACCCCAGGCGACATTAAGAATATTCCGTCCCCACCTTGCCTTCATGGAAGGAAAACAAAACAAAACAAAGGCCTACACTATGGCAGGACTGGTGGACCCAGTTTTGGTGCCGCAGATAAAACAGAAACAAATCATTGCACATTCTTACAAAGAAACAACATCCACAGTGGTTATCATACGCTGAGAGCAAACCATGAACTAAAGGCAAAGCCAAAGAGCCTCGGCTTTTCATGTGCCAAGAGAAAAGGGTGAAACTGAGAAGGACCAGAAAGATCTTTCACTCTTTTTTTGAAAAAAAAAAACCAAAAACTCTTTACATTCCTCTCTGTCTCTTCAATTTCATTCCCTGTCTTGTCCAAGTGCTGAGCAATGGGGCACATGTGCTTGCTTTCAACAAGCCTTATTGGGCTTGATATGAAATTGCTTTTGGAAATCTGGCCTTTCATTTCAAAGAGGTTGCTGCTTTTCTTCCGCTTTTTGCCACTCCTTCTATAAGATGCTGAGAGACACTATTAAAAAGCCTTTGAAACATAGCAAAGTGAAGCAAAAACACTCAATGCCCATTTCAGAAGCGGTCCTTCTCCAGTTTCCCACAGTTGCTAAAAAGGGCCTAATCCACGTCAAGGCCGGGAGTCCAACGTTTGCGGGTAAAGATAGGAGGGAATGCTATTTCTTTTGGGCTTCTTTCCAAGGAAGCCAAATCCATGCACAAATCATTTCCCACCGGTAATCATGCAGTGAGGAAAAGCGGCGAAAGGGGGAAGTTAAAGTACCCGTGCTGTTCAAAGGCAAAGAAAGCGTTTTGAAATCAGGGAGGACAACAAGGTGGGGACTTTTCCCATTTTTCCCACCTTTGTAAAAGCCCTTTTGAATCCTCTGTTCTGTTTTCTTTCTGTGTGATGAAAGGGAGTGAAGCCCGTGACATGGTGGATGTGTGGAAAATGCATGTGTTTTTTTCCAGGGTGAGTAGACAGTGTATGTTGCAAGCTCTGTTAGATGCAGAGTTGGCGATTTCGGCTCCTGAGGAAAATGGTGGAGGGCAAAGGAGCTTTGAAAGCTTGAGCTGCTGATGACTTTTCCCTGGATATGGCTTCTTGCAAAGCTTGAAAGATGCAGAGTAGCGGCTTTCAGCCATTAAGGACTCCAAGTGGCAGAAAAAGCCTAGAGAAGAGTGCCTCGTGTGAGGATCGAACTCACGACCTTCAGATTATGAGACTGACGCGCTACCTACTGCGCTAACGAGGCTGCGTGCTGGAAGATGGGCACTTGTCCCCCCTGCCCACCACGCTTGGAAGACCATGGCGGTGCTAGTTTTCTTCTCGCTTTGGTTTTCTCTATTTCTCCCACAGCAGCCTTGGCAGTTTTCCCATATGGTCTAGCGGTTAGGATTCCTGGTTTTCACCCAGGCGGCCCGGGTTCGACTCCCGGTATGGGAAATGCAAGACATTTTAGTGACACGCTTGCTCCTGCTGCTTAAACCTGCCAAACTCTTTTCCCCTTGCAACCTCAAATCATTCCCTTGTTGGCAAAGTACCAAGCAACGCAACATACATGCTCTGCTTCAACAACCCCTAGTGCTTTACTTCCAACTGCTTTACAAATCTGCCCGCATAGTCCAGCGGGTCTTGCTGCTTTGCCTCCCTCTCTCTACGCTCATTTTGAGGACAATTTATCAAAGAGTCGAAAGACATGCGAACACTAAAAACTTGCAAACACTCACAGTCATCACTGACCGGTCATAAAAACCCAATGAAATCAACGAAGAAAACCCCAGGCGACATTAAGAATATTCCGTCCCCACCTTGCCTTCATGGAAGGAAAACAAAACAAAACAAAGGCCTACACTATGGCAGGACTGGTGGACCCAGTTTTGGTGCCGCAGATAAAACAGAAACAAATCATTGCACATTCTTACAAAGAAACAACATCCACAGTGGTTATCATACGCTGAGAGCAAACCATGAACTAAAGGCAAAGCCAAAGAGCCTCGGCTTTTCATGTGCCAAGAGAAAAGGGTGAAACTGAGAAGGACCAGAAAGATCTTTCACTCTTTTTTTGAAAAAAAAAAACCAAAAACTCTTTACATTCCTCTCTGTCTCTTCAATTTCATTCCCTGTCTTGTCCAAGTGCTGAGCAATGGGGCACATGTGCTTGCTTTCAACAAGCCTTATTGGGCTTGATATGAAATTGCTTTTGGAAATCTGGCCTTTCATTTCAAAGAGGTTGCTGCTTTTTTTCCGCTTTTCGCCACTCCTTCTATAAGATGCTGAGAGACACTATTAAAAAGACTTTGAAACATAGCAAAGTGAAGCAAAAACACTCAATGCCCATTTCAGAAGCGGTCCTTCTCCAGTTTCCCACAGTTGCTAAAAAGGGCCTAATCCACGTCAAGGCTGGGAGTCCAACGTTTGCGGGTAAAGATAGGAGGGAATGCTATTTCTTTTGGGCTTCTTTTCAAGGAAGCCAAATCCATGCACAAATCATTTCCCACCGGTAATCATGCAGTGAGGAAAAGCGGCGAAAGGGGGAAGTTAAAGTACCCGTGCTATTCAAAGGCAAAGAAAGCGTTTTGAAATCAGGGAGGACAACAAGGTGGGGACTTTTCCCATTTTTCCCACCTTTGTAAAAGCCCTTTTGAATCCTCTGTTCTGTTTTCTTTCTGTGTGATGAAAGGGAGTGAAGCCCGTGACATGGTGGATGTGTGGAAAATGCATGTGTTTTTTTCCAGGGTGAGTAGACAGTGTATGTTGCAAGCTCTGTTAGATGCAGAGTTGGCGATTTCGGCTCCTGAGGAAAATGGTGGAGGGCAAAGGAGCTTTGAAAGCTTGAGCTGCTGATGACTTTTCCCTGGATATGGCTTCTTGCAAAGCTTGAAAGATGCAGAGTAGCGGCTTTCAGCCATTAAGGACTCCAAGTGGCAGAAAAAGCCTAGAGAAGAGTGCCTCGTGTGAGGATCGAACTCACGACCTTCAGATTATGAGACTGACGCGCTACCTACTGCGCTAACGAGGCTGCGTGCTGGAAGATGGGCACTTGTCCTCCCTGCCCACCACGCTTGGAAGACCATGGCGGTGCTAGTTTTCTTCTCGCTTTGGTTTTCTCTATTTCTCCCACAGCAGCCTTGGCAGTTTTCCCATATGGTCTAGCGGTTAGGATTCCTGGTTTTCACCCAGGCGGCCCGGGTTCGACTCCCGGTATGGGAAATGCAAGACATTTTAGTGACACGCTTGCTCCTGCTGCTTAAACCTGCCAAACTCTTTTCCCTTTGCAACCTCAAATCATTCCCTTGTTGGCAAAGTACCAAGCAACGCAACATACATGCTCTGCTTCAACAACCCCTAGTGCTTTACTTCCAACTGCTTTACAAATCTGCCCGCATAGTCCAGCGGGTCTTGCTGCTTTGCCTCCCTCTCTCTACGCTCATTTTGAGGACAATTTATCAAAGAGTCGAAAGACATGCGAACACTAAAAACTTGCAAACACTCACAGTCATCACTGACCGGTCATAAAAACCCAATGAAATCAACGAAGAAAACCCCAGGCGACATTAAGAATATTCCGTCCCCACCTTGCCTTCATGGAAGGAAAACAAAACAAAACAAAGGCCTACACTATGGCAGGACTGGTGGACCCAGTTTTGGTGCCGCAGATAAAACAGAAACAAATCATTGCACATTCTTACAAAGAAACAACATCCACAGTGGTTATCATACGCTGAGAGCAAACCATGAACTAAAGGCAAAGCCAAAGAGCCTCGGCTTTTCATGTGCCAAGAGAAAAGGGTGAAACTGAGAAGGACCAGAAAGATCTTTCACTCTTTTTTTGAAAAAAAAAACCCAAAAACTCTTTACATTCCTCTCTGTCTCTTCAATTTCATTCCCTGTCTTGTCCAAGTGCTGAGCAATGGGGCACATGTGCTTGCTTTCAACAAGCCTTATTGGGCTTGATATGAAATTGCTTTTGGAAATCTGGCCTTTCATTTCAAAGAGGTTGCTGCTTTTCTTCCGCTTTTCGCCACTCCTTCTATAAGATGCTGAGAGACACTATTAAAAAGCCTTTGAAACATAGCAAAGTGAAGCAAAAACACTCAATGCCCATTTCAGAAGCGGTCCTTCTCCAGTTTCCCACAGTTGCTAAAAAGGGCCTAATCCACGTCAAGGCTGGGAGTCCAACGTTTGCGGGTAAAGATAGGAGGGAATGCTATTTCTTTTGGGCTTCTTTCCAAGGAAGCCAAATCCATGCACAAATCATTTCCCACCTGTAATCATGCAGTGAGGAAAAGCGGCAAAAGGGGGAAGTTAAAGTACCCGTGCTATTCAAAGGCAAAGAAAGCGTTTTGAAATCAGGGAGGACAACAAGGTGGGGACTTTTCCCATTTTTCCCACCTTTGTAAAAGCCCTTTTGGATCCTCTGTTCTGTTTTCTTTCTGTGTGATGAAAGGGAGTGAAGCCCGTGACATGGTGGATGTGTGGAAAATGCATGTGTTTTTTTCCAGGGTGAGTAGACAGTGTATGTTGCAAGCTCTGTTAGATGCAGAGTTGGCGATTTCGGCTCCTGAGGAAAATGGTGGAGGGCATAGGAGCTTTGAAAGCTTGAGCTGCTGATGACTTTTCCCTGGATATGGCTTCTTGCAAAGCTTGAAAGATGCAGAGTAGCGGCTTTCAGCCATTAAGGACTCCAAGTGGCAGAAAAAGCCTAGAGAAGAGTGCCCCGTGTGAGGATCGAACTCACGACCTTCAGATTATGAGACTGATGCACTACCTACTGCGCTAACGAGGCTACGTGCTGGAAGATGGGCACTTGTCCCCCCTGCCCACCACGCTTGGAAGACCATGGCGGTGCTAGTTTTCTTCTCGCTTTGGTTTTCTCTATTTCTCCCACAGCAGCCTTGGCAGTTTTCCCATATGGTCTAGCGGTTAGGATTCCTGGTTTTCACCCAGGCGGCCCGGGTTCGACTCCCGGCATGGGAAATGCAAGCCGTTTTAGTGACACGCTTGCTCCTGCTGCTTAAACCTGCCAAACTCTTTTCCCCTTGCAACCTCAAATCATTCCCTTGTTGGCAAAGTACCAAGCAACGCAACATACATGCTCTGCTTCAACAACCCCTAGTGCTTTACTTCCAACTGCTTTACAAATCTGCCCGCATAGTCCAGCGGGTCTTGCTGCTTTGCCTCCCTCTCTCTACGCTCATTTTGAGGACAATTTATCAAAGAGTCGAAAGACATGCGAAGACTAAAAACTTGCAAACACTCACAGTCATCACTGACCGGTCATAAAAACCCAATGAAATCAACGAAGAAAACCCCAGGCGACATTAAGAATATTCCGTCCCCACCTTGCCTTCATGGAAGGAAAACAAAACAAAACAAAGGCCTACACTATGGCAGGACTGGTGGACCCAGTTTTGGTGCCGCAGATAAAACAGAAACAAATCATTGCACATTCTTACAAAGAAACAACATCCACAGTGGTTATCATACGCTGAGAGCAAACCATGAACTAAAGGCAAAGCCAAAGAGCCTCGGCTTTTCATGTGCCAAGAGAAAAGGGTGAAACTGAGAAGGACCAGAAAGATCTTTCACTCTTTTTTTGAAAAAAAAAAACCAAAAACTCTTTACATTCCTCTCTGTCTCTTCAATTTCATTCCCTGTCTTGTCCAAGTGCTGAGCAATGGGGCACATGTGCTTGCTTTCAACAAGCCTTATTGGGCTTGATATGAAATTGCTTTTGGAAATCTGGCCTTTCATTTCAAAGAGGTTGCTGCTTTTTTTCCGCTTTTCGCCACTCCTTCTATAAGATGCTGAGAGACACTATTAAAAAGACTTTGAAACATAGCAAAGTGAAGCAAAAACACTCAATGCCCATTTCAGAAGCGGTCCTTCTCCAGTTTCCCACAGTTGCTAAAAAGGGCCTAATCCACGTCAAGGCTGGGAGTCCAACGTTTGCGGGTAAAGATAGGAGGGAATGCTATTTCTTTTGGGCTTCTTTTCAAGGAAGCCAAATCCATGCACAAATCATTTCCCACCGGTAATCATGCAGTGAGGAAAAGCGGCGAAAGGGGGAAGTTAAAGTACCCGTGCTATTCAAAGGCAAAGAAAGCGTTTTGAAATCAGGGAGGACAACAAGGTGGGGACTTTTCCCATTTTTCCCACCTTTGTAAAAGCCCTTTTGAATCCTCTGTTCTGTTTTCTTTCTGTGTGATGAAAGGGAGTGAAGCCCGTGACATGGTGGATGTGTGGAAAATGCATGTGTTTTTTTCCAGGGTGAGTAGACAGTGTATGTTGCAAGCTCTGTTAGATGCAGAGTTGGCGATTTCGGCTCCTGAGGAAAATGGTGGAGGGCAAAGGAGCTTTGAAAGCTTGAGCTGCTGATGACTTTTCCCTGGATATGGCTTCTTGCAAAGCTTGAAAGATGCAGAGTAGCGGCTTTCAGCCATTAAGGACTCCAAGTGGCAGAAAAAGCCTAGAGAAGAGTGCCTCGTGTGAGGATCGAACTCACGACCTTCAGATTATGAGACTGACGCGCTACCTACTGCGCTAACGAGGCTGCGTGCTGGAAGATGGGCACTTGTCCTCCCTGCCCAGCACGCTTGGAAGACCATGGCGGTGCTAGTTTTCTTCTCGCTTTGGTTTTCTCTATTTCTCCCACAGCAGCCTTGGCAGTTTTCCCATATGGTCTAGCGGTTAGGATTCCTGGTTTTCACCCAGGCGGCCCGGGTTCGACTCCCGGTATGGGAAATGCAAGACATTTTAGTGACACGCTTGCTCCTGCTGCTTAAACCTGCCAAACTCTTTTCCCCTTGCAACCTCAAATCATTCCCTTGTTGGCAAAGTACCAAGCAACGCAACATACATGCTCTGCTTCAACAACCCCTAGTGCTTTACTTCCAACTGCTTTACAAATCTGCCCGCATAGTCCAGCGGGTCTTGCTGCTTTGCCTCCCTCTCTCTACGCTCATTTTGAGGACAATTTATCAAAGAGTCGAAAGACATGCGAAGACTAAAAACTTGCAAACACTCACAGTCATCACTGACCGGTCATAAAAACCCAATGAAATCAACGAAGAAAACCCCAGGCGACATTAAGAATATTCCGTCCCCACCTTGCCTTCATGGAAGGAAAACAAAACAAAACAAAGGCCTACACTATGGCAGGACTGGTGGACCCAGTTTTGGTGCCGCAGATAAAACAGAAACAAATCATTGCACATTCTTACAAAGAAACAACATCCACAGTGGTTATCATACGCTGAGAGCAAACCATGAACTAAAGGCAAAGCCAAAGAGCCTCGGCTTTTCATGTGCCAAGAGAAAAGGGTGAAACTGAGAAGGACCAGAAAGATCTTTCACTCTTTTTTTGAAAAAAAAAAACCAAAAACTCTTTACATTCCTCTCTGTCTCTTCAATTTCATTCCCTGTCTTGTCCAAGTGCTGAGCAATGGGGCACATGTGCTTGCTTTCAACAAGCCTTATTGGGCTTGATATGAAATTGCTTTTGGAAATCTGGCCTTTCATTTCAAAGAGGTTGCTGCTTTTCTTCCGCTTTTCGCCACTCCTTCTATAAGATGCTGAGAGACACTATTAAAAAGCCTTTGAAACATAGCAAAGTGAAGCAAAAACACTCAATGCCCATTTCAGAAGCGGTCCTTCTCCAGTTTCCCACAGTTGCTAAAAAGGGCCTAATCCACGTCAAGGCTGGGAGTCCAACGTTTGCGGGTAAAGATAGGAGGGAATGCTATTTCTTTTGGGCTTCTTTCCAAGGAAGCCAAATCCATGCACAAATCATTTCCCACCGGTAATCATGCAGTGAGGAAAAGCGGCGAAAGGGGGAAGTTAAAGTACCCGTGCTGTTCAAAGGCAAAGAAAGCGTTTTGAAATCAGGGAGGACAACAAGGTGGGGACTTTTCCCATTTTTCCCACCTTTGTAAAAGCCCTTTTGAATCCTCTGTTCTGTTTTCTTTCTGTGTGATGAAAGGGAGTGAAGCCCGTGACATGGTGGATGTGTGGAAAATGCATGTGTTTTTTTCCAGGGTGAGTAGACAGTGTATGTTGCAAGCTCTGTTAGATGCAGAGTTGGCGATTTCGGCTCCTGAGGAAAATGGTGGAGGGCATAGGAGCTTTGAAAGCTTGAGCTGCTGATGACTTTTCCCTGGATATGGCTTCTTGCAAAGCTTGAAAGATGCAGAGTAGCGGCTTTCAGCCATTAAGGACTCCAAGTGGCAGAAAAAGCCTAGAGAAGCGTGCCCCGTGTGAGGATCGAACTCACGACCTTCAGATTATGAAACTGACGCGCTACCTACTGCGCTAACGAGGCTGCGTGCTGGAAGATGGGCACTTGTCCCCACTGCCCACCACGCTTGGAAGACCATGGCGGTGCTAGTTTTCTTCTCGCTTTGGTTTTCTCTATTTCTCCCACAGCAGCCTTGGCAGTTTTCCCATATGGTCTAGCGGTTAGGATTCCTGGTTTTCACCCAGGCGCCCCGGATTCGACTCCCGGTATGGGAAATGCAAAATATTTTAGTGACACGCTTGCTCCTGCTGCTTAAACCTGCCAAACATTTTCCCCTTGCAACCTCAAATCATTCCCTTGTTGGCAAAGTACCAAGCAACGCAACATACATGCTCTGCTTCAACAACCCCTAGTGCTTTACTTCCAACTGCTTTACAAATCTGCCCGCATAGTCCAGCGGGTCTTGCTGCTTTGCCTCCCTCTCTCTACGCTCATTTTGAGGACAATTTATCAAAGAGTCGAAACACATGCGAACACTAAAAACTTGCAAACACTCACAGTCATCACTGACCGGTCATAAAAACCCAATGAAATCAACAAAGAAAACCCCAGGCGACATTAAGAATATTCCGTCCCCACCTTGCCTTCATGGAAGGAAAACAAAACAAAACAAAGGCCTACACTATGGCAGGACTGGTGGACCCAGTTTTGGTGCCGCAGATAAAACAGAAACAAATCATTGCACATTCTTACAAAGAAACAACATCCACAGTGGTTATCATACGCTGAGAGCAAACCATGAACTAAAGGCAAAGCCAAAGAGCCTCGGCTTTTCATGTGCCAAGAGAAAAGGGTGAAACTGAGAAGGACCAGAAAGATCTTTCACTCTTTTTTTGAAAAAAAAAAACCAAAAACTCTTTACATTCCTCTCTGTCTCTTCAATTTCATTCCCTGTCTTGTCCAAGTGCTGAGCAATGGGGCACATGTGCTTGCTTTCAACAAGCCTTATTGGGCTTGATATGAAATTGCTTTTGGAAATCTGGCCTTTCATTTCAAAGAGGTTGCTGCTTTTCTTCCGCTTTTCGCCACTCCTTCTATAAGATGCTGAGAGACACTATTAAAAAGCCTTTGAAACATAGCAAAGTGAAGCAAAAACACTCAATGCCCATTTCAGAAGCGGTCCTTCTCCAGTTTCCCACAGTTGCTAAAAAGGGCCTAATCCACGTCAAGGCTGGGAGTCCAACGTTTGCGGGTAAAGATAGGAGGGAATGCTATTTCTTTTGGGCTTCTTTCCAAGGAAGCCAAATCCATGCACAAATCATTTCCCACCGGTAATCATGCAGTGAGGAAAAGCGGCAAAAGGGGGAAGTTAAAGTACCCGTGCTATTCAAAGGCAAAGAAAGCGTTTTGAAATCAGGGAGGACAACAAGGTGGGGACTTTTCCCATTTTTCCCACCTTTGTAAAAGCCCTTTTGGATCCTCTGTTCTGTTTTCTTTCTGTGTGATGAAAGGGAGTGAATCCCGTGACATGGTGGATGTGTGGAAAATGCATGTGTTTTTTTCCAGGGTGAGTAGACAGTGTATGTTGCAAGCTCTGTTAGATGCAGAGTTGGCGATTTCGGCTCCTGAGGAAAATGGTGGAGGGCATAGGAGCTTTGAAAGCTTGAGCTGCTGATGACTTTTCCCTGGATATGGCTTCTTGCAAAGCTTGAAAGATGCAGAGTAGCGGCTTTCAGCCATTAAGGACTCCAAGTGGCAGAAAAAGCCTAGAGAAGAGTGCCCCGTGTGAGGATCGAACTCACGACCTTCAGATTATGAGACTGACGCACTACCTACTGCGCTAACGAGGCTACGTGCTGGAAGATGGGCACTTGTCCCCCCTGCCCACCACGCTTGGAAGACCATGGCGGTGCTAGTTTTCTTCTCGCTTTGGTTTTCTCTATTTCTCCCACATCAACCTTGGCAGTTTTCCCATATGGTCTAGCGGTTAGGATTCCTGGCTTTCACCCAGGCGGCCCGGGGTTCGACTCCCGGTATGGGAAATGCAAGCCGTTTTAGTGACACGCTTGCTCCTGCTGCTTAAACCTGCCAAACTCTTTTCCCCTTGCAACCTCAAATCATTCCCTTGTTGGCAAAGTACCAAGCAACGCAACATACATGCTCTGCTTCAACAACCCCTAGTGCTTTACTTCCAACTGCTTTACAAATCTGCCCGCATAGTCCAGCGGGTCTTGCTGCTTTGCCTCCCTCTCTCTACGCTCATTTTGAGGACAATTTATCAAAGAGTCGAAAGACATGCGAAGACTAAAAACTTGCAAACACTCACAGTCATCACTGACCGGTCATAAAAACCCAATGAAATCAACGAAGAAAACCCCAGGCGACATTAAGAATATTCCGTCCCCACCTTGCCTTCATGGAAGGAAAACAAAACAAAACAAAGGCCTACACTATGGCAGGACTGGTGGACCCAGTTTTGGTGCCGCAGATAAAACAGAAACAAATCATTGCACATTCTTACAAAGAAACAACATCCACAGTGGTTATCATACGCTGAGAGCAAACCATGAACTAAAGGCAAAGCCAAAGAGCCTCGGCTTTTCATGTGCCAAGAGAAAAGGGTGAAACTGAGAAGGACCAGAAAGATCTTTCACTCTTTTTTTGAAAAAAAAAAACCAAAAACTCTTTACATTCCTCTCTGTCTCTTCAATTTCATTCCCTGTCTTGTCCAAGTGCTGAGCAATGGGGCACATGTGCTTGCTTTCAACAAGCCTTATTGGGCTTGATATGAAATTGCTTTTGGAAATCTGGCCTTTCATTTCAAAGAGGTTGCTGCTTTTTTTCCGCTTTTCGCCACTCCTTCTATAAGATGCTGAGAGACACTATTAAAAAGACTTTGAAACATAGCAAAGTGAAGCAAAAACACTCAATGCCCATTTCAGAAGCGGTCCTTCTCCAGTTTCCCACAGTTGCTAAAAAGGGCCTAATCCACGTCAAGGCTGGGAGTCCAACGTTTGCGGGTAAAGATAGGAGGGAATGCTATTTCTTTTGGGCTTCTTTTCAAGGAAGCCAAATCCATGCACAAATCATTTCCCACCGGTAATCATGCAGTGAGGAAAAGCGGCGAAAGGGGGAAGTTAAAGTACCCGTGCTATTCAAAGGCAAAGAAAGCGTTTTGAAATCAGGGAGGACAACAAGGTGGGGACTTTTCCCATTTTTCCCACCTTTGTAAAAGCCCTTTTGGATCCTCTGTTCTGTTTTCTTTCTGTGTGATGAAAGGGAGTGAAGCCCGTGACATGGTGGATGTGTGGAAAATGCATGTGTTTTTTTCCAGGGTGAGTAGACAGTGTATGTTGCAAGCTCTGTTAGATGCAGAGTTGGCGATTTCGGCTCCTGAGGAAAATGGTGGAGGGCATAGGAGCTTTGAAAGCTTGAGCTGCTGATGACTTTTCCCTGGATATGGCTTCTTGCAAAGCTTGAAAGATGCAGAGTAGCGGCTTTCAGCCATTAAGGACTCCAAGTGGCAGAAAAAGCCTAGAGAAGAGTGCCCCGTGTGAGGATCGAACTCACGACCTTCAGATTATGAGACTGATGCACTACCTACTGCGCTAACGAGGCTACGTGCTGGAAGATGGGCACTTGTCCCCCCTGCCCACCACGCTTGGAAGACCATGGCGGTGCTAGTTTTCTTCTCGCTTTGGTTTTCTCTATTTCTCCCACAGCAGCCTTGGCAGTTTTCCCATATGGTCTAGCGGTTAGGATTCCTGGTTTTCACCCAGGCGGCCCGGGTTCGACTCCCGGCATGGGAAATGCAAGCCATTTTAGTGACACGCTTGCTCCTGCTGCTTAAACCTGCCAAACTCTTTTCCCCTTGCAACCTCAAATCATTCCCTTGTTGGCAAAGTACCAAGCAACGCAACATACATGCTCTGCTTCAACAACCCCTAGTGCTTTACTTCCAACTGCTTTACAAATCTGCCCGCATAGTCCAGCGGGTCTTGCTGCTTTGCCTCCCTCTCTCTACGCTCATTTTGAGGACAATTTATCAAAGAGTCGAAAGACATGCGAAGACTAAAAACTTGCAAACACTCACAGTCATCACTGACCGGTCATAAAAACCCAATGAAATCAACGAAGAAAACCCCAGGCGACATTAAGAATATTCCGTCCCCACCTTGCCTTCATGGAAGGAAAACAAAACAAAACAAAGGCCTACACTATGGCAGGACTGGTGGACCCAGTTTTGGTGCCGCAGATAAAACAGAAACAAATCATTGCACATTCTTACAAAGAAACAACATCCACAGTGGTTATCATACGCTGAGAGCAAACCATGAACTAAAGGCAAAGCCAAAGAGCCTCGGCTTTTCATGTGCCAAGAGAAAAGGGTGAAACTGAGAAGGACCAGAAAGATCTTTCACTCTTTTTTTGAAAAAAAAAAACCAAAAACTCTTTACATTCCTCTCTGTCTCTTCAATTTCATTCCCTGTCTTGTCCAAGTGCTGAGCAATGGGGCACATGTGCTTGCTTTCAACAAGCCTTATTGGGCTTGATATGAAATTGCTTTTGGAAATCTGGCCTTTCATTTCAAAGAGGTTGCTGCTTTTTTTCCGCTTTTCGCCACTCCTTCTATAAGATGCTGAGAGACACTATTAAAAAGACTTTGAAACATAGCAAAGTGAAGCAAAAACACTCAATGCCCATTTCAGAAGCGGTCCTTCTCCAGTTTCCCACAGTTGCTAAAAAGGGCCTAATCCACGTCAAGGCTGGGAGTCCAACGTTTGCGGGTAAAGATAGGAGGGAATGCTATTTCTTTTGGGCTTCTTTTCAAGGAAGCCAAATCCATGCACAAATCATTTCCCACCGGTAATCATGCAGTGAGGAAAAGCGGCGAAAGGGGGAAGTTAAAGTACCCGTGCTATTCAAAGGCAAAGAAAGCGTTTTGAAATCAGGGAGGACAACAAGGTGGGGACTTTTCCCATTTTTCCCACCTTTGTAAAAGCCCTTTTGAATCCTCTGTTCTGTTTTCTTTCTGTGTGATGAAAGGGAGTGAAGCCCGTGACATGGTGGATGTGTGGAAAATGCATGTGTTTTTTTCCAGGGTGAGTAGACAGTGTATGTTGCAAGCTCTGTTAGATGCAGAGTTGGCGATTTCGGCTCCTGAGGAAAATGGTGGAGGGCAAAGGAGCTTTGAAAGCTTGAGCTGCTGATGACTTTTCCCTGGATATGGCTTCTTGCAAAGCTTGAAAGATGCAGAGTAGCGGCTTTCAGCCATTAAGGACTCCAAGTGGCAGAAAAAGCCTAGAGAAGAGTGCCTCGTGTGAGGATCGAACTCACGACCTTCAGATTATGAGACTGACGCGCTACCTACTGCGCTAACGAGGCTGCGTGCTGGAAGATGGGCACTTGTCCTCCCTGCCCAGCACGCTTGGAAGACCATGGCGGTGCTAGTTTTCTTCTCGCTTTGGTTTTCTCTATTTCTCCCACAGCAGCCTTGGCAGTTTTCCCATATGGTCTAGCGGTTAGGATTCCTGGTTTTCACCCAGGCGGCCCGGGTTCGACTCCCGGTATGGGAAATGCAAGACATTTTAGTGACACGCTTGCTCCTGCTGCTTAAACCTGCCAAACTCTTTTCCCCTTGCAACCTCAAATCATTCCCTTGTTGGCAAAGTACCAAGCAACGCAACATACATGCTCTGCTTCAACAACCCCTAGTGCTTTACTTCCAACTGCTTTACAAATCTGCCCGCATAGTCCAGCGGGTCTTGCTGCTTTGCCTCCCTCTCTCTACGCTCATTTTGAGGACAATTTATCAAAGAGTCGAAAGACATGCGAAGACTAAAAACTTGCAAACACTCACAGTCATCACTGACCGGTCATAAAAACCCAATGAAATCAACGAAGAAAACCCCAGGCGACATTAAGAATATTCCGTCCCCACCTTGCCTTCATGGAAGGAAAACAAAACAAAACAAAGGCCTACACTATGGCAGGACTGGTGGACCCAGTTTTGGTGCCGCAGATAAAACAGAAACAAATCATTGCACATTCTTACAAAGAAACAACATCCACAGTGGTTATCATACGCTGAGAGCAAACCATGAACTAAAGGCAAAGCCAAAGAGCCTCGGCTTTTCATGTGCCAAGAGAAAAGGGTGAAACTGAGAAGGACCAGAAAGATCTTTCACTCTTTTTTTGAAAAAAAAAAACCAAAAACTCTTTACATTCCTCTCTGTCTCTTCAATTTCATTCCCTGTCTTGTCCAAGTGCTGAGCAATGGGGCACATGTGCTTGCTTTCAACAAGCCTTATTGGGCTTGATATGAAATTGCTTTTGGAAATCTGGCCTTTCATTTCAAAGAGGTTGCTGCTTTTCTTCCGCTTTTCGCCACTCCTTCTATAAGATGCTGAGAGACACTATTAAAAAGCCTTTGAAACATAGCAAAGTGAAGCAAAAACACTCAATGCCCATTTCAGAAGCGGTCCTTCTCCAGTTTCCCACAGTTGCTAAAAAGGGCCTAATCCACGTCAAGGCTGGGAGTCCAACGTTTGCGGGTAAAGATAGGAGGGAATGCTATTTCTTTTGGGCTTCTTTCCAAGGAAGCCAAATCCATGCACAAATCATTTCCCACCGGTAATCATGCAGTGAGGAAAAGCGACGAAAGGGGGAAGTTAAAGTACCCGTGCTGTTCAAAGGCAAAGAAAGCGTTTTGAAATCAGGGAGGACAACAAGGTGGGGACTTTTCCCATTTTTCCCACCTTTGTAAAAGCCCTTTTGAATCCTCTGTTCTGTTTTCTTTCTGTGTGATGAAAGGGAGTGAAGCCCGTGACATGGTGGATGTGTGGAA
Organism: Staurois parvus; assembly: GCF_062004578.1. Lineage (NCBI taxonomy): Eukaryota > Metazoa > Chordata > Amphibia > Anura > Ranidae > Staurois > Staurois parvus. Next base: position 1,026,552 of record NW_028318458.1, read on the forward strand.
AATGCATGTGTTTTTTTCCAGGGTGAGTAGACAGTGTATGTTGCAAGCTCTGTTAGATGCAGAGTTGGCGATTTCGGCTCCTGAGGAAAATGGTGGAGGGCATAGGAGCTTTGAAAGCTTGAGCTGCTGATGACTTTTCCCTGGATATGGCTTCTTGCAAAGCTTGAAAGATGCAGAGTAGCGGCTTTCAGCCATTAAGGACTCCAAGTGGCAGAAAAAGCCTAGAGAAGCGTGCCCCGTGTGAGGATCGAACTCACGACCTTCAGATTATGAGACTGACGCGCTACCTACTGCGCTAACGAGGCTGCGTGCTGGAAGATGGGCACTTGTCCCCCCTGCCCACCACGCTTGGAAGACCATGGCGGTGCTAGTTTTCTTCTCGCTTTGGTTTTCTCTATTTCTCCCACAGCAGCCTTGGCAGTTTTCCCATATGGTCTAGCGGTTAGGATTCCTGGTTTTCACCCAGGCGCCCCGGATTCGACTCCCGGTATGGGAAATGCAAAATATTTTAGTGACACGCTTGCTCCTGCTGCTTAAACCTGCCAAACATTTTCCCCTTGCAACCTCAAATCATTCCCTTGTTGGCAAAGTACCAAGCAACGCAACATACATGCTCTGCTTCAACAACCCCTAGTGCTTTACTTCCAACTGCTTTACAAATCTGCCCGCATAGTCCAGCGGGTCTTGCTGCTTTGCCTCCCTCTCTCTACGCTCATTTTGAGGACAATTTATCAAAGAGTCGAAACACATGCGAACACTAAAAACTTGCAAACACTCACAGTCATCACTGACCGGTCATAAAAACCCAATGAAATCAACAAAGAAAACCCCAGGCGACATTAAGAATATTCCGTCCCCACCTTGCCTTCATGGAAGGAAAACAAAACAAAACAAAGGCCTACACTATGGCAGGACTGGTGGACCCAGTTTTGGTGCCGCAGATAAAACAGAAACAAATCATTGCACATTCTTACAAAGAAACAACATCCACAGTGGTTATCATACGCTGAGAGCAAACCATGAACTAAAGGCAAAGCCAAAGAGCCTCGGCTTTTCATGTGCCAAGAGAAAAGGGTGAAACTGAGAAGGACCAGAAAGATCTTTCACTCTTTTTTTGAAAAAAAAAAACCAAAAACTCTTTACATTCCTCTCTGTCTCTTCAATTTCATTCCCTGTCTTGTCCAAGTGCTGAGCAATGGGGCACATGTGCTTGCTTTCAACAAGCCTTATTGGGCTTGATATGAAATTGCTTTTGGAAATCTGGCCTTTCATTTCAAAGAGGTTGCTGCTTTTCTTCCGCTTTTCGCCACTCCTTCTATAAGATGCTGAGAGACACTATTAAAAAGCCTTTGAAACATAGCAAAGTGAAGCAAAAACACTCAATGCCCATTTCAGAAGCGGTCCTTCTCCAGTTTCCCACAGTTGCTAAAAAGGGCCTAATCCACGTCAAGGCTGGGAGTCCAACGTTTGCGGGTAAAGATAGGAGGGAATGCTATTTCTTTTGGGCTTCTTTCCAAGGAAGCCAAATCCATGCACAAATCATTTCCCACCGGTAATCATGCAGTGAGGAAAAGCGGCGAAAGGGGGAAGTTAAAGTACCCGTGCTGTTCAAAGGCAAAGAAAGCGTTTTGAAATCAGGGAGGACAACAAGGTGGGGACTTTTCCCATTTTTCCCACCTTTGTAAAAGCCCTTTTGAATCCTCTGTTCTGTTTTCTTTCTGTGTGATGAAAGGGAGTGAAGCCCGTGACATGGTGGATGTGTGGAAAATGCATGTGTTTTTTTCCAGGGTGAGTAGACAGTGTATGTTGCAAGCTCTGTTAGATGCAGAGTTGGCGATTTCGGCTCCTGAGGAAAATGGTGGAGGGCATAGGAGCTTTGAAAGCTTGAGCTGCTGATGACTTTTCCCTGGATATGGCTTCTTGCAAAGCTTGAAAGATGCAGAGTAGCGGCTTTCAGCCATTAAGGACTCCAAGTGGCAGAAAAAGCCTAGAGAAGAGTGCCCCGTGTGAGGATCGAACTCACGACCTTCAGATTATGAGACTGACGCGCTACCTACTGCGCTAACGAGGCTGCGTGCTGGAAGATGGGCACTTGTCCCCCCTGCCCACCACGCTTGGAAGACCATGGCGGTGATAGTTTTCTTCTCGCTTTGGTTTTCTCTATTTCTCCCACAGCAGCCTTGGCAGTTTTCCCATATGGTCTAGCGGTTAGGATTCCTGGTTTTCACCCAGGCGGCCCGGGTTCGACTCCCGGTATGGGAAATGCAAGACATTTTAGTGACACGCTTGCTCCTGCTGCTTAAACCTGCCAAACTCTTTTCCCCTTGCAACCTCAAATCATTCCCTTGTTGGCAAAGTACCAAGCAACGCAACATACATGCTCTGCTTCAACAACCCCTAGTGCTTTACTTCCAACTGCTTTACAAATCTGCCCGCATAGTCCAGCGGGTCTTGCTGCTTTGCCTCCCTCTCTCTACGCTCATTTTGAGGACAATTTATCACAGAGTCGAAAGACATGCGAACACTAAAAACTTGCAAACACTCACAGTCATCACTGACCGGTCATAAAAACCCAATGAAATCAACGAAGAAAACCCCAGGCGACATTAAGAATATTCCGTCCCCACCTTGCCTTCATGGAAGGAAAACAAAACAAAACAAAGGCCTACACTATGGCAGGACTGGTGGACCCAGTTTTGGTGCCGCAGATAAAACAGAAACAAATCATTGCACATTCTTACAAAGAAACAACATCCACAGTGGTTATCATACGCTGAGAGCAAACCATGAACTAAAGGCAAAGCCAAAGAGCCTCGGCTTTTCATGTGCCAAGAGAAAAGGGTGAAACTGAGAAGGCCCAGAAAGATCTTTCACTCTTTTTTTGAAAAAAAAAAACCAAAAACTCTTTACATTCCTCTCTGTCTCTTCAATTTCATTCCCTGTCTTGTCCAAGTGCTGAGCAATGGGGCACATGTGCTTGCTTTCAACAAGCCTTATTGGGCTTGATATGAAATTGCTTTTGGAAATCTGGCCTTTCATTTCAAAGAGGTTGCTGCTTTTCTTCCGCTTTTCGCCACTCCTTCTATAAGATGCTGAGAGACACTATTAAAAAGCCTTTGAAACATAGCAAAGTGAAGCAAAAACACTCAATGCCCATTTCAGAAGCGGTCCTTCTCCAGTTTCCCACAGTTGCTAAAAAGGGCCTAATCCACGTCAAGGCTGGGAGTCCAACGTTTGCGGGTAAAGATAGGAGGGAATGCTATTTCTTTTGGGCTTCTTTCCAAGGAAGCCAAATCCATGCACAAATCATTTCCCACCGGTAATCATGCAGTGAGGAAAAGCGGCGAAAGGGGGAAGTTAAAGTACCCGTGCTGTTCAAAGGCAAAGAAAGCGTTTTGAAATCAGGGAGGACAACAAGGTGGGGACTTTTCCCATTTTTCCCACCTTTGTAAAAGCCCTTTTGAATCCTCTGTTCTGTTTTCTTTCTGTGTGATGAAAGGGAGTGAAGCCCGTGACATGGTGGATGTGTGGAAAATGCATGTGTTTTTTTCCAGGGTGAGTAGACAGTGTATGTTGCAAGCTCTGTTAGATGCAGAGTTGGCGATTTCGGCTCCTGAGGAAAATGGTGGAGGGCATAGGAGCTTTGAAAGCTTGAGCTGCTGATGACTTTTCCCTGGATATGGCTTCTTGCAAAGCTTGAAAGATGCAGAGTAGCGGCTTTCAGCCATTAAGGACTCCAAGTGGCAGAAAAAGCCTAGAGAAGAGTGCCCCGTGTGAGGATCGAACTCACGACCTTCAGATTATGAGACTGACGCGCTACCTACTGCGCTAACGAGGCTGCGTGCTGGAAGATGGGCACTTGTCCCCCCTGCCCACCACGCTTGGAAGACCATGGCGGTGCTAGTTTTCTTCTCGCTTTGGTTTTCTCTATTTCTCCCACAGCAGCCTTGGCAGTTTTCCCATATGGTCTAGCGGTTAGGATTCCTGGTTTTCACCCAGGCGGCCCGGGTTCGACTCCCGGTATGGGAAATGCAAGACATTTTAGTGACACGCTTGCTCCTGCTGCTTAAACCTGCCAAACTCTTTTCCCCTTGCAACCTCAAATCATTCCCTTGTTGGCAAAGTACCAAGCAACGCAACATACATGCTCTGCTTCAACAACCCCTAGTGCTTTACTTCCAACTGCTTTACAAATCTGCCCGCATAGTCCAGTGGGTCTTGCTGCTTTGCCTCCCTCTCTCTACGCTCATTTTGAGGACAATTTATCAAAGAGTCGAAAGACATGCGAAGACTAAAAACTTGCAAACACTCACAGTCATCACTGACCGGTCATAAAAACCCAATGAAATCAACGAAGAAAACCCCAGGCGACATTAAGAATATTCCGTCCCCACCTTGCCTTCATGGAAGGAAAACAAAACAAAACAAAGGCCTACACTATGGCAGGACTGGTGGACCCAGTTTTGGTGCCGCAGATAAAACAGAAACAAATCATTGCACATTCTTACAAAGAAACAACATCCACAGTGGTTATCATACGCTGAGAGCAAACCATGAACTAAAGGCAAAGCCAAAGAGCCTCGGCTTTTCATGTGCCAAGAGAAAAGGGTGAAACTGAGAAGGCCCAGAAAGATCTTTCACTCTTTTTTTGAAAAAAAAAAACCAAAAACTCTTTACATTCCTCTCTGTCTCTTCAATTTCATTCCCTGTCTTGTCCAAGTGCTGAGCAATGGGGCACATGTGCTTGCTTTCAACAAGCCTTATTGGGCTTGATATGAAATTGCTTTTGGAAATCTGGCCTTTCATTTCAAAGAGGTTGCTGCTTTTCTTCCGCTTTTCGCCACTCCTTCTATAAGATGCTGAGAGACACTATTAAAAAGCCTTTGAAACATAGCAAAGTGAAGCAAAAACACTCAATGCCCATTTCAGAAGCGGTCCTTCTCCAGTTTCCCACAGTTGCTAAAAAGGGCCTAATCCACGTCAAGGCTGGGAGTCCAACGTTTGCGGGTAAAGATAGGAGGGAATGCTATTTCTTTTGGGCTTCTTTCCAAGGAAGCCAAATCCATGCACAAATCATTTCCCACCGGTAATCATGCAGTGAGGAAAAGCGGCGAAAGGGGGAAGTTAAAGTACCCGTGCTGTTCAAAGGCAAAGAAAGCGTTTTGAAATCAGGGAGGACAACAAGGTGGGGACTTTTCCCATTTTTCCCACCTTTGTAAAAGCCCTTTTGAATCCTCTGTTCTGTTTTCTTTCTGTGTGATGAAAGGGAGTGAAGCCCGTGACATGGTGGATGTGTGGAAAATGCATGTGTTTTTTTCCAGGGTGAGTAGACAGTGTATGTTGCAAGCTCTGTTAGATGCAGAGTTGGCGATTTCGGCTCCTGAGGAAAATGGTGGAGGGCATAGGAGCTTTGAAAGCTTGAGCTGCTGATGACTTTTCCCTGGATATGGCTTCTTGCAAAGCTTGAAAGATGCAGAGTAGCGGCTTTCAGCCATTAAGGACTCCAAGTGGCAGAAAAAGCCTAGAGAAGAGTGCCCCGTGTGAGGATCGAACTCACGACCTTCAGATTATGAGACTGACGCGCTACCTACTGCGCTAACGAGGCTGCGTGCTGGAAGATGGGCACTTGTCCCCCCTGCCCACCACGCTTGGAAGACCATGGCGGTGCTAGTTTTCTTCTCGCTTTGGTTTTCTCTATTTCTCCCACAGCAGCCTTGGCAGTTTTCCCATATGGTCTAGCGGTTAGGATTCCTGGTTTTCACCCAGGCGGCCCGGGTTCGACTCCCGGTATGGGAAATGCAAGACATTTTAGTGACACGCTTGCTCCTGCTGCTTAAACCTGCCAAACTCTTTTCCCCTTGCAACCTCAAATCATTCCCTTGTTGGCAAAGTACCAAGCAACGCAACATACATGCTCTGCTTCAACAACCCCTAGTGCTTTACTTCCAACTGCTTTACAAATCTGCCCGCATAGTCCAGCGGGTCTTGCTGCTTTGCCTCCCTCTCTCTACGCTCATTTTGAGGACAATTTATCAAAGAGTCGAAACACATGCGAACACTAAAAACTTGCAAACACTCACAGTCATCACTGACCGGTCATAAAAACCCAATGAAATCAACAAAGAAAACCCCAGGCGACATTAAGAATATTCCGTCCCCACCTTGCCTTCATGGAAGGAAAACAAAACAAAACAAAGGCCTACACTATGGCAGGACTGGTGGACCCAGTTTTGGTGCCGCAGATAAAACAGAAACAAATCATTGCACATTCTTACAAAGAAACAACATCCACAGTGGTTATCATACGCTGAGAGCAAACCATGAACTAAAGGCAAAGCCAAAGAGCCTCGGCTTTTCATGTGCCAAGAGAAAAGGGTGAAACTGAGAAGGACCAGAAAGATCTTTCACTCTTTTTTTGAAAAAAAAAAACCAAAAACTCTTTACATTCCTCTCTGTCTCTTCAATTTCATTCCCTGTCTTGTCCAAGTGCTGAGCAATGGGGCACATGTGCTTGCTTTCAACAAGCCTTATTGGGCTTGATATGAAATTGCTTTTGGAAATCTGGCCTTTCATTTCAAAGAGGTTGCTGCTTTTCTTCCGCTTTTCGCCACTCCTTCTATAAGATGCTGAGAGACACTATTAAAAAGCCTTTGAAACATAGCAAAGTGAAGCAAAAACACTCAATGCCCATTTCAGAAGCGGTCCTTCTCCAGTTTCCCACAGTTGCTAAAAAGGGCCTAATCCACGTCAAGGCTGGGAGTCCAACGTTTGCGGGTAAAGATAGGAGGGAATGCTATTTCTTTTGGGCTTCTTTCCAAGGAAGCCAAATCCATGCACAAATCATTTCCCACCGGTAATCATGCAGTGAGGAAAAGCGGCGAAAGGGGGAAGTTAAAGTACCCGTGCTGTTCAAAGGCAAAGAAAGCGTTTTGAAATCAGGGAGGACAACAAGGTGGGGACTTTTCCCATTTTTCCCACCTTTGTAAAAGCCCTTTTGAATCCTCTGTTCTGTTTTCTTTCTGTGTGATGAAAGGGAGTGAAGCCCGTGACATGGTGGATGTGTGGAAAATGCATGTGTTTTTTTCCAGGGTGAGTAGACAGTGTATGTTGCAAGCTCTGTTAGATGCAGAGTTGGCGATTTCGGCTCCTGAGGAAAATGGTGGAGGGCAAAGGAGCTTTGAAAGCTTGAGCTGCTGATGACTTTTCCCTGGATATGGCTTCTTGCAAAGCTTGAAAGATGCAGAGTAGCGGCTTTCAGCCATTAAGGACTCCAAGTGGCAGAAAAAGCCTAGAGAAGAGTGCCTCGTGTGAGGATCGAACTCACGACCTTCAGATTATGAGACTGACGCGCTACCTACTGCGCTAACGAGGCTGCGTGCTGGAAGATGGGCACTTGTCCCCCCTGCCCACCACGCTTGGAAGACCATGGCGGTGCTAGTTTTCTTCTCGCTTTGGTTTTCTCTATTTCTCCCACAGCAGCCTTGGCAGTTTTCCCATATGGTCTAGCGGTTAGGATTCCTGGTTTTCACCCAGGCGGCCCGGGTTCGACTCCCGGTATGGGAAATGCAAGACATTTTAGTGACACGCTTGCTCCTGCTGCTTAAACCTGCCAAACTCTTTTCCCCTTGCAACCTCAAATCATTCCCTTGTTGGCAAAGTACCAAGCAACGCAACATACATGCTCTGCTTCAACAACCCCTAGTGCTTTACTTCCAACTGCTTTACAAATCTGCCCGCATAGTCCAGCGGGTCTTGCTGCTTTGCCTCCCTCTCTCTACGCTCATTTTGAGGACAATTTATCAAAGAGTCGAAAGACATGCGAACACTAAAAACTTGCAAACACTCACAGTCATCACTGACCGGTCATAAAAACCCAATGAAATCAACGAAGAAAACCCCAGGCGACATTAAGAATATTCCGTCCCCACCTTGCCTTCATGGAAGGAAAACAAAACAAAACAAAGGCCTACACTATGGCAGGACTGGTGGACCCAGTTTTGGTGCCGCAGATAAAACAGAAACAAATCATTGCACATTCTTACAAAGAAACAACATCCACAGTGGTTATCATACGCTGAGAGCAAACCATGAACTAAAGGCAAAGCCAAAGAGCCTCGGCTTTTCATGTGCCAAGAGAAAAGGGTGAAACTGAGAAGGACCAGAAAGATCTTTCACTCTTTTTTTGAAAAAAAAAAACCAAAAACTCTTTACATTCCTCTCTGTCTCTTCAATTTCATTCCCTGTCTTGTCCAAGTGCTGAGCAATGGGGCACATGTGCTTGCTTTCAACAAGCCTTATTGGGCTTGATATGAAATTGCTTTTGGAAATCTGGCCTTTCATTTCAAAGAGGTTGCTGCTTTTCTTCCGCTTTTCGCCACTCCTTCTATAAGATGCTGAGAGACACTATTAAAAAGCCTTTGAAACATAGCAAAGTGAAGCAAAAACACTCAATGCCCATTTCAGAAGCGGTCCTTCTCCAGTTTCCCACAGTTGCTAAAAAGGTCCTAATCCACGTCAAGGCTGGGAGTCCAACGTTTGCGGGTAAAGATAGGAGGGAATGCTATTTCTTTTGGGCTTCTTTCCAAGGAAGCCAAATCCATGCACAAATCATTTCCCACCGGTAATCATGCAGTGAGGAAAAGCGGCGAAAGGGGGAAGTTAAAGTACCCGTGCTGTTCAAAGGCAAAGAAAGCGTTTTGAAATCAGGGAGGACAACAAGGTGGGGACTTTTCCCATTTTTCCCACCTTTGTAAAAGCCCTTTTGAATCCTCTGTTCTGTTTTCTTTCTGTGTGATGAAAGGGAGTGAAGCCCGTGACATGGTGGATGTGTGGAAAATGCATGTGTTTTTTTCCAGGGTGAGTAGACAGTGTATGTTGCAAGCTCTGTTAGATGCAGAGTTGGCGATTTCGGCTCCTGAGGAAAATGGTGGAGGGCATAGGAGCTTTGAAAGCTTGAGCTGCTGATGACTTTTCCCTGGATATGGTTTCTTGCAAAGCTTGAAAGATGCAGAGTAGCGGCTTTCAGCCATTAAGGACTCCAAGTGGCAGAAAAAGCCTAGAGAAGAGTGCCCCGTGTGAGGATCGAACTCACGACCTTCAGATTATGAGACTGACGCGCTACCTACTGCGCTAACGAGGCTGCGTGCTGGAAGATGGGCACTTGTCCCCCCTGCCCACCACGCTTGGAAGACCATGGCGGTGCTAGTTTTCTTCTCGCTTTGGTTTTCTCTATTTCTCCCACAGCAGCCTTGGCAGTTTTCCCATATGGTCTAGCGGTTAGGATTCCTGGTTTTCACCCAGGCGCCCCGGATTCGACTCCCGGTATGGGAAATGCAAAATATTTTAGTGACACGCTTGCTCCTGCTGCTTAAACCTGCCAAACATTTTCCCCTTGCAACCTCAAATCATTCCCTTGTTGGCAAAGTACCAAGCAACGCAACATACATGCTCTGCTTCAACAACCCCTAGTGCTTTACTTCCAACTGCTTTACAAATCTGCCCGCATAGTCCAGCGGGTCTTGCTGCTTTGCCTCCCTCTCTCTACGCTCATTTTGAGGACAATTTATCAAAGAGTCGAAACACATGCGAACACTAAAAACTTGCAAACACTCACAGTCATCACTGACCGGTCATAAAAACCCAATGAAATCAACAAAGAAAACCCCAGGCGACATTAAGAATATTCCGTCCCCACCTTGCCTTCATGGAAGGAAAACAAAACAAAACAAAGGCCTACACTATGGCAGGACTGGTGGACCCAGTTTTGGTGCCGCAGATAAAACAGAAACAAATCATTGCACATTCTTACAAAGAAACAACATCCACAGTGGTTATCATACGCTGAGAGCAAACCATGAACTAAAGGCAAAGCCAAAGAGCCTCGGCTTTTCATGTGCCAAGAGAAAAGGGTGAAACTGAGAAGGACCAGAAAGATCTTTCACTCTTTTTTTGAAAAAAAAAAACCAAAAACTCTTTACATTCCTCTCTGTCTCTTCAATTTCATTCCCTGTCTTGTCCAAGTGCTGAGCAATGGGGCACATGTGCTTGCTTTCAACAAGCCTTATTGGGCTTGATATGAAATTGCTTTTGGAAATCTGGCCTTTCATTTCAAAGAGGTTGCTGCTTTTCTTCCGCTTTTCGCCACTCCTTCTATAAGATGCTGAGAGACACTATTAAAAAGCCTTTGAAACATAGCAAAGTGAAGCAAAAACACTCAATGCCCATTTCAGAAGCGGTCCTTCTCCAGTTTCCCACAGTTGCTAAAAAGGGCCTAATCCACGTCAAGGCTGGGAGTCCAACGTTTGCGGGTAAAGATAGGAGGGAATGCTATTTCTTTTGGGCTTCTTTCCAAGGAAGCCAAATCCATGCACAAATCATTTCCCACCGGTAATCATGCAGTGAGGAAAAGCGGCGAAAGGGGGAAGTTAAAGTACCCGTGCTGTTCAAAGGCAAAGAAAGCGTTTTGAAATCAGGGAGGACAACAAGGTGGGGACTTTTCCCATTTTTCCCACCTTTGTAAAAGCCCTTTTGAATCCTCTGTTCTGTTTTCTTTCTGTGTGATGAAAGGGAGTGAAGCCCGTGACATGGTGGATGTGTGGAAAATGCATGTGTTTTTTTCCAGGGTGAGTAGACAGTGTATGTTGCAAGCTCTGTTAGATGCAGAGTTGGCGATTTCGGCTCCTGAGGAAAATGGTGGAGGGCATAGGAGCTTTGAAAGCTTGAGCTGCTGATGACTTTTCCCTGGATATGGCTTCTTGCAAAGCTTGAAAGATGCAGAGTAGCGGCTTTCAGCCATTAAGGACTCCAAGTGGCAGAAAAAGCCTAGAGAAGAGTGCCCCGTGTGAGGATCGAACTCACGACCTTCAGATTATGAGACTGACGCGCTACCTACTGCGCTAACGAGGCTGCGTGCTGGAAGATGGGCACTTGTCCCCCCTGCCCACCACGCTTGGAAGACCATGGCGGTGCTAGTTTTCTTCTCGCTTTGGTTTTCTCTATTTCTCCCACAGCAGCCTTGGCAGTTTTCCCATATGGTCTAGCGGTTAGGATTCCTGGTTTTCACCCAGGCGGCCTGGGTTCGACTCCCGGTATGGGAAATGCAAGACATTTTAGTGACACGCTTGCTCCTGCTGCTTAAACCTGCCAAACTCTTTTCCCCTTGCAACCTCAAATCATTCCCTTGTTGGCAAAGTACCAAGCAACGCAACATACATGCTCTGCTTCAACAACCCCTAGTGCTTTACTTCCAACTGCTTTACAAATCTGCCCGCATAGTCCAGCGGGTCTTGCTGCTTTGCCTCCCTCTCTCTACGCTCATTTTGAGGACAATTTATCAAAGAGTCGAAACACATGCGAACACTAAAAACTTGCAAACACTCACAGTCATCACTGACCGGTCATAAAAACCCAATGAAATCAACGAAGAAAACCCCAGGCGACATTAAGAATATTCCGTCCCCACCTTGCCTTCATGGAAGGAAAACAAAACAAAACAAAGGCCTACACTATGGCAGGACTGGTGGACCCAGTTTTGGTGCCGCAGATAAAACAGAAACAAATCATTGCACATTCTTACAAAGAAACAACATCCACAGTGGTTATCATACGCTGAGAGCAAACCATGAACTAAAGGCAAAGCCAAAGAGCCTCGGCTTTTCATGTGCCAAGAGAAAAGGGTGAAACTGAGAAGGACCAGAAAGATCTTTCACTCTTTTTTTGAAAAAAAAAAACCAAAAACTCTTTACATTCCTCTCTGTCTCTTCAATTTCATTCCCTGTCTTGTCCAAGTGCTGAGCAATGGGGCACATGTGCTTGCTTTCAACAAGCCTTATTGGGCTTGATATGAAATTGCTTTTGGAAATCTGGCCTTTCATTTCAAAGAGGTTGCTGCTTTTCTTCCGCTTTTCGCCACTCCTTCTATAAGATGCTGAGAGACACTATTAAAAAGCCTTTGAAACATAGCAAAGTGAAGCAAAAACACTCAATGCCCATTTCAGAAGCGGTCCTTCTCCAGTTTCCCACAGTTGCTAAAAAGGGCCTAATCCACGTCAAGGCTGGGAGTCCAACGTTTGCGGGTAAAGATAGGAGGGAATGCTATTTCTTTTGGGCTTCTTTCCAAGGAAGCCAAATCCATGCACAAATCATTTCCCACCTGTAATCATGCAGTGAGGAAAAGCGGCAAAAGGGGGAAGTTAAAGTACCCGTGCTATTCAAAGGCAAAGAAAGCGTTTTGAAATCAGGGAGGACAACAAGGTGGGGACTTTTCCCATTTTTCCCACCTTTGTAAAAGCCCTTTTGGATCCTCTGTTCTGTTTTCTTTCTGTGTGATGAAAGGGAGTGAAGCCCGTGACATGGTGGATGTGTGGAAAATGCATGTGTTTTTTTCCAGGGTGAGTAGACAGTGTATGTTGCAAGCTCTGTTAGATGCAGAGTTGGCGATTTCGGCTCCTGAGGAAAATGGTGGAGGGCAAAGGAGCTTTGAAAGCTTGAGCTGCTGATGACTTTTCCCTGGATATGGCTTCTTGCAAAGCTTGAAAGATGCAGAGTAGCGGCTTTCAGCCATTAAGGACTCCAAGTGGCAGAAAAAGCCTAGAGAAGAGTGCCTCGTGTGAGGATCGAACTCACGACCTTCAGATTATGAGACTGACGCGCTACCTACTGCGCTAACGAGGCTGCGTGCTGGAAGATGGGCACTTGTCCCCCCTGCCCACCACGCTTGGAAGACCATGGCGGTGATAGTTTTCTTCTCGCTTTGGTTTTCTCTATTTCTCCCACAGCAGCCTTGGCAGTTTTCCCATATGGTCTAGCGGTTAGGATTCCTGGTTTTCACCCAGGCGGCCCGGGTTCGACTCCCGGTATGGGAAATGCAAGACATTTTAGTGACACGCTTGCTCCTGCTGCTTAAACCTGCCAAACTCTTTTCCCCTTGCAACCTCAAATCATTCCCTTGTTGGCAAAGTACCAAGCAACGCAACATACATGCTCTGCTTCAACAACCCCTAGTGCTTTACTTCCAACTGCTTTACAAATCTGCCCGCATAGTCCAGCGGGTCTTGCTGCTTTGCCTCCCTCTCTCTACGCTCATTTTGAGGACAATTTATCAAAGAGTCGAAAGACATGCGAACACTAAAAACTTGCAAACACTCACAGTCATCACTGACCGGTCATAAAAACCCAATGAAATCAACGAAGAAAACCCCAGGCGACATTAAGAATATTCCGTCCCCACCTTGCCTTCATGGAAGGAAAACAAAACAAAACAAAGGCCTACACTATGGCAGGACTGGTGGACCCAGTTTTGGTGCCGCAGATAAAACAGAAACAAATCATTGCACATTCTTACAAAGAAACAACATCCACAGTGGTTATCATACGCTGAGAGCAAACCATGAACTAAAGGCAAAGCCAAAGAGCCTCGGCTTTTCATGTGCCAAGAGAAAAGGGTGAAACTGAGAAGGACCAGAAAGATCTTTCACTCTTTTTTTGAAAAAAAAAAACCAAAAACTCTTTACATTCCTCTCTGTCTCTTCAATTTCATTCCCTGTCTTGTCCAAGTGCTGAGCAATGGGGCACATGTGCTTGCTTTCAACAAGCCTTATTGGGCTTGATATGAAATTGCTTTTGGAAATCTGGCCTTTCATTTCAAAGAGGTTGCTGCTTTTCTTCCGCTTTTCGCCACTCCTTCTATAAGATGCTGAGAGACACTATTAAAAAGCCTTTGAAACATAGCAAAGTGAAGCAAAAACACTCAATGCCCATTTCAGAAGCGGTCCTTCTCCAGTTTCCCACAGTTGCTAAAAAGGGCCTAATCCACGTCAAGGCTGGGAGTCCAACGTTTGCGGGTAAAGATAGGAGGGAATGCTATTTCTTTTGGGCTTCTTTCCAAGGAAGCCAAATCCATGCACAAATCATTTCCCACCTGTAATCATGCAGTGAGGAAAAGCGGCAAAAGGGGGAAGTTAAAGTACCCGTGCTATTCAAAGGCAAAGAAAGCGTTTTGAAATCAGGGAGGACAACAAGGTGGGGACTTTTCCCATTTTTCCCACCTTTGTAAAAGCCCTTTTGGATCCTCTGTTCTGTTTTCTTTCTGTGTGATGAAAGGGAGTGAAGCCCGTGACATGGTGGATGTGTGGAAAATGCATGTGTTTTTTTCCAGGGTGAGTAGACAGTGTATGTTGCAAGCTCTGTTAGATGCAGAGTTGGCGATTTCGGCTCCTGAGGAAAATGGTGGAGGGCATAGGAGCTTTGAAAGCTTGAGCTGCTGATGACTTTTCCCTGGATATGGCTTCTTGCAAAGCTTGAAAGATGCAGAGTAGCGGCTTTCAGCCATTAAGGACTCCAAGTGGCAGAAAAAGCCTAGAGAAGAGTGCCCCGTGTGAGGATCGAACTCACGACCTTCAGATTATGAGACTGACGCACTACCTACTGCGCTAACGAGGCTACGTGCTGGAAGATGGGCACTTGTCCCCCCTGCCCACCACGCTTGGAAGACCATGGCGGTGATAGTTTTCTTCTCGCTTTGGTTTTCTCTATTTCTCCCACAGCAGCCTTGGCAGTTTTCCCATATGGTCTAGCGGTTAGGATTCCTGGTTTTCACCCAGGCGGCCCGGGTTCGACTCCCGGTATGGGAAATGCAAGCCGTTTTAGTGACACGCTTGCTCCTGCTGCTTAAACCTGCCAAACTCTTTTCCCCTTGCAACCTCAAATCATTCCCTTGTTGGCAAAGTACCAAGCAACGCAACATACATGCTCTGCTTCAACAACCCCTAGTGCTTTACTTCCAACTGCTTTACAAATCTGCCCGCATAGTCCAGCGGGTCTTGCTGCTTTGCCTCCCTCTCTCTACGCTCATTTTGAGGACAATTTATCAAAGAGTCGAAACACATGCGAAGACTAAAAACTTGCAAACACTCACAGTCATCACTGACCGGTCATAAAAACCCAATGAAATCAACGAAGAAAACCCCAGGCGACATTAAGAATATTCCGTCCCCACCTTGCCTTCATGGAAGGAAAACAAAACAAAACAAAGGCCTACACTATGGCAGGACTGGTGGACCCAGTTTTGGTGCCGCAGATAAAACAGAAACAAATCATTGCACATTCTTACAAAGAAACAACATCCACAGTGGTTATCATACGCTGAGAGCAAACCATGAACTAAAGGCAAAGCCAAAGAGCCTCGGCTTTTCATGTGCCAAGAGAAAAGGGTGAAACTGAGAAGGACCAGAAAGATCTTTCACTCTTTTTTTGAAAAAAAAAAACCAAAAACTCTTTACATTCCTCTCTGTCTCTTCAATTTCATTCCCTGTCTTGTCCAAGTGCTGAGCAATGGGGCACATGTGCTTGCTTTCAACAAGCCTTATTGGGCTTGATATGAAATTGCTTTTGGAAATCTGGCCTTTCATTTCAAAGAGGTTGCTGCTTTTTTTCCGCTTTTCGCCACTCCTTCTATAAGATGCTGAGAGACACTATTAAAAAGACTTTGAAACATAGCAAAGTGAAGCAAAAACACTCAATGCCCATTTCAGAAGCGGTCCTTCTCCAGTTTCCCACAGTTGCTAAAAAGGGCCTAATCCACGTCAAGGCTGGGAGTCCAACGTTTGCGGGTAAAGATAGGAGGGAATGCTATTTCTTTTGGGCTTCTTTTCAAGGAAGCCAAATCCATGCACAAATCATTTCCCACCGGTAATCATGCAGTGAGGAAAAGCGGCGAAAGGGGGAAGTTAAAGTACCCGTGCTATTCAAAGGCAAAGAAAGCGTTTTGAAATCAGGGAGGACAACAAGGTGGGGACTTTTCCCATTTTTCCCACCTTTGTAAAAGCCCTTTTGAATCCTCTGTTCTGTTTTCTTTCTGTGTGATGAAAGGGAGTGAAGCCCGTGACATGGTGGATGTGTGGAAAATGCATGTGTTTTTTTCCAGGGTGAGTAGACAGTGTATGTTGCAAGCTCTGTTAGATGCAGAGTTGGCGATTTCGGCTCCTGAGGAAAATGGTGGAGGGCAAAGGAGCTTTGAAAGCTTGAGCTGCTGATGACTTTTCCCTGGATATGGCTTCTTGCAAAGCTTGAAAGATGCAGAGTAGCGGCTTTCAGCCATTAAGGACTCCAAGTGGCAGAAAAAGCCTAGAGAAGAGTGCCTCGTGTGAGGATCGAACTCACGACCTTCAGATTATGAGACTGACGCGCTACCTACTGCGCTAACGAGGCTGCGTGCTGGAAGATGGGCACTTGTCCTCCCTGCCCACCACGCTTGGAAGACCATGGCGGTGCTAGTTTTCTTCTCGCTTTGGTTTTCTCTATTTCTCCCACAGCAGCCTTGGCAGTTTTCCCATATGGTCTAGCGGTTAGGATTCCTGGTTTTCACCCAGGCGGCCCGGGTTCGACTCCCGGTATGGGAAATGCAAGACATTTTAGTGACACGCTTGCTCCTGCTGCTTAAACCTGCCAAACTCTTTTCCCCTTGCAACCTCAAATCATTCCCTTGTTGGCAAAGTACCAAGCAACGCAACATACATGCTCTGCTTCAACAACCCCTAGTGCTTTACTTCCAACTGCTTTACAAATCTGCCCGCATAGTCCAGCGGGTCTTGCTGCTTTGCCTCCCTCTCTCTACGCTCATTTTGAGGACAATTTATCAAAGAGTCGAAAGACATGCGAACACTAAAAACTTGCAAACACTCACAGTCATCACTGACCGGTCATAAAAACCCAATGAAATCAACGAAGAAAACCCCAGGCGACATTAAGAATATTCCGTCCCCACCTTGCCTTCATGGAAGGAAAACAAAACAAAACAAAGGCCTACACTATGGCAGGACTGGTGGACCCAGTTTTGGTGCCGCAGATAAAACAGAAACAAATCATTGCACATTCTTACAAAGAAACAACATCCACAGTGGTTATCATACGCTGAGAGCAAACCATGAACTAAAGGCAAAGCCAAAGAGCCTCGGCTTTTCATGTGCCAAGAGAAAAGGGTGAAACTGAGAAGGACCAGAAAGATCTTTCACTCTTTTTTTGAAAAAAAAAAACCAAAAACTCTTTACATTCCTCTCTGTCTCTTCAATTTCATTCCCTGTCTTGTCCAAGTGCTGAGCAATGGGGCACATGTGCTTGCTTTCAACAAGCCTTATTGGGCTTGATATGAAATTGCTTTTGGAAATCTGGCCTTTCATTTCAAAGAGGTTGCTGCTTTTCTTCCGCTTTTTGCCACTCCTTCTATAAGATGCTGAGAGACACTATTAAAAAGCCTTTGAAACATAGCAAAGTGAAGCAAAAACACTCAATGCCCATTTCAGAAGCGGTCCTTCTCCAGTTTCCCACAGTTGCTAAAAAGGGCCTAATCCACGTCAAGGCTGGGAGTCCAACGTTTGCGGGTAAAGATAGGAGGGAATGCTATTTCTTTTGGGCTTCTTTCCAAGGAAGCCAAATCCATGCACAAATCATTTCCCACCGGTAATCATGCAGTGAGGAAAAGCGGCGAAAGGGGGAAGTTAAAGTACCCGTGCTGTTCAAAGGCAAAGAAAGCGTTTTGAAATCAGGGAGGACAACAAGGTGGGGACTTTTCCCATTTTTCCCACCTTTGTAAAAGCCCTTTTGAATCCTCTGTTCTGTTTTCTTTCTGTGTGATGAAAGGGAGTGAAGCCCGTGACATGGTGGATGTGTGGAAAATGCATGTGTTTTTTTCCAGGGTGAGTAGACAGTGTATGTTGCAAGCTCTGTTAGATGCAGAGTTGGCGATTTCGGCTCCTGAGGAAAATGGTGGAGGGCATAGGAGCTTTGAAAGCTTGAGCTGCTGATGACTTTTCCCTGGATATGGCTTCTTGCAAAGCTTGAAAGATGCAGAGTAGCGGCTTTCAGCCATTAAGGACTCCAAGTGGCAGAAAAAGCCTAGAGAAGAGTGCCCCGTGTGAGGATCGAACTCACGACCTTCAGATTATGAGACTGACGCGCTACCTACTGCGCTAACGAGGCTGCGTGCTGGAAGATGGGCACTTGTCTCCCCTGCCCACCACGCTTGGAAGACCATGGCGGTGCTAGTTTTCTTCTCGCTTTGGTTTTCTCTATTTCTCCCACAGCAGCCTTGGCAGTTTTCCCATATGGTCTAGCGGTTAGGATTCCTGGTTTTCACCCAGGCGGCCTGGGTTCGACTCCCGGTATGGGAAATGCAAGACATTTTAGTGACACGCTTGCTCCTGCTGCTTAAACCTGCCAAACTCTTTTCCCCTTGCAACCTCAAATCATTCCCTTGTTGGCAAAGTACCAAGCAACGCAACATACATGCTCTGCTTCAACAACCCCTAGTGCTTTACTTCCAACTGCTTTACAAATCTGCCCGCATAGTCCAGCGAGTCTTGCTGCTTTGCCTCCCTCTCTCTACGCTCATTTTGAGGACAATTTATCAAAGAGTCGAAAGACATGCGAAGACTAAAAACTTGCAAACACTCACAGTCATCACTGACCGGTCATAAAAAACCCAATGAAATCAACGAAGAAAACCCCAGGCGACATTAAGAATATTCCGTCCCCACCTTGCCTTCATGGAAGGAAAACAAAACAAAACAAAGGCCTACACTATGGCAGGACTGGTGGACCCAGTTTTGGTGCCGCAGATAAAACAGAAACAAATCATTGCACATTCTTACAAAGAAACAACATCCACAGTGGTTATCATACGCTGAGAGCAAACCATGAACTAAAGGCAAAGCCAAAGAGCCTCGGCTTTTCATGTGCCAAGAGAAAAGGGTGAAACTGAGAAGGACCAGAAAGATCTTTCACTCTTTTTTTGAAAAAAAAAAACCAAAAACTCTTTACATTCCTCTCTGTCTCTTCAATTTCATTCCCTGTCTTGTCCAAGTGCTGAGCAATGGGGCACATGTGCTTGCTTTCAACAAGCCTTATTGGGCTTGATATGAAATTGCTTTTGGAAATCTGGCCTTTCATTTCAAAGAGGTTGCTGCTTTTCTTCCGCTTTTTGCCACTCCTTCTATAAGATGCTGAGAGACACTATTAAAAAGCCTTTGAAACATAGCAAAGTGAAGCAAAAACACTCAATGCCCATTTCAGAAGCGGTCCTTCTCCAGTTTCCCACAGTTGCTAAAAAGGGCCTAATCCACGTCAAGGCTGGGAGTCCAACGTTTGCGGGTAAAGATAGGAGGGAATGCTATTTCTTTTGGGCTTCTTTCCAAGGAAGCCAAATCCATGCACAAATCATTTCCCACCTGTAATCATGCAGTGAGGAAAAGCGGCAAAAGGGGGAAGTTAAAGTACCCGTGCTATTCAAAGGCAAAGAAAGCGTTTTGAAATCAGGGAGGACAACAAGGTGGGGACTTTTCCCATTTTTCCCACCTTTGTAAAAGCCCTTTTGGATCCTCTGTTCTGTTTTCTTTCTGTGTGATGAAAGGGAGTGAAGCCCGTGACATGGTGGATGTGTGGAAAATGCATGTGTTTTTTTCCAGGGTGAGTAGACAGTGTATGTTGCAAGCTCTGTTAGATGCAGAGTTGGCGATTTCGGCTCCTGAGGAAAATGGTGGAGGGCATAGGAGCTTTGAAAGCTTGAGCTGCTGATGACTTTTCCCTTGATATGGCTTCTTGCAAAGCTTGAAAGATGCAGAGTAGCGGCTTTCAGCCATTAAGGACTCCAAGTGGCAGAAAAAGCCTAGAGAAGAGTGCCCCGTGTGAGGATCGAACTCACGACCTTCAGATTATGAGACTGACGCACTACCTACTGCGCTAACGAGGCTACGTGCTGTAAGATGGGCACTTGTCCCCCCTGCCCACCACGCTTGGAAGACCATGGCGGTGCTAGTTTTCTTCTCGCTTTGGTTTTCTCTATTTCTCCCACAGCAGCCTTGGCAGTTTTCCCATATGGTCTAGCGGTTAGGATTCCTGGTTTTCACCCAGGCGGCCCGGGTTCGACTCCCGGTATGGGAAATGCAAGCCGTTTTAGTGACACGCTTGCTCCTGCTGCTTAAACCTGCCAAACTCTTTTCCCCTTGCAACCTCAAATCATTCCCTTGTTGGCAAAGTACCAAGCAACGCAACATACATGCTCTGCTTCAACAACCCCTAGTGCTTTACTTCCAACTGCTTTACAAATCTGCCCGCATAGTCCAGCGGGTCTTGCTGCTTTGCCTCCCTCTCTCTACGCTCATTTTGAGGACAATTTATCAAAGAGTCGAAACACATGCGAAGACTAAAAACTTGCAAACACTCACAGTCATCACTGACCGGTCATAAAAACCCAATGAAATCAACGAAGAAAACCCCAGGCGACATTAAGAATATTCCGTCCCCACCTTGCCTTCATGGAAGGAAAACAAAACAAAACAAAGGCCTACACTATGGCAGGACTGGTGGACCCAGTTTTGGTGCCGCAGATAAAACAGAAACAAATCATTGCACATTCTTACAAAGAAACAACATCCACAGTGGTTATCATACGCTGAGAGCAAACCATGAACTAAAGGCAAAGCCAAAGAGCCTCGGCTTTTCATGTGCCAAGAGAAAAGGGTGAAACTGAGAAGGACCAGAAAGATCTTTCACTCTTTTTTTGAAAAAAAAAAACCAAAAACTCTTTACATTCCTCTCTGTCTCTTCAATTTCATTCCCTGTCTTGTCCAAGTGCTGAGCAATGGGGCACATGTGCTTGCTTTCAACAAGCCTTATTGGGCTTGATATGAAATTGCTTTTGGAAATCTGGCCTTTCATTTCAAAGAGGTTGCTGCTTTTCTTCCGCTTTTCGCCACTCCTTCTATAAGATGCTGAGAGACACTATTAAAAAGCCTTTGAAACATAGCAAAGTGAAGCAAAAACACTCAATGCCCATTTCAGAAGCGGTCCTTCTCCAGTTTCCCACAGTTGCTAAAAAGGGCCTAATCCACGTCAAGGCTGGGAGTCCAACGTTTGCGGGTAAAGATAGGAGGGAATGCTATTTCTTTTGGGCTTCTTTTCAAGGAAGCCAAATCCATGCACAAATCATTTCCCACCGGTAATCATGCAGTGAGGAAAAGCGGCGAAAGGGGGAAGTTAAAGTACCCGTGCTATTCAAAGGCAAAGAAAGCGTTTTGAAATCAGGGAGGACAACAAGGTGGGGACTTTTCCCATTTTTCCCACCTTTGTAAAAGCCCTTTTGAATCCTCTGTTCTGTTTTCTTTCTGTGTGATGAAAGGGAGTGAAGCCCGTGACATGGTGGATGTGTGGAAAATGCATGTGTTTTTTTCCAGGGTGAGTAGACAGTGTATGTTGCAAGCTCTGTTAGATGCAGAGTTGGCGATTTCGGCTCCTGAGGAAAATGGTGGAGGGCAAAGGAGCTTTGAAAGCTTGAGCTGCTGATGACTTTTCCCTGGATATGGCTTCTTGCAAAGCTTGAAAGATGCAGAGTAGCGGCTTTCAGCCATTAAGGACTCTAAGTGGCAGAAAAAGCCTAGAGAAGAGTGCCTCGTGTGAGGATCGAACTCACGACCTTCAGATTATGAGACTGACGCGCTACCTACTGCGCTAACGAGGCTGCGTGCTGGAAGATGGGCACTTGTCCTCCCTGCCCACCACGCTTGGAAGACCATGGCGGTGCTAGTTTTCTTCTCGCTTTGGTTTTCTCTATTTCTCCCACAGCAGCCTTGGCAGTTTTCCCATATGGTCTAGCGGTTAGGATTCCTGGTTTTCACCCAGGCGGCCCGGGTTGGACTCCCGGTATGGGAAATGCAAGACATTTTAGTGACACGCTTGCTCCTGCTGCTTAAACCTGCCAAACTCTTTTCCCCTTGCAACCTCAAATCATTCCCTTGTTGGCAAAGTACCAAGCAACGCAACATACATGCTCTGCTTCAACAACCCCTAGTGCTTTACTTCCAACTGCTTTACAAATCTGCCCGCATAGTCCAGCGGGTCTTGCTGCTTTGCCTCCCTCTCTCTACGCTCATTTTGAGGACAATTTATCAAAGAGTCGAAAGACATGCGAACACTAAAAACTTGCAAACACTCACAGTCATCACTGACCGGTCATAAAAACCCAATGAAATCAACGAAGAAAACCCCAGGCGACATTAAGAATATTCCGTCCCCACCTTGCCTTCATGGAAGGAAAACAAAACAAAACAAAGGCCTACACTATGGCAGGACTGGTGGACCCAGTTTTGGTGCCGCAGATAAAACAGAAACAAATCATTGCACATTCTTACAAAGAAACAACATCCACAGTGGTTATCATACGCTGAGAGCAAACCATGAACTAAAGGCAAAGCCAAAGAGCCTCGGCTTTTCATGTGCCAAGAGAAAAGGGTGAAACTGAGAAGGACCAGAAAGATCTTTCACTCTTTTTTTGAAAAAAAAAAACCAAAAACTCTTTACATTCCTCTCTGTCTCTTCAATTTCATTCCCTGTCTTGTCCAAGTGCTGAGCAATGGGGCACATGTGCTTGCTTTCAACAAGCCTTATTGGGCTTGATATGAAATTGCTTTTGGAAATCTGGCCTTTCATTTCAAAGAGGTTGCTGCTTTTCTTCCGCTTTTCGCCACTCCTTCTATAAGATGCTGAGAGACACTATTAAAAAGCCTTTGAAACATAGCAAAGTGAAGCAAAAACACTCAATGCCCATTTCAGAAGCGGTCCTTCTCCAGTTTCCCACAGTTGCTAAAAAGGGCCTAATCCACGTCAAGGCTGGGAGTCCAACGTTTGCGGGTAAAGATAGGAGGGAATGCTATTTCTTTTGGGCTTCTTTCCAAGGAAGCCAAATCCATGCACAAATCATTTCCCACCGGTAATCATGCAGTGAGGAAAAGCGGCGAAAGGGGGAAGTTAAAGTACCCGTGCTGTTCAAAGGCAAAGAAAGCGTTTTGAAATCAGGGAGGACAACAAGGTGGGGACTTTTCCCATTTTTCCCACCTTTGTAAAAGCCCTTTTGAATCCTCTGTTCTGTTTTCTTTCTGTGTGATGAAAGGGAGTGAAGCCCGTGACATGGTGGATGTGTGGAAAATGCATGTGTTTTTTTCCAGGGTGAGTAGACAGTGTATGTTGCAAGCTCTGTTAGATGCAGAGTTGGCGATTTCGGCTCCTGAGGAAAATGGTGGAGGGCATAGGAGCTTTGAAAGCTTGAGCTGCTGATGACTTTTCCCTGGATATGGCTTCTTGCAAAGCTTGAAAGATGCAGAGTAGCCGCTTTCAGCCATTAAGGACTCCAAGTGGCAGAAAAAGCCTAGAGAAGAGTGCCCCGTGTGAGGATCGAACTCACGACCTTCAGATTATGAGACTGACGCGCTACCTACTGCGCTAACGAGGCTGCGTGCTGGAAGATGGGCACTTGTCCCCCCTGCTCACCACGCTTGGAAGACCATGGCGGTGCTAGTTTTCTTCTCGCTTTGGTTTTCTCTATTTCTCCCACAGCAGCCTTGGCAGTTTTCCCATATGGTCTAGCGGTTAGGATTCCTGGTTTTCACCCAGGCGGCCCGGGTTGGACTCCCGGTATGGGAAATGCAAGACATTTTAGTGACACGCTTGCTCCTGCTGCTTAAACCTGCCAAACTCTTTTCCCCTTGCAACCTCAAATCATTCCCTTGTTGGCAAAGTACCAAGCAACGCAACATACATGCTCTGCTTCAACAACCCCTAGTGCTTTACTTCCAACTGCTTTACAAATCTGCCCGCATAGTCCAGCAGGTCTTGCTTCTTTGCCTCCCTCTCTCTACGCTCATTTTGAGGACAATTTATCAAAGAGTCGAAACACATGCGAAGACTAAAAACTTGCAAACACTCACAGTCATCACTGACCGGTCATAAAAACCCAATGAAATCAACGAAGAAAACCCCAGGCGACATTAAGAATATTCCGTCCCCACCTTGCCTTCATGGAAGGAAAACAAAACAAAACAAAGGCCTACACTATGGCAGGACTGGTGGACCCAGTTTTGGTGCCGCAGATAAAACAGAAACAAATCATTGCACATTCTTACAAAGAAACAACATCCACAGTGGTTATCATACGCTGAGAGCAAACCATGAACTAAAGGCAAAGCCAAAGAGCCTCGGCTTTTCATGTGCCAAGAGAAAAGGGTGAAACTGAGAAGGACCAGAAAGATCTTTCACTCTTTTTTTGAAAAAAAAAAACCAAAAACTCTTTACATTCCTCTCTGTCTCTTCAATTTCATTCCCTGTCTTGTCCAAGTGCTGAGCAATGGGGCACATGTGCTTGCTTTCAACAAGCCTTATTGGGCTTGATATGAAATTGCTTTTGGAAATCTGGCCTTTCATTTCAAAGAGGTTGCTGCTTTTCTTCCGCTTTTTGCCACTCCTTCTATAAGATGCTGAGAGACACTATTAAAAAGCCTTTGAAACATAGCAAAGTGAAGCAAAAACACTCAATGCCCATTTCAGAAGCGGTCCTTCTCCAGTTTCCCACAGTTGCTAAAAAGGGCCTAATCCACGTCAAGGCTGGGAGTCCAACGTTTGCGGGTAAAGATAGGAGGGAATGCTATTTCTTTTGGGCTTCTTTCCAAGGAAGCCAAATCCATGCACAAAGCATTTCCCACCGGTAATCATGCAGTGAGGAAAAGCGGCGAAAGGGGGAAGTTAAAGTACCCGTGCTGTTCAAAGGCAAAGAAAGCGTTTTGAAATCAGGGAGGACAACAAGGTGGGGACTTTTCCCATTTTTCCCACCTTTGTAAAAGCCCTTTTGAATCCTCTGTTCTGTTTTCTTTCTGTGTGATGAAAGGGAGTGAAGCCCGTGACATGGTGGATGTGTGGAAAATGCATGTGTTTTTTTCCAGGGTGAGTAGACAGTGTATTTTGCAAGCTCTGTTAGATGCAGAGTTGGCGATTTCGGCTCCTGAGGAAAATGGTGGAGGGCATAGGAGCTTTGAAAGCTTGAGCTGCTGATGACTTTTCCCTGGATATGGCTTCTTGCAAAGCTTGAAAGATGCAGAGTAGCGGCTTTCAGCCATTAAGGACTCCAAGTGGCAGAAAAAGCCTAGAGAAGAGTGCCCCGTGTGAGGATCGAACTCACGACCTTCAGATTATGAGACTGACGTGCTACCTACTGCGCTAACGAGGCTGCGTGCTGGAAGATGGGCACTTGTCCCCCCTGCCCACCACGCTTGAAAGACCATGGCGGTGCTAGTTTTCTTCTCGCTTTGGTTTTCTCTATTTCTCCCACAGCAGCCTTGGCAGTTTTCCCATATGGTCTAGCGGTTAGGATTCCTGGTTTTCACCCAGGCGGCCCGGGTTCGACTCCCGGTATGGGAAATGCAAGCCATTTTAGTGACACGCTTGCTCCTGCTGCTTAAACCTGCCAAACTCTTTTCCCCTTGCAACCTCAAATCATTCCCTTGTTGGCAAAGTACCAAGCAACGCAACATACATGCTCTGCTTCAACAACCCCTAGTGCTTTACTTCCAACTGCTTTACAAATCTGCCCGCATAGTCCAGCGGGTCTTGCTTCTTTGCCTCCCTCTCTCTACGCTCATTTTGAGGACAATTTATCAAAGAGTCGAAACACATGCGAAGACTAAAAACTTGCAAACACTCACAGTCATCACTGACCGGTCATAAAAACCCAATGAAATCAACGAAGAAAACCCCAGGCGACATTAAGAATATTCCGTCCCCACCTTGCCTTCATGGAAGGAAAACAAAACAAAACAAAGGCCTACACTATGGCAGGACTGGTGGACCCAGTTTTGGTGCCGCAGATAAAACAGAAACAAATCATTGCACATTCTTACAAAGAAACAACATCCACAGTGGTTATCATACGCTGAGAGCAAATCATGAACTAAAGGCAAAGCCAAAGAGCCTCGGCTTTTCATGTGCCAAGAGAAAAGGGTGAAACTGAGAAGGACCAGAAAGATCTTTCACTCTTTTTTTGAAAAAAAAAAACCAAAAACTCTTTACATTCCTCTCTGTCTCTTCAATTTCATTCCCTGTCTTGTCCAAGTGCTGAGCAATGGGGCACATGTGCTTGCTTTCAACAAGCCTTATTGGGCTTGATATGAAATTGCTTTTGGAAATCTGGCCTTTCATTTCAAAGAGGTTGCTGCTTTTCTTCCGCTTTTTGCCACTCCTTCTATAAGATGCTGAGAGACACTATTAAAAAGCCTTTGAAACATAGCAAAGTGAAGCAAAAACACTCAATGCCCATTTCAGAAGCGGTCCTTCTCCAGTTTCCCACAGTTGCTAAAAAGGGCCTAATCCACGTCAAGGCTGGGAGTCCAACGTTTGCGGGTAAAGATAGGAGGGAATGCTATTTCTTTTGGGCTTCTTTCCAAGGAAGCCAAATCCATGCACAAATCATTTCCCACCGGTAATCATGCAGTGAGGAAAAGCGGCGAAAGGGGGAAGTTAAAGTACCCGTGCTGTTCAAAGGCAAAGAAAGCGTTTTGAAATCAGGGAGGACAACAAGGTGGGGACTTTTCCCATTTTTCCCACCTTTGTAAAAGCCCTTTTTGAATCCTCTGTTCTGTTTTCTTTCTGTGTGATGAAAGGGAGTGAAGCCCGTGACATGGTGGATGTGTGGAAAATGCATGTGTTTTTTTCCAGGGTGAGTAGACAGTGTATGTTGCAAGCTCTGTTAGATGCAGAGTTGGCGATTTCGGCTCCTGAGGAAAATGGTGGAGGGCAAAGGAGCTTTGAAAGCTTGAGCTGCTGATGACTTTTCCCTGGATATGGCTTCTTGCAAAGCTTGAAAGATGCAGAGTAGCGGCTTTCAGCCATTAAGGACTCCAAGTGGCAGAAAAAGCCTAGAGAAGAGTGCCTCGTGTGAGGATCGAACTCACGACCTTCAGATTATGAGACTGACGCGCTACCTACTGCGCTAACGAGGCTGCGTGCTGGAAGATGGGCACTTGTCCCCCCTGCCCACCACGCTTGGAAGACCATGGCGGTGATAGTTTTCTTCTCGCTTTGGTTTTCTCTATTTCTCCCACAACAGCCTTGGCAGTTTTCCCATATGGTCTAGCGGTTAGGATTCCTGGTTTTCACCCAGGCGGCCCGGGTTCGACTCCCGGTATGGGAAATGCAAGACATTTTAGTGACACGCTTGCTCCTGCTGCTTAAACCTGCCAAACTCTTTTCCCCTTGCAACCTCAAATCATTCCCTTGTTGGCAAAGTACCAAGCAACGCAACATACATGCTCTGCTTCAACAACCCCTAGTGCTTTACTTCCAACTGCTTTACAAATCTGCCCGCATAGTCCAGCGGGTCTTGCTGCTTTGCCTCCCTCTCTCTACGCTCATTTTGAGGACAATTTATCAAAGAGTCGAAAGACATGCGAACACTAAAAACTTGCAAACACTCACAGTCATCACTGACCGGTCATAAAAACCCAATGAAATCAACGAAGAAAACCCCAGGCGACATTAAGAATATTCCGTCCCCACCTTGCCTTCATGGAAGGAAAACAAAACAAAACAAAGGCCTACACTATGGCAGGACTGGTGGACCCAGTTTTGGTGCCGCAGATAAAACAGAAACAAATCATTGCACATTCTTACAAAGAAACAACATCCACAGTGGTTATCATACGCTGAGAGCAAACCATGAACTAAAGGCAAAGCCAAAGAGCCTCGGCTTTTCATGTGCCAAGAGAAAAGGGTGAAACTGAGAAGGACCAGAAAGATCTTTCACTCTTTTTTTGAAAAAAAAAAACCAAAAACTCTTTACATTCCTCTCTGTCTCTTCAATTTCATTCCCTGTCTTGTCCAAGTGCTGAGCAATGGGGCACATGTGCTTGCTTTCAACAAGCCTTATTGGGCTTGATATGAAATTGCTTTTGGAAATCTGGCCTTTCATTTCAAAGAGGTTGCTGCTTTTCTTCCGCTTTTCGCCACTCCTTCTATAGGATGCTGAGAGACACTATTAAAAAGCCTTTGAAACATAGCAAAGTGAAGCAAAAACACTCAATGCCCATTTCAGAAGCGGTCCTTCTCCAGTTTCCCACAGTTGCTAAAAAGGGCCTAATCCACGTCAAGGCTGGGAGTCCAACGTTTGCGGGTAAAGATAGGAGGGAATGCTATTTCTTTTGGGCTTCTTTCCAAGGAAGCCAAATCCATGCACAAATCATTTCCCACCGGTAATCATGCAGTGAGGAAAAGCGGCGAAAGGGGGAAGTTAAAGTACCCGTGCTGTTCAAAGGCAAAGAAAGCGTTTTGAAATCAGGGAGGACAACAAGGTGGGGACTTTTCCCATTTTTCCCACCTTTGTAAAAGCCCTTTTGAATCCTCTGTTCTGTTTTCTTTCTGTGTGATGAAAGGGAGTGAAGCCCGTGACATGGTGGATGTGTGGAAAATGCATGTGTTTTTTTCCAGGGTGAGTAGACAGTGTATGTTGCAAGCTCTGTTAGATGCAGAGTTGGCGATTTCGGCTCCTGAGGAAAATGGTGGAGGGCATAGGAGCTTTGAAAGCTTGAGCTGCTGATGACTTTTCCCTGGATATGGCTTCTTGCAAAGCTTGAAAGATGCAGAGTAGCGGCTTTCAGCCATTAAGGACTCCAAGTGGCAGAAAAAGCCTAGAGAAGAGTGCCCCGTCTGAGGATCGAACTCACGACCTTCAGATTATGAGACTGACGCGCTACCTACTGCGCTAACGAGGCTGCGTGCTGGAAGATGGGCACTTGTCCCCCCTGCCCACCACGCTTGGAAGACCATGGCGGTGCTAGTTTTCTTCTCGCTTTGGTTTTCTCTATTTCTCCCACAACAGCCTTGGCAGTTTTCCCATATGGTCTAGCGGTTAGGATTCCTGGTTTTCACCCAGGCGGCCCGGGTTCGACTCCCGGTATGGGAAATGCAAGCCGTTTTAGTGACACGCTTGCTCCTGCTGCTTAAACCTGCCAAACTCTTTTCCCCTTGCAACCTCAAATCATTCCCTTGTTGGCAAAGTACCAAGCAACGCAACATACATGCTCTGCTTCAACAACCCCTAGTGCTTTACTTCCAACTGCTTTACAAATCTGCCCGCATAGTCCAGCGGGTCTTGCTGCTTTGCCTCCCTCTCTCTACGCTCATTTTGAGGACAATTTATCAAAGAGTCGAAAGACATGCGAACACTAAAAACTTGCAAACACTCACAGTCATCACTGACCGGTCATAAAAACCCAATGAAATCAACGAAGAAAACCCCAGGCGACATTAAGAATATTCCGTCCCCACCTTGCCTTCATGGAAGGAAAACAAAACAAAACAAAGGCCTACACTATGGCAGGACTGGTGGACCCAGTTTTGGTGCCGCAGATAAAACAGAAACAAATCATTGCACATTCTTACAAAGAAACAACATCCACAGTGGTTATCATACGCTGAGAGCAAACCATGAACTAAAGGCAAAGCCAAAGAGCCTCGGCTTTTCATGTGCCAAGAGAAAAGGGTGAAACTGAGAAGGACCAGAAAGATCTTTCACTCTTTTTTTGAAAAAAAAAAACCAAAAACTCTTTACATTCCTCTCTGTCTCTTCAATTTCATTCCCTGTCTTGTCCAAGTGCTGAGCAATGGGGCACATGTGCTTGCTTTCAACAAGCCTTATTGGGCTTGATATGAAATTGCTTTTGGAAATCTGGCCTTTCATTTCAAAGAGGTTGCTGCTTTTCTTCCGCTTTTTGCCACTCCTTCTATAAGATGCTGAGAGACACTATTAAAAAGCCTTTGAAACATAGCAAAGTGAAGCAAAAACACTCAATGCCCATTTCAGAAGCGGTCCTTCTCCAGTTTCCCACAGTTGCTAAAAAGGGCCTAATCCACGTCAAGGCTGGGAGTCCAACGTTTGCGGGTAAAGATAGGAGGGAATGCTATTTCTTTTGGGCTTCTTTCCAAGGAAGCCAAATCCATGCACAAATCATTTCCCACCGGTAATCATGCAGTGAGGAAAAGCGGCGAAAGGGGGAAGTTAAAGTACCCGTGCTGTTCAAAGGCAAAGAAAGCGTTTTGAAATCAGGGAGGACAACAAGGTGGGGACTTTTCCCATTTTTCCCACCTTTGTAAAAGCCCTTTTGAATCCTCTGTTCTGTTTTCTTTCTGTGTGATGAAAGGGAGTGAAGCCCGTGACATGGTGGATGTGTGGAAAATGCATGTGTTTTTTTCCAGGGTGAGTAGACAGTGTATGTTGCAAGCTCTGTTAGATGCAGAGTTGGCGATTTCGGCTCCTGAGGAAAATGGTGGAGGGCATAGGAGCTTTGAAAGCTTGAGCTGCTGATGACTTTTCCCTGGATATGGCTTCTTGCAAAGCTTGAAAGATGCAGAGTAGCGGCTTTCAGCCATTAAGGACTCCAAGTGGCAGAAAAAGCCTAGAGAAGAGTGCCCCGTCTGAGGATCGAACTCACGACCTTCAGATTATGAGACTGACGCGCTACCTACTGCGCTAACGAGGCTGCGTGCTGGAAGATGGGCACTTGTCCCCCCTGCCCACCATGCTTGGAAGACCATGGCGGTGCTAGTTTTCTTCTCGCTTTGGTTTTCTCTATTTCTCCCACAACAGCCTTGGCAGTTTTCCCATATGGTCTAGCGGTTAGGATTCCTGGTTTTCACCCAGGCGGCCCGGGTTCGACTCCCGGTATGGGAAATGCAAGCCGTTTTAGTGACACGCTTGCTCCTGCTGCTTAAACCTGCCAAACTCTTTTCCCCTTGCAACCTCAAATCATTCCCTTGTTGGCAAAGTACCAAGCAACGCAACATACATGCTCTGCTTCAACAACCCCTAGTGCTTTACTTCCAACTGCTTTACAAATCTGCCCGCATAGTCCAGCGGGTCTTGCTGCTTTGCCTCCCTCTCTCTACGCTCATTTTGAGGACAATTTATCAAAGAGTCGAAACACATGCGAACACTAAAAACTTGCAAACACTCACAGTCATCACTGACCGGTCATAAAAACCCAATGAAATCAACGAAGAAAACCCCAGGCGACATTAAGAATATTCCGTCCCCACCTTGCCTTCATGGAAGGAAAACAAAACAAAACAAAGGCCTACACTATGGCAGGACTGGTGGACCCAGTTTTGGTGCCGCAGATAAAACAGAAACAAATCATTGCACATTCTTACAAAGAAACAACATCCACAGTGGTTATCATACGCTGAGAGCAAACCATGAACTAAAGGCAAAGCCAAAGAGCCTCGGCTTTTCATGTGCCAAGAGAAAAGGGTGAAACTGAGAAGGACCAGAAAGATCTTTCACTCTTTTTTTGAAAAAAAAAAACCAAAAACTCTTTACATTCCTCTCTGTCTCTTCAATTTCATTCCCTGTCTTGTCCAAGTGCTGAGCAATGGGGCACATGTGCTTGCTTTCAACAAGCCTTATTGGGCTTGATATGAAATTGCTTTTGGAAATCTGGCCTTTCATTTCAAAGAGGTTGCTGCTTTTCTTCCGCTTTTTGCCACTCCTTCTATAAGATGCTGAGAGACACTATTAAAAAGCCTTTGAAACATAGCAAAGTGAAGCAAAAACACTCAATGCCCATTTCAGAAGCGGTCCTTCTCCAGTTTCCCACAGTTGCTAAAAAGGGCCTAATCCACGTCAAGGCTGGGAGTCCAACGTTTGCGGGTAAAGATAGGAGGGAATGCTATTTCTTTTGGGCTTCTTTCCAAGGAAGCCAAATCCATGCACAAATCATTTCCCACCGGTAATCATGCAGTGAGGAAAAGCGGCGAAAGGGGGAAGTTAAAGTACCCGTGCTGTTCAAAGGCAAAGAAAGCGTTTTGAAATCAGGGAGGACAACAAGGTGGGGACTTTTCCCATTTTTCCCACCTTTGTAAAAGCCCTTTTGAATCCTCTGTTCTGTTTTCTTTCTGTGTGATGAAAGGGAGTGAAGCCCGTGACATGGTGCATGTGTGGAAAATGCATGTGTTTTTTTCCAGGGTGAGTAGACAGTGTATGTTGCAAGCTCTGTTAGATGCAGAGTTGGCGATTTCGGCTCCTGAGGAAAATGGTGGAGGGCAAAGGAGCTTTGAAAGCTTGAGCTGCTGATGACTTTTCCCTGGATATGGCTTCTTGCAAAGCTTGAAAGATGCAGAGTAGCGGCTTTCAGCCATTAAGGACTCCAAGTGGCAGAAAAAGCCTAGAGAAGAGTGCCTCGTGTGAGGATCGAACTCACGACCTTCAGATTATGAGACTGACGCGCTACCTACTGCGCTAACGAGGCTGCGTGCTGGAAGATGGGCACTTGTCCCCCCTGCCCACCACGCTTGGAAGACCATGGCGGTGCTAGTTTTCTTCTCGCTTTGGTTTTCTCTATTTCTCCCACAGCAGCCTTGGCAGTTTTCCCATATGGTCTAGCGGTTAGGATTCCTGGTTTTCACCCAGGCGGCCCGGATTCGACTCCCGGTATGGGAAATGCAAGACATTTTAGTGACACGCTTGCTCCTGCTGCTTAAACCTGCCAAACTCTTTTCCCCTTGCAACCTCAAATCATTCCCTTGTTGGCAAAGTACCAAGCAACGCAACATACATGCTCTGCTTCAACAACCCCTAGTGCTTTACTTCCAACTGCTTTACAAATCTGCCCGCATAGTCCAGCGGGTCTTGCTGCTTTGCCTCCCTCTCTCTACGCTCATTTTGAGGACAATTTATCAAAGAGTCGAAACACATGCGAACACTAAAAACTTGCAAACACTCACAGTCATCACTGACCGGTCATAAAAACCCAATGAAATCAACGAAGAAAACCCCAGGCGACATTAAGAATATTCCGTCCCCACCTTGCCTTCATGGAAGGAAAACAAAACAAAACAAAGGCCTACACTATGGCAGGACTGGTGGACCCAGTTTTGGTGCCGCAGATAAAACAGAAACAAATCATTGCACATTCTTACAAAGAAACAACATCCACAGTGGTTATCATACGCTGAGAGCAAACCATGAACTAAAGGCAAAGCCAAAGAGCCTCGGCTTTTCATGTGCCAAGAGAAAAGGGTGAAACTGAGAAGGACCAGAAAGATCTTTCACTCTTTTTTTGAAAAAAAAAAACCAAAAACTCTTTACATTCCTCTCTGTCTCTTCAATTTCATTCCCTGTCTTGTCCAAGTGCTGAGCAATGGGGCACATGTGCTTGCTTTCAACAAGCCTTATTGGGCTTGATATGAAATTGCTTTTGGAAATCTGGCCTTTCATTTCAAAGAGGTTGCTGCTTTTCTTCCGCTTTTTGCCACTCCTTCTATAAGATGCTGAGAGACACTATTAAAAAGCCTTTGAAACATAGCAAAGTGAAGCAAAAACACTCAATGCCCATTTCAGAAGCGGTCCTTCTCCAGTTTCCCACAGTTGCTAAAAAGGGCCTAATCCACGTCAAGGCTGGGAGTCCAACGTTTGCGGGTAAAGATAGGAGGGAATGCTATTTCTTTTGGGCTTCTTTCCAAGGAAGCCAAATCCATGCACAAATCATTTCCCACCGGTAATCATGCAGTGAGGAAAAGCGGCAAAAGGGGGAAGTTAAAGTACCCGTGCTGTTCAAAGGCAAAGAAAGCGTTTTGAAATCAGGGAGGACAACAAGGTGGGGACTTTTCCCATTTTTCCCACCTTTGTAAAAGCCCTTTTGAATCCTCTGTTCTGTTTTCTTTCTGTGTGATGAAAGGGAGTGAAGCCCGTGACATGGTGGATGTGTGGAAAATGCATGTGTTTTTTTCCAGGGTGAGTAGACAGTGTATGTTGCAAGCTCTGTTAGATGCAGAGTTGGCGATTTCGGCTCCTGAGGAAAATGGTGGAGGGCATAGGAGCTTTGAAAGCTTGAGCTGCTGATGACTTTTCCCTGGATATGGCTTCTTGCAAAGCTTGAAAGATGCAGAGTAGCGGCTTTCAGCCATTAAGGACTCCAAGTGGCAGAAAAAGCCTAGAGAAGAGTGCCCCGTCTGAGGATCGAACTCACGACCTTCAGATTATGAGACTGACGCGCTACCTACTGCGCTAACGAGGCTGCGTGCTGGAAGATGGGCACTTGTCCCCCCTGCCCACCACGCTTGGAAGACCATGGCGGTGCTAGTTTTCTTCTCGCTTTGGTTTTCTCTATTTCTCCCACAGCAGCCTTGGCAGTTTTCCCATATGGTCTAGCGGTTAGGATTCCTGGTTTTCACCCAGGCGGCCCGGGTTCGACTCCCGGTATGGGAAATGCAAGCCGTTTTAGTGACACGCTTGCTCCTGCTGCTTAAACCTGCCAAACTCTTTTCCCCTTGCAACTTCAAATCATTCCCTTGTTGGCAAAGTACCAAGCAACGCAACATACATGCTCTGCTTCAACAACCCCTAGTGCTTTACTTCCAACTGCTTTACAAATCTGCCCGCATAGTCCAGCGGGTCTTGCTGCTTTGCCTCCCTCTCTCTACGCTCATTTTGAGGACAATTTATCAAAGAGTCGAAAGACATGCGAACACTAAAAACTTGCAAACACTCACAGTCATCACTGACCGGTCATAAAAACCCAATGAAATCAACGAAGAAAACCCCAGGCGACATTAAGAATATTCCGTCCCCACCTTGCCTTCATGGAAGGAAAACAAAACAAAACAAAGGCCTACACTATGGCAGGACTGGTGGACCCAGTTTTGGTGCCGCAGATAAAACAGAAACAAATCATTGCACATTCTTACAAAGAAACAACATCCACAGTGGTTATCATACGCTGAGAGCAAACCATGAACTAAAGGCAAAGCCAAAGAGCCTCGGCTTTTCATGTGCCAAGAGAAAAGGGTGAAACTGAGAAGGACCAGAAAGATCTTTCACTCTTTTTTTGAAAAAAAAAAACCAAAAACTCTTTACATTCCTCTCTGTCTCTTCAATTTCATTCCCTGTCTTGTCCAAGTGCTGAGCAATGGGGCACATGTGCTTGCTTTCAACAAGCCTTATTGGGCTTGATATGAAATTGCTTTTGGAAATCTGGCCTTTCATTTCAAAGAGGTTGCTGCTTTTCTTCCGCTTTTTGCCACTCCTTCTATAAGATACTGAGAGACACTATTAAAAAGCCTTTGAAACATAGCAAAGTGAAGCAAAAACACTCAATGCCCATTTCAGAAGCGGTCCTTCTCCAGTTTCCCACAGTTGCTAAAAAGGGCCTAATCCACGTCAAGGCTGGGAGTCCAACGTTTGCGGGTAAAGATAGGAGGGAATGCTATTTCTTTTGGGCTTCTTTCCAAGGAAGCCAAATCCATGCACAAATCATTTCCCACCGGTAATCATGCAGTGAGGAAAAGCGGCGAAAGGGGGAAGTTAAAGTACCCGTGCTGTTCAAAGGCAAAGAAAGCGTTTTGAAATCAGGGAGGACAACAAGGTGGGGACTTTTCCCATTTTTCCCACCTTTGTAAAAGCCCTTTTGAATCCTCTGTTCTGTTTTCTTTCTGTGTGATGAAAGGGAGTGAAGCCCGTGACATGGTGGATGTGTGGAAAATGCATGTGTTTTTTTCCAGGGTGAGTAGACAGTGTATTTTGCAAGCTCTGTTAGATGCAGAGTTGGCGATTTCGGCTCCTGAGGAAAATGGTGGAGGGCAAAGGAGCTTTGAAAGCTTGAGCTGCTGATGACTTTTCCCTGGATATGGCTTCTTGCAAAGCTTGAAAGATGCAGAGTAGCGGCTTTCAGCCATTAAGGACTCCAAGTGGCAGAAAAAGCCTAGAGAAGAGTGCCTCGTGTGAGGATCGAACTCACGACCTTCAGATTATGAGACTGACGCGCTACCTACTGCGCTAACGAGGCTGCGTGCTGGAAGATGGGCACTTGTCCCCCCTGCCCACCACGCTTGGAAGACCATGGCGGTGCTAGTTTTCTTCTCGCTTTGGTTTTCTCTATTTCTCCCACAGCAGCCTTGGCAGTTTTCCCATATGGTCTAGCGGTTAGGATTCCTGGTTTTCACCCAGGCGGCCCGGGTTCGACTCCCGGTATGGTAAATGCAAGACATTTTAGTGACACGCTTGCTCCTGCTGCTTAAACCTGCCAAACTCTTTTCCCCTTGCAACCTCAAATCATTCCCTTGTTGGCAAAGTACCAAGCAACGCAACATACATGCTCTGCTTCAACAACCCCTAGTGCTTTACTTCCAACTGCTTTACAAATCTGCCCGCATAGTCCAGCGGGTCTTGCTGCTTTGCCTCCCTCTCTCTACGCTCATTTTGAGGACAATTTATCAAAGAGTCGAAAGACATGCGAACACTAAAAACTTGCAAACACTCACAGTCATCACTGACCGGTCATAAAAACCCAATGAAATCAACGAAGAAAACCCCAGGCGACATTAAGAATATTCCGTCCCCACCTTGCCTTCATGGAAGGAAAACAAAACAAAACAAAGGCCTACACTATGGCAGGACTGGTGGACCCAGTTTTGGTGCCGCAGATAAAACAGAAACAAATCATTGCACATTCTTACAAAGAAACAACATCCACAGTGGTTATCATACGCTGAGAGCAAACCATGAACTAAAGGCAAAGCCAAAGAGCCTCGGCTTTTCATGTGCCAAGAGAAAAGGGTGAAACTGAGAAGGACCAGAAAGATCTTTCACTCTTTTTTTGAAAAAAAAAAACCAAAAACTCTTTACATTCCTCTCTGTCTCTTCAATTTCATTCCCTGTCTTGTCCAAGTGCTGAGCAATGGGGCACATGTGCTTGCTTTCAACAAGCCTTATTGGGCTTGATATGAAATTGCTTTTGGAAATCTGGCCTTTCATTTCAAAGAGGTTGCTGCTTTTCTTCCGCTTTTCGCCACTCCTTCTATAAGATGCTGAGAGACACTATTAAAAAGCCTTTGAAACATAGCAAAGTGAAACAAAAACACTCAATGCCCATTTCAGAAGCGGTCCTTCTCCAGTTTCCCACAGTTGCTAAAAAGGGCCTAATCCACGTCAAGGCTGGGAGTCCAACGTTTGCGGGTAAAGATAGGAGGGAATGCTATTTCTTTTGGGCTTCTTTCCAAGGAAGCCAAATCCATGCACAAATCATTTCCCACCGGTAATCATGCAGTGAGGAAAAGCGGCGAAAGGGGGAAGTTAAAGTACCCGTGCTGTTCAAAGGCAAAGAAAGCGTTTTGAAATCAGGGAGGACAACAAGGTGGGGACTTTTCCCATTTTTCCCACCTTTGTAAAAGCCCTTTTGAATCCTCTGTTCTGTTTTCTTTCTGTGTGATGAAAGGGAGTGAAGCCCGTGACATGGTGGATGTGTGGAAAATGCATGTGTTTTTTTCCAGGGTGAGTAGACAGTGTATGTTGCAAGCTCTGTTAGATGCAGAGTTGGCGATTTCGGCTCCTGAGGAAAATGGTGGAGGGCATAGGAGCTTTGAAAGCTTGAGCTGCTGATGACTTTTCCCTGGATATGGCTTCTTGCAAAGCTTGAAAGATGCAGAGTAGCGGCTTTCAGCCATTAAGGACTCCAAGTGGCAGAAAAAGCCTAGAGAAGAGTGCCCCGTCTGAGGATCGAACTCACGACCTTCAGATTATGATACTGACGCGCTACCTACTGCGCTAACGAGGCTGCGTGCTGGAAGATGGGCACTTGTCCCCCCTGCCCACCACGCTTGGAAGACCATGGCGGTGCTAGTTTTCTTCTCGCTTTGGTTTTCTCTATTTCTCCCACAGCAGCCTTGGCAGTTTTCCCATATGGTCTAGCGGTTAGGATTCCTGGTTTTCACCCAGGCGGCCCGGGTTCGACTCCCGGTATGGGAAATGCAAGCCGTTTTAGTGACACGCTTGCTCCTGCTGCTTAAACCTGCCAAACTCTTTTCCCCTTGCAACCTCAAATCATTCCCTTGTTGGCAAAGTACCAAGCAACGCAACATACAGTTGTGGCCAAAATTATTCAACCCCCAATGCTGTAAAGGGGTTTAGGGACTATAGTGTACATTTGGAATTGTATTCAGAATCAAATCCTACAAGGACGTTGTAACTACCCAAATGCAACTAAAATGACATCAATTGTTTATGTAATACAGTAGTAAATGGTTCTTATGTGGTTTCTTCATTGCCACAATTATTCAACCCCTTAAAGACTACCACTCTGAAGAACAGAGGTTCATACAGGTGCTTTCCATCAGGTATTGAAAACACCTGTGGATGTCACCGAGCAGCAATCAAGCATAATAAGCACCAATTAGGCAGCTTTAAAATGACTGTGATACTCAGCTCCTTCTAGACATTTACTGGTGTGGTTACAAACATGGTGAAGGCAAGAGAATGGTCCAGGAAGACAAGAGAAGAGGTGATTTCTCTTCACAGGAAGGGCAATGGCTATAAGAAGATTGCAAAGATGTTAAACATACCAAGAGACACCTTAGGAAGCATCATTCGCAAATTCAAGGCAAAGGGCACTGTTGAAACGCTACCTGGTCGTGGCAGAAAGAAGATGCTGACTTCGACTGCTGTGCGCTACCTGAAGCGTAGAGTGGAGAGAAGTCCCCGTGTGACTGCTGAGGAACTGAGAAAAGATTTGTCAGATGTGGGTACAGAAGTTTCAGCCCAGACAATAAGACGCACACTGCGTAATGAAGGCCTCCGTGCCAGAACTCCCAGGCGTACCCCCTTGCTGTCTCCAAAGAATAAGAAGAGTCGACTGCAGTATGCCAAAAGCCATGTGGACAAACCACAAAAGTTGTGGGATAGTGTTCTGTGGACTGATGAAACAAAATTAGAACTGTTTGGGCCCATGGATCAACGCTATGTTTGGAGGAGGAAGAACAAGGCCTATGATGAAAAGAACACCTTGCCTACTGTGAAGCATGGTGGAGGGTCAATCATGCTTTGGGGCTGTTTTGCTTCTGCAGGTACAGGGAAGCTTCAGCGTGTGCAAGGTACCATGAATTCTCTTCAGTACCAGGAGATATTGGATGGAAACGTGATGCAGTCCGTCACACACCTGAGGCTTGGGAGACGTTGGACCTTTCAACAGGACAATGATCCCAAGCATACCTCCAAGTCCACTAGAGCATGGTTGCAGAGGAAAGGCTGGAACATTTTGGAGTGGCCATCGCAGTCACCAGACTTAAATCCGATTGAGAACCTCTGGTGGGACTTAAAGAAAGCAGTTGCAGTGCGCAAGCCTAAGAATGTGACTGAACTGGAGGCCTTTGCCCATGAAGAATGGGCGAAGATACCCGTAGATCGCTGCAAGACACTTGTGTCAAGCTATGCTTCACGTTTAAAAGCTGTTATAACTGTAAAAGGATGCTGTACTAAGTACTAAGATTGAATGTCACTTGGGGGTTGAATAAAACTGATAATGCTGTGAGCACAGAAAAGACATTTGTGGTTATTTCATTATAACTGTTATGTTATATTTGTCTGACCTACAAGTGCCTCTTTAATGTAAATGTAAGCAAGATGACTGAATGATCAAAAGCAATGTCAAACTGGCCAAAACACTCAATTTCAGTGGGGGTTGAATAATTTTGGCCACAACTGTACATGCTCTGCTTCAACAACCCCTAGTGCTTTACTTCCAACTGCTTTACAAATCTGCCCGCATAGTCCAGCGGGTCTTGCTGCTTTGCCTCCCTCTCTCTACGCTCATTTTGAGGACAATTTATCAAAGAGTCGAAAGACATGCGAACACTAAAAACTTGCAAACACTCACAGTCATCACTGACCGGTCATAAAAACCCAATGAAATCAACGAAGAAAACCCCAGGCGACATTAAGAATATTCCGTCCCCACCTTGCCTTCATGGAAGGAAAACAAAACAAAACAAAGGCCTACACTATGGCAGGACTGGTGGACCCAGTTTTGGTGCCGCAGATAAAACAGAAACAAATCATTGCACATTCTTACAAAGAAACAACATCCACAGTGGTTATCATACGCTGAGAGCAAACCATGAACTAAAGGCAAAGCCAAAGAGCCTCGGCTTTTCATGTGCCAAGAGAAAAGGGTGAAACTGAGAAGGACCAGAAAGATCTTTCACTCTTTTTTTGAAAAAAAAAAACCAAAAACTCTTTACATTCCTCTCTGTCTCTTCAATTTCATTCCCTGTCTTGTCCAAGTGCTGAGCAATGGGGCACATGTGCTTGCTTTCAACAAGCCTTATTGGGCTTGATATGAAATTGCTTTTGGAAATCTGGCCTTTCATTTCAAAGAGGTTGCTGCTTTTCTTCCGCTTTTCGCCACTCCTTCTATAAGATGCTGAGAGACACTATTAAAAAGCCTTTGAAACATAGCAAAGTGAAGCAAAAACACTCAATGCCCATTTCAGAAGCGGTCCTTCTCCAGTTTCCCACAGTTGCTAAAAAGGGCCTAATCCACGTCAAGGCTGGGAGTCCAACGTTTGCGGGTAAAGATAGGAGGGAATGCTATTTCTTTTGGGCTTCTTTCCAAGGAAGCCAAATCCATGCACAAATCATTTCCCACCGGTAATCATGCAGTGAGGAAAAGCGGCGAAAGGGGGAAGTTAAAGTACCCGTGCTGTTCAAAGGCAAAGAAAGCGTTTTGAAATCAGGGAGGACAACAAGGTGGGGACTTTTCCCATTTTTCCCACCTTTGTAAAAGCCCTTTTGAATCCTCTGTTCTGTTTTCTTTCTGTGTGATGAAAGGGAGTGAAGCCCGTGACATGGTGGATGTGTGGAAAATGCATGTGTTTTTTTCCAGGGTGAGTAGACAGTGTATGTTGCAAGCTCTGTTAGATGCAGAGTTGGCGATTTCGGCTCCTGAGGAAAATGGTGGAGGGCAAAGGAGCTTTGAAAGCTTGAGCTGCTGATGACTTTTCCCTGGATATGGCTTCTTGCAAAGCTTGAAAGATGCAGAGTAGCGGCTTTCAGCCATTAAGGACTCCAAGTGGCAGAAAAAGCCTAGAGAAGAGTGCCCCGTGTGAGGATCGAACTCACGACCTTCAGATTATGAGACTGACGCGCTACCTACTGCGCTAACGAGGCTGCGTGCTGGAAGATGGGCACTTGTCCCCCCTGCTCACCACGCTTGGAAGACCATGGCGGTGCTAGTTTTCTTCTCGCTTTGGTTTTCTCTATTTCTCCCACAGCAGCCTTGGCAGTTTTCCCATATGGTCTAGCGGTTAGGATTCCTGGTTTTCACCCAGGCGGCCCGGGTTGGACTCCCAGTATGGGAAATGCAAGACATTTTAGTGACACGCTTGCTCCTGCTGCTTAAACCTGCCAAACTCTTTTCCCCTTGCAACCTCAAATCATTCCCTTGTTGGCAAAGTACCAAGCAACGCAACATACATGCTCTGCTTCAACAACCCCTAGTGCTTTACTTCCAACTGCTTTACAAATCTGCCCGCATAGTCCAGCGGGTCTTGCTTCTTTGCCTCCCTCTCTCTACGCTCATTTTGAGGACAATTTATCAAAGAGTCGAAACACATGCGAAGACTAAAAACTTGCAAACACTCACAGTCATCACTGACCGGTCATAAAAACCCAATGAAATCAACGAAGAAAACCCCAGGCGACATTAAGAATATTCCGTCCCCACCTTGCCTTCATGGAAGGAAAACAAAACAAAACAAAGGCCTACACTATGGCAGGACTGGTGGACCCAGTTTTGGTGCCGCAGATAAAACAGAAACAAATCATTGCACATTCTTACAAAGAAACAACATCCACAGTGGTTATCATACGCTGAGAGCAAACCATGAACTAAAGGCAAAGCCAAAGAGCCTCGGCTTTTCATGTGCCAAGAGAAAAGGGTGAAACTGAGAAGGACCAGAAAGATCTTTCACTCTTTTTTTGAAAAAAAAAAACCAAAAACTCTTTACATTCCTCTCTGTCTCTTCAATTTCATTCCCTGTCTTGTCCAAGTGCTGAGCAATGGGGCACATGTGCTTGCTTTCAACAAGCCTTATTGGGCTTGATATGAAATTGCTTTTGGAAATCTGGCCTTTCATTTCAAAGAGGTTGCTGCTTTTCTTCCGCTTTTTGCCACTCCTTCTATAAGATGCTGAGAGACACTATTAAAAAGCCTTTGAAACATAGCAAAGTGAAGCAAAAACACTCAATGCCCATTTCAGAAGCGGTCCTTCTCCAGTTTCCCACAGTTGCTAAAAAGGGCCTAATCCACGTCAAGGCTGGGAGTCCAACGTTTGCGGGTAAAGATAGGAGGGAATGCTATTTCTTTTGGGCTTCTTTCCAAGGAAGCCAAATCCA
This sequence comes from Staurois parvus, assembly GCF_062004578.1. Taxonomy (NCBI): domain Eukaryota; kingdom Metazoa; phylum Chordata; class Amphibia; order Anura; family Ranidae; genus Staurois; species Staurois parvus. The sequence continues at coordinate 1,068,577 of NW_028318458.1, forward strand.
TGCACAAATCATTTCCCACCGGTAATCATGCAGTGAGGAAAAGCGGCGAAAGGGGGAAGTTAAAGTACCCGTGCTGTTCAAAGGCAAAGAAAGCGTTTTGAAATCAGGGAGGACAACAAGGTGGGGACTTTTCCCATTTTTCCCACCTTTGTAAAAGCCCTTTTGAATCCTCTGTTCTGTTTTCTTTCTGTGTGATGAAAGGGAGTGAAGCCCGTGACATGGTGGATGTGTGGAAAATGCATGTGTTTTTTTCCAGGGTGAGTAGACAGTGTATTTTGCAAGCTCTGTTAGATGCAGAGTTGGCGATTTCGGCTCCTGAGGAAAATGGTGGAGGGCATAGGAGCTTTGAAAGCTTGAGCTGCTGATGACTTTTCCCTGGATATGGCTTCTTGCAAAGCTTGAAAGATGCAGAGTAGCGGCTTTCAGCCATTAAGGACTCCAAGTGGCAGAAAAAGCCTAGAGAAGAGTGCCCCGTGTGAGGATCGAACTCACGACCTTCAGATTATGAGACTGACGCGCTACCTACTGCGCTAACGAGGCTGCGTGCTGGAAGATGGGCACTTGTCCCCCCTGCCCACCACGCTTGAAAGACCATGGCGGTGCTAGTTTTCTTCTCGCTTTGGTTTTCTCTATTTCTCCCACAGCAGCCTTGGCAGTTTTCCCATATGGTCTAGCGGTTAGGATTCCTGGTTTTCACCCAGGCGGCCCGGGTTCGACTCCCGGTATGGGAAATGCAAGCCGTTTTAGTGACACGCTTGCTCCTGCTGCTTAAACCTGCCAAACTCTTTTCCCCTTGCAACCTCAAATCATTCCCTTGTTGGCAAAGTACCAAGCAACGCAACATACATGCTCTGCTTCAACAACCCCTAGTGCTTTACTTCCAACTGCTTTACAAATCTGCCCGCATAGTCCAGCGGGTCTTGCTTCTTTGCCTCCCTCTCTCTACGCTCATTTTGAGGACAATTTATCAAAGAGTCGAAAGACATGCGAAGACTAAAAACTTGCAAACACTCACAGTCATCACTGACCGGTCATAAAAACCCAATGAAATCAACGAAGAAAACCCCAGGCGACATTAAGAATATTCCGTCCCCACCTTGCCTTCATGGAAGGAAAACAAAACAAAACAAAGGCCTACACTATGGCAGGACTGGTGGACCCAGTTTTGGTGCCGCAGATAAAACAGAAACAAATCATTGCACATTCTTACAAAGAAACAACATCCACAGTGGTTATCATACGCTGAGAGCAAACCATGAACTAAAGGCAAAGCCAAAGAGCCTCGGCTTTTCATGTGCCAAGAGAAAAGGGTGAAACTGAGAAGGACCAGAAAGATCTTTCACTCTTTTTTTGAAAAAAAAAAACCAAAAACTCTTTACATTCCTCTCTGTCTCTTCAATTTCATTCCCTGTCTTGTCCAAGTGCTGAGCAATGGGGCACATGTGCTTGCTTTCAACAAGCCTTATTGGGCTTGATATGAAATTGCTTTTGGAAATCTGGCCTTTCATTTCAAAGAGGTTGCTGCTTTTCTTCCGCTTTTTGCCACTCCTTCTATAAGATGCTGAGAGACACTATTAAAAAGCCTTTGAAACATAGCAAAGTGAAGCAAAAACACTCAATGCCCATTTCAGAAGCGGTCCTTCTCCAGTTTCCCACAGTTGCTAAAAAGGGCCTAATCCACGTCAAGGCTGGGAGTCCAACGTTTGCGGGTAAAGATAGGAGGGAATGCTATTTCTTTTGGGCTTCTTTCCAAGGAAGCCAAATCCATGCACAAATCATTTCCCACCGGTAATCATGCAGTGAGGTAAAGCGGCGAAAGGGGGAAGTTAAAGTACCCGTGCTGTTCAAAGGCAAAGAAAGCGTTTTGAAATCAGGGAGGACAACAAGGTGGGGACTTTTCCCATTTTTCCCACCTTTGTAAAAGCCCTTTTGAATCCTCTGTTCTGTTTTCTTTCTGTGTGATGAAAGGGAGTGAAGCCCGTGACATGGTGGATGTGTGGAAAATGCATGTGTTTTTTTCCAGGGTGAGTAGACAGTGTATGTTGCAAGCTCTGTTAGATGCAGAGTTGGCGATTTCGGCTCCTGAGGAAAATGGTGGAGGGCAAAGGAGCTTTGAAAGCTTGAGCTGCTGATGACTTTTCCCTGGATATGGCTTCTTGCAAAGCTTGAAAGATGCAGAGTAGCGGCTTTCAGCCATTAAGGACTCCAAGTGGCAGAAAAAGCCTAGAGAAGAGTGCCTCGTGTGAGGATCGAACTCACGACCTTCAGATTATGAGACTGACGCGCTACCTACTGCGCTAACGAGGCTGCGTGCTGGAAGATGGGCACTTGTCCCCCCTGCCCACCACGCTTGGAAGACCATGGCGGTGCTAGTTTTCTTCTCGCTTTGGTTTTCTCTATTTCTCCCACAGCAGCCTTGGCAGTTTTCCCATATGGTCTAGCGGTTAGGATTCCTGGTTTTCACCCAGGCGGCCCGGGTTCGACTCCCGGTATGGGAAATGCAAGACATTTTAGTGACACGCTTGCTCCTGCTGCTTAAACCTGCCAAACTCTTTTCCCCTTGCAACCTCAAATCATTCCCTTGTTGGCAAAGTACCAAGCAACGCAACATACATGCTCTGCTTCAACAACCCCTAGTGCTTTACTTCCAACTGCTTTACAAATCTGCCCGCATAGTCCAGCGGGTCTTGCTGCTTTGCCTCCCTCTCTCTACGCTCATTTTGAGGACAATTTATCAAAGAGTCGAAACACATGCGAACACTAAAAACTTGCAAACACTCACAGTCATCACTGACCGGTCATAAAAACCCAATGAAATCAACGAAGAAAACCCCAGGCGACATTAAGAATATTCCGTCCCCACCTTGCCTTCATGGAAGGAAAACAAAACAAAACAAAGGCCTACACTATGGCAGGACTGGTGGACCCAGTTTTGGTGCCGCAGATAAAACAGAAACAAATCATTGCACATTCTTACAAAGAAACAACATCCACAGTGGTTATCATACGCTGAGAGCAAACCATGAACTAAAGGCAAAGCCAAAGAGCCTCGGCTTTTCATGTGCCAAGAGAAAAGGGTGAAACTGAGAAGGACCAGAAAGATCTTTCACTCTTTTTTTGAAAAAAAAAAACCAAAAACTCTTTACATTCCTCTCTGTCTCTTCAATTTCATTCCCTGTCTTGTCCAAGTGCTGAGCAATGGGGCACATGTGCTTGCTTTCAACAAGCCTTATTGGGCTTGATATGAAATTGCTTTTGGAAATCTGGCCTTTCATTTCAAAGAGGTTGCTGCTTTTCTTCCGCTTTTCGCCACTCCTTCTATAAGATGCTGAGAGACACTATTAAAAAGCCTTTGAAACATAGCAAAGTGAAGCAAAAACACTCAATGCCCATTTCAGAAGCGGTCCTTCTCCAGTTTCCCACAGTTGCTAAAAAGGGCCTAATCCACGTCAAGGCTGGGAGTCCAACGTTTGCGGGTAAAGATAGGAGGGAATGCTATTTCTTTTGGGCTTCTTTCCAAGGAAGCCAAATCCATGCACAAATCATTTCCCACCGGTAATCATGCAGTGAGGAAAAGCGGCGAAAGGGGGAAGTTAAAGTACCCGTGCTGTTCAAAGGCAAAGAAAGCGTTTTGAAATCAGGGAGGACAACAAGGTGGGGACTTTTCCCATTTTTCCCACCTTTGTAAAAGCCCTTTTGAATCCTCTGTTCTGTTTTCTTTCTGTGTGATGAAAGGGAGTGAAGCCCGTGACATGGTGGATGTGTGGAAAATGCATGTGTTTTTTTCCAGGGTGAGTAGACAGTGTATGTTGCAAGCTCTGTTAGATGCAGAGTTGGCGATTTCGGCTCCTGAGGAAAATGGTGGAGGGCATAGGAGCTTTGAAAGCTTGAGCTGCTGATGACTTTTCCCTGGATATGGCTTCTTGCAAAGCTTGAAAGATGCAGAGTAGCGGCTTTCAGCCATTAAGGACTCCAAGTGGCAGAAAAAGCCTAGAGAAGAGTGCCCCGTCTGAGGATCGAACTCACGACCTTCAGATTATGAGACTGACGCGCTACCTACTGCGCTAACGAGGCTGCGTGCTGGAAGATGGGCACTTGTCCCCCCTGCCCACCACGCTTGGAAGACCATGGCGGTGCTAGTTTTCTTCTCGCTTTGGTTTTCTCTATTTCTCCCACAGCAGCCTTGGCAGTTTTCCCATATGGTCTAGCGGTTAGGATTCCTGGTTTTCACCCAGGCGGCCCGGGTTCGACTCCCGGTATGGGAAATGCAAGCCGTTTTAGTGACACGCTTGCTCCTGCTGCTTAAACCTGCCAAACTCTTTTCCCCTTGCAACCTCAAATCATTCCCTTGTTGGCAAAGTACCAAGCAACGCAACATACATACTCTGCTTCAACAACCCCTAGTGCTTTACTTCCAACTGCTTTACAAATCTGCCCGCATAGTCCAGCGGGTCTTGCTGCTTTGCCTCCCTCTCTCTACGCTCATTTTGAGGACAATTTATCAAAGAGTCGAAAGACATGCGAACACTAAAAACTTGCAAACACTCACAGTCATCACTGACCGGTCATAAAAACCCAATGAAATCAACGAAGAAAACCCCAGGCGACATTAAGAATATTCCGTCCCCACCTTGCCTTCATGGAAGGAAAACAAAACAAAACAAAGGCCTACACTATGGCAGGACTGGTGGACCCAGTTTTGGTGCCGCAGATAAAACAGAAACAAATCATTGCACATTCTTACAAAGAAACAACATCCACAGTGGTTATCATACGCTGAGAGCAAACCATGAACTAAAGGCAAAGCCAAAGAGCCTCGGCTTTTCATGTGCCAAGAGAAAAGGGTGAAACTGAGAAGGACCAGAAAGATCTTTCACTCTTTTTTTGAAAAAAAACAACCAAAAACTCTTTACATTCCTTTCTGTCTCTTCAATTTCATTCCCTGTCTTGTCCAAGTGCTGAGCAATGGGGCACATGTGCTTGCTTTCAACAAGCCTTATTGGGCTTGATATGAAATTGCTTTTGGAAATCTGGCCTTTCATTTCAAAGAGGTTGCTGCTTTTTTTCCGCTTTTCGCCACTCCTTCTATAAGATGCTGAGAGACACTATTAAAAAGACTTTGAAACATAGCAAAGTGAAGCAAAAACACTCAATGCCCATTTCAGAAGCGGTCCTTCTCCAGTTTCCCACAGTTGCTAAAAAGGGCCTAATCCACGTCAAGGCTGGGAGTCCAACGTTTGCGGGTAAAGATAGGAGGGAATGCTATTTCTTTTGGGCTTCTTTTCAAGGAAGCCAAATCCATGCACAAATCATTTCCCACCGGTAATCATGCAGTGAGGAAAAGCGGCAAAAGGGGGAAGTTAAAGTACCCGTGCTATTCAAAGGCAAAGAAAGCGTTTTGAAATCAGGGAGGACAACAAGGTGGGGACTTTTCCCATTTTTCCCACCTTTGTAAAAGCCCTTTTGGATCCTCTGTTCTGTTTTCTTTCTGTGTGATGAAAGGGAGTGAAGCCCGTGACATGGTGGATGTGTGGAAAATGCATGTGTTTTTTTCCAGGGTGAGTAGACAGTGTATGTTGCAAGCTCTGTTAGATGCAGAGTTGGCGATTTCGGCTCCTGAGGAAAATGGTGGAGGGCAAAGGAGCTTTGAAAGCTTGAGCTGCTGATGACTTTTCCCTGGATATGGCTTCTTGCAAAGCTTGAAAGATGCAGAGTAGCGGCTTTCAGCCATTAAGGACTCCAAGTGGCAGAAAAAGCCTAGAGAAGAGTGCCTCGTGTGAGGATCGAACTCACGACCTTCAGATTATGAGACTGACGCGCTACCTACTGCGCTAACGAGGCTGCGTGCTGGAAGATGGGCACTTGTCCCCCCTGCCCACCACGCTTGGAAGACCATGGCGGTGCTAGTTTTCTTCTCGCTTTGGTTTTCTCTATTTCTCCCACAGCAGCCTTGGCAGTTTTCCCATATGGTCTAGCGGTTAGGATTCCTGGTTTTCACCCAGGCGGCCCGGGTTCGACTCCCGGTATGGGAAATGCAAGACATTTTAGTGACACGCTTGCTCCTGCTGCTTAAACCTGCCAAACTCTTTTCCCCTTGCAACCTCAAATCATTCCCTTGTTGGCAAAGTACCAAGCAACGCAACATACATGCTCTGCTTCAACAACCCCTAGTGCTTTACTTCCAACTGCTTTACAAATCTGCCCGCATAGTCCAGCGGGTCTTGCTGCTTTGCCTCCCTCTCTCTACGCTCATTTTGAGGACAATTTATCAAAGAGTCGAAACACATGCGAACACTAAAAACTTGCAAACACTCACAGTCATCACTGACCGGTCATAAAAACCCAATGAAATCAACGAAGAAAACCCCAGGCGACATTAAGAATATTCCGTCCCCACCTTGCCTTCATGGAAGGAAAACAAAACAAAACAAAGGCCTACACTATGGCAGGACTGGTGGACCCAGTTTTGGTGCCGCAGATAAAACAGAAACAAATCATTGCACATTCTTACAAAGAAACAACATCCACAGTGGTTATCATACGCTGAGAGCAAACCATGAACTAAAGGCAAAGCCAAAGAGCCTCGGCTTTTCATGTGCCAAGAGAAAAGGGTGAAACTGAGAAGGACCAGAAAGATCTTTCACTCTTTTTTTGAAAAAAAAAAACCAAAAACTCTTTACATTCCTCTCTGTCTCTTCAATTTCATTCCCTGTCTTGTCCAAGTGCTGAGCAATGGGGCACATGTGCTTGCTTTCAACAAGCCTTATTGGGCTTGATATGAAATTGCTTTTGGAAATCTGGCCTTTCATTTCAAAGAGGTTGCTGCTTTTCTTCCGCTTTTCGCCACTCCTTCTATAAGATGCTGAGAGACACTATTAAAAAGCCTTTGAAACATAGCAAAGTGAAGCAAAAACACTCAATGCCCATTTCAGAAGCGGTCCTTCTCCAGTTTCCCACAGTTGCTAAAAAGGGCCTAATCCACGTCAAGGCTGGGAGTCCAACGTTTGCGGGTAAAGATAGGAGGGAATGCTATTTCTTTTGGGCTTCTTTCCAAGGAAGCCAAATCCATGCACAAATCATTTCCCACCGGTAATCATGCAGTGAGGAAAAGCGGCGAAAGGGGGAAGTTAAAGTACCCGTGCTGTTCAAAGGCAAAGAAAGCGTTTTGAAATCAGGGAGGACAACAAGGTGGGGACTTTTCCCATTTTTCCCACCTTTGTAAAAGCCCTTTTGAATCCTCTGTTCTGTTTTCTTTCTGTGTGATGAAAGGGAGTGAAGCCCGTGACATGGTGGATGTGTGGAAAATGCATGTGTTTTTTTCCAGGGTGAGTAGACAGTGTATGTTGCAAGCTCTGTTAGATGCAGAGTTGGCGATTTCGGCTCCTGAGGAAAATGGTGGAGGGCATAGGAGCTTTGAAAGCTTGAGCTGCTGATGACTTTTCCCTGGATATGGCTTCTTGCAAAGCTTGAAAGATGCAGAGTAGCGGCTTTCAGCCATTAAGGACTCCAAGTGGCAGAAAAAGCCTAGAGAAGAGTGCCCCGTCTGAGGATCGAACTCACGACCTTCAGATTATGAGACTGACGCGCTACCTACTGCGCTAACGAGGCTGCGTGCTGGAAGATGGGCACTTGTCCCCCCTGCCCACCACGCTTGGAAGACCATGGCGGTGCTAGTTTTCTTCTCGCTTTGGTTTTCTCTATTTCTCCCACAGCAGCCTTGGCAGTTTTCCCATATGGTCTAGCGGTTAGGATTCCTGGTTTTCACCCAGGCGGCCCGGGTTCGACTCCCGGTATGGGAAATGCAAGCCGTTTTAGTGACACGCTTGCTCCTGCTGCTTAAACCTGCCAAACTCTTTTCCCCTTGCAACCTCAAATCATTCCCTTGTTGGCAAAGTACCAAGCAACGCAACATACATACTCTGCTTCAACAACCCCTAGTGCTTTACTTCCAACTGCTTTACAAATCTGCCCGCATAGTCCAGCGGGTCTTGCTGCTTTGCCTCCCTCTCTCTACGCTCATTTTGAGGACAATTTATCAAAGAGTCGAAAGACATGCGAACACTAAAAACTTGCAAACACTCACAGTCATCACTGACCGGTCATAAAAACCCAATGAAATCAACGAAGAAAACCCCAGGCGACATTAAGAATATTCCGTCCCCACCTTGCCTTCATGGAAGGAAAACAAAACAAAACAAAGGCCTACACTATGGCAGGACTGGTGGACCCAGTTTTGGTGCCGCAGATAAAACAGAAACAAATCATTGCACATTCTTACAAAGAAACAACATCCACAGTGGTTATCATACGCTGAGAGCAAACCATGAACTAAAGGCAAAGCCAAAGAGCCTCGGCTTTTCATGTGCCAAGAGAAAAGGGTGAAACTGAGAAGGACCAGAAAGATCTTTCACTCTTTTTTTGAAAAAAAACAACCAAAAACTCTTTACATTCCTTTCTGTCTCTTCAATTTCATTCCCTGTCTTGTCCAAGTGCTGAGCAATGGGGCACATGTGCTTGCTTTCAACAAGCCTTATTGGGCTTGATATGAAATTGCTTTTGGAAATCTGGCCTTTCATTTCAAAGAGGTTGCTGCTTTTTTTCCGCTTTTCGCCACTCCTTCTATAAGATGCTGAGAGACACTATTAAAAAGACTTTGAAACATAGCAAAGTGAAGCAAAAACACTCAATGCCCATTTCAGAAGCGGTCCTTCTCCAGTTTCCCACAGTTGCTAAAAAGGGCCTAATCCACGTCAAGGCTGGGAGTCCAACGTTTGCGGGTAAAGATAGGAGGGAATGCTATTTCTTTTGGGCTTCTTTTCAAGGAAGCCAAATCCATGCACAAATCATTTCCCACCGGTAATCATGCAGTGAGGAAAAGCGGCAAAAGGGGGAAGTTAAAGTACCCGTGCTATTCAAAGGCAAAGAAAGCGTTTTGAAATCAGGGAGGACAACAAGGTGGGGACTTTTCCCATTTTTCCCACCTTTGTAAAAGCCCTTTTGGATCCTCTGTTCTGTTTTCTTTCTGTGTGATGAAAGGGAGTGAAGCCCGTGACATGGTGGATGTGTGGAAAATGCATGTGTTTTTTTCCAGGGTGAGTAGACAGTGTATGTTGCAAGCTCTGTTAGATGCAGAGTTGGCGATTTCGGCTCCTGAGGAAAATGGTGGAGGGCAAAGGAGCTTTGAAAGCTTGAGCTGCTGATGACTTTTCCCTGGATATGGCTTCTTGCAAAGCTTGAAAGATGCAGAGTAGCGGCTTTCAGCCATTAAGGACTCCAAGTGGCAGAAAAAGCCTAGAGAAGAGTGCCTCGTGTGAGGATCGAACTCACGACCTTCAGATTATGAGACTGACGCGCTACCTACTGTGCTAACGAGGCTGCGTGCTGGAAGATGGGCACTTGTCCTCCCTGCCCACCACGCTTGGAAGACCATGGCGGTGCTAGTTTTCTTCTCGCTTTGGTTTTCTCTATTTCTCCCACAGCAGCCTTGGCAGTTTTCCCATATGGTCTAGCGGTTAGGATTCCTGGTTTTCACCCAGGCGGCCCGGGTTCGACTCCCGGTATGGGAAATGCAAGACATTTTAGTGACACGCTTGCTCCTGCTGCTTAAACCTGCCAAACTCTTTTCCCCTTGCAACCTCAAATCATTCCCTTGTTGGCAAAGTACCAAGCAACACAACATACATGCTCTGCTTCAACAACCCCTAGTGCTTTACTTCCAACTGCTTTACAAATCTGCCCGCATAGTCCAGCGGGTCTTGCTGCTTTGCCTCCCTCTCTCTACGCTCATTTTGAGGACAATTTATCAAAGAGTCGAAAGACATGCGAACACTAAAAACTTGCAAACACTCACAGTCATCACTGACCGGTCATAAAAACCCAATGAAATCAACGAAGAAAACCCCAGGCGACATTAAGAATATTCCGTCCCCACCTTGCCTTCATGGAAGGAAAACAAAACAAAACAAAGGCCTACACTATGGCAGGACTGGTGGACCCAGTTTTGGTGCCGCAGATAAAACAGAAACAAATCATTGCACATTCTTACAAAGAAACAACATCCACAGTGGTTATCATACGCTGAGAGCAAACCATGAACTAAAGGCAAAGCCAAAGAGCCTCGGCTTTTCATGTGCCAAGAGAAAAGGGTGAAACTGAGAAGGACCAGAAAGATCTTTCACTCTTTTTTTGAAAAAAAAAAACCAAAAACTCTTTACATTCCTCTCTGTCTCTTCAATTTCATTCCCTGTCTTGTCCAAGTGCTGAGCAATGGGGCACATGTGCTTGCTTTCAACAAGCCTTATTGGGCTTGATATGAAATTGCTTTTGGAAATCTGGCCTTTCATTTCAAAGAGGTTGCTGCTTTTCTTCCGCTTTTCGCCACTCCTTCTATAAGATGCTGAGAGACACTATTAAAAAGCCTTTGAAACATAGCAAAGTGAAGCAAAAACACTCAATGCCCATTTCAGAAGCGGTCCTTCTCCAGTTTCCCACAGTTGCTAAAAAGGGCCTAATCCACGTCAAGGCTGGGAGTCCAACGTTTGCGGGTAAAGATAGGAGGGAATGCTATTTCTTTTGGGCTTCTTTCCAAGGAAGCCAAATCCATGCACAAATCATTTCCCACCGGTAATCATGCAGTGAGGAAAAGCGGCGAAAGGGGGAAGTTAAAGTACCCGTGCTGTTCAAAGGCAAAGAAAGCGTTTTGAAATCAGGGAGGACAACAAGGTGGGGACTTTTCCCATTTTTCCCACCTTTGTAAAAGCCCTTTTGAATCCTCTGTTCTGTTTTCTTTCTGTGTGATGAAAGGGAGTGAAGCCCGTGACATGGTGGATGTGTGGAAAATGCATGTGTTTTTTTCCAGGGTGAGTAGACAGTGTATGTTGCAAGCTCTGTTAGATGCAGAGTTGGCGATTTCGGCTCCTGAGGAAAATGGTGGAGGGCATAGGAGCTTTGAAAGCTTGAGCTGCTGATGACTTTTCCCTGGATATGGCTTCTTGCAAAGCTTGAAAGATGCAGAGTAGCGGCTTTCAGCCATTAAGGACTCCAAGTGGCAGAAAAAGCCTAGAGAAGAGTGCCCCGTGTGAGGATCGAACTCACGACCTTCAGATTATGAGACTGACGCGCTACCTACTGCGCTAACGAGGCTGCGTGCTGGAAGATGGGCACTTGTCCCCCCTGCCCACCACGCTTGGAAGACCATGGCGGTGCTAGTTTTCTTCTCGCTTTGGTTTTCTCTATTTCTCCCACAGTAGCCTTGGCAGTTTTCCCATATGGTCTAGCGGTTAGGATTCCTGGTTTTCACCCAGGCGGCCCGGGTTCGACTCCCGGTATGGGAAATGCAAGCCGTTTTAGTGACACGCTTGCTCCTGCTGCTTAAACCTGCCAAACTCTTTTCCCCTTGCAACCTCAAATCATTCCCTTGTTGGCAAAGTACCAAGCAACGCAACATACATGCTCTGCTTCAACAACCCCTAGTGCTTTACTTCCAACTGCTTTACAAATCTGCCCGCATAGTCCAGCGGGTCTTGCTGCTTTGCCTCCCTCTCTCTACGCTCATTTTGAGGACAATTTATCAAAGAGTCGAAAGACATGCGAACACTAAAAACTTGCAAACACTCACAGTCATCACTGACCGGTCATAAAAACCCAATGAAATCAACGAAGAAAACCCCAGGCGACATTAAGAATATTCCGTCCCCACCTTGCCTTCATGGAAGGAAAACAAAACAAAACAAAGGCCTACACTATGGCAGGACTGGTGGACCCAGTTTTGGTGCCGCAGATAAAACAGAAACAAATCATTGCACATTCTTACAAAGAAACAACATCCACAGTGGTTATCATACGCTGAGAGCAAACCATGAACTAAAGGCAAAGCCAAAGAGCCTGGGCTTTTCATGTGCCAAGAGAAAAGGGTGAAACTGAGAAGGACCAGAAAGATCTTTCACTCTTTTTTTGAAAAAAAAAAACCAAAAACTCTTTACATTCCTCTCTGTCTCTTCAATTTCATTCCCTGTCTTGTCCAAGTGCTGAGCAATGGGGCACATGTGCTTGCTTTCAACAAGCCTTATTGGGCTTGATATGAAATTGCTTTTGGAAATCTGGCCTTTCATTTCAAAGAGGTTGCTGCTTTTCTTCCGCTTTTCGCCACTCCTTCTATAAGATGCTGAGAGACACTATTAAAAAGCCTTTGAAACATAGCAAAGTGAAGCAAAAACACTCAATGCCCATTTCAGAAGCGGTCCTTCTCCAGTTTCCCACAGTTGCTAAAAAGGGCCTAATCCACGTCAAGGCTGGGAGTCCAACGTTTGCGGGTAAAGATAGGAGGGAATGCTATTTCTTTTGGGCTTCTTTCCAAGGAAGCCAAATCCATGCACAAATCATTTCCCACCGGTAATCATGCAGTGAGGAAAAGCGGCGAAAGGGGGAAGTTAAAGTACCCGTGCTGTTCAAAGGCAAAGAAAGCGTTTTGAAATCAGGGAGGACAACAAGGTGGGGACTTTTCCCATTTTTCCCACCTTTGTAAAAGCCCTTTTGAATCCTCTGTTCTGTTTTCTTTCTGTGTGATGAAAGGGAGTGAAGCCCGTGACATGGTGGATGTGTGGAAAATGCATGTGTTTTTTTCCAGGGTGAGTAGACAGTGTATGTTGCAAGCTCTGTTAGATGCAGAGTTGGCGATTTCGGCTCCTGAGGAAAATGGTGGAGGGCATAGGAGCTTTGAAAGCTTGAGCTGCTGATGACTTTTCCCTGGATATGGCTTCTTGCAAAGCTTGAAAGATGCAGAGTAGCGGCTTTCAGCCATTAAGGACTCCAAGTGGCAGAAAAAGCCTAGAGAAGAGTGCCCCGTGTGAGGATCGAACTCACGACCTTCAGATTATGAGACTGACACGCTACCTACTGCGCTAACGAGGCTGCGTGCTCAAAGATGGGCACTTGTCCCCCCTGCCCACCACGCTTGGAAGACCATGGCGGTGCTAGTTTTCTTCTCGCTTTGGTTTTCTCTATTTCTCCCACAGCAGCCTTGGCAGTTTTCCCATATGGTCTAGCGGTTAGGATTCCTGGTTTTCACCCAGGCGGCCCGGGTTCGACTCCCGGTATGGGAAATGCAAGACATTTTAGTGACACGCTTGCTCCTGCTGCTTAAACCTGCCAAACTCTTTTCCCCTTGCAACCTCAAATCATTCCCTTGTTGGCAAAGTACCAAGCAACGCAACATACATGCTCTGCTTCAACAACCCCTAGTGCTTTACTTCCAACTGCTTTACAAATCTGCCCGCATAGTCCAGCGGGTCTTGCTGCTTTGCCTCCCTCTCTCTACGCTCATTTTGAGGACAATTTATCAAAGAGTCGAAACACATGCGAAGACTAAAAACTTGCAAACACTCACAGTCATCACTGACCGGTCATAAAAACCCAATGAAATCAACGAAGAAAACCCCAGGCGACATTAAGAATATTCCGTCCCCACCTTGCCTTCATGGAAGGAAAACAAAACAAAACAAAGGCCTACACTATGGCAGGACTGGTGGACCCAGTTTTGGTGCCGCAGATAAAACAGAAACAAATCATTGCACATTCTTACAAAGAAACAACATCCACAGTGGTTATCATACGCTGAGAGCAAACCATGAACTAAAGGCAAAGCCAAAGAGCCTCGGCTTTTCATGTGCCAAGAGAAAAGGGTGAAACTGAGAAGGACCAGAAAGATCTTTCACTCTTTTTTTGAAAAAAAAAACCCAAAAACTCTTTACATTCCTCTCTGTCTCTTCAATTTCATTCCCTGTCTTGTCCAAGTGCTGAGCAATGGGGCACATGTGCTTGCTTTCAACAAGCCTTATTGGGCTTGATATGAAATTGCTTTTGGAAATCTGGCCTTTCATTTCAAAGAGGTTGCTGCTTTTCTTCCGCTTTTCGCCACTCCTTCTATAAGATGCTGAGAGACACTATTAAAAAGCCTTTGAAACATAGCAAAGTGAAGCAAAAACACTCAATGCCCATTTCAGAAGCGGTCCTTCTCCAGTTTCCCACAGTTGCTAAAAAGGGCCTAATCCACGTCAAGGCTGGGAGTCCAACGTTTGCGGGTAAAGATAGGAGGGAATGCTATTTCTTTTGGGCTTCTTTCCAAGGAAGCCAAATCCATGCACAAATCATTTCCCACCTGTAATCATGCAGTGAGGAAAAGCGGCAAAAGGGGGAAGTTAAAGTACCCGTGCTATTCAAAGGCAAAGAAAGCGTTTTGAAATCAGGGAGGACAACAAGGTGGGGACTTTTCCCATTTTTCCCACCTTTGTAAAAGCCCTTTTGGATCCTCTGTTCTGTTTTCTTTCTGTGTGATGAAAGGGAGTGAAGCCCGTGACATGGTGGATGTGTGGAAAATGCATGTGTTTTTTTCCAGGGTGAGTAGACAGTGTATGTTGCAAGCTCTGTTAGATGCAGAGTTGGCGATTTCGGCTCCTGAGGAAAATGGTGGAGGGCAAAGGAGCTTTGAAAGCTTGAGCTGCTGATGACTTTTCCCTGGATATGGCTTCTTGCAAAGCTTGAAAGATGCAGAGTAGCGGCTTTCAGCCATTAAGGACTCCAAGTGGCAGAAAAAGCCTAGAGAAGAGTGCCTCGTGTGAGGATCGAACTCACGACCTTCAGATTATGAGACTGACGCGCTACCTACTGCGCTAACGAGGCTGCGTGCTGGAAGATGGGCACTTGTCCCCCCTGCCCACCACGCTTGGAAGACCATGGCGGTGATAGTTTTCTTCTCGCTTTGGTTTTCTCTATTTCTCCCACAGCAGCCTTGGCAGTTTTCCCATATGGTCTAGCGGTTAGGATTCCTGGTTTTCACCCAGGCGGCCCGGGTTCGACTCCCGGTATGGGAAATGCAAGACATTTTAGTGACACGCTTGCTCCTGCTGCTTAAACCTGCCAAACTCTTTTCCCCTTGCAACCTCAAATCATTCCCTTGTTGGCAAAGTACCAAGCAACGCAACATACATGCTCTGCTTCAACAACCCCTAGTGCTTTACTTCCAACTGCTTTACAAATCTGCCCGCATAGTCCAGCGGGTCTTGCTGCTTTGCCTCCCTCTCTCTACGCTCATTTTGAGGACAATTTATCAAAGAGTCGAAACACATGCGAACACTAAAAACTTGCAAACACTCACAGTCATCACTGACCGGTCATAAAAACCCAATGAAATCAACAAAGAAAACCCCAGGCGACATTAAGAATATTCCGTCCCCACCTTGCCTTCATGGAAGGAAAACAAAACAAAACAAAGGCCTACACTATGGCAGGACTGGTGGACCCAGTTTTGGTGCCGCAGATAAAACAGAAACAAATCATTGCACATTCTTACAAAGAAACAACATCCACAGTGGTTATCATACGCTGAGAGCAAACCATGAACTAAAGGCAAAGCCAAAGAGCCTCGGCTTTTCATGTGCCAAGAGAAAAGGGTGAAACTGAGAAGGACCAGAAAGATCTTTCACTCTTTTTTTGAAAAAAAAAACCCAAAAACTCTTTACATTCCTCTCTGTCTCTTCAATTTCATTCCCTGTCTTGTCCAAGTGCTGAGCAATGGGGCACATGTGCTTGCTTTCAACAAGCCTTATTGGGCTTGATATGAAATTGCTTTTGGAAATCTGGCCTTTCATTTCAAAGAGGTTGCTGCTTTTCTTCCGCTTTTCGCCACTCCTTCTATAAGATGCTGAGAGACACTATTAAAAAGCCTTTGAAACATAGCAAAGTGAAGCAAAAACACTCAATGCCCATTTCAGAAGCGGTCCTTCTCCAGTTTCCCACAGTTGCTAAAAAGGGCCTAATCCACGTCAAGGCTGGGAGTCCAACGTTTGCGGGTAAAGATAGGAGGGAATGCTATTTCTTTTGGGCTTCTTTCCAAGGAAGCCAAATCCATGCACAAATCATTTCCCACCGGTAATCATGCAGTGAGGAAAAGCGGCGAAAGGGGGAAGTTAAAGTACCCGTGCTGTTCAAAGGCAAAGAAAGCGTTTTGAAATCAGGGAGGACAACAAGGTGGGGACTTTTCCCATTTTTCCCACCTTTGTAAAAGCCCTTTTGAATCCTCTGTTCTGTTTTCTTTCTGTGTGATGAAAGGGAGTGAAGCCCGTGACATGGTGGATGTGTGGAAAATGCATGTGTTTTTTTCCAGGGTGAGTAGACAGTGTATGTTGCAAGCTCTGTTAGATGCAGAGTTGGCGATTTCGGCTCCTGAGGAAAATGGTGGAGGGCATAGGAGCTTTGAAAGCTTGAGCTGCTGATGACTTTTCCCTGGATATGGCTTCTTGCAAAGCTTGAAAGATGCAGAGTAGCGGCTTTCAGCCATTAAGGACTCCAAGTGGCAGAAAAAGCCTAGAGAAGAGTGCCCCGTGTGAGGATCGAACTCACGACCTTCAGATTATGAGACTGACGCGCTACCTACTGCGCTAACGAGGCTGCGTGCTGGAAGATGGGCACTTGTCCCCCCTGCCCACCACGCTTGGAAGACCATGGCGGTGCTAGTTTTCTTCTCGCTTTGGTTTTCTCTATTTCTCCCACAGCAGCCTTGGCAGTTTTCCCATATGGTCTAGCGGTTAGGATTCCTGGTTTTCACCCAGGCGGCCTGGGTTCGACTCCCGGTATGGGAAATGCAAGACATTTTAGTGACACGCTTGCTCCTGCTGCTTAAACCTGCCAAACTCTTTTCCCCTTGCAACCTCAAATCATTCCCTTGTTGGCAAAGTACCAAGCAACGCAACATACATGCTCTGCTTCAACAACCCCTAGTGCTTTACTTCCAACTGCTTTACAAATCTGCCCGCATAGTCCAGCGGGTCTTGCTGCTTTGCCTCCCTCTCTCTACGCTCATTTTGAGGACAATTTATCAAAGAGTCGAAACACATGCGAAGACTAAAAACTTGCAAACACTCACAGTCATCACTGACCGGTCATAAAAACCCAATGAAATCAACGAAGAAAACCCCAGGCGACATTAAGAATATTCCGTCCCCACCTTGCCTTCATGGAAGGAAAACAAAACAAAACAAAGGCCTACACTATGGCAGGACTGGTGGACCCAGTTTTGGTGCCGCAGATAAAACAGAAACAAATCATTGCACATTCTTACAAAGAAACAACATCCACAGTGGTTATCATACGCTGAGAGCAAACCATGAACTAAAGGCAAAGCCAAAGAGCCTCGGCTTTTCATGTGCCAAGAGAAAAGGGTGAAACTGAGAAGGACCAGAAAGATCTTTCACTCTTTTTTTGAAAAAAAAAAACCAAAAACTCTTTACATTCCTCTCTGTCTCTTCAATTTCATTCCCTGTCTTGTCCAAGTGCTGAGCAATGGGGCACATGTGCTTGCTTTCAACAAGCCTTATTGGGCTTGATATGAAATTGCTTTTGGAAATCTGGCCTTTCATTTCAAAGAGGTTGCTGCTTTTCTTCCGCTTTTCGCCACTCCTTCTATAAGATGCTGAGAGACACTATTAAAAAGCCTTTGAAAAATAGCAAAGTGAAGCAAAAACACTCAATGCCCATTTCAGAAGCGGTCCTTCTCCAGTTTCCCACAGTTGCTAAAAAGGGCCTAATCCACGTCAAGGCTGGGAGTCCAACGTTTGCGGGTAAAGATAGGAGGGAATGCTATTTCTTTTGGGCTTCTTTCCAAGGAAGCCAAATCCATGCACAAATCATTTCCCACCTGTAATCATGCAGTGAGGAAAAGCGGCAAAAGGGGGAAGTTAAAGTACCCGTGCTATTCAAAGGCAAAGAAAGCGTTTTGAAATCAGGGAGGACAACAAGGTGGGGACTTTTCCCATTTTTCCCACCTTTGTAAAAGCCCTTTTGGATCCTCTGTTCTGTTTTCTTTCTGTGTGATGAAAGGGAGTGAAGCCCGTGACATGGTGGATGTGTGGAAAATGCATGTGTTTTTTTCCAGGGTGAGTAGACAGTGTATGTTGCAAGCTCTGTTAGATGCAGAGTTGGCGATTTCGGCTCCTGAGGAAAATGGTGGAGGGCATAGGAGCTTTGAAAGCTTGAGCTGCTGATGACTTTTCCCTGGATATGGCTTCTTGCAAAGCTTGAAAGATGCAGAGTAGCGGCTTTCAGCCATTAAGGACTCCAAGTGGCAGAAAAAGCCTAGAGAAGAGTGCCCCGTGTGAGGATCGAACTCACGACCTTCAGATTATGAGACTGACGCACTACCTACTGCGCTAACGAGGCTACGTGCTGGAAGATGGGCACTTGTCCCCCCTGCCCACCACGCTTGGAAGACCATGGCGGTGCTAGTTTTCTTCTCGCTTTGGTTTTCTCTATTTCTCCCACAACAGCCTTGGCAGTTTTCCCATATGGTCTAGCGGTTAGGATCCCTGGTTTTCACCCAGGCGGCCCGGGTTCGACTCCCGGTATGGGAAATGCAAGACATTTTAGTGACACGCTTGCTCCTGCTGCTTAAACCTGCCAAACTCTTTTCCCCTTGCAACCTCAAATCATTCCCTTGTTGGCAAAGTACCAAGCAACGCAACATACATGCTCTGCTTCAACAACCCCTAGTGCTTTACTTCCAACTGCTTTACAAATCTGCCCGCATAGTCCAGCGGGTCTTGCTGCTTTGCCTCCCTCTCTCTACGCTCATTTTGAGGACAATTTATCAAAGAGTCGAAACACATGCGAAGACTAAAAACTTGCAAACACTCACAGTCATCACTGACCGGTCATAAAAACCCAATGAAATCAACGAAGAAAACCCCAGGCGACATTAAGAATATTCCGTCCCCACCTTGCCTTCATGGAAGGAAAACAAAACAAAACAAAGGCCTACACTATGGCAGGACTGGTGGACCCAGTTTTGGTGCCGCAGATAAAACAGAAACAAATCATTGCACATTCTTACAAAGAAACAACATCCACAGTGGTTATCATACGCTGAGAGCAAACCATGAACTAAAGGCAAAGCCAAAGAGCCTCGGCTTTTCATGTGCCAAGAGAAAAGGGTGAAACTGAGAAGGACCAGAAAGATCTTTCACTCTTTTTTTGAAAAAAAAAAACCAAAAACTCTTTACATTCCTCTCTGTCTCTTCAATTTCATTCCCTGTCTTGTCCAAGTGCTGAGCAATGGGGCACATGTGCTTGCTTTCAACAAGCCTTATTGGGCTTGATATGAAATTGCTTTTGGAAATCTGGCCTTTCATTTCAAAGAGGTTGCTGCTTTTTTTCCGCTTTTCGCCACTCCTTCTATAAGATGCTGAGAGACACTATTAAAAAGCCTTTGAAACATAGCAAAGTGAAGCAAAAACACTCAATGCCCATTTCAGAAGCGGTCCTTCTCCAGTTTCCCACAGTTGCTAAAAAGGGCCTAATCCACGTCAAGGCTGGGAGTCCAACGTTTGCGGGTAAAGATAGGAGGGAATGCTATTTCTTTTGGGCTTCTTTCCAAGGAAGCCAAATCCATGCACAAATCATTTCCCACCTGTAATCATGCAGTGAGGAAAAGCGGCAAAAGGGGGAAGTTAAAGTACCCGTGCTATTCAAAGGCAAAGAAAGCGTTTTGAAATCAGGGAGGACAACAAGGTGGGGACTTTTCCCATTTTTCCCACCTTTGTAAAAGCCCTTTTGGATCCTCTGTTCTGTTTTCTTTCTGTGTGATGAAAGGGAGTGAAGCCCGTGACATGGTGGATGTGTGGAAAATGCATGTGTTTTTTTCCAGGGTGAGTAGACAGTGTATGTTGCAAGCTCTGTTAGATGCAGAGTTGGCGATTTCGGCTCCTGAGGAAAATGGTGGAGGGCATAGGAGCTTTGAAAGCTTGAGCTGCTGATGACTTTTCCCTGGATATGGCTTCTTGCAAAGCTTGAAAGATGCAGAGTAGCGGCTTTCAGCCATTAAGGACTCCAAGTGGCAGAAAAAGCCTAGAGAAGAGTGCCCCGTGTGAGGATCGAACTCACGACCTTCAGATTATGAGACTGACGCACTACCTACTGCGCTAACGAGGCTACGTGCTGGAAGATGGGCACTTGTCCCCCCTGCCCACCACGCTTGGAAGACCATGGCGGTGCTAGTTTTCTTCTCGCTTTGGTTTTCTCTATTTCTCCCACAACAGCCTTGGCAGTTTTCCCATATGGTCTAGCGGTTAGGATCCCTGGTTTTCACCCAGGCGGCCCGGGTTCGACTCCCGGTATGGGAAATGCAAGACATTTTAGTGACACGCTTGCTCCTGCTGCTTAAACCTGCCAAACTCTTTTCCCCTTGCAACCTCAAATCATTCCCTTGTTGGCAAAGTACCAAGCAACGCAACATACATGCTCTGCTTCAACAACCCCTAGTGCTTTACTTCCAACTGCTTTACAAATCTGCCCGCATAGTCCAGCGGGTCTTGCTGCTTTGCCTCCCTCTCTCTACGCTCATTTTGAGGACAATTTATCAAAGAGTCGAAACACATGCGAAGACTAAAAACTTGCAAACACTCACAGTCATCACTGACCGGTCATAAAAACCCAATGAAATCAACGAAGAAAACCCCAGGCGACATTAAGAATATTCCGTCCCCACCTTGCCTTCATGGAAGGAAAACAAAACAAAACAAAGGCCTACACTATGGCAGGACTGGTGGACCCAGTTTTGGTGCCGCAGATAAAACAGAAACAAATCATTGCACATTCTTACAAAGAAACAACATCCACAGTGGTTATCATACGCTGAGAGCAAACCATGAACTAAAGGCAAAGCCAAAGAGCCTCGGCTTTTCATGTGCCAAGAGAAAAGGGTGAAACTGAGAAGGACCAGAAAGATCTTTCACTCTTTTTTTGAAAAAAAAAAACCAAAAACTCTTTACATTCCTCTCTGTCTCTTCAATTTCATTCCCTGTCTTGTCCAAGTGCTGAGCAATGGGGCACATGTGCTTGCTTTCAACAAGCCTTATTGGGCTTGATATGAAATTGCTTTTGGAAATCTGGCCTTTCATTTCAAAGAGGTTGCTGCTTTTTTTCCGCTTTTCGCCACTCCTTCTATAAGATGCTGAGAGACACTATTAAAAAGCCTTTGAAACATAGCAAAGTGAAGCAAAAACACTCAATGCCCATTTCAGAAGCGGTCCTTCTCCAGTTTCCCACAGTTGCTAAAAAGGGCCTAATCCACGTCAAGGCTGGGAGTCCAACGTTTGCGGGTAAAGATAGGAGGGAATGCTATTTCTTTTGGGCTTCTTTTCAAGGAAGCCAAATCCATGCACAAATCATTTCCCACCGGTAATCATGCAGTGAGGAAAAGCGGCGAAAGGGGGAAGTTAAAGTACCCGTGCTATTCAAAGGCAAAGAAAGCGTTTTGAAATCAGGGAGGACAACAAGGTGGGGACTTTTCCCATTTTTCCCACCTTTGTAAAAGCCCTTTTGAATCCTCTGTTCTGTTTTCTTTCTGTGTGATGAAAGGGAGTGAAGCCCGTGACATGGTGGATGTGTGGAAAATGCATGTGTTTTTTTCCAGGGTGAGTAGACAGTGTATGTTGCAAGCTCTGTTAGATGCAGAGTTGGCGATTTCGGCTCCTGAGGAAAATGGTGGAGGGCAAAGGAGCTTTGAAAGCTTGAGCTGCTGATGACTTTTCCCTGGATATGGCTTCTTGCAAAGCTTGAAAGATGCAGAGTAGCGGCTTTCAGCCATTAAGGACTCCAAGTGGCAGAAAAAGCCTAGAGAAGAGTGCCTCGTGTGAGGATCGAACTCACGACCTTCAGATTATGAGACTGACGCGCTACCTACTGCGCTAACGAGGCTGCGTGCTGGAAGATGGGCACTTGTCCTCCCTGCCCACCACGCTTGGAAGACCATGGCGGTGCTAGTTTTCTTCTCGCTTTGGTTTTCTCTATTTCTCCCACAGCAGCCTTGGCAGTTTTCCCATATGGTCTAGCGGTTAGGATTCCTGGTTTTCACCCAGGCGGCCCGGGTTCGACTCCCGGTATGGGAAATGCTAGACATTTTAGTGACACGCTTGCTCCTGCTGCTTAAACCTGCCAAACTCTTTTCCCCTTGCAACCTCAAATCATTCCCTTGTTGGCAAAGTACCAAGCAACGCAACATACATGCTCTGCTTCAACAACCCCTAGTGCTTTACTTCCAACTGCTTTACAAATCTGCCCGCATAGTCCAGCGGGTCTTGCTGCTTTGCCTCCCTCTCTCTACGCTCATTTTGAGGACAATTTATCAAAGAGTCGAAAGACATGCGAACACTAAAAACTTGTAAACACTCACAGTCATCACTGACCGGTCATAAAAACCCAATGAAATCAACGAAGAAAACCCCAGGCGACATTAAGAATATTCCGTCCCCACCTTGCCTTCATGGAAGGAAAACAAAACAAAACAAAGGCCTACACTATGGCAGGACTGGTGGACCCAGTTTTGGTGCCGCAGATAAAACAGAAACAAATCATTGCACATTCTTACAAAGAAACAACATCCACAGTGGTTATCATACGCTGAGAGCAAACCATGAACTAAAGGCAAAGCCAAAGAGCCTCGGCTTTTCATGTGCCAAGAGAAAAGGGTGAAACTGAGAAGGACCAGAAAGATCTTTCACTCTTTTTTTGAAAAAAAAAAACCAAAAACTCTTTACATTCCTCTCTGTCTCTTCAATTTCATTCCCTGTCTTGTCCAAGTGCTGAGCAATGGGGCACATGTGCTTGCTTTCAACAAGCCTTATTGGGCTTGATATGAAATTGCTTTTGGAAATCTGGCCTTTCATTTCAAAGAGGTTGCTGCTTTTCTTCCGCTTTTCGCCACTCCTTCTATAAGATGCTGAGAGACACTATTAAAAAGCCTTTGAAACATAGCAAAGTGAAGCAAAAACACTCAATGCCCATTTCAGAAGCGGTCCTTCTCCAGTTTCCCACAGTTGCTAAAAAGGGCCTAATCCACGTCAAGGCTGGGAGTCCAACGTTTGCGGGTAAAGATAGGAGGGAATGCTATTTCTTTTGGGCTTCTTTCCAAGGAAGCCAAATCCATGCACAAATCATTTCCCACCGGTAATCATGCAGTGAGGAAAAGCGGCGAAAGGGGGAAGTTAAAGTACCCGTGCTATTCAAAGGCAAAGAAAGCGTTTTGAAATCAGGGAGGACAACAAGGTGGGGACTTTTCCCATTTTTCCCACCTTTGTAAAAGCCCTTTTGGATCCTCTGTTCTGTTTTCTTTCTGTGTGATGAAAGGGAGTGAAGCCCGTGACATGGTGGATGTGTGGAAAATGCATGTGTTTTTTTCCAGGGTGAGTAGACAGTGTATGTTGCAAGCTCTGTTAGATGCAGAGTTGGCGATTTCGGCTCCTGAGGAAAATGGTGGAGGGCAAAGGAGCTTTGAAAGCTTGAGCTGCTGATGACTTTTCCCTGGATATGGCTTCTTGCAAAGCTTGAAAGATGCAGAGTAGCGGCTTTCAGCCATTAAGGACTCCAAGTGGCAGAAAAAGCCTAGAGAAGAGTGCCTCGTGTGAGGATCGAACTCACGACCTTCAGATTATGAGACTGACGCGCTACCTACTGCGCTAACGAGGCTGCGTGCTGGAAGATGGGCACTTGTCCTCCCTGCCCACCACGCTTGGAAGACCATGGCGGTGCTAGTTTTCTTCTCGCTTTGGTTTTCTCTATTTCTCCCACAGCAGCCTTGGCAGTTTTCCCATATGGTCTAGCGGTTAGGATTCCTGGTTTTCACCCAGGCGGCCCGGGTTCGACTCCCGGTATGGGAAATGCAAGACATTTTAGTGACACGCTTGCTCCTGCTGCTTAAACCTGCCAAACTCTTTTCCCCTTGCAACCTCAAATCATTCCCTTGTTGGCAAAGTACCAAGCAACGCAACATACATGCTCTGCTTCAACAACCCCTAGTGCTTTACTTCCAACTGCTTTACAAATCTGCCCGCATAGTCCAGCGGGTCTTGCTGCTTTGCCTCCCTCTCTCTACGCTCATTTTGAGGACAATTTATCAAAGAGTCGAAAGACATGCGAACACTAAAAACTTGTAAACACTCACAGTCATCACTGACCGGTCATAAAAACCCAATGAAATCAACGAAGAAAACCCCAGGCGACATTAAGAATATTCCGTCCCCACCTTGCCTTCATGGAAGGAAAACAAAACAAAACAAAGGCCTACACTATGGCAGGACTGGTGGACCCAGTTTTGGTGCCGCAGATAAAACAGAAACAAATCATTGCACATTCTTACAAAGAAACAACATCCACAGTGGTTATCATACGCTGAGAGCAAACCATGAACTAAAGGCAAAGCCAAAGAGCCTCGGCTTTTCATGTGCCAAGAGAAAAGGGTGAAACTGAGAAGGACCAGAAAGATCTTTCACTCTTTTTTTGAAAAAAAAAAACCAAAAACTCTTTACATTCCTCTCTGTCTCTTCAATTTCATTCCCTGTCTTGTCCAAGTGCTGAGCAATGGGGCACATGTGCTTGCTTTCAACAAGCCTTATTGGGCTTGATATGAAATTGCTTTTGGAAATCTGGCCTTTCATTTCAAAGAGGTTGCTGCTTTTCTTCCGCTTTTCGCCACTCCTTCTATAAGATGCTGAGAGACACTATTAAAAAGCCTTTGAAACATAGCAAAGTGAAGCAAAAACACTCAATGCCCATTTCAGAAGCGGTCCTTCTCCAGTTTCCCACAGTTGCTAAAAAGGGCCTAATCCACGTCAAGGCTGGGAGTCCAACGTTTGCGGGTAAAGATAGGAGGGAATGCTATTTCTTTTGGGCTTCTTTCCAAGGAAGCCAAATCCATGCACAAATCATTTCCCACCGGTAATCATGCAGTGAGGAAAAGCGGCGAAAGGGGGAAGTTAAAGTACCCGTGCTGTTCAAAGGCAAAGAAAGCGTTTTGAAATCAGGGAGGACAACAAGGTGGGGACTTTTCCCATTTTTCCCACCTTTGTAAAAGCCCTTTTGAATCCTCTGTTCTGTTTTCTTTCTGTGTGATGAAAGGGAGTGAAGCCCGTGACATGGTGGATGTGTGGAAAATGCATGTGTTTTTTTCCAGGGTGAGTAGACAGTGTATGTTGCAAGCTCTGTTAGATGCAGAGTTGGCGATTTCGGCTCCTGAGGAAAATGGTGGAGGGCATAGGAGCTTTGAAAGCTTGAGCTGCTGATGACTTTTCCCTGGATATGGCTTCTTGCAAAGCTTGAAAGATGCAGAGTAGCGGCTTTCAGCCATTAAGGACTCCAAGTGGCAGAAAAAGCCTAGAGAAGAGTGCCCCGTGTGAGGATCGAACTCACGACCTTCAGATTATGAGACTGACGCGCTACCTACTGCGCTAACGAGGCTGCGTGCTGGAAGATGGGCACTTGTCCCCCCTGCCCACCACGCTTGGAAGACCATGGCGGTGCTAGTTTTCTTCTCGCTTTGGTTTTTTCTATTTCTCCCACAGCAGCCTTGGCAGTTTTCCCATATGGTCTAGCGGTTAGGATTCCTGGTTTTCACCCAGGCGGCCCGGGTTCGACTCCCGGTATGGGAAATGCAAGACATTTTAGTGACACGCTTGCTCCTGCTGCTTAAACCTGCCAAACTCTTTTCCCCTTGCAACCTCAAATCATTCCCTTGTTGGCAAAGTACCAAGCAACGCAACATACATGCTCTGCTTCAACAACCCCTAGTGCTTTACTTCCAACTGCTTTACAAATCTGCCCGCATAGTCCAGCGGGTCTTGCTTCTTTGCCTCCCTCTCTCTACGCTCATTTTGAGGACAATTTATCAAAGAGTCGAAACACATGCGAAGACTAAAAACTTGCAAACACTCACAGTCATCACTGACCGGTCATAAAAACCCAATGAAATCAACGAAGAAAACCCCAGGCGACATTAAGAATATTCCGTCCCCACCTTGCCTTCATGGAAGGAAAACAAAACAAAACAAAGGCCTACACTATGGCAGGACTGGTGGACCCAGTTTTGGTGCCGCAGATAAAACAGAAACAAATCATTGCACATTCTTACAAAGAAACAACATCCACAGTGGTTATCATACGCTGAGAGCAAACCATGAACTAAAGGCAAAGCCAAAGAGCCTCGGCTTTTCATGTGCCAAGAGAAAAGGGTGAAACTGAGAAGGACCAGAAAGATCTTTCACTCTTTTTTTGAAAAAAAAAAACCAAAAACTCTTTACATTCCTCTCTGTCTCTTCAATTTCATTCCCTGTCTTGTCCAAGTGCTGAGCAATGGGGCACATGTGCTTGCTTTCAACAAGCCTTATTGGGCTTGATATGAAATTGCTTTTGGAAATCTGGCCTTTCATTTCAAAGAGGTTGCTGCTTTTCTTCCGCTTTTTGCCACTCCTTCTATAAGATGCTGAGAGACACTATTAAAAAGCCTTTGAAACATAGCAAAGTGAAGCAAAAACACTCAATGCCCATTTCAGAAGCGGTCCTTCTCCAGTTTCCCACAGTTGCTAAAAAGGGCCTAATCCACGTCAAGGCTGGGAGTCCAACGTTTGCGGGTAAAGATAGGAGGGAATGCTATTTCTTTTGGGCTTCTTTCCAAGGAAGCCAAATCCATGCACAAATCATTTCCCACCGGTAATCATGCAGTGAGGAAAAGCGGCGAAAGGGGGAAGTTAAAGTACCCGTGCTGTTCAAAGGCAAAGAAAGCGTTTTGAAATCAGGGAGGACAACAAGGTGGGGACTTTTCCCATTTTTCCCACCTTTGTAAAAGCCCTTTTGAATCCTCTGTTCTGTTTTCTTTCTGTGTGATGAAAGGGAGTGAAGCCCGTGACATGGTGGATGTGTGGAAAATGCATGTGTTTTTTTCCAGGGTGAGTAGACAGTGTATTTTGCAAGCTCTGTTAGATGCAGAGTTGGCGATTTCGGCTCCTGAGGAAAATGGTGGAGGGCATAGGAGCTTTGAAAGCTTGAGCTGCTGATGACTTTTCCCTGGATATGGCTTCTTGCAAAGCTTGAAAGATGCAGAGTAGCGGCTTTCAGCCATTAAGGACTCCAAGTGGCAGAAAAAGCCTAGAGAAGAGTGCCCCGTGTGAGGATCGAGCTCACGACCTTCAGATTATGAGACTGACGCGCTACCTACTGCGCTAACGAGGCTGCGTGCTGGAAGATGGGCACTTGTCCCCCCTGCCCACCACGCTTGGAAGACCATGGCGGTGCTAGTTTTCTTCTCGCTTTGGTTTTCTCTATTTCTCCCACAGCAGCCTTGGCAGTTTTCCCATATGGTCTAGCGGTTAGGATTCCTGGTTTTCACCCAGGCGGCCCGGGTTCGACTCCCGGTATGGGAAATGCAAGCCGTTTTAGTGACACGCTTGCTCCTGCTGCTTAAACCTGCCAAACTCTTTTCCCCTTGCAACCTCAAATCATTCCCTTGTTGGCAAAGTACCAAGCAACGCAACATACATGCTCTGCTTCAACAACCCCTAGTGCTTTACTTCCAACTGCTTTACAAATCTGCCCGCATAGTCCAGCGGGTCTTGCTTCTTTGCCTCCCTCTCTCTACGCTCATTTTGAGGACAATTTATCAAAGAGTCGAAACACATGCGAAGACTAAAAACTTGCAAACACTCACAGTCATCACTGACCGGTCATAAAAACCCAATGAAATCAACGAAGAAAACCCCAGGCGACATTAAGAATATTCCGTCCCCACCTTGCCTTCATGGAAGGAAAACAAAACAAAACAAAGGCCTACACTATGGCAGGACTGGTGGACCCAGTTTTGGTGCCGCAGATAAAACAGAAACAAATCATTGCACATTCTTACAAAGAAACAACATCCACAGTGGTTATCATACGCTGAGAGCAAACCATGAACTAAAGGCAAAGCCAAAGAGCCTCGGCTTTTCATGTGCCAAGAGAAAAGGGTGAAACTGAGAAGGACCAGAAAGATCTTTCACTCTTTTTTTGAAAAAAAAAAACCAAAAACTCTTTACATTCCTCTCTGTCTCTTCAATTTCATTCCCTGTCTTGTCCAAGTGCTGAGCAATGGGGCACATGTGCTTGCTTTCAACAAGCCTTATTGGGCTTGATATGAAATTGCTTTTGGAAATCTGGCCTTTCATTTCAAAGAGGTTGCTGCTTTTCTTCCGCTTTTTGCCACTCCTTCTATAAGATGCTGAGAGACACTATTAAAAAGCCTTTGAAACATAGCAAAGTGAAGCAAAAACACTCAATGCCCATTTCAGAAGCGGTCCTTCTCCAGTTTCCCACAGTTGCTAAAAAGGGCCTAATCCACGTCAAGGCTGGGAGTCCAACGTTTGCGGGTAAAGATAGGAGGGAATGCTATTTCTTTTGGGCTTCTTTCCAAGGAAGCCAAATCCATGCACAAATCATTTCCCACCGGTAATCATGCAGTGAGGAAAAGCGGCGAAAGGGGGAAGTTAAAGTACCCGTGCTGTTCAAAGGCAAAGAAAGCGTTTTGAAATCAGGGAGGACAACAAGGTGGGGACTTTTCCCATTTTTCCCACCTTTGTAAAAGCCCTTTTGAATCCTCTGTTCTGTTTTCTTTCTGTGTGATGAAAGGGAGTGAAGCCCGTGACATGGTGGATGTGTGGAAAATGCATGTGTTTTTTTCCAGGGTGAGTAGACAGTGTATGTTGCAAGCTCTGTTAGATGCAGAGTTGGCGATTTCGGCTCCTGAGGAAAATGGTGGAGGGCAAAGGAGCTTTGAAAGCTTGAGCTGCTGATGACTTTTCCCTGGATATGGCTTCTTGCAAAGCTTGAAAGATGCAGAGTAGCGGCTTTCAGCCATTAAGGACTCCAAGTGGCAGAAAAAGCCTAGAGAAGAGTGCCTCGTGTGAGGATCGAACTCACGACCTTCAGATTATGAGACTGACGCGCTACCTACTGCGCTAACGAGGCTGCGTGCTGGAAGATGGGCACTTGTCCCCCCTGCCCACCACGCTTGGAAGACCATGGCGGTGATAGTTTTCTTCTCGCTTTGGTTTTCTCTATTTCTCCCACAGCAGCCTTGGCAGTTTTCCCATATGGTCTAGCGGTTAGGATTCCTGGTTTTCACCCAGGCGGCCCGGGTTCGACTCCCGGTATGGGAAATGCAAGACATTTTAGTGACACGCTTGCTCCTGCTGCTTAAACCTGCCAAACTCTTTTCCCCTTGCAACCTCAAATCATTCCCTTGTTGGCAAAGTACCAAGCAACGCAACATACATGCTCTGCTTCAACAACCCCTAGTGCTTTACTTCCAACTGCTTTACAAATCTGCCCGCATAGTCCAGCGGGTCTTGCTGCTTTGCCTCCCTCTCTCTACGCTCATTTTGAGGACAATTTATCAAAGAGTCGAAAGACATGCGAACACTAAAAACTTGCAAACACTCACAGTCATCACTGACCGGTCATAAAAACCCAATGAAATCAACGAAGAAAACCCCAGGCGACATTAAGAATATTCCGTCCCCACCTTGCCTTCATGGAAGGAAAACAAAACAAAACAAAGGCCTACACTATGGCAGGACTGGTGGACCCAGTTTTGGTGCCGCAGATAAAACAGAAACAAATCATTGCACATTCTTACAAAGAAACAACATCCACAGTGGTTATCATACGCTGAGAGCAAACCATGAACTAAAGGCAAAGCCAAAGAGCCTCGGCTTTTCATGTGCCAAGAGAAAAGGGTGAAACTGAGAAGGACCAGAAAGATCTTTCACTCTTTTTTTGAAAAAAAAAACCAAAAACTCTTTACATTCCTCTCTGTCTCTTCAATTTCATTCCCTGTCTTGTCCAAGTGCTGAGCAATGGGGCACATGTGCTTGCTTTCAACAAGCCTTATTGGGCTTGATATGAAATTGCTTTTGGAAATCTGGCCTTTCATTTCAAAGAGGTTGCTGCTTTTCTTCCGCTTTTCGCCACTCCTTCTATAAGATGCTGAGAGACACTATTAAAAAGCCTTTGAAACATAGCAAAGTGAAGCAAAAACACTCAATGCCCATTTCAGAAGCGGTCCTTCTCCAGTTTCCCACAGTTGCTAAAAAGGGCCTAATCCACGTCAAGGCTGGGAGTCCAACGTTTGCGGGTAAAGATAGGAGGGAATGCTATTTCTTTTGGGCTTCTTTCCAAGGAAGCCAAATCCATGCACAAATCATTTCCCACCGGTAATCATGCAGTGAGGAAAAGCGGCGAAAGGGGGAAGTTAAAGTACCCGTGCTGTTCAAAGGCAAAGAAAGCGTTTTGAAATCAGGGAGGACAACAAGGTGGGGACTTTTCCCATTTTTCCCACCTTTGTAAAAGCCCTTTTGAATCCTCTGTTCTGTTTTCTTTCTGTGTGATGAAAGGGAGTGAAGCCCGTGACATGGTGGATGTGTGGAAAATGCATGTGTTTTTTTCCAGGGTGAGTAGACAGTGTATGTTGCAAGCTCTGTTAGATGCAGAGTTGGCGATTTCGGCTCCTGAGGAAAATGGTGGAGGGCATAGGAGCTTTGAAAGCTTGAGCTGCTGATGACTTTTCCCTGGATATGGCTTCTTGCAAAGCTTGAAAGATGCAGAGTAGCGGCTTTCAGCCATTAAGGACTCCAAGTGGCAGAAAAAGCCTAGAGAAGAGTGCCCCGTGTGAGGATCGAACTCACGACCTTCAGATTATGAGACTGACGCGCTACCTACTGCGCTAACGAGGCTGCGTGCTGGAAGATGGGCACTTGTCCCCCCTGCCCACCACGCTTGGAAGACCATGGCGGTGCTAGTTTTCTTCTCGCTTTGGTTTTCTCTATTTCTCCCACAGCAGCCTTGGCAGTTTTCCCATATGGTCTAGCGGTTAGGATTCCTGGTTTTCACCCAGGCGGCCCGGGTTCGACTCCCGGTATGGGAAATGCAAGACATTTTAGTGACACGCTTGCTCCTGCTGCTTAAACCTGCCAAACTCTTTTCCCCTTGCAACCTCAAATCATTCCCTTGTTGGCAAAGTACCAAGCAACGCAACATACATGCTCTGCTTCAACAACCCCTAGTGCTTTACTTCCAACTGCTTTACAAATCTGCCCGCATAGTCCAGCGGGTCTTGCTTCTTTGCCTCCCTCTCTCTACGCTCATTTTGAGGACAATTTATCAAAGAGTCGAAACACATGCGAAGACTAAAAACTTGCAAACACTCACAGTCATCACTGACCGGTCATAAAAACCCAATGAAATCAACGAAGAAAACCCCAGGCGACATTAAGAATATTCCGTCCCCACCTTGCCTTCATGGAAGGAAAACAAAACAAAACAAAGGCCTACACTATGGCAGGACTGGTGGACCCAGTTTTGGTGCCGCAGATAAAACAGAAACAAATCATTGCACATTCTTACAAAGAAACAACATCCACAGTGGTTATCATACGCTGAGAGCAAACCATGAACTAAAGGCAAAGCCAAAGAGCCTCGGCTTTTCATGTGCCAAGAGAAAAGGGTGAAACTGAGAAGGACCAGAAAGATCTTTCACTCTTTTTTTGAAAAAAAAAAACCAAAAACTCTTTACATTCCTCTCTGTCTCTTCAATTTCATTCCCTGTCTTGTCCAAGTGCTGAGCAATGGGGCACATGTGCTTGCTTTCAACAAGCCTTATTGGGCTTGATATGAAATTGCTTTTGGAAATCTGGCCTTTCATTTCAAAGAGGTTGCTGCTTTTCTTCCGCTTTTTGCCACTCCTTCTATAAGATGCTGAGAGACACTATTAAAAAGCCTTTGAAACATAGCAAAGTGAAGCAAAAACACTCAATGCCCATTTCAGAAGCGGTCCTTCTCCAGTTTCCCACAGTTGCTAAAAAGGGCCTAATCCACGTCAAGGCTGGGAGTCCAACGTTTGCGGGTAAAGATAGGAGGGAATGCTATTTCTTTTGGGCTTCTTTCCAAGGAAGCCAAATCCATGCACAAATCATTTCCCACCGGTAATCATGCAGTGAGGAAAAGCGGCGAAAGGGGGAAGTTAAAGTACCCGTGCTGTTCAAAGGCAAAGAAAGCGTTTTGAAATCAGGGAGGACAACAAGGTGGGGACTTTTCCCATTTTTCCCACCTTTGTAAAAGCCCTTTTGAATCCTCTGTTCTGTTTTCTTTCTGTGTGATGAAAGGGAGTGAAGCCCGTGACATGGTGGATGTGTGGAAAATGCATGTGTTTTTTTCCAGGGTGAGTAGACAGTGTATTTTGCAAGCTCTGTTAGATGCAGAGTTGGCGATTTCGGCTCCTGAGGAAAATGGTGGAGGGCATAGGAGCTTTGAAAGCTTGAGCTGCTGATGACTTTTCCCTGGATATGGCTTCTTGCAAAGCTTGAAAGATGCAGAGTAGCGGCTTTCAGCCATTAAGGACTCCAAGTGGCAGAAAAAGCCTAGAGAAGAGTGCCCCGTGTGAGGATCGAGCTCACGACCTTCAGATTATGAGACTGACGCGCTACCTACTGCGCTAACGAGGCTGCGTGCTGGAAGATGGGCACTTGTCCCCCCTGCCCACCACGCTTGGAAGACCATGGCGGTGCTAGTTTTCTTCTCGCTTTGGTTTTCTCTATTTCTCCCACAGCAGCCTTGGCAGTTTTCCCATATGGTCTAGCGGTTAGGATTCCTGGTTTTCACCCAGGCGGCCCGGGTTCGACTCCCGGTATGGGAAATGCAAGCCGTTTTAGTGACACGCTTGCTCCTGCTGCTTAAACCTGCCAAACTCTTTTCCCCTTGCAACCTCAAATCATTCCCTTGTTGGCAAAGTACCAAGCAACGCAACATACATGCTCTGCTTCAACAACCCCTAGTGCTTTACTTCCAACTGCTTTACAAATCTGCCCGCATAGTCCAGCGGGTCTTGCTTCTTTGCCTCCCTCTCTCTACGCTCATTTTGAGGACAATTTATCAAAGAGTCGAAACACATGCGAAGACTAAAAACTTGCAAACACTCACAGTCATCACTGACCGGTCATAAAAACCCAATGAAATCAACGAAGAAAACCCCAGGCGACATTAAGAATATTCCGTCCCCACCTTGCCTTCATGGAAGGAAAACAAAACAAAACAAAGGCCTACACTATGGCAGGACTGGTGGACCCAGTTTTGGTGCCGCAGATAAAACAGAAACAAATCATTGCACATTCTTACAAAGAAACAACATCCACAGTGGTTATCATACGCTGAGAGCAAACCATGAACTAAAGGCAAAGCCAAAGAGCCTCGGCTTTTCATGTGCCAAGAGAAAAGGGTGAAACTGAGAAGGACCAGAAAGATCTTTCACTCTTTTTTTGAAAAAAAAAAACCAAAAACTCTTTACATTCCTCTCTGTCTCTTCAATTTCATTCCCTGTCTTGTCCAAGTGCTGAGCAATGGGGCACATGTGCTTGCTTTCAACAAGCCTTATTGGGCTTGATATGAAATTGCTTTTGGAAATCTGGCCTTTCATTTCAAAGAGGTTGCTGCTTTTCTTCCGCTTTTTGCCACTCCTTCTATAAGATGCTGAGAGACACTATTAAAAAGCCTTTGAAACATAGCAAAGTGAAGCAAAAACACTCAATGCCCATTTCAGAAGCGGTCCTTCTCCAGTTTCCCACAGTTGCTAAAAAGGGCCTAATCCACGTCAAGGCTGGGAGTCCAACGTTTGCGGGTAAAGATAGGAGGGAATGCTATTTCTTTTGGGCTTCTTTCCAAGGAAGCCAAATCCATGCACAAATCATTTCCCACCGGTAATCATGCAGTGAGGAAAAGCGGCGAAAGGGGGAAGTTAAAGTACCCGTGCTGTTCAAAGGCAAAGAAAGCGTTTTGAAATCAGGGAGGACAACAAGGTGGGGACTTTTCCCATTTTTCCCACCTTTGTAAAAGCCCTTTTGAATCCTCTGTTCTGTTTTCTTTCTGTGTGATGAAAGGGAGTGAAGCCCGTGACATGGTGGATGTGTGGAAAATGCATGTGTTTTTTTCCAGGGTGAGTAGACAGTGTATGTTGCAAGCTCTGTTAGATGCAGAGTTGGCGATTTCGGCTCCTGAGGAAAATGGTGGAGGGCATAGGAGCTTTGAAAGCTTGAGCTGCTGATGACTTTTCCCTGGATATGGCTTCTTGCAAAGCTTGAAAGATGCAGAGTAGCGGCTTTCAGCCATTAAGGACTCCAAGTGGCAGAAAAAGCCTAGAGAAGAGTGCCCCGTGTGAGGATCGAACTCACGACCTTCAGATTATGAGACTGACGCGCTACCTACTGCGCTAACGAGGCTGCGTGCTGGAAGATGGGCACTTGTCCCCCCTGCCCACCACGCTTGGAAGACCATGGCGGTGCTAGTTTTCTTCTCGCTTTGGTTTTCTCTATTTCTCCCACAGCAGCCTTGGCAGTTTTCCCATATGGTCTAGCGGTTAGGATTCCTGGTTTTCACCCAGGCGGCCCGGGTTCGACTCCCGGTATGGGAAATGCAAGACATTTTAGTGACACGCTTGCTCCTGCTGCTTAAACCTGCCAAACTCTTTTCCCCTTGCAACCTCAAATCATTCCCTTGTTGGCAAAGTACCAAGCAACGCAACATACATGCTCTGCTTCAACAACCCCTAGTGCTTTACTTCCAACTGCTTTACAAATCTGCCCGCATAGTCCAGCGGGTCTTGCTGCTTTGCCTCCCTCTCTCTACGCTCATTTTGAGGACAATTTATCAAAGAGTCGAAACACATGCGAACACTAAAAACTTGCAAACACTCACAGTCATCACTGACCGGTCATAAAAACCCAATGAAATCAACGAAGAAAACCCCAGGCGACATTAAGAATATTCCGTCCCCACCTTGCCTTCATGGAAGGAAAACAAAACAAAACAAAGGCCTACACTATGCCAGGACTGGTGGACCCAGTTTTGGTGCCGCAGATAAAACAGAAACAAATCATTGCACATTCTTACAAAGAAACAACATCCACAGTGGTTATCATACGCTGAGAGCAAACCATGAACTAAAGGCAAAGCCAAAGAGCCTCGGCTTTTCATGTGCCAAGAGAAAAGGGTGAAACTGAGAAGGACCAGAAAGATCTTTCACTCTTTTTTTGAAAAAAAAAAACCAAAAACTCTTTACATTCCTCTCTGTCTCTTCAATTTCATTCCCTGTCTTGTCCAAGTGCTGAGCAATGGGGCACATGTGCTTGCTTTCAACAAGCCTTATTGGGCTTGATATGAAATTGCTTTTGGAAATCTGGCCTTTCATTTCAAAGAGGTTGCTGCTTTTCTTCCGCTTTTCGCCACTCCTTCTATAAGATGCTGAGAGACACTATTAAAAAGCCTTTGAAACATAGCAAAGTGAAGCAAAAACACTCAATGCCCATTTCAGAAGCGGTCCTTCTCCAGTTTCCCACAGTTGCTAAAAAGGGCCTAATCCACGTCAAGGCTGGGAGTCCAACGTTTGCGGGTAAAGATAGGAGGGAATGCTATTTCTTTTGGGCTTCTTTCCAAGGAAGCCAAATCCATGCACAAATCATTTCCCACCTGTAATCATGCAGTGAGGAAAAGCGGCAAAAGGGGGAAGTTAAAGTACCCGTGCTATTCAAAGGCAAAGAAAGCGTTTTGAAATCAGGGAGGACAACAAGGTGGGGACTTTTCCCATTTTTCCCACCTTTGTAAAAGCCCTTTTGGATCCTCTGTTCTGTTTTCTTTCTGTGTGATGAAAGGGAGTGAAGCCCGTGACATGGTGGATGTGTGGAAAATGCATGTGTTTTTTTTCCAGGGTGAGTAGACAGTGTATGTTGCAAGCTCTGTTAGATGCAGAGTTGGCGATTTCGGCTCCTGAGGAAAATGGTGGAGGGCATAGGAGCTTTGAAAGCTTGAGCTGCTGATGACTTTTCCCTGGATATGGCTTCTTGCAAAGCTTGAAAGATGCAGAGTAGCGGCTTTCAGCCATTAAGGACTCCAAGTGGCAGAAAAAGCCTAGAGAAGAGTGCCCCGTGTGAGGATCGAACTCACGACCTTCAGATTATGAGACTGACGCACTACCTACTGCGCTAACGAGGCTGCGTGCTGGAAGATGGGCACTTGTCCCCCCTGCCCACCACGCTTGGAAGACCATGGCGGTGCTAGTTTTCTTCTCGCTTTGGTTTTCTCTATTTCTCCCACAGCAGCCTTGGCAGTTTTCCCATATGGTCTAGCGGTTAGGATTCCTGGTTTTCACCCAGGCGGCCCGGGTTCGACTCCCGGTATGGGAAATGCAAGCCGTTTTAGTGACACGCTTGCTCCTGCTGCTTAAACCTGCCAAACTCTTTTCCCCTTGCAACCTCAAATCATTCCCTTGTTGGCAAAGTACCAAGCAACGCAACATACATGCTCTGCTTCAACAACCCCTAGTGCTTTACTTCCAACTGCTTTACAAATCTGCCCGCATAGTCCAGCGGGTCTTGCTGCTTTGCCTCCCTCTCTCTACGCTCATTTTGAGGACAATTTATCAAAGAGTCGAAACACATGCGAAGACTAAAAACTTGCAAACACTCACAGTCATCACTGACCGGTCATAAAAACCCAATGAAATCAACGAAGAAAACCCCAGGCGACATTAAGAATATTCCGTCCCCACCTTGCCTTCATGGAAGGAAAACAAAACAAAACAAAGGCCTACACTATGGCAGGACTGGTGGACCCAGTTTTGGTGCCGCAGATAAAACAGAAACAAATCATTGCACATTCTTACAAAGAAACAACATCCACAGTGGTTATCATACGCTGAGAGCAAACCATGAACTAAAGGCAAAGCCAAAGAGCCTCGGCTTTTCATGTGCCAAGAGAAAAGGGTGAAACTGAGAAGGACCAGAAAGATCTTTCACTCTTTTTTTGAAAAAAAAAAACCAAAAACTCTTTACATTCCTCTCTGTCTCTTCAATTTCATTCCCTGTCTTGTCCAAGTGCTGAGCAATGGGGCACATGTGCTTGCTTTCAACAAGCCTTATTGGGCTTGATATGAAATTGCTTTTGGAAATCTGGCCTTTCATTTCAAAGAGGTTGCTGCTTTTTTTCCGCTTTTCGCCACTCCTTCTATAAGATGCTGAGAGACACTATTAAAAAGACTTTGAAACATAGCAAAGTGAAGCAAAAACACTCAATGCCCATTTCAGAAGCGGTCCTTCTCCAGTTTCCCACAGTTGCTAAAAAGGGCCTAATCCACGTCAAGGCTGGGAGTCCAACGTTTGCGGGTAAAGATAGGAGGGAATGCTATTTCTTTTGGGCTTCTTTTCAAGGAAGCCAAATCCATGCACAAATCATTTCCCACCGGTAATCATGCAGTGAGGAAAAGCGGCAAAAGGGGGAAGTTAAAGTACCCGTGCTATTCAAAGGCAAAGAAAGCGTTTTGAAATCAGGGAGGACAACAAGGTGGGGACTTTTCCCATTTTTCCCACCTTTGTAAAAGCCCTTTTGGATCCTCTGTTCTGTTTTCTTTCTGTGTGATGAAAGGGAGTGAAGCCCGTGACATGGTGGATGTGTGGAAAATGCATGTGTTTTTTTCCAGGGTGAGTAGACAGTGTATGTTGCAAGCTCTGTTAGATGCAGAGTTGGCGATTTCGGCTCCTGAGGAAAATGGTGGAGG
Organism: Staurois parvus; assembly: GCF_062004578.1. Lineage (NCBI taxonomy): Eukaryota > Metazoa > Chordata > Amphibia > Anura > Ranidae > Staurois > Staurois parvus. The sequence goes on from NW_028318458.1 coordinate 1,106,018, forward strand.
GCAAAGGAGCTTTGAAAGCTTGAGCTGCTGATGAGTTTTCCCTGGATATGGCTTCTTGCAAAGCTTGAAAGATGCAGAGTAGCGGCTTTCAGCCATTAAGGACTCCAAGTGGCAGAAAAAGCCTAGAGAAGAGTGCCTCGTGTGAGGATCGAACTCACGACCTTCAGATTATGAGACTGACGCGCTACCTACTGCGCTAACGAGGCTGCGTGCTGGAAGATGGGCACTTGTCCTCCCTGCCCACCACGCTTGGAAGACCATGGCGGTGCTAGTTTTCTTCTCGATTTGGTTTTCTCTATTTCTCCCACAGCAGCCTTGGCAGTTTTCCCATATGGTCTAGCGGTTAGGATTCCTGGTTTTCACCCAGGCGGCCCGGGTTCGACTCCCGGTATGGGAAATGCAAGACATTTTAGTGACACGCTTGCTCCTGCTGCTTAAACCTGCCAAACTCTTTTCCCCTTGCAACCTCAAATCATTCCCTTGTTGGCAAAGTACCAAAGTGTTGAAGCAGAGCAACATACATGCTCTGCTTCAACAACCCCTAGTGCTTTACTTCCAACTGCTTTACAAATCTGCCCGCATAGTCCAGCGGGTCTTGCTTCTTTGCCTCCCTCTCTCTACGCTCATTTTGAGGACAATTTATCAAAGAGTCAAAACACATGCGAAGACTAAAAACTTGCAAACACTCACAGTCATCACTGACCGGTCATAAAAACCCAATGAAATCAACGAAGAAAACCCCAGGCGACATTAAGAATATTCCGTCCCCACCTTGCCTTCATGGAAGGAAAACAAAACAAAACAAAGGCCTACACTATGGCAGGACTGGTGGACCCAGTTTTGGTGCCGCAGATAAAACAGAAACAAATCATTGCACATTCTTACAAAGAAACAACATCCACAGTGGTTATCATACGCTGAAAGCAAACCATGAACTAAAGGCAAAGCCAAAGAGCCTCGGCTTTTCATGTGCCAAGAGAAAAGGGTGAAACTGAGAAGGACCAGAAAGATCTTTCACTCTTTTTTTGAAAAAAAAAAACCAAAAACTCTTTACATTCCTCTCTGTCTCTTCAATTTCATTCCCTGTCTTGTCCAAGTGCTGAGCAATGGGGCACATGTGCTTGCTTTCAACAAGCCTTATTGGGCTTGATATGAAATTGCTTTTGGAAATCTGGCCTTTCATTTCAAAGAGGTTGCTGCTTTTCTTCCGCTTTTCGCCACTCTTTCTATAAGATGCTGAGAGACACTATTAAAAAGCCTTTGAAACATAGCAAAGTGACGCAAAAACACTCAATGCCCATTTCAGAAGCGGTCCTTCTCCAGTTTCCCACAGTTGCTAAAAAGGGCCTAATCCACGTCAAGGCTGGGAGTCCAACGTTTGCGGGTAAAGATAGGAGGGAATGCTATTTCTTTTGGGCTTCTTTTCAAGGAAGCCAAATCCATGCACAAATCATTTCCCACCGGTAATCATGCAGTGAGGAAAAGCGGCGAAAGGGGGAAGTTAAAGTACCCGTGCTGTTCAAAGGCAAAGAAAGCGTTTTGAAATCAGGGAGGACAACAAGGTGGGGACTTTTCCCATTTTTCCCACCTTTGTAAAAGCCCTTTTGAATCCTCTGTTCTGTTTTCTTTCTGTGTGATGAAAGGGAGTGAAGCCCGTGACATGGTGGATGTGTGGAAAATGCATGTGTTTTTTTCCAGGGTGAGTAGACAGTGTATGTTGCAAGCTCTGTTAGATGCAGAGTTGGCGATTTCGGCTCCTGAGGAAAATGGTGGAGGGCAAAGGAGCTTTGAAAGCTTGAGCTGCTGATGACTTTTCCCTGGATATGGCTTCTTGCAAAGCTTGAAAGATGCAGAGTAGCGGCTTTCAGCCATTAAGGACTCCAAGTGGCAGAAAAAGCCTAGAGAAGAGTGCCTCGTGTGAGGATCGAACTCACGACCTTCAGATTATGAGACTGACGCGCTACCTACTGCGCTAACGAGGCTGCGTGCTGGAAGATGGGCACTTGTCCCTCCTGCCCACCACGCTTGGAAGACCATGGCGGTGCTAGTTTTCTTCTCGCTTTGGTTTTCTCTATTTCTCCCACAGCAGCCTTGGCAGTTTTCCCATATGGTCTAGCGGTTAGGATTCCTGGTTTTCACCCAGGCGGCCCGGGTTCGACTCCCGGTATGGGAAATGCAAGCCATTTTAGTGACACGCTTGCTCCTGCTGCTTAAACCTGCCAAACTCTTTTCCCCTTGCAACCTCAAATCATTCCCTTGTTGGCAAAGTACCAAGCAACGCAACATACATGCTCTGCTTCAACAACCCCTAGTGCTTTACTTCCAACTGCTTTACAAATCTGCCCGCATAGTCCAGCGGGTCTTGCTGCTTTGCCTCCCTCTCTCTACGCTCATTTTGAGGACAATTTATCAAAGAGTCGAAACACATGCGAAGACTAAAAACTTGCAAACACTCACAGTCATCACTGACCGGTCATAAAAACCCAATGAAATCAACGAAGAAAACCCCAGGCGACATTAAGAATATTCCGTCCCCACCTTGCCTTCATGGAAGGAAAACAAAACAAAACAAAGGCCTACACTATGGCAGGACTGGTGGACCCAGTTTTGGTGCCGCAGATAAAACAGAAACAAATCATTGCACATTCTTACAAAGAAACAACATCCACAGTGGTTATCATACGCTGAGAGCAAACCATGAACTAAAGGCAAAGCCAAAGAGCCTCGGCTTTTCATGTGCCAAGAGAAAAGGGTGAAACTGAGAAGGACCAGAAAGATCTTTCACTCTTTTTTTGAAAAAAAAAAACCAAAAACTCTTTACATTCCTCTCTGTCTCTTCAATTTCATTCCCTGTCTTGTCCAAGTGCTGAGCAATGGGGCACATGTGCTTGCTTTCAACAAGCCTTATTGGGCTTGATATGAAATTGCTTTTGGAAATCTGGCCTTTCATTTCAAAGAGGTTGCTGCTTTTTTTCCGCTTTTCGCCACTCCTTCTATAAGATGCTGAGAGACACTATTAAAAAGACTTTGAAACATAGCAAAGTGAAGCAAAAACACTCAATGCCCATTTCAGAAGCGATCCTTCTCCAGTTTCCCACAGTTGCTAAAAAGGGCCTAATCCACGTCAAGGCTGGGAGTCCAACGTTTGCGGGTAAAGATAGGAGGGAATGCTATTTCTTTTGGGCTTCTTTTCAAGGAAGCCAAATCCATGCACAAATCATTTCCCACCGGTAATCATGCAGTGAGGAAAAGCGGCGAAAGGGGGAAGTTAAAGTACCCGTGCTGTTCAAAGGCAAAGAAAGCGTTTTGAAATCAGGGAGGACAACAAGGTGGGGACTTTTCCCATTTTTCCCACCTTTGTAAAAGCCCTTTTGAATCCTCTGTTCTGTTTTCTTTCTGTGTGATGAAAGGGAGTGAAGCCCGTGACATGGTGGATGTGTGGAAAATGCATGTGTTTTTTTCCAGGGTGAGTAGACAGTGTATTTTGCAAGCTCTGTTAGATGCAGAGTTGGCGATTTCGGCTCCTGAGGAAAATGGTGGAGGGCATAGGAGCTTTGAAAGCTTGAGCTGCTGATGACTTTTCCCTGGATATGGCTTCTTGCAAAGCTTGAAAGATGCAGAGTAGCGGCTTTCAGCCATTAAGGACTCCAAGTGGCAGAAAAAGCCTAGAGAAGAGTGCCCCGTGTGAGGATCGAACTCACGACCTTCAGATTATGAGACTGACGCGCTACCTACTGCGCTAACGAGGCTGCGTGCTGGAAGCTGGGCACTTGTCCCCCCTGCCCACCACGCTTGGAAGACCATGGCGGTGCTAGTTTTCTTCTCGCTTTGGTTTTCTCTATTTCTCCCACAGCAGCCTTGGCAGTTTTCCCATATGGTCTAGCGGTTAGGATTCCTGGTTTTCACCCAGGCGGCCCGGGTTCGACTCCCGGTATGGGAAATGCAAGCCGTTTTAGTGACACGCTTGCTCCTGCTGCTTAAACCTGCCAAACTCTTTTCCCCTTGCAACCTCAAATCATTCCCTTGTTGGCAAAGTACCAAGCAACGCAACATACATGCTCTGCTTCAACAACCCCTAGTGCTTTACTTCCAACTGCTTTACAAATCTGCCCGCATAGTCCAGCGGGTCTTGCTGCTTTGCCTCCCTCTCTCTACGCTCATTTTGAGGACAATTTATCAAAGAGTCGAAAGACATGCGAACACTAAAAACTTGCAAACACTCACAGTCATCACTGACCGGTCATAAAAACCCAATGAAATCAACGAAGAAAACCCCAGGCGACATTAAGAATATTCCGTCCCCACCTTGCCTTCATGGAAGGAAAACAAAACAAAACAAAGGCCTACACTATGGCAGGACTGGTGGACCCAGTTTTGGTGCCGCAGATAAAACAGAAACAAATCATTGCACATTCTTACAAAGAAACAACATCCACAGTGGTTATCATACGCTGAGAGCAAACCATGAACTAAAGGCAAAGCCAAAGAGCCTCGGCTTTTCATGTGCCAAGAGAAAAGGGTGAAACTGAGAAGGCCCAGAAAGATCTTTCACTCTTTTTTTGAAAAAAAAAAACCAAAAACTCTTTACATTCCTCTCTGTCTCTTCAATTTCATTCCCTGTCTTGTCCAAGTGCTGAGCAATGGGGCACATGTGCTTGCTTTCAACAAGCCTTATTGGGCTTGATATGAAATTGCTTTTGGAAATCTGGCCTTTCATTTCAAAGAGGTTGCTGCTTTTCTTCCGCTTTTCGCCACTCCTTCTATAAGATGCTGAGAGACACTATTAAAAAGCCTTTGAAACATAGCAAAGTGAAGCAAAAACACTCAATGCCCATTTCAGAAGCGGTCCTTCTCCAGTTTCCCACAGTTGCTAAAAAGGGCCTAATCCACGTCAAGGCTGGGAGTCCAACGTTTGCGGGTAAAGATAGGAGGGAATGCTATTTCTTTTGGGCTTCTTTTCAAGGAAGCCAAATCCATGCACAAATCATTTCCCACCGGTAATCATGCAGTGAGGAAAAGCGGCAAAAGGGGGAAGTTAAAGTACCCGTGCTATTCAAAGGCAAAGAAAGCGTTTTGAAATCAGGGAGGACAACAAGGTGGGGACTTTTCCCATTTTTCCCACCTTTGTAAAAGCCCTTTTGGATCCTCTGTTCTGTTTTCTTTCTGTGTGATGAAAGGGAGTGAAGCCCGTGACATGGTGGATGTGTGGAAAATGCATGTGTTTTTTTCCAGGGTGAGTAGACAGTGTATGTTGCAAGCTCTGTTAGATGCAGAGTTGGCGATTTCGGCTCCTGAGGAAAATGGTGGAGGGCAAAGGAGCTTTGAAAGCTTGAGCTGCTGATGACTTTTCCCTGGATATGGCTTCTTGCAAAGCTTGAAAGATGCAGAGTAGCGGCTTTCAGCCATTAAGGACTCCAAGTGGCAGAAAAAGCCTAGAGAAGAGTGCCTCGTGTGAGGATCGAACTCACGACCTTCAGATTATGAGACTGACGCGCTACCTACTGCGCTAACGAGGCTGCGTGCTGGAAGATGGGCACTTGTCCCCCCTGCCCACCACGCTTGGAAGACCATGGCGGTGCTAGTTTTCTTCTCGCTTTGGTTTTCTCTATTTCTCCCACAGCAGCCTTGGCAGTTTTCCCATATGGTCTAGCGGTTAGGATTCCTGGTTTTCACCCAGGCGGCCCGGGTTCGACTCCCGGTATGGGAAATGCAAGCCATTTTAGTGACACGCTTGCTCCTGCTGCTTAAACCTGCCAAACTCTTTTCCCCTTGCAACCTCAAATCATTCCCTTGTTGGCAAAGTACCAAGCAACGCAACATACATGCTCTGCTTCAACAACCCCTAGTGCTTTACTTCCAACTGCTTTACAAATCTGCCCGCATAGTCCAGCGGGTCTTGCTTCTTTGCCTCCCTCTCTCTACGCTCATTTTGAGGACAATTTATCAAAGAGTCGAAACACATGCGAAGACTAAAAACTTGCAAACACTCACAGTCATCACTGACCGGTCATAAAAACCCAATGAAATCAACGAAGAAAACCCCAGGCGACATTAAGAATATTCCGTCCCCACCTTGCCTTCATGGAAGGAAAACAAAACAAAACAAAGGCCTACACTATGGCAGGACTGGTGGACCCAGTTTTGGTGCCGCAGATAAAACAGAAACAAATCATTGCACATTCTTACAAAGAAACAACATCCACAGTGGTTATCATACGCTGAGAGCAAACCATGAACTAAAGGCAAAGCCAAAGAGCCTCGGCTTTTCATGTGCCAAGAGAAAAGGGTGAAACTGAGAAGGACCAGAAAGATCTTTCACTCTTTTTTTGAAAAAAAAAAACCAAAAACTCTTTACATTCCTCTCTGTCTCTTCAATTTCATTCCCTGTCTTGTCCAAGTGCTGAGCAATGGGGCACATGTGCTTGCTTTCAACAAGCCTTATTGGGCTTGATATGAAATTGCTTTTGGAAATCTGGCCTTTCATTTCAAAGAGGTTGCTGCTTTTCTTCCGCTTTTCGCCACTCCTTCTATAAGATGCTGAGAGACACTATTAAAAAGCCTTTGAAACATAGCAAAGTGAAGCAAAAACACTCAATGCCCATTTCAGAAGCGGTCCTTCTCCAGTTTCCCACAGTTGCTAAAAAGGGCCTAATCCACGTCAAGGCTGGGAGTCCAACGTTTGCGGGTAAAGATAGGAGGGAATGCTATTTCTTTTGGGCTTCTTTTCAAGGAAGCCAAATCCATGCACAAATCATTTCCCACCTGTAATCATGCAGTGAGGAAAAGCGGCAAAAGGGGGAAGTTAAAGTACCCGTGCTATTCAAAGGCAAAGAAAGCGTTTTGAAATCAGGGAGGACAACAAGGTGGGGACTTTTCCCATTTTTCCCACCTTTGTAAAAGCCCTTTTGGATCCTCTGTTCTGTTTTCTTTCTGTGTGATGAAAGGGAGTGAAGCCCGTGACATGGTGGATGTGTGGAAAATGCATGTGTTTTTTTCCAGGGTGAGTAGACAGTGTATGTTGCAAGCTCTGTTAGATGCAGAGTTGGCGATTTCGGCTCCTGAGGAAAATGGTGGAGGGCAAAGGAGCTTTGAAAGCTTGAGCTGCTGATGACTTTTCCCTGGATATGGCTTCTTGCAAAGCTTGAAAGATGCAGAGTAGCGGCTTTCAGCCATTAAGGACTCCAAGTGGCAGAAAAAGCCTAGAGAAGAGTGCCTCGTGTGAGGATCGAACTCACGACCTTCAGATTATGAGACTGACGCGCTACCTACTGCGCTAACGAGGCTGCGTGCTGGAAGATGGGCACTTGTCCCCCCTGCCCACCACGCTTGGAAGACCATGGCGGTGCTAGTTTTCTTCTCGCTTTGGTTTTCTCTATTTCTCCCACAGCAGCCTTGGCAGTTTTCCCATATGGTCTAGCGGTTAGGATTCCTGGTTTTCACCCAGGCGGCCCGGGTTCGACTCCCGGTATGGGAAATGCAAGACATTTTAGTGACACGCTTGCTCCTGCTGCTTAAACCTGCCAAACTCTTTTCCCCTTGCAACCTCAAATCATTCCCTTGTTGGCAAAGTACCAAGCAACGCAACATACATTCTCTGCTTCAACAACCCCTAGTGCTTTACTTCCAACTGCTTTACAAATCTGCCCGCATAGTCCAGCGGGTCTTGCTGCTTTTCCTCCCCCTCTCTACGCTCATTTTGAGGACAATTTATCAAAGAGTCGAAAGACATGCGAACACTAAAAACTTGCAAACACTCACAGTCATCACTGACCGGTCATAAAAACCCAATGAAATCAACGAAGAAAACCCCAGGCGACATTAAGAATATTCCGTCCCCACCTTGCCTTCATGGAAGGAAAACAAAACAAAACAAAGGCCTACACTATGGCAGGACTGGTGGACCCAGTTTTGGTGCCGCAGATAAAACAGAAACAAATCATTGCACATTCTTACAAAGAAACAACATCCACAGTGGTTATCATACGCTGAGAGCAAACCATGAACTAAAGGCAAAGCCAAAGAGCCTCGGCTTTTCATGTGCCAAGAGAAAAGGGTGAAACTGAGAAGGACCAGAAAGATCTTTCACTCTTTTTTTGAAAAAAAAAAACCAAAAACTCTTTACATTCCTCTCTGTCTCTTCAATTTCATTCCCTGTCTTGTCCAAGTGCTGAGCAATGGGGCACATGTGCTTGCTTTCAACAAGCCTTATTGGGCTTGATATGAAATTGCTTTTGGAAATCTGGCCTTTCATTTCAAAGAGGTTGCTGCTTTTCTTCCGCTTTTCGCCACTCCTTCTATAAGATGCTGAGAGACACTATTAAAAAGCCTTTGAAACATAGCAAAGTGAAGCAAAAACACTCAATGCCCATTTCAGAAGCGGTCCTTCTCCAGTTTCCCACAGTTGCTAAAAAGGGCCTAATCCACGTCAAGGCTGGGAGTCCAACGTTTGCGGGTAAAGATAGGAGGGAATGCTATTTCTTTTGGGCTTCTTTTCAAGGAAGCCAAATCCATGCACAAATCATTTCCCACCGGTAATCATGCAGTGAGGAAAAGCGGCAAAAGGGGGAAGTTAAAGTACCCGTGCTATTCAAAGGCAAAGAAAGCGTTTTGAAATCAGGGAGGACAACAAGGTGGGGACTTTTCCCATTTTTCCCACCTTTGTAAAAGCCCTTTTGGATCCTCTGTTCTGTTTTCTTTCTGTGTGATGAAAGGGAGTGAAGCCCGTGACATGGTGGATGTGTGGAAAATGCATGTGTTTTTTTCCAGGGTGAGTAGACAGTGTATGTTGCAAGCTCTGTTAGATGCAGAGTTGGCGATTTCGGCTCCTGAGGAAAATGGTGGAGGGCAAAGGAGCTTTGAAAGCTTGAGCTGCTGATGACTTTTCCCTGGATATGGCTTCTTGCAAAGCTTGAAAGATGCAGAGTAGCGGCTTTCAGCCATTAAGGACTCCAAGTGGCAGAAAAAGCCTAGAGAAGAGTGCCTCGTGTGAGGATCGAACTCACGACCTTCAGATTATGAGACTGACGCGCTACCTACTGCGCTAATGAGGCTGCGTGCTGGAAGATGGGCACTTGTCCCTCCTGCCCACCACGCTTGGAAGACCATGGCGGTGCTAGTTTTCTTCTCGCTTTGGTTTTCTCTATTTCTCCCACAGCAGCCTTGGCAGTTTTCCCATATGGTCTAGCGGTTAGGATTCCTGGTTTTCACCCAGGCGGCCCGGGTTCGACTCCCGGTATGGGAAATGCAAGCCATTTTAGTGACACGCTTGCTCCTGCTGCTTAAACCTGCCAAACTCTTTTCCCCTTGCAACCTCAAATCATTCCCTTGTTGGCAAAGTACCAAGCAACGCAACATACATGCTCTGCTTCAACAACCCCTAGTGCTTTACTTCCAACTGCTTTACAAATCTGCCCGCATAGTCCAGCGGGTCTTGCTGCTTTGCCTCCCTCTCTCTACGCTCATTTTGAGGACAATTTATCAAAGAGTCGAAACACATGCGAAGACTAAAAACTTGCAAACACTCACAGTCATCACTGACCGGTCATAAAAACCCAATGAAATCAACGAAGAAAACCCCAGGCGACATTAAGAATATTCCGTCCCCACCTTGCCTTCATGGAAGGAAAACAAAACAAAACAAAGGCCTACACTATGGCAGGACTGGTGGACCCAGTTTTGGTGCCGCAGATAAAACAGAAACAAATCATTGCACATTCTTACAAAGAAACAACATCCACAGTGGTTATCATACGCTGAGAGCAAACCATGAACTAAAGGCAAAGCCAAAGAGCCTCGGCTTTTCATGTGCCAAGAGAAAAGGGTGAAACTGAGAAGGACCAGAAAGATCTTTCACTCTTTTTTTGAAAAAAAAAAAACAAAAACTCTTTACATTCCTCTCTGTCTCTTCAATTTCATTCCCTGTCTTGTCCAAGTGCTGAGCAATGGGGCACATGTGCTTGCTTTCAACAAGCCTTATTGGGCTTGATATGAAATTGCTTTTGGAAATCTGGCCTTTCATTTCAAAGAGGTTGCTGCTTTTTTTCCGCTTTTCGCCACTCCTTCTATAAGATGCTGAGAGACACTATTAAAAAGACTTTGAAACATAGCAAAGTGAAGCAAAAACACTCAATGCCCATTTCAGAAGCGATCCTTCTCCAGTTTCCCACAGTTGCTAAAAAGGGCCTAATCCACGTCAAGGCTGGGAGTCCAACGTTTGCGGGTAAAGATAGGAGGGAATGCTATTTCTTTTGGGCTTCTTTTCAAGGAAGCCAAATCCATGCACAAATCATTTCCCACCGGTAATCATGCAGTGAGGAAAAGCGGCAAAAGGGGGAAGTTAAAGTACCCGTGCTATTCAAAGGCAAAGAAAGCGTTTTGAAATCAGAGAGGACATCAAGGTGGGGACTTTTCCCATTTTTCCCACCTTTGTAAAAGCCCTTTTGAATCCTCTGTTCTGTTTTCTTTCTGTGTGATGAAAGGGAGTGAAGCCCGTGACATGGTGGATGTGTGGAAAATGCATGTGTTTTTTTCCAGGGTGAGTAGACAGTGTATGTTGCAAGCTCTGTTAGATGCAGAGTTGGCGATTTCGGCTCCTGAGGAAAATGGTGGAGGGCATAGGAGCTTTGAAAGCTTGAGCTGCTGATGACTTTTCCCTGGATATGGCTTCTTGCAAAGCTTGAAAGATGCAGAGTAGCGGCTTTCAGCCATTAAGGACTCCAAGTGGCAGAAAAAGCCTAGAGAAGAGTGCCCCGTGTGAGGATCGAACTCACGACCTTCAGATTATGAGACTGACGCGCTACCTACTGCGCTAACGAGGCTGCGTGCTGGAAGATGGGCAGTTGTCCCCCCTGCCCACCACGCTTGGAAGACCATGGCGGTGCTAGTTTTCTTCTCGCTTTGGTTTTCTCTATTTCTCCCACAGCAGCCTTGGCAGTTTTCCCATATGGTCTAGCGGTTAGGATTCCTGGTTTTCACCCAGGCGGCCCGGGTTCGACTCCCGGTATGGGAAATGCAAGCAGTTTTAGTGACACGCTTGCTCCTGCTGCTTAAACCTGCCAAACTCTTTTCCCCTTGCAACCTCAAATCATTCCCTTGTTGGCAAAGTACCAAGCAACGCAACATACATGCTCTGCTTCAACAACCCCTAGTGCTTTACTTCCAACTGCTTTACAAATCTGCCCGCATAGTCCAGCGGGTCTTGCTGCTTTGCCTCCCTCTCTCTACGCTCATTTTGAGGACAATTTATCAAAGAGTCGAAACACATGCGAACACTAAAAACTTGCAAACACTCACAGTCATCACTGACCGGTCATAAAAACCCAATGAAATCAACGAAGAAAACCCCAGGCGACATTAAGAATATTCCGTCCCCACCTTGCCTTCATGGAAGGAAAACAAAACAAAACAAAGGCCTACACTATGGCAGGACTGGTGGACCCAGTTTTGGTGCCGCAGATAAAACAGAAACAAATCATTGCACATTCTTACAAAGAAACAACATCCACAGTGGTTATCATACGCTGAGAGCAAACCATGAACTAAAGGCAAAGCCAAAGAGCCTCGGCTTTTCATGTGCCAAGAGAAAAGGGTGAAACTGAGAAGGACCAGAAAGATCTTTCACTCTTTTTTTGAAAAAAAAAAACCAAAAACTCTTTACATTCCTCTCTGTCTCTTCAATTTCATTCCCTGTCTTGTCCAAGTGCTGAGCAATGGGGCACATGTGCTTGCTTTCAACAAGCCTTATTGGGCTTGATATGAAATTGCTTTTGGAAATCTGGCCTTTCATTTCAAAGAGGTTGCTGCTTTTTTTCCGCTTTTCGCCACTCCTTCTATAAGATGCTGAGAGACACTATTAAAAAGACTTTGAAACATAGCAAAGTGAAGCAAAAACACTCAATGCCCATTTCAGAAGCGGTCCTTCTCCAGTTTCCCACAGTTGCTAAAAAGGGCCTAATCCACGTCAAGGCTGGGAGTCCAACGTTTGCGGGTAAAGATAGGAGGGAATGCTATTTCTTTTGGGCTTCTTTTCAAGGAAGCCAAATCCATGCACAAATCATTTCCCACCGGTAATCATGCAGTGAGGAAAAGCGGCAAAAGGGGGAAGTTAAAGTACCCGTGCTATTCAAAGGCAAAGAAAGCGTTTTGAAATCAGGGAGGACAACAAGGTGGGGACTTTTCCCATTTTTCCCACCTTTGTAAAAGCCCTTTTGGATCCTCTGTTCTGTTTTCTTTCTGTGTGATGAAAGGGAGTGAAGCCCGTGACATGGTGGATGTGTGGAAAATGCATGTGTTTTTTTCCAGGGTGAGTAGACAGTGTATGTTGCAAGCTCTGTTAGATGCAGAGTTGGCGATTTCGGCTCCTGAGGAAAATGGTGGAGGGCAAAGGAGCTTTGAAAGCTTGATCTGCTGATGACTTTTCCCTGGATATGGCTTCTTGCAAAGCTTGAAAGATGCAGAGTAGCGGCTTTCAGCCATTAAGGACTCCAAGTGGCAGAAAAAGCCTAGAGAAGAGTGCCTCGTGTGAGGATCGAACTCACGACCTTCAGATTATGAGACTGACGCGCTACCTACTGCGCTAACGAGGCTGCGTGCTGGAAGATGGGCACTTGTCCTCCCTGCCCACCACGCTTGGAAGACCATGGCGGTGCTAGTTTTCTTCTCGCTTTGGTTTTCTCTATTTCTCCCACAGCAGCCTTGGCAGTTTTCCCATATGGTCTAGCGGTTAGGATTCCTGGTTTTCACCCAGGCGGCCCGGGTTCGACTCCCGGTATGGGAAATGCAAGCCATTTTAGTGACACGCTTGCTCCTGCTGCTTAAACCTGTCAAACTCTTTTCCCCTTGCAACCTCAAATCATTCCCTTGTTGGCAAAGTACCAAGCAACGCAACATACATGCTCTGCTTCAACAACCCCTAGTGCTTTACTTCCAACTGCTTTACAAATCTGCCCGCATAGTCCAGCGGGTCTTGCTGCTTTGCCTCCCTCTCTCTACGCTCATTTTGAGGACAATTTATCAAAGAGTCGAAAGACATGCGAACACTAAAAACTTGCAAACACTCACAGTCATCACTGACCGGTCATAAAAACCCAATGAAATCAACGAAGAAAACCCCAGGCGACATTAAGAATATTCCGTCCCCACCTTGCCTTCATGGAAGGAAAACAAAACAAAACAAAGGCCTACACTATGGCAGGACTGGTGGACCCAGTTTTGGTGCTGCAGATAAAACAGAAACAAATCATTGCACATTCTTACAAAGAAACAACATCCACAGTGGTTATCATACGCTGAAAGCAAACCATGAACTAAAGGCAAAGCCAAAGAGCCTCGGCTTTTCATGTGCCAAGAGAAAAGGGTGAAACTGAGAAGGACCAGAAAGATCTTTCACTCTTTTTTTGAAAAAAAAAAACCAAAAACTCTTTACATTCCTCTCTGTCTCTTCAATTTCATTCCCTGTCTTGTCCAAGTGCTGAGCAATGGGGCACATGTGCTTGCTTTCAACAAGCCTTATTGGGCTTGATATGAAATTGCTTTTGGAAATCTGGCCTTTCATTTCAAAGAGGTTGCTGCTTTTCTTCCGCTTTTCGCCACTCCTTCTATAAGATGCTGAGAGACACTATTAAAAAGCCTTTGAAACATAGCAAAGTGAAGCAAAAACACTCAATGCCCATTTCAGAAGCGGTCCTTCTCCAGTTTCCCACAGTTGCTAAAAAGGGCCTAATCCACGTCAAGGCTGGGAGTCCAACGTTTGCGGGTAAAGATAGGAGGGAATGCTATTTCTTTTGGGCTTCTTTCCAAAGAAGCCAAATCCATGCACAAATCATTTCCCACCGGTAATCATGCAGTGAGGAAAAGCGGCGAAAGGGGGAAGTTAAAGTACCCGTGCTGTTCAAAGGCAAAGAAAGCGTTTTGAAATCAGGGAGGACAACAAGGTGGGGACTTTTCCCATTTTTCCCACCTTTGTAAAAGCCCTTTTGAATCCTCTGTTCTGTTTTCTTTCTGTGTGATGAAAGGGAGTGAAGCCCGTGACATGGTGGATGTGTGGAAAATGCATGTGTTTTTTTCCAGGGTGAGTAGACAGTGTATTTTGCAAGCTCTGTTAGATGCAGAGTTGGCGATTTCGGCTCCTGAGGAAAATGGTGGAGGGCATAGGAGCTTTGAAAGCTTGAGCTGCTGATGACTTTTCCCTGGATATGGCTTCTTGCAAAGCTTGAAAGATGCAGAGTAGCGGCTTTCAGCCATTAAGGACTCCAAGTGGCAGAAAAAGCCTAGAGAAGAGTGCCCCGTGTGAGGATCGAACTCACGACCTTCAGATTATGAGACTGACGCGCTACCTACTGCGCTAACGAGGCTGCGTGCTGGAAGATGGGCACTTGTCCCCCCTGCCCACCACGCTTGGAAGACCATGGCGGTGCTAGTTTTCTTCTCGCTTTGGTTTTCTCTATTTCTCCCACAGCAACCTTGGCAGTTTTCCCATATGGTCTAGCGGTTAGGATTCCTGGTTTTCACCCAGGCGGCCCGGGTTCGACTCCCGGTATGGGAAATGCAAGACATTTTAGTGACACGCTTGCTCCTGCTGCTTAAACCTGCCAAACTCTTTTCCCCTTGCAACCTCAAATCATTCCCTTGTTGGCAAAGTACCAAGCAACGCAACATACATGCTCTGCTTCAACAACCCCTAGTGCTTTACTTCCAACTGCTTTACAAATCTGCCCGCATAGTCCAGCGGGTCTTGCTGCTTTTCCTCCCTCTCTCTACGCTCATTTTGAGGACAATTTATCAAAGAGTCGAAAGACATGCGAACACTAAAAACTTGCAAACACTCACAGTCATCACTGACCGGTCATAAAAACCCAATGAAATCAACGAAGAAAACCCCAGGCGACATTAAGAATATTCCGTCCCCACCTTGCCTTCATGGAAGGAAAACAAAACAAAACAAAGGCCTACACTATGTCAGGACTGGTGGACCCAGTTTTGGTGCCGCAGATAAAACAGAAACAAATCATTGCACATTCTTACAAAGAAACAACATCCACAGTGGTTATCATACGCTGAGAGCAAACCATGAACTAAAGGCAAAGCCAAAGAGCCTCGGCTTTTCATGTGCCAAGAGAAAAGGGTGAAACTGAGAAGGACCAGAAAGATCTTTCACTCTTTTTTTGAAAAAAAAAAACCAAAAACTCTTTACATTCCTCTCTGTCTCTTCAATTTCATTCCCTGTCTTGTCCAAGTGCTGAGCAATGGGGCACATGTGCTTGCTTTCAACAAGCCTTATTGGGCTTGATATGAAATTGCTTTTGGAAATCTGGCCTTTCATTTCAAAGAGGTTGCTGCTTTTCTTCCGCTTTTCGCCACTCCTTCTATAAGATGCTGAGAGACACTATTAAAAAGCCTTTGAAACATAGCAAAGTGAAGCAAAAACACTCAATGCCCATTTCAGAAGCGGTCCTTCTCCAGTTTCCCACAGTTGCTAAAAAGGGCCTAATCCACGTCAAGGCTGGGAGTCCAACGTTTGCGGGTAAAGATAGGAGGGAATGCTATTTCTTTTGGGCTTCTTTTCAAGGAAGCCAAATCCATGCACAAATCATTTCCCACCGGTAATCATGCAGTGAGGAAAAGCGGCAAAAGGGGGAAGTTAAAGTACCCGTGCTATTCAAAGGCAAAGAAAGCGTTTTGAAATCAGGGAGGACAACAAGGTGGGGACTTTTCCCATTTTTCCCACCTTTGTAAAAGCCCTTTTGGATCCTCTGTTCTGTTTTCTTTCTGTGTGATGAAAGGGAGTGAAGCCCGTGACATGGTGGATGTGTGGAAAATGCATGTGTTTTTTTCCAGGGTGAGTAGACAGTGTATGTTGCAAGCTCTGTTAGATGCAGAGTTGGCGATTTCGGCTCCTGAGGAAAATGGTGGAGGGCAAAGGAGCTTTGAAAGCTTGAGCTGCTGATGACTTTTCCCTGGATATGGCTTCTTGCAAAGCTTGAAAGATGCAGAGTAGCGGCTTTCAGCCATTAAGGACTCCAAGTGGCAGAAAAAGCCTAGAGAAGAGTGCCTCGTGTGAGGATCGAACTCACGACCTTCAGATTATGAGACTGACGCGCTACCTACTGCGCTAACGAGGCTGCGTGCTGGAAGATGGGCACTTGTCCCTCCTGCCCACCACGCTTGGAAGACCATGGCGGTGCTAGTTTTCTTCTCGCTTTGGTTTTCTCTATTTCTCCCACAGCAGCCTTGGCAGTTTTCCCATATGGTCTAGCGGTTAGGATTCCTGGTTTTCACCCAGGCGGCCCGGGTTCGACTCCCGGTATGGGAAATGCAAGACATTTTAGTGACACGCTTGCTCCTGCTACTTAAACCTGCCAAACTCTTTTCCCCTTGCAACCTCAAATCATTCCCTTGTTGGCAAAGTACCAAGCAACGCAACATACATGCTCTGCTTCAACAACCCCTAGTGCTTTACTTCCAACTGCTTTACAAATCTGCCCGCATAGTCCAGCGGGTCTTGCTGCTTTGCCTCCCTCTCTCTACGCTCATTTTGAGGACAATTTATCAAAGAGTCGAAAGACATGCGAAGACTAAAAACTTGCAAACACTCACAGTCATCACTGACCGGTCATAAAAACCCAATGAAATCAACGAAGAAAACCCCAGGCGACATTAAGAATATTCCGTCCCCACCTTGCCTTCATGGAAGGAAAACAAAACAAAACAAAGGCCTACACTATGTCAGGACTGGTGGACCCAGTTTTGGTGCCGCAGATAAAACAGAAACAAATCATTGCACATTCTTACAAAGAAACAACATCCACAGTGGTTATCATACGCTGAGAGCAAACCATGAACTAAAGGCAAAGCCAAAGAGCCTCGGCTTTTCATGTGCCAAGAGAAAAGGGTGAAACTGAGAAGGACCAGAAAGATCTTTCACTCTTTTTTTGAAAAAAAAAAACCAAAAACTCTTTACATTCCTCTCTGTCTCTTCAATTTCATTCCCTGTCTTGTCCAAGTGCTGAGCAATGGGGCACATGTGCTTGCTTTCAACAAGCCTTATTGGGCTTGATATGAAATTGCTTTTGGAAATCTGGCCTTTCATTTCAAAGAGGTTGCTGCTTTTCTTCCGCTTTTCGCCACTCCTTCTATAAGATGCTGAGAGACACTATTAAAAAGCCTTTGAAACATAGCAAAGTGAAGCAAAAACACTCAATGCCCATTTCAGAAGCGGTCCTTCTCCAGTTTCCCACAGTTGCTAAAAAGGGCCTAATCCACGTCAAGGCTGGGAGTCCAACGTTTGCGGGTAAAGATAGGAGGGAATGCTATTTCTTTTGGGCTTCTTTTCAAGGAAGCCAAATCCATGCACAAATCATTTCCCACCGGTAATCATGCAGTGAGGAAAAGCGGCAAAAGGGGGAAGTTAAAGTACCCGTGCTATTCAAAGGCAAAGAAAGCGTTTTGAAATCAGGGAGGACAACAAGGTGGGGACTTTTCCCATTTTTCCCACCTTTGTAAAAGCCCTTTTGGATCCTCTGTTCTGTTTTCTTTCTGTGTGATGAAAGGGAGTGAAGCCCGTGACATGGTGGATGTGTGGAAAATGCATGTGTTTTTTTCCAGGGTGAGTAGACAGTGTATGTTGCAAGCTCTGTTAGATGCAGAGTTGGCGATTTCGGCTCCTGAGGAAAATGGTGGAGGGCAAAGGAGCTTTGAAAGCTTGATCTGCTGATGACTTTTCCCTGGATATGGCTTCTTGCAAAGCTTGAAAGATGCAGAGTAGCGGCTTTCAGCCATTAAGGACTCCAAGTGGCAGAAAAAGCCTAGAGAAGAGTGCCTCGTGTGAGGATCGAACTCACGACCTTCAGATTATGAGACTGACGCGCTACCTACTGCGCTAACGAGGCTGCGTGCTGGAAGATGGGCACTTGTCCCTCCTGCCCACCACGCTTGGAAGACCATGGCGGTGCTAGTTTTCTTCTCGCTTTGGTTTTCTCTATTTCTCCCACAGCAGCCTTGGCAGTTTTCCCATATGGTCTAGCGGTTAGGATTCCTGGTTTTCACCCAGGCGGCCCGGGTTCGACTCCCGGTATGGGAAATGCAAGACATTTTAGTGACACGCTTGCTCCTGCTACTTAAACCTGCCAAACTCTTTTCCCCTTGCAACCTCAAATCATTCCCTTGTTGGCAAAGTACCAAGCAACGCAACATACATGCTCTGCTTCAACAACCCCTAGTGCTTTACTTCCAACTGCTTTACAAATCTGCCCGCATAGTCCAGCGGGTCTTGCTGCTTTGCCTCCCTCTCTCTACGCTCATTTTGAGGACAATTTATCAAAGAGTCGAAACACATGCGAAGACTAAAAACTTGCAAACACTCACAGTCATCACTGACCGGTCATAAAAACCCAATGAAATCAACGAAGAAAACCCCAGGCGACATTAAGAATATTCCGTCCCCACCTTGCCTTCATGGAAGGAAAACAAAACAAAACAAAGGCCTACAATATGGCAGGACTCGTGGACCCAGTTTTGGTGCCGCAGATAAAACAGAAACAAATCATTGCACATTCTTACAAAGAAACAACATCCACAGTGGTTATCATACGCTGAGAGCAAACCATGAACTAAAGGCAAAGCCAAAGAGCCTCGGCTTTTCATGTGCCAAGAGAAAAGGGTGAAACTGAGAAGGACCAGAAAGATCTTTCACTCTTTTTTTGAAAAAAAAAACCAAAAACTCTTTACATTCCTCTCTGTCTCTTCAATTTCATTCCCTGTCTTGTCCAAGTGCTGAGCAATGGGGCACATGTGCTTGCTTTCAACAAGCCTTATTGGGCTTGATATGAAATTGCTTTTGGAAATCTGGCCTTTCATTTCAAAGAGGTTGCTGCTTTTCTTCCGCTTTTCGCCACTCCTTCTATAAGATGCTGAGAGACACTATTAAAAAGCCTTTGAAACATAGCAAAGTGAAGCAAAAACACTCAATGCCCATTTCAGAAGCGGTCCTTCTCCAGTTTCCCACAGTTGCTAAAAAGGGCCTAATCCACGTCAAGGCTGGGAGTCCAACGTTTGCGGGTAAAGATAGGAGGGAATGCTATTTCTTTTGGGCTTCTTTCCAAGGAAGCCAAATCCATGCACAAATCATTTCCCACCGGTAATCATGCAGTGAGGAAAAGCGGCGAAAGGGGGAAGTTAAAGTACCCGTGCTGTTCAAAGGCAAAGAAAGCGTTTTGAAATCAGGGAGGACAACAAGGTGGGGACTTTTCCCATTTTTCCCACCTTTGTAAAAGCCCTTTTGAATCCTCTGTTCTGTTTTCTTTCTGTGTGATGAAAGGGAGTGAAGCCCGTGACATGGTGGATGTGTGGAAAATGCATGTGTTTTTTTCCAGGGTGAGTAGACAGTGTATGTTGCAAGCTCTGTTAGATGCAGAGTTGGCGATTTCGGCTCCTGAGGAAAATGGTGGAGGGCATAGGAGCTTTGAAAGCTTGAGCTGCTGATGACTTTTCCCTGGATATGGCTTCTTGCAAAGCTTGAAAGATGCAGAGTAGCGGCTTTCAGCCATTAAGGACTCCAAGTGGCAGAAAAAGCCTAGAGAAGAGTGCCCCGTGTGAGGATCGAACTCACGACCTTCAGATTATGAGACTGACGCGCTACCTACTGCGCTAACGAGGTTGCGTGCTGGAAGATGGGCACTTGTCCCCCCTGCCCACCACGCTTGGAAGACCATGGCGGTGCTAGTTTTCTTCTCGCTTTGGTTTTCTCTATTTCTCCCACAGCAGCCTTGGCAGTTTTCCCATATGGTCTAGCGGTTAGGATTCCTGGTTTTCACCCAGGCGGCCCGGGTTCGACTCCCGGTATGGGAAATGCAAGCCATTTTAGTGACACGCTTGCTCCTGCTGCTTAAACCTGCCAAACTCTTTTCCCCTTGCAACCTCAAATCATTCCCTTGTTGGCAAAGTACCAAGCAACGCAACATACATGCTCTGCTTCAACAACCCCTAGTGCTTTACTTCCAGCTGCTTTACAAATCTGCCCGCATAGTCCAGCGGGTCTTGCTGCTTTTCCTCCCTCTCTCTACGCTCATTTTGAGGACAATTTATCAAAGAGTCGAAACACATGCGAACACTAAAAACTTGCAAACAGTCATCACTGACCGGTCATAAAAACCCAATGAAATCAACGAAGAAAACCCCAGGCGACATTAAGAATATTCCGTCCCCACCTTGCCTTCATGGAAGGAAAACAAAACAAAACAAAGGCCTACACTATGGCAGGACTGGTGGACCCAGTTTTGGTGCCGCAGATAAAACAGAAACAAATCATTGCACATTCTTACAAAGAAACAACATCCACAGTGGTTATCATACGCTGAGAGCAAACCATGAACTAAAGGCAAAGCCAAAGAGCCTCGGCTTTTCATGTGCCAAGAGAAAAGGGTGAAACTGAGAAGGACCAGAAAGATCTTTCACTCTTTTTTTGAAAAAAAAAAAACAAAAACTCTTTACATTCCTCTCTGTCTCTTCAATTTCATTCCCTGTCTTGTCCAAGTGCTGAGCAATGGGGCACATGTGCTTGCTTTCAACAAGCCTTATTGGGCTTGATATGAAATTGCTTTTGGAAATCTGGCCTTTCATTTCAAAGAGGTTGCTGCTTTTTTTCCGCTTTTCGCCACTCCTTCTATAAGATGCTGAGAGACACTATTAAAAAGCCTTTGAAACATAGCAAAGTGAAGCAAAAACACTCAATGCCCATTTCAGAAGCGGTCCTTCTCCAGTTTCCCACAGTTGCTAAAAAGGGCCTAATCCACGTCAAGGCTGGGAGTCCAACGTTTGCGGGTAAAGATAGGAGGGAATGCTATTTCTTTTGGGCTTCTTTTCAAGGAAGCCAAATCCATGCACAAATCATTTCCCACCGGTAATCATGCAGTGAGGAAAAGCGGCGAAAGGGGGAAGTTAAAGTACCCGTGCTATTCAAAGGCAAAGAAAGCGTTTTGAAATCAGGGAGGACAACAAGGTGGGGACTTTTCCCATTTTTCCCACCTTTGTAAAAGCCCTTTTGGATCCTCTGTTCTGTTTTCTTTCTGTGTGATGAAAGGGAGTGAAGCCCGTGACATGGTGGATGTGTGGAAAATGCATGTGTTTTTTTCCAGGGTGAGTAGACAGTGTATGTTGCAAGCTCTGTTAGATGCAGAGTTGGCGATTTCGGCTCCTGAGGAAAATGGTGGAGGGCAAAGGAGCTTTGAAAGCTTGAGCTGCTGATGACTTTTCCCTGGATATGGCTTCTTGCAAAGCTTGAAAGATGCAGAGTAGCGGCTTTCAGCCATTAAGGACTCCAAGTGGCAGAAAAAGCCTAGAGAAGAGTGCCTCGTGTGAGGATCGAACTCACGACCTTCAGATTATGAGACTGACGCGCTACCTACTGCGCTAACGAGGCTGCGTGCTGGAAGATGGGCACTTGTCCCCCCTGCCCACCACGCTTGGAAGACCATGGCGGTGCTAGTTTTCTTCTCGCTTTGGTTTTCTCTATTTCTCCCACAGCAGCCTTGGCAGTTTTCCCATATGGTCTAGCGGTTAGGATTCCTGGTTTTTACCCAGGCGGCCCGGGTTCGACTCCCGGTATGGGAAATGCAAGACATTTTAGTGACACGCTTGCTCCTGCTGCTTAAACCTGCCAAACTCTTTTCCCCTTGCAACCTCAAATCATTCCCTTGTTGGCAAAGTACCAAGCAACGCAACATACATGCTCTGCTTCAACAACCCCTAGTGCTTTACTTCCAACTGCTTTACAAATCTGCCCGCATAGTCCAGCGGGTCTTGCTGCTTTGCCTCCCTCTCTCTACGCTCATTTTGAGGACAATTTATCAAAGAGTCAAAACACATGCGAAGACTAAAAACTTGCAAACACTCACAGTCATCACTGACCGGTCATAAAAACCCAATGAAATCAACGAAGAAAACCCCAGGCGACATTAAGAATATTCCGTCCCCACCTTGCCTTCATGGAAGGAAAACAAAACAAAACAAAGGCCTACACTATGGCAGGACTGGTGGACCCAGTTTTGGTGCCGCAGATAAAACAGAAACAAATCATTGCACATTCTTACAAAGAAACAACATCCACAGTGGTTATCATACGCTGAGAGCAAACCATGAACTAAAGGCAAAGCCAAAGAGCCTCGGCTTTTCATGTGCCAAGAGAAAAGAGTGAAACTGAGAAGGACCAGAAAGATCTTTCACTCTTTTTTTGAAAAAAAAAAACCAAAAACTCTTTACATTCCTCTCTGTCTCTTCAATTTCATTCCCTGTCTTGTCCAAGTGCTGAGCAATGGGGCACATGTGCTTGCTTTCAACAAGCCTTATTGGGCTTGATATGAAATTGCTTTTGGAAATCTGGCCTTTCATTTCAAAGAGGTTGCTGCTTTTCTTCCGCTTTTCGCCACTCCTTCTATAAGATGCTGAGAGACACTATTAAAAAGCCTTTGAAACATAGCAAAGTGAAGCAAAAACACTCAATGCCCATTTCAGAAGCGGTCCTTCTCCAGTTTCCCACAGTTGCTAAAAAGGGCCTAATCCACGTCAAGGCTGGGAGTCCAACGTTTGCGGGTAAAGATAGGAGGGAATGCTATTTCTTTTGGGCTTCTTTCCAAGGAAGCCAAATCCATGCACAAATCATTTCCCACCGGTAATCATGCAGTGAGGAAAAGCGGCGAAAGGGGGAAGTTAAAGTACCCGTGCTGTTCAAAGGCAAAGAAAGCGTTTTGAAATCAGGGAGGACAACAAGGTGGGGACTTTTCCCATTTTTCCCACCTTTGTAAAAGCCCTTTTGAATCCTCTGTTCTGTTTTCTTTCTGTGTGATGAAAGGGAGTGAAGCCCGTGACATGGTGGATGTGTGGAAAATGCATGTGTTTTTTTCCAGGGTGAGTAGACAGTGTATGTTGCAAGCTCTGTTAGATGCAGAGTTGGCGATTTCGGCTCCTGAGGAAAATGGTGGAGGGCATAGGAGCTTTGAAAGCTTGAGCTGCTGATGACTTTTCCCTGGATATGGCTTCTTGCAAAGCTTGAAAGATGCAGAGTAGCGGCTTTCAGCCATTAAGGACTCCAAGTGGCAGAAAAAGCCTAGAGAAGAGTGCCCCGTGTGAGGATCGAACTCACGACCTTCAGATTATGAGACTGACGCGCTACCTACTGCGCTAACGAGGCTGCGTGCTGGAAGATGGGCACTTGTCCCCCCTGCCCACCACGCTTGGAAGACCATGGCGGTGCTAGTTTTCTTCTCGCTTTGGTTTTCTCTATTTCTCCCACAGCAGCCTTGGCAGTTTTCCCATATGGTCTAGCGGTTAGGATTCCTGGTTTTCACCCAGGCGGCCCGGGTTCGACTCCCGGTATGGGAAATGCAAGACATTTTAGTGACACGCTTGCTCCTGCTGCTTAAACCTGCCAAACTCTTTTCCCCTTGCAACCTCAAATCATTCCCTTGTTGGCAAAGTACCAAGCAACGCAACATACATGCTCTGCTTCAACAACCCCTAGTGCTTTACTTCCAACTGCTTTACAAATCTGCCCGCATAGTCCAGCGGGTCTTGCTGCTTTGCCTCCCTCTCTCTACGCTCATTTTGAGGACAATTTATCAAAGAGTCGAAACACATGCGAACACTAAAAACTTGCAAACACTCACAGTCATCACTGACCGGTCATAAAAACCCAATGAAATCAACGAAGAAAACCCCAGGCGACATTAAGAATATTCCGTCCCCACCTTGCCTTCATGGAAGGAAAACAAAACAAAACAAAGGCCTACACTATGGCAGGACTGGTGGACCCAGTTTTGGTGCCGCAGATAAAACAGAAACAAATCATTGCACATTCTTACAAAGAAACAACATCCACAGTGGTTATCATACGCTGAGAGCAAACCATGAACTAAAGGCAAAGCCAAAGAGCCTCGGCTTTTCATGTGCCAAGAGAAAAGGGTGAAACTGAGAAGGCCCAGAAAGATCTTTCACTCTTTTTTTGAAAAAAAAAAACCAAAAACTCTTTACATTCCTCTCTGTCTCTTCAATTTCATTCCCTGTCTTGTCCAAGTGCTGAGCAATGGGGCACATGTGCTTGCTTTCAACAAGCCTTATTGGGCTTGATATGAAATTGCTTTTGGAAATCTGGCCTTTCATTTCAAAGAGGTTGCTGCTTTTCTTCCGCTTTTCGCCACTCCTTCTATAAGATGCTGAGAGACACTATTAAAAAGCCTTTGAAACATAGCAAAGTGAAGCAAAAACACTCAATGCCCATTTCAGAAGCGGTCCTTCTCCAGTTTCCCACAGTTGCTAAAAAGGGCCTAATCCACGTCAAGGCTGGGAGTCCAACGTTTGCGGGTAAAGATAGGAGGGAATGCTATTTCTTTTGGGCTTCTTTTCAAGGAAGCCAAATCCATGCACAAATCATTTCCCACCGGTAATCATGCAGTGAGGAAAAGCGGCAAAAGGGGGAAGTTAAAGTACCCGTGCTATTCAAAGGCAAAGAAAGCGTTTTGAAATCAGGGAGGACAACAAGGTGGGGACTTTTCCCATTTTTCCCACCTTTGTAAAAGCCCTTTTGGATCCTCTGTTCTGTTTTCTTTCTGTGTGATGAAAGGGAGTGAAGCCCGTGACATGGTGGATGTGTGGAAAATGCATGTGTTTTTTTCCAGGGTGAGTAGACAGTGTATGTTGCAAGCTCTGTTAGATGCAGAGTTGGCGATTTCGGCTCCTGAGGAAAATGGTGGAGGGCAAAGGAGCTTTGAAAGCTTGAGCTGCTGATGACTTTTCCCTGGATATGGCTTCTTGCAAAGCTTGAAAGATGCAGAGTAGCGGCTTTCAGCCATTAAGGACTCCAAGTGGCAGAAAAAGCCTAGAGAAGAGTGCCTCGTGTGAGGATCGAACTCACGACCTTCAGATTATGAGACTGACGCGCTACCTACTGCGCTAACGAGGCTGCGTGCTGGAAGATGGGCACTTGTCCACCCTGCCCACCACGCTTGGAAGACCATGGCGGTGCTAGTCTTCTTCTCGCTTTGGTTTTCTCTATTTCTCCCACAGCAGCCTTGGCAGTTTTCCCATATGGTCTAGCGGTTAGGATTCCTGGTTTTCACCCAGGCGGCCCGGGTTGGACTCCCGGTATGGGAAATGCAAGACATTTTAGTGACACGCTTGCTCCTGCTGCTTAAACCTGCCAAACTCTTTTCCCCTTGCAACCTCAAATCATTCCCTTGTTGGCAAAGTACCAAGCAACGCAACATACATGCTCTGCTTCAACAACCCCTAGTGCTTTACTTCCAACTGCTTTACAAATCTGCCCGCATAGTCCAGCGGGTCTTGCTGCTTTGCCTCCCTCTCTCTACGCTCATTTTGAGGACAATTTATCAAAGAGTCGAAACACATGCGAACACTAAAAACTTGCAAACACTCACAGTCATCACTGACCGGTCATAAAAACCCAATGAAATCAGCGAAGAAAACCCCAGGCGACATTAAGAATATTCCGTCCCCACCTTGCCTTCATGGAAGGAAAACAAAACAAAACAAAGGCCTACACTATGGCAGGACTGGTGGACCCAGTTTTGGTGCCACAGATAAAACAGAAACAAATCATTGCACATTCTTACAAAGAAACAACATCCACAGTGGTTATCATACGCTGAGAGCAAACCATGAACTAAAGGCAAAGCCAAAGAGCCTCGGCTTTTCATGTGCCAAGAGAAAAGGGTGAAACTGAGAAGGACCAGAAAGATCTTTCACTCTTTTTTTGAAAAAAAAAAACCAAAAACTCTTTACATTCCTCTCTGTCTCTTCAATTTCATTCCCTGTCTTGTCCAAGTGCTGAGCAATGGGGCACATGTGCTTGCTTTCAACAAGCCTTATTGGGCTTGATATGAAATTGCTTTTGGAAATCTGGCCTTTCATTTCAAAGAGGTTGCTGCTTTTCTTCCGCTTTTCGCCACTCCTTCTATAAGATGCTGAGAGACACTATTAAAAAGCCTTTGAAACATAGCAAAGTGAAGCAAAAACACTCAATGCCCATTTCAGAAGCGGTCCTTCTCCAGTTTCCCACAGTTGCTAAAAAGGGCCTAATCCACGTCAAGGCTGGGAGTCCAACGTTTGCGGGTAAAGATAGGAGGGAATGCTATTTCTTTTGGGCTTCTTTCCAAGGAAGCCAAATCCATGCACAAATCATTTCCCACCGGTAATCATGCAGTGAGGAAAAGCGGCGAAAGGGGGAAGTTAAAGTACCCGTGCTGTTCAAAGGCAAAGAAAGCGTTTTGAAATCAGGGAGGACAACAAGGTGGGGACTTTTCCCATTTTTCCCACCTTTGTAAAAGCCCTTTTGAATCCTCTGTTCTGTTTTCTTTCTGTGTGATGAAAGGGAGTGAAGCCCGTGACATGGTGGATGTGTGGAAAATGCATGTGTTTTTTTCCAGGGTGAGTAGACAGTGTATTTTGCAAGCTCTGTTAGATGCAGAGTTGGCGATTTCGGCTCCTGAGGAAAATGGTGGAGGGCATAGGAGCTTTGAAAGCTTGAGCTGCTGATGACTTTTCCCTGGATATGGCTTCTTGCAAAGCTTGAAAGATGCAGAGTAGCGGCTTTCAGCCATTAAGGACTCCAAGTGGCAGAAAAAGCCTAGAGAAGAGTGCCCCGTGTGAGGATCGAACTCACGACCTTCAGATTATGAGACTGACGCGCTACCTACTGCGCTAACGAGGCTGCGTGCTGGAAGATGGGCACTTGTCCCCCCTGCCCACCACGCTTGGAAGACCATGGCGGTGCTAGTTTTCTTCTCGCTTTGGTTTTCTCTATTTCTCCCACAGCAGCCTTGGCAGTTTTCCCATATGGTCTAGCGGTTAGGATTCCTGGTTTTCACCCAGGCGGCCCGGGTTCGACTCCCGGTATGGGAAATGCAAGACATTTTAGTGACACGCTTGCTCCTGCTGCTTAAACCTGCCAAACTCTTTTCCCCTTGCAACCTCAAATCATTCCCTTGTTGGCAAAGTACCAAGCAACGCAACATACATGCTCTGCTTCAACAACCCCTAGTGCTTTACTTCCAACTGCTTTACAAATCTGCCCGCATAGTCCAGCGGGTCTTGCTGCTTTGCCTCCCTCTCTCTACGCTCATTTTGAGGACAATTTATCAAAGAGTCGAAAGACATGCGAACACTAAAAACTTGCAAACACTCACAGTCATCACTGACCGGTCATAAAAACCCAATGAAATCAACGAAGAAAACCCCAGGCGACATTAAGAATATTCCGTCCCCACCTTGCCTTCATGGAAGGAAAACAAAACAAAACAAAGGCCTACACTATGGCAGGACTGGTGGACCCAGTTTTGGTGCCGCAGATAAAACAGAAACAAATCATTGCACATTCTTACAAAGAAACAACATCCACAGTGGTTATCATACGCTGAGAGCAAACCATGAACTAAAGGCAAAGCCAAAGAGCCTCGGCTTTTCATGTGCCAAGAGAAAAGGGTGAAACTGAGAAGGACCAGAAAGATCTTTCACTCTTTTTTTGAAAAAAAAAAACCAAAAACTCTTTACATTCCTCTCTGTCTCTTCAATTTCATTCCCTGTCTTGTCCAAGTGCTGAGCAATGGGGCACATGTGCTTGCTTTCAACAAGCCTTATTGGGCTTGATATGAAATTGCTTTTGGAAATCTGGCCTTTCATTTCAAAGAGGTTGCTGCTTTTCTTCCGCTTTTCGCCACTCCTTCTATAAGATGCTGAGAGACACTATTAAAAAGCCTTTGAAACATAGCAAAGTGAAGCAAAAACACTCAATGCCCATTTCAGAAGCGGTCCTTCTCCAGTTTCCCACAGTTGCTAAAAAGGGCCTAATCCACGTCAAGGCTGGGAGTCCAACGTTTGCGGGTAAAGATAGGAGGGAATGCTATTTCTTTTGGGCTTCTTTCCAAGGAAGCCAAATCCATGCACAAATCATTTCCCACCGGTAATCATGCAGTGAGGAAAAGCGGCGAAAGGGGGAAGTTAAAGTACCCGTGCTGTTCAAAGGCAAAGAAAGCGTTTTGAAATCAGGGAGGACAACAAGGTGGGGACTTTTCCCATTTTTCCCACCTTTGTAAAAGCCCTTTTGAATCCTCTGTTCTGTTTTCTTTCTGTGTGATGAAAGGGAGTGAAGCCCGTGACATGGTGGATGTGTGGAAAATGCATGTGTTTTTTTCCAGGGTGAGTAGACAGTGTATGTTGCAAGCTCTGTTAGATGCAGAGTTGGCGATTTCGGCTCCTGAGGAAAATGGTGGAGGGCATAGGAGCTTTGAAAGCTTGAGCTGCTGATGACTTTTCCCTGGATATGGCTTCTTGCAAAGCTTGAAAGATGCAGAGTAGCGGCTTTCAGCCATTAAGGACTCCAAGTGGCAGAAAAAGCCTAGAGAAGAGTGCCCCGTGTGAGGATCGAACTCACGACCTTCAGATTATGAGACTGACGCGCTACCTACTGCGCTAACGAGGCTGCGTGCTGGAAGATGGGCACTTGTCCCCCCTGCCCACCACGCTTGGAAGACCATGGCGGTGCTAGTTTTCTTCTCGCTTTGGTTTTCTCTATTTCTCCCACAGCAGCCTTGGCAGTTTTCCCATATGGTCTAGCGGTTAGGATTCCTGGTTTTCACCCAGGCGGCCCGGGTTCGACTCCCGGTATGGGAAATGCAAGACATTTTAGTGACACGCTTGCTCCTGCTGCTTAAACCTGCCAAACTCTTTTCCCCTTGCAACCTCAAATCATTCCCTTGTTGGCAAAGTACCAAGCAACGCAACATACATGCTCTGCTTCAACAACCCCTAGTGCTTTACTTCCAACTGCTTTACAAATCTGCCCGCATAGTCCAGCGGGTCTTGCTGCTTTGCCTCCCTCTCTCTACGCTCATTTTGAGGACAATTTATCAAAGAGTCGAAACACATGCGAACACTAAAAACTTGCAAACACTCACAGTCATCACTGACCGGTCATAAAAACCCAATGAAATCAACGAAGAAAACCCCAGGCGACATTAAGAATATTCCGTCCCCACCTTGCCTTCATGGAAGGAAAACAAAACAAAACAAAGGCCTACACTATGGCAGGACTGGTGGACCCAGTTTTGGTGCCGCAGATAAAACAGAAACAAATCATTGCACATTCTTACAAAGAAACAACATCCACAGTGGTTATCATACGCTGAGAGCAAACCATGAACTAAAGGCAAAGCCAAAGAGCCTCGGCTTTTCATGTGCCAAGAGAAAAGGGTGAAACTGAGAAGGACCAGAAAGATCTTTCACTCTTTTTTTGAAAAAAAAAAAACAAAAACTCTTTACATTCCTCTCTGTCTCTTCAATTTCATTCCCTGTCTTGTCCAAGTGCTGAGCAATGGGGCACATGTGCTTGCTTTCAACAAGCCTTATTGGGCTTGATATGAAATTGCTTTTGGAAATCTGGCCTTTCATTTCAAAGAGGTTGCTGCTTTTCTTCCGCTTTTCGCCACTCCTTCTATAAGATGCTGAGAGACACTATTAAAAAGCCTTTGAAACATAGCAAAGTGAAGCAAAAACACTCAATGCCCATTTCAGAAGCGGTCCTTCTCCAGTTTCCCACAGTTGCTAAAAAGGGCCTAATCCACGTCAAGGCTGGGAGTCCAACGTTTGCGGGTAAAGATAGGAGGGAATGCTATTTCTTTTGGGCTTCTTTTCAAGGAAGCCAAATCCATGCACAAATCATTTCCCACCGGTAATCATGCAGTGAGGAAAAGCGGCGAAAGGGGGAAGTTAAAGTACCCGTGCTATTCAAAGGCAAAGAAAGCGTTTTGAAATCAGGGAGGACAACAAGGTGGGGACTTTTCCCATTTTTCCCACCTTTGTAAAAGCCCTTTTGGATCCTCTGTTCTGTTTTCTTTCTGTGTGATGAAAGGGAGTGAAGCCCGTGACATGGTGGATGTGTGGAAAATGCATGTGTTTTTTTCCAGGGTGAGTAGACAGTGTATGTTGCAAGCTCTGTTAGATGCAGAGTTGGCGATTTCGGCTCCTGAGGAAAATGGTGGAGGGCAAAGGAGCTTTGAAAGCTTGAGCTGCTGATGACTTTTCCCTGGATATGGCTTCTTGCAAAGCTTGAAAGATGCAGAGTAGCGGCTTTCAGCCATTAAGGACTCCAAGTGGCAGAAAAAGCCTAGAGAAGAGTGCCTCGTGTGAGGATCGAACTCACGACCTTCAGATTATGAGACTGACGCGCTACCTACTGCGCTAACGAGGCTGCGTGCTGGAAGATGGGCACTTGTCCCCCCTGCCCACCACGCTTGGAAGACCATGGCGGTGCTAGTTTTCTTCTCGCTTTGGTTTTCTCTATTTCTCCCACAGCAGCCTTGGCAGTTTTCCCATATGGTCTAGCGGTTAGGATTCCTGGTTTTTACCCAGGCGGCCCGGGTTCGACTCCCGGTATGGGAAATGCAAGACATTTTAGTGACACGCTTGCTCCTGCTGCTTAAACCTGCCAAACTCTTTTCCCCTTGCAACCTCAAATCATTCCCTTGTTGGCAAAGTACCAAGCAACGCAACATACATGCTCTGCTTCAACAACCCCTAGTGCTTTACTTCCAACTGCTTTACAAATCTGCCCGCATAGTCCAGCGGGTCTTGCTGCTTTGCCTCCCTCTCTCTACGCTCATTTTGAGGACAATTTATCAAAGAGTCAAAACACATGCGAAGACTAAAAACTTGCAAACACTCACAGTCATCACTGACCGGTCATAAAAACCCAATGAAATCAACGAAGAAAACCCCAGGCGACATTAAGAATATTCCGTCCCCACCTTGCCTTCATGGAAGGAAAACAAAACAAAACAAAGGCCTACACTATGGCAGGACTGGTGGACCCAGTTTTGGTGCCGCAGATAAAACAGAAACAAATCATTGCACATTCTTACAAAGAAACAACATCCACAGTGGTTATCATACGCTGAGAGCAAACCATGAACTAAAGGCAAAGCCAAAGAGCCTCGGCTTTTCATGTGCCAAGAGAAAAGAGTGAAACTGAGAAGGACCAGAAAGATCTTTCACTCTTTTTTTGAAAAAAAAAAACCAAAAACTCTTTACATTCCTCTCTGTCTCTTCAATTTCATTCCCTGTCTTGTCCAAGTGCTGAGCAATGGGGCACATGTGCTTGCTTTCAACAAGCCTTATTGGGCTTGATATGAAATTGCTTTTGGAAATCTGGCCTTTCATTTCAAAGAGGTTGCTGCTTTTCTTCCGCTTTTCGCCACTCCTTCTATAAGATGCTGAGAGACACTATTAAAAAGCCTTTGAAACATAGCAAAGTGAAGCAAAAACACTCAATGCCCATTTCAGAAGCGGTCCTTCTCCAGTTTCCCACAGTTGCTAAAAAGGGCCTAATCCACGTCAAGGCTGGGAGTCCAACGTTTGCGGGTAAAGATAGGAGGGAATGCTATTTCTTTTGGGCTTCTTTCCAAGGAAGCCAAATCCATGCACAAATCATTTCCCACCGGTAATCATGCAGTGAGGAAAAGCGGCGAAAGGGGGAAGTTAAAGTACCCGTGCTGTTCAAAGGCAAAGAAAGCGTTTTGAAATCAGGGAGGACAACAAGGTGGGGACTTTTCCCATTTTTCCCACCTTTGTAAAAGCCCTTTTGAATCCTCAGTTCTGTTTTCTTTCTGTGTGATGAAAGGGAGTGAAGCCCGTGACATGGTGGATGTGTGGAAAATGCATGTGTTTTTTTCCAGGGTGAGTAGACAGTGTATGTTGCAAGCTCTGTTAGATGCAGAGTTGGCGATTTCGGCTCCTGAGGAAAATGGTGGAGGGCATAGGAGCTTTGAAAGCTTGAGCTGCTGATGACTTTTCCCTGGATATGGCTTCTTGCAAAGCTTGAAAGATGCAGAGTAGCGGCTTTCAGCCATTAAGGACTCCAAGTGGCAGAAAAAGCCTAGAGAAGAGTGCCCCGTGTGAGGATCGAACTCACGACCTTCAGATTATGAGACTGACGCGCTACCTACTGCGCTAACGAGGCTGCGTGCTGGAAGATGGGCACTTGTCCCCCCTGCCCACCACGCTTGGAAGACCATGGCGGTGCTAGTTTTCTTCTCGCTTTGGTTTTCTCTATTTCTCCCACAGCAGCCTTGGCAGTTTTCCCATATGGTCTAGCGGTTAGGATTCCTGGTTTTCACCCAGGCGGCCCGGGTTCGACTCCCGGTATGGGAAATGCAAGACATTTTAGTGACACGCTTGCTCCTGCTGCTTAAACCTGCCAAACTCTTTTCCCCTTGCAACCTCAAATCATTCCCTTGTTGGCAAAGTACCAAGCAACGCAACATACATGCTCTGCTTCAACAACCCCTAGTGCTTTACTTCCAACTGCTTTACAAATCTGCCCGCATAGTCCAGCGGGTCTTGCTGCTTTGCCTCCCTCTCTCTACGCTCATTTTGAGGACAATTTATCAAAGAGTCGAAACACATGCGAACACTAAAAACTTGCAAACACTCACAGTCATCACTGACCGGTCATAAAAACCCAATGAAATCAACGAAGAAAACCCCAGGCGACATTAAGAATATTCCGTCCCCACCTTGCCTTCATGGAAGGAAAACAAAACAAAACAAAGGCCTACACTATGGCAGGACTGGTGGACCCAGTTTTGTTGCCGCAGATAAAACAGAAACAAATCATTGCACATTCTTACAAAGAAACAACATCCACAGTGGTTATCATACGCTGAGAGCAAACCATGAACTAAAGGCAAAGCCAAAGAGCCTCGGCTTTTCATGTGCCAAGAGAAAAGGGTGAAACTGAGAAGGCCCAGAAAGATCTTTCACTCTTTTTTTGAAAAAAAAAAACCAAAAACTCTTTACATTCCTCTCTGTCTCTTCAATTTCATTCCCTGTCTTGTCCAAGTGCTGAGCAATGGGGCACATGTGCTTGCTTTCAACAAGCCTTATTGGGCTTGATATGAAATTGCTTTTGGAAATCTGGCCTTTCATTTCAAAGAGGTTGCTGCTTTTCTTCCGCTTTTCGCCACTCCTTCTATAAGATGCTGAGAGACACTATTAAAAAGCCTTTGAAACATAGCAAAGTGAAGCAAAAACACTCAATGCCCATTTCAGAAGCGGTCCTTCTCCAGTTTCCCACAGTTGCTAAAAAGGGCCTAATCCACGTCAAGGCTGGGAGTCCAACGTTTGCGGGTAAAGATAGGAGGGAATGCTATTTCTTTTGGGCTTCTTTTCAAGGAAGCCAAATCCATGCACAAATCATTTCCCACCGGTAATCATGCAGTGAGGAAAAGCGGCAAAAGGGGGAAGTTAAAGTACCCGTGCTATTCAAAGGCAAAGAAAGCGTTTTGAAATCAGGGAGGACAACAAGGTGGGGACTTTTCCCATTTTTCCCACCTTTGTAAAAGCCCTTTTGGATCCTCTGTTCTGTTTTCTTTCTGTGTGATGAAAGGGAGTGAAGCCCGTGACATGGTGGATGTGTGGAAAATGCATGTGTTTTTTTCCAGGGTGAGTAGACAGTGTATGTTGCAAGCTCTGTTAGATGCAGAGTTGGCGATTTCAGCTCCTGAGGAAAATGGTGGAGGGCAAAGGAGCTTTGAAAGCTTGAGCTGCTGATGACTTTTCCCTGGATATGGCTTCTTGCAAAGCTTGAAAGATGCAGAGTAGCGGCTTTCAGCCATTAAGGACTCCAAGTGGCAGAAAAAGCCTAGAGAAGAGTGCCTCGTGTGAGGATCGAACTCACGACCTTCAGATTATGAGACTGACGCGCTACCTACTGCGCTAACGAGGCTGCGTGCTGGAAGATGGGCACTTGTCCCCCCTGCCCACCACGCTTGGAAGACCATGGCGGTGCTAGTTTTCTTCTCGCTTTGGTTTTCTCTATTTCTCCCACAGCAGCCTTGGCAGTTTTCCCATATGGTCTAGCGGTTAGGATTCCTGGTTTTCACCCAGGCGGCCCGGGTTGGACTCCCGGTATGGGAAATGCAAGACATTTTAGTGACACGCTTGCTCCTGCTGCTTAAACCTGCCAAACTCTTTTCCCCTTGCAACCTCAAATCATTCCCTTGTTGGCAAAGTACCAAGCAACGCAACATACATGCTCTGCTTCAACAACCCCTAGTGCTTTACTTCCAACTGCTTTACAAATCTGCCCGCATAGTCCAGCGGGTCTTGCTGCTTTGCCTCCCTCTCTCTACGCTCATTTTGAGGACAATTTATCAAAGAGTCAAAACACATGCGAAGACTAAAAACTTGCAAACACTCACAGTCATCACTGACCGGTCATAAAAACCCAATGAAATCAACGAAGAAAACCCCAGGCGACATTAAGAATATTCCGTCCCCACCTTGCCTTCATGGAAGGAAAACAAAACAAAACAAAGGCCTACACTATGGCAGGACTGGTGGACCCAGTTTTGGTGCCGCAGATAAAACAGAAACAAATCATTGCACATTCTTACAAAGAAACAACATCCACAGTGGTTATCATACGCTGAGAGCAAACCATGAACTAAAGGCAAAGCCAAAGAGCCTCGGCTTTTCATGTGCCAAGAGAAAAGGGTGAAACTGAGAAGGACCAGAAAGATCTTTCACTCTTTTTTTGAAAAAAAAAAACCAAAAACTCTTTACATTCCTCTCTGTCTCTTCAATTTCATTCCCTGTCTTGTCCAAGTGCTGAGCAATGGGGCACATGTGCTTGCTTTCAACAAGCCTTATTGGGCTTGATATGAAATTGCTTTTGGAAATCTGGCCTTTCATTTCAAAGAGGTTGCTGCTTTTCTTCCGCTTTTCGCCACTCCTTCTATAAGATGCTGAGAGACACTATTAAAAAGCCTTTGAAACATAGCAAAGTGAAGCAAAAACACTCAATGCCCATTTCAGAAGCGGTCCTTCTCCAGTTTCCCACAGTTGCTAAAAAGGGCCTAATCCACGTCAAGGCTGGGAGTCCAACGTTTGCGGGTAAAGATAGGAGGCAATGCTATTTCTTTTGGGCTTCTTTCCAAGGAAGCCAAATCCATGCACAAATCATTTCCCACCGGTAATCATGCAGTGAGGAAAAGCGGCGAAAGGGGGAAGTTAAAGTACCCGTGCTATTCAAAGGCAAAGAAAGCGTTTTGAAATCAGGGAGGACAACAAGGTGGGGACTTTTCCCATTTTTCCCACCTTTGTAAAAGCCCTTTTGGATCCTCTGTTCTGTTTTCTTTCTGTGTGATGAAAGCGAGTGAAGCCCGTGACATGGTGGATGTGTGGAAAATGCATGTGTTTTTTTCCAGGGTGAGTAGACAGTGTATGTTGCAAGCTCTGTTAGATGCAGAGTTGGCGATTTCGGCTCCTGAGGAAAATGGTGGAGGGCAAAGGAGCTTTGAAAGCTTGAGCTGCTGATGACTTTTCCCTGGATATGGCTTCTTGCAAAGCTTGAAAGATGCAGAGTAGCGGCTTTCAGCCATTAAGGACTCCAAGTGGCAGAAAAAGCCTAGAGAAGAGTGCCTCGTGTGAGGATCGAACTCACTACCTTCAGATTATGAGACTGACGCGCTACCTACTGCGCTAACGAGGCTGCGTGCTGGAAGATGGGCACTTGTCCTCCCTGCCCACCACGCTTGGAAGACCATGGAGGTGCTAGTCTTCTTCTCGCTTTGGTTTTCTCTATTTCTCCCACAGTAGCCTTGGCAGTTTTCCCATATGGTCTAGCGGTTAGGATTCCTGGTTTTCACCCAGGCGGCCCGGGTTCGACTCCCGGTATGGGAAATGCAAGACATTTTAGTGACACGCTTGCTCCTGCTGCTTAAACCTGCCAAACTCTTTTCCCCTTGCAACCTCAAATCATTCCCTTGTTGGCAAAGTACCAAGCAACGCAACATACATGCTCTGCTTCAACAACCCCTAGTGCTTTACTTCCAACTGCTTTACAAATCTGCCCGCATAGTCCAGCGGGTCTTGCTGCTTTGCCTCCCTCTCTCTACGCTCATTTTGAGGACAATTTATCAAAGAGTCGAAACACATGCGAACACTAAAAACTTGCAAACACTCACAGTCATCACTGACCGGTCATAAAAACCCAATGAAATCAGCGAAGAAAACCCCAGGCGACATTAAGAATATTCCGTCCCCACCTTGCCTTCATGGAAGGAAAACAAAACAAAACAAAGGCCTACACTATGGCAGGACTGGTGGACCCAGTTTTGGTGCCACAGATAAAACAGAAACAAATCATTGCACATTCTTACAAAGAAACAACATCCACAGTGGTTATCATACGCTGAGAGCAAACCATGAACTAAAGGCAAAGCCAAAGAGCCTCGGCTTTTCATGTGCCAAGAGAAAAGGGTGAAACTGAGAAGGACCAGAAAGATCTTTCACTCTTTTTTTGAAAAAAAAAAACCAAAAACTCTTTACATTCCTCTCTGTCTCTTCAATTTCATTCCCTGTCTTGTCCAAGTGCTGAGCAATGGGGCACATGTGCTTGCTTTCAACAAGCCTTATTGGGCTTGATATGAAATTGCTTTTGGAAATCTGGCCTTTCATTTCAAAGAGGTTGCTGCTTTTCTTCCGCTTTTCGCCACTCCTTCTATAAGATGCTGAGAGACACTATTAAAAAGCCTTTGAAACATAGCAAAGTGAAGCAAAAACACTCAATGCCCATTTCAGAAGCGGTCCTTCTCCAGTTTCCCACAGTTGCTAAAAAGGGCCTAATCCACGTCAAGGCTGGGAGTCCAACGTTTGCGGGTAAAGATAGGAGGGAATGCTATTTCTTTTGGGCTTCTTTCCAAGGAAGCCAAATCCATGCACAAATCATTTCCCACCGGTAATCATGCAGTGAGGAAAAGCGGCGAAAGGGGGAAGTTAAAGTACCCGTGCTGTTCAAAGGCAAAGAAAGCGTTTTGAAATCAGGGAGGACAACAAGGTGGGGACTTTTCCCATTTTTCCCACCTTTGTAAAAGCCCTTTTGAATCCTCTGTTCTGTTTTCTTTCTGTGTGATGAAAGGGAGTGAAGCCCGTGACATGGTGGATGTGTGGAAAATGCATGTGTTTTTTTCCAGGGTGAGTAGACAGTGTATTTTGCAAGCTCTGTTAGATGCAGAGTTGGCGATTTCGGCTCCTGAGGAAAATGGTGGAGGGCATAGGAGCTTTGAAAGCTTGAGCTGCTGATGACTTTTCCCTGGATATGGCTTCTTGCAAAGCTTGAAAGATGCAGAGTAGCGGCTTTCAGCCATTAAGGACTCCAAGTGGCAGAAAAAGCCTAGAGAAGAGTGCCCCGTGTGAGGATCGAACTCACGACCTTCAGATTATGAGACTGACGCGCTACCTACTGCGCTAACGAGGCTGCGTGCTGGAAGATGGGCACTTGTCCCCCCTGCCCACCACGCTTGGAAGACCATGGCGGTGCTAGTTTTCTTCTCGCTTTGGTTTTCTCTATTTCTCCCACAGCAGCCTTGGCAGTTTTCCCATATGGTCTAGCGGTTAGGATTCCTGGTTTTCACCCAGGCGGCCCGGGTTCGACTCCCGGTATGGGAAATGCAAGACATTTTAGTGACACGCTTGCTCCTGCTGCTTAAACCTGCCAAACTCTTTTCCCCTTGCAACCTCAAATCATTCCCTTGTTGGCAAAGTACCAAGCAACGCAACATACATGCTCTGCTTCAACAACCCCTAGTGCTTTACTTCCAACTGCTTTACAAATCTGCCCGCATAGTCCAGCGGGTCTTGCTGCTTTGCCTCCCTCTCTCTACGCTCATTTTGAGGACAATTTATCAAAGAGTCGAAACACATGCGAACACTAAAAACTTGCAAACACTCACAGTCATCACTGACCGGTCATAAAAACCCAATGAAATCAACGAAGAAAACCCCAGGCGACATTAAGAATATTCCGTCCCCACCTTGCCTTCATGGAAGGAAAACAAAACAAAACAAAGGCCTACACTATGGCAGGACTGGTGGACCCAGTTTTGGTGCCGCAGATAAAACAGAAACAAATCATTGCACATTCTTACAAAGAAACAACATCCACAGTGGTTATCATACGCTGAGAGCAAACCATGAACTAAAGGCAAAGCCAAAGAGCCTCGGCTTTTCATGTGCCAAGAGAAAAGGGTGAAACTGAGAAGGACCAGAAAGATCTTTCACTCTTTTTTTGAAAAAAAAAAACCAAAAACTCTTTACATTCCTCTCTGTCTCTTCAATTTCATTCCCTGTCTTGTCCAAGTGCTGAGCAATGGGGCACATGTGCTTGCTTTCAACAAGCCTTATTGGGCTTGATATGAAATTGCTTTTGGAAATCTGGCCTTTCATTTCAAAGAGGTTGCTGCTTTTCTTCCGCTTTTCGCCACTCCTTCTATAAGATGCTGAGAGACACTATTAAAAAGCCTTTGAAACATAGCAAAGTGAAGCAAAAACACTCAATGCCCATTTCAGAAGCGGTCCTTCTCCAGTTTCCCACAGTTGCTAAAAAGGGCCTAATCCACGTCAAGGCTGGGAGTCCAACGTTTGCGGGTAAAGATAGGAGGGAATGCTATTTCTTTTGGGCTTCTTTCCAAGGAAGCCAAATCCATGCACAAATCATTTCCCACCGGTAATCATGCAGTGAGGAAAAGCGGCGAAAGGGGGAAGTTAAAGTACCCGTGCTGTTCAAAGGCAAAGAAAGCGTTTTGAAATCAGGGAGGACAACAAGGTGGGGACTTTTCCCATTTTTCCCACCTTTGTAAAAGCCCTTTTGAATCCTCTGTTCTGTTTTCTTTCTGTGTGATGAAAGGGAGTGAAGCCCGTGACATGGTGGATGTGTGGAAAATGCATGTGTTTTTTTCCAGGGTGAGTAGACAGTGTATGTTGCAAGCTCTGTTAGATGCAGAGTTGGCGATTTCGGCTCCTGAGGAAAATGGTGGAGGGCATAGGAGCTTTGAAAGCTTGAGCTGCTGATGACTTTTCCCTGGATATGGCTTCTTGCAAAGCTTGAAAGATGCAGAGTAGCGGCTTTCAGCCATTAAGGACTCCAAGTGGCAGAAAAAGCCTAGAGAAGAGTGCCCCGTGTGAGGATCGAACTCACGACCTTCAGATTATGAGACTGACGCGCTACCTACTGCGCTAACGAGGCTGCGTGCTGGAAGATGGGCACTTGTCCCCCCTGCCCACCACGCTTGGAAGACCATGGCGGTGCTAGTTTTCTTCTCGCTTTGGTTTTCTCTATTTCTCCCACAGCAGCCTTGGCAGTTTTCCCATATGGTCTAGCGGTTAGGATTCCTGGTTTTCACCCAGGCGGCCCGGGTTCGACTCCCGGTATGGGAAATGCAAGACATTTTAGTGACACGCTTGCTCCTGCTGCTTAAACCTGCCAAACTCTTTTCCCCTTGCAACCTCAAATCATTCCCTTGTTGGCAAAGTACCAAGCAACGCAACATACATGCTCTGCTTCAACAACCCCTAGTGCTTTACTTCCAACTGCTTTACAAATCTGCCCGCATAGTCCAGCGGGTCTTGCTGCTTTGCCTCCCTCTCTCTACGCTCATTTTGAGGACAATTTATCAAAGAGTCGAAACACATGCGAACACTAAAAACTTGCAAACACTCACAGTCATCACTGACCGGTCATAAAAACCCAATGAAATCAACGAAGAAAACCCCAGGCGACATTAAGAATATTCCGTCCCCACCTTGCCTTCATGGAAGGAAAACAAAACAAAACAAAGGCCTACACTATGGCAGGACTGGTGGACCCAGTTTTGGTGCCGCAGATAAAACAGAAACAAATCATTGCACATTCTTACAAAGAAACAACATCCACAGTGGTTATCATACGCTGAGAGCAAACCATGAACTAAAGGCAAAGCCAAAGAGCCTCGGCTTTTCATGTGCCAAGAGAAAAGGGTGAAACTGAGAAGGACCAGAAAGATCTTTCACTCTTTTTTTGAAAAAAAAAAAACAAAAACTCTTTACATTCCTCTCTGTCTCTTCAATTTCATTCCCTGTCTTGTCCAAGTGCTGAGCAATGGGGCACATGTGCTTGCTTTCAACAAGCCTTATTGGGCTTGATATGAAATTGCTTTTGGAAATCTGGCCTTTCATTTCAAAGAGGTTGCTGCTTTTCTTCCGCTTTTCGCCACTCCTTCTATAAGATGCTGAGAGACACTATTAAAAAGCCTTTGAAACATAGCAAAGTGAAGCAAAAACACTCAATGCCCATTTCAGAAGCGGTCCTTCTCCAGTTTCCCACAGTTGCTAAAAAGGGCCTAATCCACGTCAAGGCTGGGAGTCCAACGTTTGCGGGTAAAGATAGGAGGGAATGCTATTTCTTTTGGGCTTCTTTTCAAGGAAGCCAAATCCATGCACAAATCATTTCCCACCGGTAATCATGCAGTGAGGAAAAGCGGCGAAAGGGGGAAGTTAAAGTACCCGTGCTATTCAAAGGCAAAGAAAGCGTTTTGAAATCAGGGAGGACAACAAGGTGGGGACTTTTCCCATTTTTCCCACCTTTGTAAAAGCCCTTTTGGATCCTCTGTTCTGTTTTCTTTCTGTGTGATGAAAGGGAGTGAAGCCCGTGACATGGTGGATGTGTGGAAAATGCATGTGTTTTTTTCCAGGGTGAGTAGACAGTGTATGTTGCAAGCTCTGTTAGATGCAGAGTTGGCGATTTCGGCTCCTGAGGAAAATGGTGGAGGGCAAAGGAGCTTTGAAAGCTTGAGCTGCTGATGACTTTTCCCTGGATATGGCTTCTTGCAAAGCTTGAAAGATGCAGAGTAGCGGCTTTCAGCCATTAAGGACTCCAAGTGGCAGAAAAAGCCTAGAGAAGAGTGCCTCGTGTGAGGATCGAACTCACAACCTTCAGATTATGAGACTGACGCGCTACCTACTGCGCTAACGAGGCTGCGTGCTGGAAGATGGGCACTTGTCCCCCCTGCCCACCACGCTTGGAAGACCATGGCGGTGCTAGTTTTCTTCTCGCTTTGGTTTTCTCTATTTCTCCCACAGCAGCCTTGGCAGTTTTCCCATATGGTCTAGCGGTTAGGATTCCTGGTTTTTACCCAGGCGGCCCGGGTTCGACTCCCGGTATGGGAAATGCAAGACATTTTAGTGACACGCTTGCTCCTGCTGCTTAAACCTGCCAAACTCTTTTCCCCTTGCAACCTCAAATCATTCCCTTGTTGGCAAAGTACCAAGCAACGCAACATACATGCTCTGCTTCAACAACCCCTAGTGCTTTACTTCCAACTGCTTTACAAATCTGCCCGCATAGTCCAGCGGGTCTTGCTGCTTTGCCTCCCTCTCTCTACGCTCATTTTGAGGACAATTTATCAAAGAGTCGAAACACATGCGAAGACTAAAAACTTGCAAACACTCACAGTCATCACTGACCGGTCATAAAAACCCAATGAAATCAACGAAGAAAACCCCAGGCGACATTAAGAATATTCCGTCCCCACCTTGCCTTCATGGAAGGAAAACAAAACAAAACAAAGGCCTACACTATGGCAGGACTGGTGGACCCAGTTTTGGTGCCGCAGATAAAACAGAAACAAATCATTGCACATTCTTACAAAGAAACAACATCCACAGTGGTTATCATACGCTGAGAGCAAACCATGAACTAAAGGCAAAGCCAAAGAGCCTCGGCTTTTCATGTGCCAAGAGAAAAGGGTGAAACTGAGAAGGACCAGAAAGATCTTTCACTCTTTTTTTGAAAAAAAAAAAACAAAAACTCTTTACATTCCTCTCTGTCTCTTCAATTTCATTCCCTGTCTTGTCCAAGTGCTGAGCAATGGGGCACATGTGCTTGCTTTCAACAAGCCTTATTGGGCTTGATATGAAATTGCTTTTGGAAATCTGGCCTTTCATTTCAAAGAGGTTGCTGCTTTTCTTCCGCTTTTCGCCACTCCTTCTATAAGATGCTGAGAGACACTATTAAAAAGCCTTTGAAACATAGCAAAGTGAAGCAAAAACACTCAATGCCCATTTCAGAAGCGGTCCTTCTCCAGTTTCCCACAGTTGTTAAAAAGCGCCTAATCCACGTCAAGGCTGGGAGTCCAACGTTTGCGGGTAAAGATAGGAGGGAATGCTATTTCTTTTGGGCTTCTTTCCAAGGAAGCCAAATCCATGCACAAATCATTTCCCACCGGTAATCATGCAGTGAGGAAAAGCGGCGAAAGGGGGAAGTTAAAGTACCCGTGCTGTTCAAAGGCAAAGAAAGCGTTTTGAAATCAGGGAGGACAACAAGGTTGGGACTTTTCCCATTTTTCCCAC
This sequence comes from Staurois parvus, assembly GCF_062004578.1. Lineage (NCBI taxonomy): Eukaryota > Metazoa > Chordata > Amphibia > Anura > Ranidae > Staurois > Staurois parvus. The sequence goes on from NW_028318458.1 coordinate 1,148,240, forward strand.
CTTTGTAAAAGCCCTTTTGAATCCTCTGTTCTGTTTTCTTTCTGTGTGATGAAAGGGAGTGAAGCCCGTGACATGGTGGATGTGTGGAAAATGCATGTGTTTTTTTCCAGGGTGAGTAGACAGTGTATGTTGCAAGCTCTGTTAGATGCAGAGTTGGCGATTTCGGCTCCTGAGGAAAATGGTGGAGGGCATAGGAGCTTTGAAAGCTTGAGCTGCTGATGACTTTTCCCTGGATATGGCTTCTTGCAAAGCTTGAAAGATGCAGAGTAGCGGCTTTCAGCCATTAAGGACTCCAAGTGGCAGAAAAAGCCTAGAGAAGAGTGCCCCGTGTGAGGATCGAACTCACGACCTTCAGATTATGAGACTGACGCGCTACCTACTGCGCTAACGAGGCTGCGTGCTGGAAGATGGGCACTTGTCCCCCCTGCCCACCACGCTTGGAAGACCATGGCGGTGCTAGTTTTCTTCTCGCTTTGGTTTTCTCTATTTCTCCCACAGCAGCCTTGGCAGTTTTCCCATATGGTCTAGCGGTTAGGATTCCTGGTTTTCACCCAGGCGGCCCGGGTTCGACTCCCGGTATGGGAAATGCAAGACATTTTAGTGACACGCTTGCTCCTGCTGCTTAAACCTGCCAAACTCTTTTCCCCTTGCAACCTCAAATCATTCCCTTGTTGGCAAAGTACCAAGCAACGCAACATACATGCTCTGCTTCAACAACCCCTAGTGCTTTACTTCCAACTGCTTTACAAATCTGCCCGCATAGTCCAGCGGGTCTTGCTGCTTTGCCTCCCTCTCTCTACGCTCATTTTGAGGACAATTTATCAAAGAGTCGAAACACATGCGAACACTAAAAACTTGCAAACACTCACAGTCATCACTGACCGGTCATAAAAACCCAATGAAATCAAAGAAGAAAACCCCAGGCGACATTAAGAATATTCCGTCCCCACCTTGCCTTCATGGAAGGAAAACAAAACAAAACAAAGGCCTACACTATGGCAGGACTGGTGGACCCAGTTTTGGTGCCGCAGATAAAACAGAAACAAATCATTGCACATTCTTACAAAGAAACAACATCCACAGTGGTTATCATACGCTGAGAGCAAACCATGAACTAAAGGCAAAGCCAAAGAGCCTCGGCTTTTCATGTGCCAAGAGAAAAGGGTGAAACTGAGAAGGCCCAGAAAGATCTTTCACTCTTTTTTTGAAAAAAAAAAACCAAAAACTCTTTACATTCCTCTCTGTCTCTTCAATTTCATTCCCTGTCTTGTCCAAGTGCTGAGCAATGGGGCACATGTGCTTGCTTTCAACAAGCCTTATTGGGCTTGATATGAAATTGCTTTTGGAAATCTGGCCTTTCATTTCAAAGAGGTTGCTGCTTTTCTTCCGCTTTTCGCCACTCCTTCTATAAGATGCTGAGAGACACTATTAAAAAGCCTTTGAAACATAGCAAAGTGAAGCAAAAACACTCAATGCCCATTTCAGAAGCGGTCCTTCTCCAGTTTCCCACAGTTGCTAAAAAGGGCCTAATCCACGTCAAGGCTGGGAGTCCAACGTTTGCGGGTAAAGATAGGAGGGAATGCTATTTCTTTTGGGCTTCTTTTCAAGGAAGCCAAATCCATGCACAAATCATTTCCCACCGGTAATCATGCAGTGATGAAAAGCGGCAAAAGGGGGAAGTTAAAGTACCCGTGCTATTCAAAGGCAAAGAAAGCGTTTTGAAATCAGGGAGGACAACAAGGTGGGGACTTTTCCCATTTTTCCCACCTTTGTAAAAGCCCTTTTGGATCCTCTGTTCTGTTTTCTTTCTGTGTGATGAAAGGGAGTGAAGCCCGTGACATGGTGGATGTGTGGAAAATGCATGTGTTTTTTTCCAGGGTGAGTAGACAGTGTATGTTGCAAGCTCTGTTAGATGCAGAGTTGGCGATTTCAGCTCCTGAGGAAAATGGTGGAGGGCAAAGGAGCTTTGAAAGCTTGAGCTGCTGATGACTTTTCCCTGGATATGGCTTCTTGCAAAGCTTGAAAGATGCAGAGTAGCGGCTTTCAGCCATTAAGGACTCCAAGTGGCAGAAAAAGCCTAGAGAAGAGTGCCTCGTGTGAGGATCGAACTCACGACCTTCAGATTATGAGACTGACGCGCTACCTACTGCGCTAACGAGGCTGCGTGCTGGAAGATGGGCACTTGTCCCCCCTGCCCACCACGCTTGGAAGACCATGGCGGTGCTAGTTTTCTTCTCGCTTTGGTTTTCTCTATTTCTCCCACAGCAGCCTTGGCAGTTTTCCCATATGGTCTAGCGGTTAGGATTCCTGGTTTTCACCCAGGCGGCCCGGGTTGGACTCCCGGTATGGGAAATGCAAGACATTTTAGTGACACGCTTGCTCCTGCTGCTTAAACCTGCCAAACTCTTTTCCCCTTGCAACCTCAAATCATTCCCTTGTTGGCAAAGTACCAAGCAACGCAACATACATGCTCTGCTTCAACAACCCCTAGTGCTTTACTTCCAACTGCTTTACAAATCTGCCCGCATAGTCCAGCGGGTCTTGCTGCTTTGCCTCCCTCTCTCTACGCTCATTTTGAGGACAATTTATCAAAGAGTCAAAACACATGCGAAGACTAAAAACTTGCAAACACTCACAGTCATCACTGACCGGTCATAAAAACCCAATGAAATCAACGAAGAAAACCCCAGGCGACATTAAGAATATTCCGTCCCCACCTTGCCTTCATGGAAGGAAAACAAAACAAAACAAAGGCCTACACTATGGCAGGACTGGTGGACCCAGTTTTGGTGCCGCAGATAAAACAGAAACAAATCATTGCACATTCTTACAAAGAAACAACATCCACAGTGGTTATCATACGCTGAGAGCAAACCATGAACTAAAGGCAAAGCCAAAGAGCCTCGGCTTTTCATGTGCCAAGAGAAAAGGGTGAAACTGAGAAGGACCAGAAAGATCTTTCACTCTTTTTTTGAAAAAAAAAAACCAAAAACTCTTTACATTCCTCTCTGTCTCTTCAATTTCATTCCCTGTCTTGTCCAAGTGCTGAGCAATGGGGCACATGTGCTTGCTTTCAACAAGCCTTATTGGGCTTGATATGAAATTGCTTTTGGAAATCTGGCCTTTCATTTCAAAGAGGTTGCTGCTTTTCTTCCGCTTTTCGCCACTCCTTCTATAAGATGCTGAGAGACACTATTAAAAAGCCTTTGAAACATAGCAAAGTGAAGCAAAAACACTCAATGCCCATTTCAGAAGCGGTCCTTCTCCAGTTTCCCACAGTTGCTAAAAAGGGCCTAATCCACGTCAAGGCTGGGAGTCCAACGTTTGCGGGTAAAGATAGGAGGCAATGCTATTTCTTTTGGGCTTCTTTCCAAGGAAGCCAAATCCATGCACAAATCATTTCCCACCGGTAATCATGCAGTGAGGAAAAGCGGCGAAAGGGGGAAGTTAAAGTACCCGTGCTATTCAAAGGCAAAGAAAGCGTTTTGAAATCAGGGAGGACAACAAGGTGGGGACTTTTCCCATTTTTCCCACCTTTGTAAAAGCCCTTTTGGATCCTCTGTTCTGTTTTCTTTCTGTGTGATGAAAGGGAGTGAAGCCCGTGACATGGTGGATGTGTGGAAAATGCATGTGTTTTTTTCCAGGGTGAGTAGACAGTGTATGTTGCAAGCTCTGTTAGATGCAGAGTTGGCGATTTCGGCTCCTGAGGAAAATGGTGGAGGGCAAAGGAGCTTTGAAAGCTTGAGCTGCTGATGACTTTTCCCTGGATATGGCTTCTTGCAAAGCTTGAAAGATGCAGAGTAGCGGCTTTCAGCCATTAAGGACTCCAAGTGGCAGAAAAAGCCTAGAGAAGAGTGCCCCGTGTGAGGATCGAACTCACGACCTTCAGATTATGAGACTGACGCGCTACCTACTGTGCTAACGAGGCTGCGTCCTGGAAGATGGGCACTTGTCCCCCCTGCCCACCACGCTTGGAAGACCATGGCGGTGCTAGTTTTCTTCTCGCTTTGGTTTTCTCTATTTCTCCCACAGCAGCCTTGGCAGTTTTCCCATATGGTCTAGCGGTTAGGATTCCTGGTTTTCACCCAGGATGCCCGGGTTCGACTCCCGGTATGGGAAATGCAAGACATTTTAGTGACACGCTTGCTCCTGCTGCTTAAACCTGCCAAACTCTTTTCCCCTTGCAACCTCAAATCATTCCCTTGTTGGCAAAGTACCAAGCAACGCAACATACATGCTCTGCTTCAACAACCCCTAGTGCTTTACTTCCAACTGCTTTACAAATCTGCCCGCATAGTCCAGCGGGTCTTGCTGCTTTGCCTCCCTCTCTCTACGCTCATTTTGAGGACAATTTATCAAAGAGTCGAAAGACATGCGAACACTAAAAACTTGCAAACACTCACAGTCATCACTGACCGGTCATAAAAACCCAATGAAATCAACAAAGAAAACCCCAGGCGACATTAAGAATATTCCGTCCCCACCTTGCCTTCATGGAAGGAAAACAAAACAAAACAAAGGCCTACACTATGGCAGGACTGGTGGACCCAGTTTTGGTGCCGCAGATAAAACAGAAACAAATCATTGCACATTCTTACAAAGAAACAACATCCACAGTGGTTATCATACGCTGAGAGCAAACCATGAACTAAAGGCAAAGCCAAAGAGCCTCGGCTTTTCATGTGCCAAGAGAAAAGGGTGAAACTGAGAAGGACCAGAAAGATCTTTCACTCTTTTTTTGAAAAAAAAAAAAAAAAAACTCTTTACATTCCTCTCTGTCTCTTCAATTTCATTCCCTGTCTTGTCCAAGTGCTGAGCAATGGGGCACATGTGCTTGCTTTCAACAAGCCTTATTGGGCTTGATATGAAATTGCTTTTGGAAATCTGGCCTTTCATTTCAAAGAGGTTGCTGCTTTTCTTCCGCTTTTCGCCACTCCTTCTATAAGATGCTGAGAGACACTATTAAAAAGCCTTTGAAACATAGCAAAGTGAAGCAAAAACACTCAATGCCCATTTCAGAAGCGGTCCTTCTCCAGTTTCCCACAGTTGATAAAAAGGGCCTAATCCACGTCAAGGCTGGGAGTCCAACGTTTGCGGGTAAAGATAGGAGGGAATGCTATTTCTTTTGGGCTTCTTTCCAAGGAAGCCAAATCCATGCACAAATCATTTCCCACCGGTAATCATGCAGTGAGGAAAAGCGGCGAAAGGGGGAAGTTAAAGTACCCGTGCTGTTCAAAGGCAAAGAAAGCGTTTTGAAATCAGGGAGGACAACAAGGTGGGGACTTTTCCCATTTTTCCCACCTTTGTAAAAGCCCTTTTGAATCCTCTGTTCTGTTTTCTTTCTGTGTGATGAAAGGGAGTGAAGCCCGTGACATGGTGGATGTGTGGAAAATGCATGTGTTTTTTTCCAGGGTGAGTAGACAGTGTATGTTGCAAGCTCTGTTAGATGCAGAGTTGGCGATTTCGGCTCCTGAGGAAAATGGTGGAGGGCATAGGAGCTTTGAAAGCTTGAGCTGCTGATGACTTTTCCCTGGATATGGCTTCTTGCAAAGCTTGAAAGATGCAGAGTAGCGGCTTTCAGCCATTAAGGACTCCAAGTGGCAGAAAAAGCCTAGAGAAGAGTGCCCCGTGTGAGGATCGAAGTCACGACCTTCAGATTATGAGACTGACGCGCTACCTACTGCGCTAACGAGGCTGCGTGCTGGAAGATGGGCACTTGTCCCCCCTGCCCACCACGCTTGGAAGACCATGGCGGTGCTAGTTTTCTTCTTGCTTTGGTTTTCTCTATTTCTCCCACAGCAGCCTTGGCAGTTTTCCCATATGGTCTAGCGGTTAGGATTCCTGGTTTTCACCCAGGCGGCCCGGGTTGGACTCCCGGTATGGGAAATGCAAGACATTTTAGTGACACGCTTGCTCCTGCTGCTTAAACCTGCCAAACTCTTTTCCCCTTGCAACCTCAAATCATTCCCTTGTTGGCAAAGTACCAAGCAACGCAACATACATGCTCTGCTTCAACAACCCCTAGTGCTTTACTTCCAACTGCTTTACAAATCTGCCCGCATAGTCCAGCGGGTCTTGCTGCTTTGCCTCCCTCTCTCTACGCTCATTTTGAGGACAATTTATCAAAGAGTCGAAACACATGCGAACACTAAAAACTTGCAAACACTCACAGTCATCACTGACCGGTCATAAAAACCCAATGAAATCAAAGAAGAAAACCCCAGGCGACATTAAGAATATTCCGTCCCCACCTTGCCTTCATGGAAGGAAAACAAAACAAAACAAAGGCCTACACTATGGCAGGACTGGTGGACCCAGTTTTGGTGCCGCAGATAAAACAGAAACAAATCATTGCACATTCTTACAAAGAAACAACATCCACAGTGGTTATCATACGCTGAGAGCAAACCATGAACTAAAGGCAAAGCCAAAGAGCCTCGGCTTTTCATGTGCCAAGAGAAAAGGGTGAAACTGAGAAGGCCCAGAAAGATCTTTCACTCTTTTTTTGAAAAAAAAAAACCAAAAACTCTTTACATTCCTCTCTGTCTCTTCAATTTCATTCCCTGTCTTGTCCAAGTGCTGAGCAATGGGGCACATGTGCTTGCTTTCAACAAGCCTTATTGGGCTTGATATGAAATTGCTTTTGGAAATCTGGCCTTTCATTTCAAAGAGGTTGCTGCTTTTCTTCCGCTTTTCGCCACTCCTTCTATAAGATGCTGAGAGACACTATTAAAAAGCCTTTGAAACATAGCAAAGTGAAGCAAAAACACTCAATGCCCATTTCAGAAGCGGTCCTTCTCCAGTTTCCCACAGTTGCTAAAAAGGGCCTAATCCACGTCAAGGCTGGGAGTCCAACGTTTGCGGGTAAAGATAGGAGGGAATGCTATTTCTTTTGGGCTTCTTTTCAAGGAAGCCAAATCCATGCACAAATCATTTCCCACCGGTAATCATGCAGTGAGGAAAAGCGGCAAAAGGGGGAAGTTAAAGTACCCGTGCTATTCAAAGGCAAAGAAAGCGTTTTGAAATCAGGGAGGACAACAAGGTGGGGACTTTTCCCATTTTTCCCACCTTTGTAAAAGCCCTTTTGGATCCTCTGTTCTGTTTTCTTTCTGTGTGATGAAAGGGAGTGAAGCCCGTGACATGGTGGATGTGTGGAAAATGCATGTGTTTTTTTCCAGGGTGAGTAGACAGTGTATGTTGCAAGCTCTGTTAGATGCAGAGTTGGCGATTTCAGCTCCTGAGGAAAATGGTGGAGGGCAAAGGAGCTTTGAAAGCTTGAGCTGCTGATGACTTTTCCCTGGATATGGCTTCTTGCAAAGCTTGAAAGATGCAGAGTAGCGGCTTTCAGCCATTAAGGACTCCAAGTGGCAGAAAAAGCCTAGAGAAGAGTGCCTCGTGTGAGGATCGAACTCACGACCTTCAGATTATGAGACTGACGCGCTACCTACTGCGCTAACGAGGCTGCGTGCTGGAAGATGGGCACTTGTCCCCCCTGCCCACCACGCTTGGAAGACCATGGCGGTGCTAGTTTTCTTCTCGCTTTGGTTTTCTCTATTTCTCCCACAGCAGCCTTGGCAGTTTTCCCATATGGTCTAGCGGTTAGGATTCCTGGTTTTCACCCAGGCGGCCCGGGTTGGACTCCCGGTATGGGAAATGCAAGACATTTTAGTGACACGCTTGCTCCTGCTGCTTAAACCTGCCAAACTCTTTTCCCCTTGCAACCTCAAATCATTCCCTTGTTGGCAAAGTACCAAGCAACGCAACATACATGCTCTGCTTCAACAACCCCTAGTGCTTTACTTCCAACTGCTTTACAAATCTGCCCGCATAGTCCAGCGGGTCTTGCTGCTTTGCCTCCCTCTCTCTACGCTCATTTTGAGGACAATTTATCAAAGAGTCAAAACACATGCGAAGACTAAAAACTTGCAAACACTCACAGTCATCACTGACCGGTCATAAAAACCCAATGAAATCAACGAAGAAAACCCCAGGCGACATTAAGAATATTCCGTCCCCACCTTGCCTTCATGGAAGGAAAACAAAACAAAACAAAGGCCTACACTATGGCAGGACTGGTGGACCCAGTTTTGGTGCCGCAGATAAAACAGAAACAAATCATTGCACATTCTTACAAAGAAACAACATCCACAGTGGTTATCATACGCTGAGAGCAAACCATGAACTAAAGGCAAAGCCAAAGAGCCTCGGCTTTTCATGTGCCAAGAGAAAAGGGTGAAACTGAGAAGGACCAGAAAGATCTTTCACTCTTTTTTTGAAAAAAAAAAACCAAAAACTCTTTACATTCCTCTCTGTCTCTTCAATTTCATTCCCTGTCTTGTCCAAGTGCTGAGCAATGGGGCACATGTGCTTGCTTTCAACAAGCCTTATTGGGCTTGATATGAAATTGCTTTTGGAAATCTGGCCTTTCATTTCAAAGAGGTTGCTGCTTTTCTTCCGCTTTTCGCCACTCCTTCTATAAGATGCTGAGAGACACTATTAAAAAGCCTTTGAAACATAGCAAAGTGAAGCAAAAACACTCAATGCCCATTTCAGAAGCGGTCCTTCTCCAGTTTCCCACAGTTGCTAAAAAGGGCCTAATCCACGTCAAGGCTGGGAGTCCAACGTTTGCGGGTAAAGATAGGAGGGAATGCTATTTCTTTTGGGCTTCTTTCCAAGGAAGCCAAATCCATGCACAAATCATTTCCCACCGGTAATCATGCAGTGAGGAAAAGCGGCGAAAGGGGGAAGTTAAAGTACCCGTGCTATTCAAAGGCAAAGAAAGCGTTTTGAAATCAGGGAGGACAACAAGGTGGGGACTTTTCCCATTTTTCCCACCTTTGTAAAAGCCCTTTTGGATCCTCTGTTCTGTTTTCTTTCTGTGTGATGAAAGGGAGTGAAGCCCGTGACATGGTGGATGTGTGGAAAATGCATGTGTTTTTTTCCAGGGTGAGTAGACAGTGTATGTTGCAAGCTCTGTTAGATGCAGAGTTGGCGATTTCGGCTCCTGAGGAAAATGGTGGAGGGCAAAGGAGCTTTGAAAGCTTGAGCTGCTGATGACTTTTCCCTGGATATGGCTTCTTGCAAAGCTTGAAAGATGCAGAGTAGCGGCTTTCAGCCATTAAGGACTCCAAGTGGCAGAAAAAGCCTAGAGAAGAGTGCCCCGTGTGAGGATCGAACTCACGACCTTCAGATTATGAGACTGACGCGCTACCTACTGTGCTAACGAGGCTGCGTCCTGGAAGATGGGCACTTGTCCCCCCTGCCCACCACGCTTGGAAGACCATGGCGGTGCTAGTTTTCTTCTCGCTTTGGTTTTCTCTATTTCTCCCACAGCAGCCTTGGCAGTTTTCCCATATGGTCTAGCGGTTAGGATTCCTGGTTTTCACCCAGGCTGCCCGGGTTCGACTCCCAGTATGGGAAATGCAAGACATTTTAGTGACACGCTTGCTCCTGCTGCTTAAACCTGCCAAACTCTTTTCCCCTTGCAACCTCAAATCATTCCCTTGTTGGCAAAGTACCAAGCAACGCAACATACATGCTCTGCTTCAACAACCCCTAGTGCTTTACTTCCAACTGCTTTACAAATCTGCCCGCATAGTCCAGCGGGTCTTGCTGCTTTGCCTCCCTCTCTCTACGCTCATTTTGAGGACAATTTATCAAAGAGTCGAAAGACATGCGAACACTAAAAACTTGCAAACACTCACAGTCATCACTGACCGGTCATAAAAACCCAATGAAATCAACGAAGAAAACCCCAGGCGACATTAAGAATATTCCGTCCCCACCTTGCCTTCATGGAAGGAAAACAAAACAAAACAAAGGCCTACACTATGGCAGGACTGGTGGACCCAGTTTTGGTGCCGCAGATAAAACAGAAACAAATCATTGCACATTCTTACAAAGAAACAACATCCACAGTGGTTATCATACGCTGAGAGCAAACCATGAACTAAAGGCAAAGCCAAAGAGCCTCGGCTTTTCATGTGCCAAGAGAAAAGGGTGAAACTGAGAAGGACCAGAAAGATCTTTCACTCTTTTTTTGAAAAAAAAAAAACAAAAACTCTTTACATTCCTCTCTGTCTCTTCAATTTCATTCCCTGTCTTGTCCAAGTGCTGAGCAATGGGGCACATGTGCTTGCTTTCAACAAGCCTTATTGGGCTTGATATGAAATTGCTTTTGGAAATCTGGCCTTTCATTTCAAAGAGGTTGCTGCTTTTCTTCCGCTTTTCGCCACTCCTTCTATAAGATGCTGAGAGACACTATTAAAAAGCCTTTGAAACATAGCAAAGTGAAGCAAAAACACTCAATGCCCATTTCAGAAGCGGTCCTTCTCCAGTTTCCCACAGTTGATAAAAAGGGCCTAATCCACGTCAAGGCTGGGAGTCCAACGTTTGCGGGTAAAGATAGGAGGGAATGCTATTTCTTTTGGGCTTCTTTCCAAGGAAGCCAAATCCATGCACAAATCATTTCCCACCGGTAATCATGCAGTGAGGAAAAGCGGCGAAAGGGGGAAGTTAAAGTACCCGTGCTGTTCAAAGGCAAAGAAAGCGTTTTGAAATCAGGGAGGACAACAAGGTGGGGACTTTTCCCATTTTTCCCACCTTTGTAAAAGCCCTTTTGAATCCTCTGTTCTGTTTTCTTTCTGTGTGATGAAAGGGAGTGAAGCCCGTGACATGGTGGATGTGTGGAAAATGCATGTGTTTTTTTCCAGGGTGAGTAGACAGTGTATGTTGCAAGCTCTGTTAGATGCAGAGTTGGCGATTTCGGCTCCTGAGGAAAATGGTGGAGGGCATAGGAGCTTTGAAAGCTTGAGCTGCTGATGACTTTTCCCTGGATATGGCTTCTTGCAAAGCTTGAAAGATGCAGAGTAGCGGCTTTCAGCCATTAAGGACTCCAAGTGGCAGAAAAAGCCTAGAGAAGAGTGCCCCGTGTGAGGATCGAAGTCACGACCTTCAGATTATGAGACTGACGCGCTACCTACTGCGCTAACGAGGCTGCGTGCTGGAAGATGGGCACTTGTCCCCCCTGCCCACCACGCTTGGAAGACCATGGCGGTGCTAGTTTTCTTCTTGCTTTGGTTTTCTCTATTTCTCCCACAGCAGCCTTGGCAGTTTTCCCATATGGTCTAGCGGTTAGGATTCCTGGTTTTCACCCAGGCGGCCCGGGTTGGACTCCCGGTATGGGAAATGCAAGACATTTTAGTGACACGCTTGCTCCTGCTGCTTAAACCTGCCAAACTCTTTTCCCCTTGCAACCTCAAATCATTCCCTTGTTGGCAAAGTACCAAGCAACGCAACATACATGCTCTGCTTCAACAACCCCTAGTGCTTTACTTCCAACTGCTTTACAAATCTGCTCGCATAGTCCAGCGGGTCTTGCTGCTTTGCCTCCCTCTCTCTACGCTCATTTTGAGGACAATTTATCAAAGAGTCGAAAGACATGCGAACACTAAAAACTTGCAAACACTCACAGTCATCACTGACCGGTCATAAAAACCCAATGAAATCAACGAAGAAAACCCCAGGCGACATTAAGAATATTCCGTCCCCACCTTGCCTTCATGGAAGGAAAACAAAACAAAACAAAGGCCTACACTATGGCAGGACTGGTGGACCCAGTTTTGGTGCCGCAGATAAAACAGAAACAAATCATTGCACATTCTTACAAAGAAACAACATCCACAGTGGTTATCATACGCTGAGAGCAAACCATGAACTAAAGGCAAAGCCAAAGAGCCTCGGCTTTTCATGTGCCAAGAGAAAAGGGTGAAACTGAGAAGGACCAGAAAGATCTTTCACTCTTTTTTTGAAAAAAAAAAAACAAAAACTCTTTACATTTCTCTCTGTCTCTTCAATTTCATTCCCTGTCTTGTCCAAGTGCTGAGCAATGGGGCACATGTGCTTGCTTTCAACAAGCCTTATTGGGCTTGATATGAAATTGCTTTTGGAAATCTGGCCTTTCATTTCAAAGAAGTTGCTGCTTTTCTTCCGCTTTTCGCCACTCCTTCTATAAGATGCTGAGAGACACTATTAAAAAGCCTTTGAAACATAGCAAAGTGAAGCAAAAACACTCAATGCCCATTTCAGAAGCGGTCCTTCTCCAGTTTCCCACAGTTGCTAAAAAGGGCCTAATCCACGTCAAGGCTGGGAGTCCAACGTTTGCAGGTAAAGATAGGAGGCAATGCTATTTCTTTTGGGCTTCTTTCCAAGGAAGCCAAATCCATGCACAAATCATTTCCCACCGGTAATCATGCAGTGAGGAAAAGCGGCGAAAGGGGGAAGTTAAAGTACCCGTGCTATTCAAAGGCAAAGAAAGCGTTTTGAAATCAGGGAGGACAACAAGGTGGGGACTTTTCCCATTTTTCCCACCTTTGTAAAAGCCCTTTTGGATCCTCTGTTCTGTTTTCTTTCTGTGTGATGAAAGGGAGTGAAGCCCGTGACATGGTGGATGTGTGGAAAATGCATGTGTTTTTTTCCAGGGTGAGTAGACAGTGTATGTTGCAAGCTCTGTTAGATGCAGAGTTGGCGATTTCGGCTCCTGAGGAAAATGGTGGAGGGCAAAGGAGCTTTGAAAGCTTGAGCTGCTGATGACTTTTCCCTGGATATGGCTTCTTGCAAAGCTTGAAAGATGCAGAGTAGCGGCTTTCAGCCATTAAGGACTCCAAGAGGCAGAAAAAGCCTAGAGAAGAGTGCCCCGTGTGAGGATCAAACACACGACCTTTAGATTGTGAGACTGACGCGCTACCTACCGTGCTAACGAGGCTGTTTGCTGGAAGATGGGCACTTGTCCCACCTGCCCACCACGCTTGGAAGACCATGGCGGTGCTAGTTTTCTTCTCGCTTTGGTTTTCTCTATTTCTCCCACAGCAGCCTTGGCAGTTTTCCCATATGGTCTAGCGGTTAGGATTCCTGGTTTTCACCCAGGCGGTTCGACTCCCGGTATGGGAAATGCAAGACATTTTAGTGACACGCTTGCTCCTGCTGCTTAAACCTGCCAAACTCTTTTCCCCTTGCAACCTCAAATCATTCCCTTGTTGGCAAAGTACCCAGCAACGCAACATAAATGCTCTGCTTCAACAACCCCTAGTGCTTTACTTCCAACTGCTTTACAAATCTGCCCGCATAGTCCAGCGGGTCTTGCTGCTTTGCCTCCCTCTCTCTACGCTCATTTTGAGGACAATTTATCAAAGAGTCGAAAGACATGCGAAGACTAAAAACTTGCAAACACTCACAGTCATTACTGACCGGTCATAAAAACCCAATGAAATCAACGAAGAAAACCCCAGGCGACATTAAGAATATTCCGTCCCCACCTTGCCTTCATGGAAGGAAAACAAAACAAAACAAAGGCCTACACTATGGCAGGACTGGTGGACCCAGTTTTGGTGCCGCAGATAAAACAGAAACAAATCATTGCACATTCTTACAAAGAAACAACATCCACAGTGTTTATCATACGCTGAGAGCAAACCATGAACTAAAGGCAAAGCCAAAGAGCCTCGGCTTTTCATGTGCCAAGAGAAAAGGGTGAAACTGAGAAGGACCAGAAAGATCTTTCACTCTTTTTTTGAAAAAACAAAAACTCTACATTCCTCTCTGTCTCTTCAATTTCATTCCCTGTCTTGTCCAAGTGCTGAGCAATGGGGCACATGTGCTTGCTTTCAACAAGCCTTATTGGGCTTGATATGAAATTGCTTTTGGAAATCTGGCCTTTCATGTCAAAGAGGTTGCTGCTTTTGTTCCGCTTTTCGCCACTCCTTCTATAAGATGCTGAGAGACACTATTAAAGAGCCTTTGAAACATAGCAAAGTGAAGCAAAAACACTTAATGCCCATTTCAGAAGCGGTCCTTCTCCAGTTTCCCACAGTTGCTAAAAAGGGCCTAATCCACGTCAAGGCTGGGAATCCAACGTTTGCGGGTAAAGATAGGAGGGAATGCTATTTCTTTTGGGCTTCTTTCCAAGGAAGCCAAATCCATGCACAAATCATTTCCCACCGGTAATCATGCAGTGAGGAAAAGCGGCGAAAGGGGGAAGTTAAAGTACCCGTGCTATTCAAAGGCAAAGAAAGCGTTTTGAAATCAGGGAGGACAACAAGGTGGGGACTTTTCCCATTTTTCCCACCTTTGTAAAAGCCCTTTTGGATCCTCTGTTCTGTTTTCTTTCTGTGTGATGAAAGGGAGTGAAGCCCGTGACATGGTGGATGTGTGGAAAATGCATGTGTTTTTTTCCAGGGTGAGTAGACAGTGTATGTTGCAAGCTCTGTTAGATGCAGAGTTGGCGATTTCGGCTCCTGAGGAAAATGGTGGAGGGCAAAGGAGCTTTGAAAGCTTGAGCTGCTGATGACTTTTCCCTGGATATGGCTTCTTGCAAAGCTTGAAAGATGCAGAGTAGCGGCTTTCAGCCATTAAGGACTCCAAGTGGCAGAAAAAGCCTAGAGAAGAGTGCCCCGTGTGAGGATCGAACTCACGACCTTCAGATTATGAGACTGACGCGCTACCTACTGCGCTAACGAGGCTGCGTGCTGGAAGATGGGCACTTGTACCCCCTGCCCACCACGCTTGGAAGACCATGGCGGTGCTAGTTTTCTTCTCGCTTTGGTTTTCTCTATTTCTCCCGCAGCAGCCTTGGCAGTTTTCCCATATGGTCTAGCGGTTAGGATTCCTGGTTTTCACCCAGGCGGCCCGTGTTCGACTCCCTGTATGGGAAATGCAAGACATTTTAGTGACACGCTTGCTCCTGCTGCTTAAACCTGCCAAACTCTTTTCCCCTTGCAACCTCAAATCATTCCCTTGTTGGCAAAGTACCAAGCAACGCAACATACATGCTCTGCTTCAACAACCCCTAGTGCTTTACTTCCAACTGCTTTACAAATCTGCCCGCATAGTCCAGCGGGTCTTGCTGCTTTGCCTCCCTCTCTCTACGCTCATTTTGAGGACAATTTATCAAAGAGTCGAAAGACATGCGAACACTAAAAACTTGCAAACACTCACAGTCATCACTGACCGGTCATAAAAACCCAATGAAATCAACGAAGAAAACCCCAGGCGACATTAAGAATATTCCGTCCCCACCTTGCCTTCATGGAAGGAAAACAAAACAAAACAAAGGCCTACACTATGGCAGGACTGGTGGACCCAGTTTTGGTGCCGCAGATAAAACAGAAACAAATCATTGCACATTCTTACAAAGAAACAACATCCACAGTGGTTATCATACGCTGAGAGCAAACCATGAACTAAAGGCAAAGCCAAAGAGCCTCGGCTTTTCATGTGCCAAGAGAAAAGGGTGAAACTGAGAAGGACCAGAAAGATCTTTCACTCTTTTTTTGAAAAAAAAAAACCAAAAACTCTTTACATTCCTCTCTGTCTCTTCAATTTCATTCCCTGTCTTGTCCAAGTGCTGAGCAATGGGGCACATGTGCTTGCTTTCAACAAGCCTTATTGGGCTTGATATGAAATTGCTTTTGGAAATCTGGCCTTTCATTTCAAAGAGGTTGCTGCTTTTCTTCCGCTTTTCGCCACTCCTTCTATAAGATGCTGAGAGACACTATTAAAAAGCCTTTGAAACATAGCAAAGTGAAGCAAAAACACTCAATGCCCATTTCAGAAGCGGTCCTTCTCCAGTTTCCCACAGTTGCTAAAAAGGGCCTAATCCACGTCAAGGCTGGGAGTCCAACGTTTGCGGGTAAAGATAGGAGGGAATGCTATTTCTTTTGGGCTTCTTTCCAAGGAAGCCAAATCCATGCACAAATCATTTCCCACCGGTAATCATGCAGTGAGGAAAAGCGGCGAAAGGGGGAAGTTAAAGTACCCGTGCTATTCAAAGGCAAAGAAAGCGTTTTGAAATCAGGGAGGACAACAAGGTGGGGACTTTTCCCATTTTTCCCACCTTTGTAAAAGCCCTTTTGGATCCTCTGTTCTGTTTTCTTTCTGTGTGATGAAAGGGAGTGAAGCCCGTGACATGGTGGATGTGTGGAAAATGCATGTGTTTTTTTCCAGGGTGAGTAGACAGTGTATGTTGCAAGCTCTGTTAGATGCAGAGTTGGCGATTTCGGCTCCTGAGGAAAATGGTGGAGGGCAAAGGAGCTTTGAAAGCTTGAGCTGCTGATGACTTTTCCCTGGATATGGCTTCTTGCAAAGCTTGAAAGATGCAGAGTAGCGGCTTTCAGCCATTAAGGACTCCAAGTGGCAGAAAAAGCCTAGAGAAGAGTGCCCCGTGTGAGGATCAAACTCACGACCTTCAGATTATGAGACTGACGCGCTACCTACTGCGCTAACGAGGCTGCGTGCTGGAAGATGGGCACTTGTCCCCCCTGCCAACCACGCTTGGAAGACCATGGCGGTGCTAGTTTTCTTCTCGCTTTGGTTTTCTCTATTTCTCCCACAGCAGCCTTGGCAGTTTTCCCATATGGTCTAGCGGTTAGGATTCCTGGTTTTTACCCAGGCGGCCCGGGTTCGACTCCCGGTATGGGAAATGCAAGACATTTTAGTGACACGCTTGCTCCTGCTGCTTAAACCTGCCAAACTCTTTTCCCCTTGCAACCTCAAATCATTCCCTTGTTGGCAAAGTACCAAGCAACGCAACATACATGCTCTGCTTCAACAACCCCTAGTGCTTTACTTCCAACTGCTTTACAAATCTGCCCGCATAGTCCAGCGGGTCTTGCTGCTTTGCCTCCCTCTCTCTACGCTCATTTTGAGGACAATTTATCAAAGAGTCGAAAGACATGCGAACACTAAAAACTTGCAAACACTCACAGTCATCACTGACCGGTCATAAAAACCCAATGAAATCAACAAAGAAAACCCCAGGCGACATTAAGAATATTCCGTCCCCACCTTGCCTTCATGGAAGGAAAACAAAACAAAACAAAGGCCTACACTATGGCAGGACTGGTGGACCCAGTTTTGGTGCCGCAGATAAAACAGAAACAAATCATTGCACATTCTTACAAAGAAACAACATCCACAGTGTTTATCATACGCTGAGAGCAAACCATGAACTAAAGGCAAAGCCAAAGAGCCTCGGCTTTTCATGTGCCAAGAGAAAAGGGTGAAACTGAGAAGGACCAGAAAGATCTTTCACTCTTTTTTTGAAAAAACAAAAACTCTACATTCCTCTCTGTCTCTTCAATTTCATTCCCTGTCTTGTCCAAGTGCTTAGCAATGGGGCACATGTGCTTACTTTCAACAAGCCTTATTGGGATTGATATGAAATTGCTTTTGGAAATCTGGCCTTTCATTTCAAAGAGGTTTCTGCTTTTCTTCCGCTTTTCCTCCCTCTCTCTACGCTCATTTTGAGGACAATTTATCAAAGAGTCAAAAGACATGCGAAGACTAAAAACTTGCAAACACTCACAGTCATCACTGACCGGTCATAAAAACCCAATGAAATCAACGAAGAAAACCCCAGGTTTTCTTATGAAATTGCTTTTGGAAATCTGGCCTTTCATTTCAAAGAGGTTGCTGCTTTTCTTCCGCTTTTCGCCACTCCTTCTATAAGATGCTGAGAGACACTATTAAAAAGCCTTTGAAACATAGTAAAGTGAAGCAAAAACACTCAATGCCCATTTCAGAAGCGGTCCTTCTCCAGTTTCCCACAGTTGCTAAAAAGGGCCTAATCCACGTCAAGGCTGGGAGTCCAACATTTGCAGGTAAAGAAAGGAGGGAATGCTATTTCTTTTGGGCTTCTTTCCAAGGAAGCCAAATCCATGCACAAATCATTTCCCACCGGTAATCATGCAGTGAGGAAAAGCGGCGAAAGGGGGAAGTTAAAGTACCCGTGCTATTCAAAGGCAAAGAAAGCGTTTTGAAATCAGGGAGGACAACAAGGTGGGGACTTTTCCCATTTTTCCCACCTTTGTAAAAGCCCTTTTGGATCCTCTGTTCTGTTTTCTTTCTGTGTGATGAAAGGGAGTGAAGTCCGTGACATGGTGGATGTGTGGAAAATGCATGTTTTTTTTTCCAGGGTGAGTAGACAGTGTATGTTGCAAGCTCTGTTAGATGCAGAGTTAGCGATTTTGGCTCCTGAGGAAAATGGTGGAGGGCAAAGGAGCTTTGAAAGCTTGAGCTGCTGATGACTTTTCCCTGGATATGGCTTCTTGCAAAGCTTGAAAGATGCAGAGTAGCGGCTTTCAGCCATTAAGGACTCCAAGTGGCAGAAAAAGCCTAGAGAAGAGTGCCCCGTGTGAGGATCGAACTCACGACCTTCAGATTATGAGACTGACGCGCTACCTACTGCGTTAACGAGGCTGAGTGCTGGAAGATGGGCGTTCGTCCCACCTGGCCACCATGCTTGGAAGACCATGGCGGTGCTAGTTTTCTTCTCGCTTTGGTTTTCTCTATTTCTCCCACAGCAGCCTTGGCAGTTTTCCCATATGGTCTAGCGGTTAGGATTCCTGGTTTTCACGCAGGCGGCCCGGGTTCGACTCCCGGTATGGGAAATGCAAGTCATTTTAGTGACACGCTTGCTCCTGCTGCTTAAACCTGCCAAACTCTTTTCCCCTTGCAACCTCAAATCATTCCCTTGTTGGCAAAGTACCAAGCAACGCAACATACATGCTCTGCTTCAACAACCCCTAGTGCTTTACTTCAAACTGCTTTACAAAACAGGCCAGATAGTCCTGCAGTATTTTCCTTTTTGTTGCATTATTAATTCTTTCTGTTCCTTACGAATTGCAGGTGTTGTTCATTCTGGGTCTTTCATCGGGGTTCTCAGGCCTCGGCCATTTGAATGACTGAGCGGCAATGATGTCACTCCTGCATATGTGCACGGGAGTAGTGGCTATGACACAGCTCTGAATAGGCAATACCATCCATTCACAGCACAGTGCGGATGATCTAGTGATGTTACTGGCTGCAGAAGTAGTGAATATCTCTTAAACTCTGCACTTTTATATTTCAATATTTTTATTGAAGATTTTTATGACACAACAGGGTAAAGATATACCGTTCAACAGAGGTGATATAATACAGTATATAAATGAACAATATACCCCATCTGAACTGTGGGATATTAGAAAGGTCTCTAAGATGATGTCATCAGACGTATTCTGGATAGTGTAATGAACTTGGTGGAGTGTATGAAGAATAGGGGGTACAATAGGGAAGTGGGGGATGGGGGGGATTTAACTTGGTGGGAGAGGAAGTGCCAGTCTGGGATTGTTTAATTTTGTTGACTATAAACTATATATCAAAGTTGTATGGAGCAATTTGGATTCCGAAACCATTGAGCCCATTGGGAATTGAATTTATGTTGAGAGGAGTTATTTAATGCCAGTCTCTTCTCCATGTCACATTGGAAGTTAATATCGCGGATCAAGGATGTGAAAGAAGGAGCGTTAGAGGTATTCCACAATCTTGTGATATTAATTTTAGCTGCCAGTAGTGTATGTATAATGATGGGGCGAGAGTTAGGTAAAAATTGTTCAATTCTGATATGTAGAAGTGCTAAAGAGGGAATTGGGGTGATCGGGGTTCCCGTAATTTCAGAATGTAATTGGAAGACTTTATTCCAGTAGGATCTAATTGTTTTGCAGGACCAGAGGATGTGCAGCGTTGAGCCTGTTTCACTACATTGTCTTCAGCAAGAAGAGGGATGGTCTGGGTAGAATATGGAGATCTTAACGGGAGTTAGGTACCATTGGTGAAGGATTTTTAGGTACGCCTCCCAGTGTGAGATGCATCTGGTGGAGCAATGGGTGATGCAAAATGCTTTTTCCCATGATTGTATTGTGATTTGTTTCGAAAGTATTTTTCCCCAGTTCATTAAGGAGGTAGTTTGTGTGGCAAATTGTAGGTTGGTAAGGAATGTATAAAAGGTGGAAATGCCTTTGCCAGGGTATCGTTTTTTTGTAAAGAAGTTATAGGCAGTAATTGGGAGTTTTTTAGAGTGAGTTATTTTAGTTGTTTGTAGGCAATGTACAATTCTTAGGTAGATAAAGTATTCAGTAGTCGGGAGGTTATATTTAATTTGGAGACTTTGGAACGAGTATGGAATTTGTTTATTATAGAGGTCAGTAATGTGTTCTATGCCTTGTGTTATCCATTGGGATAGGTTTAAGGAGGGTGTTAGGATATGTAAAATATTGTGAGGAGTGGGGATATGTTTAATGTCAATAAATTTGGTGGTAAGTAGGTTTTGCCAAGCTTGTAGGGTGGCTTTGATACAGGGGTGTTTCATTTGATGGTCAAATTGGGCTGTGTGTGGTATTATAAGGAGGTTTTGTGGGTCGAGGGGGTAGAATGGGAGGGTTTCCATTGTAGACCAAAGTTTTTCTTTCGAGGGGTTCCACCAAAAGTATATTTGGTCAAGTAGAGTGGCATTGTAGTATGTTTTTAGGTGGGGAAGACCTGCTCCTCCTCTCCTTGTGGTGCGTATAAGAAGGTTAGTGGTGCATCTGGGTTTTTTAGAGCTCCATAGGAATTTTGTGAGGGTTATCTGCATTCTAGAGAAGAAAGCATTAGGGACCGGTATTGGGAGTGTACGGAATATGTACAGGATTTTGGGTATTATGTACATTTTTAGGGTCGTTACTCAACCTAGTTTGGAGAGCTCTGAAGTGCGGAGAGAGGAGATTTCACAGGGGATAGTTTCAAGGAGTTTCTTGTGGTTTGCGAGGTATATTTGGTCTGTAGTTGTAGTCAATTTAATTCATAGGTAGGGGATACTGTCGGTTTCCCAAGAGAATGGAAATTGTGTAGTTAATATTTTTGGGTCTTGGGGTGGTATATGTATATTTAATATGGAAGATTTAGGTTCATTAAATTTATAGTAGGAGACTGTTGAGTAGGTGTGGAGGTGATTACGAATTGTCGTGAGGGATTTAGTGGGGTTGGTCACCATCAGAATGATGTCATCTGCAAATAAGCTGAGTTTGTGTTCTATGTTTAGATGTTGAATACCAGTAAATGACGGGTCATCTCTAAGTTTGGAAGCTAGAGGTTCGATGAGGAGTGTGAATATTATCGGGGAGAGTGGACAGCCTTGTCTTGTACCATTTGTGATGTTGAAAGGCTCAGATAGTGTTCCGTCTGTTATGACTCTAGCTGAGGGATGTGAGTATAAGGATAGTATGGCTGTTAACATCCAGCCTGTGATACCAAATTTTTGGAGTGTGAGTTGCATAAATTTCCAGTGTATGCGGTCAAATGCCTTTTCTGCGTCTAGGGACAGTAGTAAAGAGGGGAATTTAGAAAGTTGTAAATTATGTGAAATAATTCTTCTCGTCGCGTCAGGTGCTTGGCAACCTGGGATGAACCCTACTTGGTCCGGATGGATTAGGGTAGGAATGTAGGAGAGAAGCCTGCGTGAAATGATTTTGCATAAAATTTTATATCAGTGTTAAGTAACGATATCCGTCTATAATTTTGGACCAGTTGTGAGTCTTTTCCGGGTTTAGGTATTGTTGTGATAATAGATTGTAGCATGTCTTTAGGGAAAGATCCTGTTTCAGCTGCCTTATTAAAGAGTCTGGTCAGGTATGGTGATAGTTCCGGGGTGAGGCATTTGTAAAATTCATTTGTGAAACCATCGTTACCCGGAGATTTATTTAGTGGTAGGGATTTGATAGTTGTTACTATCTCATTGGGGGAGATTGGGGTGGAGATGTCAGCAAGTTGGGATGGCGATAGTTGGGGAAGTCTTGTTGTGTGTAGGAATGTTTGTATAGATGTGAGTGTAGGTTGTGTGGTGTCAGGATCGTTTTTTAGGTTGTATAAGTTTTGATAATATTTTGCAAAAGCATTAGCTACAGTCATGGCCGAAATTGTTGGCACCCTTGATATTTTTCCTGAAAATCAAGTATTTCACACAAAAAAGGTATTGCATTAACACATGTTTTGCTATACACATGTTTATTCCCTTTGTACAGTTGTGTCCAAAATTATTCAACCCCCAATGCTGTAAAGGGGTTTAGGGACTATAGTGTACATTTGGAATTGTATTCAGAATCAAATCCTACAAGGACGTTGTAACTACCCAAATGCAACTAAAATGACATCAATTGTTTATGTAATACAGTAGTAAATGGTTCTTATGTGGTTTCTTCATTGCCACAATTATTCAACCCCTTAAAGACTACCACTCTGAAGAACAGAGGTTCATACAGGTGCTTTCCATCAGGTATTGAAAACACCTGTGGATGTCACCGAGCAGCAATCAAGCATAATAAGCACCAATTAGGCAGCTTTAAAATGACTGTGATACTCAGCTCCTTCTAGACATTTACTGGTGTGGTTACAAACATGGTGAAGGCAAGAGAATGGTCCAGGAAGACAAGAGAAGAGGTGATTTCTCTTCACAGGAAGGGCAATGGCTATAAGAAGATTGCAAAGATGTTAAACATACCAAGAGACACCTTAGGAAGCATCATTCGCAAATTCAAGGCAAAGGGCACTGTTGAAACGCTACCTGGTCGTGGCAGAAAGAAGATGCTGACTTCGACTGCTGTGCGCTACCTGAAGCGTAGAGTGGAGAGAAGTCCCCGTGTGACTGCTGAGGAACTGAGAAAAGATTTGTCAGATGTGGGTACAGAAGTTTCAGCCCAGACAATAAGACGCACACTGCGTAATGAAGGCCTCCGTGCCAGAACTCCCAGGCGTACCCCCTTGCTGTCTCCAAAGAATAAGAAGAGTCGACTGCAGTATGCCAAAAGCCATGTGGACAAACCACAAAAGTTGTGGGATAGTGTTCTGTGGACTGATGAAACAAAATTAGAACTGTTTGGGCCCATGGATCAACGCTATGTTTGGAGGAGGAAGAACAAGGCCTATGATGAAAAGAACACCTTGCCTACTGTGAAGCATGGTGGAGGGTCAATCATGCTTTGGGGCTGTTTTGCTTCTGCAGGTACAGGGAAGCTTCAGCGTGTGCAAGGTACCATGAATTCTCTTCAGTACCAGGAGATATTGGATGGAAACGTGATGCAGTCCGTCACACACCTGAGGCTTGGGAGACGTTGGACCTTTCAACAGGACAATGATCCCAAGCATACCTCCAAGTCCACTAGAGCATGGTTGCAGAGGAAAGGCTGGAACATTTTGGAGTGGCCATCGCAGTCACCAGACTTAAATCCGATTGAGAACCTCTGGTGGGACTTAAAGAAAGCAGTTGCAGTGCGCAAGCCTAAGAATGTGACTGAACTGGAGGCCTTTGCCCATGAAGAATGGGCGAAGATACCCGTAGATCGCTGCAAGACACTTGTGTCAAGCTATGCTTCACGTTTAAAAGCTGTTATAACTGTAAAAGGATGCTGTACTAAGTACTAAGATTGAATGTCACTTGGGGGTTGAATAAAACTGATAATGCTGTGAGCACAGAAAAGACATTTGTGGTTATTTCATTATAACTGTTATGTTATATTTGTCTGACCTACAAGTGCCTCTTTAATGTAAATGTAAGCAAGATGACTGAATGATCAAAAGCAATGTCAAACTGGCCAAAACACTCAATTTCAGTGGGGGTTGAATAATTTTGGACACAACTGTATGTATTGGAACAAATATAAAACAGAGGCAGAAAAGCAAATATGACATAATGTCACACAAAACCCCAAAAATGGGCTGGACAAAAGTATTGGCACCCTTAACTTAATATTTGGTTGCACACCCTTTGGAAAACATAACTGAAATCAGTCGCTTCCTATAACCATCAATAAGCTTCTGACACCTCTCACCCGGAATTTTGGACCACTCTTCCTTTGCAAACAGCTCCAGGTCTCTCTTATTGGAAGGACACCTTTTCCCAACAGCAATTTTAAGATCTCTCCACAGGTGTTCAATGGGATTTAGATCTGGGCTCATTGCTGGCCACTTCAGAACTCTCCAGCGCTTCTTTGCCATCCATTTCTGAGTGCTTTTTGACGTATGTTTGGGGTCATTGTCCTGCTGGAAGACCCAGGATCTTGGACGCAAACCCAGCTTTCTGACACTGGGCCCTACAGTGCGACCCAAAATCCTTTGGTAATCCTCAGATTTCATGATGCCTTGCACACAGTCAAGGCACCCAGTGCCAGAGGCAGCAAAACAACCCCAAAACATCATTGAACCTCCACCATATTTTACCGTAGGTACTGTGTTTTGTTCTTTGTAGGCCTCATTCCGTTTTCGGTAAACAGTAGAATGATGTGCTTTACCGAAAAGCTCTATCTTGGTCTCATCTGTCCACAAGACGTTTTCCCAGAAGGCTTTTGGCTTACTCAAGTACATTTTGGCAAACTGTAGTCTTGCTTTTTTATGTCTCTGTGTCAGCAGTGGGGTCCTCCTGGGTCTCCTGCCATAGCGTTTCATTTCATTTAAATGTCGACGGATAGTTCGCGCTGACACTGATGCTCCCTGAGCCTGCAGGACAGCTTGAATGTCTTTGGAACATGTTTGGGGCTGCTTATCCACCATCCGGACTATTCTGCGTTGCAATCTTTCATCAATTTTCCTCATCCGTCCACGACCAGGGAGATTAGCTACAGTGCCATGGGTTGCAAACTTCTTGATAATGTTGCGCACTGTGGACAAAGGCAAATCTAGTTCTCTGGAGATGGACTTGTAACCTTGAGATTGTTGATATTTTGCCACAATTTTGGTTCTCAGGTCCTCAGACAGTTCTCGTCTCCTCTTTCTGTTGTCCATGCTTAGTGTGGCACAGACAGACACACAATGCAAAGGTTAAGTGAACGTCTCTCCTTTTTATCTGCTTTCAGGTGTGATTTCTATATTGCCCACACCTGTTACTTGCCCCAGGTGAGTTTACAGGAGCATCACATGCTTGTAACATTCTTATTTATCCGCAGTTGTGAAAGGGTGCCAATACTTTTGTCCAGCCCATTTTTGGAGGTTTGTGTGACATTATGTCGAATTTGCTTTCTTTCCTCCCTTTTTTTGTTTTGTCCCAATACACACAAAGGGAATAAACATGTGTATAGCAAAACATGTGTTAATGCAATACGTTTCGTGAGAAATACATGATTTCCTGGAGAAATATCAAGGGTGCCAACAATTTCGGCCATGACTGTATATCTTGTGGATTGGTGTGTAGGTTATGAGTGGTGGGGTGTTTGATCGATAAGATTTAAGATTTTAATCGTTTTTGTTTGAGAAATTTTAGATAGTAGTGAATTGGCTTTGTTCCCTAGTGTGTAATATTTTTAACTTCATCTTTTGAAGATTAAGATCATATTTGTATAATAAGAGGGATCGTAGCTCGTTTCTATCTGTATTAAGAGAGGAGGTAATAACGGGGTCTGGGGATTTTGTATTGATTTCTTCTTTTGTTTTGATGGAGGAGAGGAGTTTATCTATTTGTTGGCTTCTTTGTTTATTGACGCGGAAATTAAGTTGTATGAGAATACCTCTCATGAATGCCTTGTAGGTAGACCATAAGGTGAAGATATATCATTTGTATCATTAAATTCAAAAAAGGTGCGGTGTGCCTCCGATATACTTTTCTTGAGGTCTGGGTTCTTCAGTAAGGAGGAGTTCAGTTGCCAGAGCCGAGGGATCTGTGAGAATTGATTATGGTCAAGGGAGATAGATATTGGGGCATGGTCCGACCATGTAATGGTACCAATCTTAGAAGAGGTGATATGTTGCAATGTCCATTTGTCAGTGATGAAAAAATCTATTCTTAAGTAGGATAGATGAGACGGAGAATAGTAGGTGTAATCTCTTTCTGTACCATGTTGACATCGCCAGGCATCATAGAGATCGTTGGAGTGTAAAAAGTGGTTAAGGTTCTGCTTGGAAGCACGACTGGAGATGGAGGAATCCAGGAGCGGGTTACCGACAATGTTGAAGTCCCCGCCGATGATTAACCTGCCTTTCCTGTGTTGTGAGATGATCGCATTGAGTTTGTTAAAGAATTGAAGATGATTGGCATTTGGACCATAAATATTGACTAAGGTGTAGAGAATGTCCGTAATTTTGCAGATCAATATATGGTAGCGTCCTTGTGGATCTGTTATCTCGGAGATAAACTGAAATTGGATAGAATCTTTTATGGCTGTGATGACTCTGTTCTTTTTCTTGGGGTTTGTAGACATATATGTTGTGGTATAGTGATGGATGTTGAACTTCGGAATTTTTGTAGAGGCGAAGTGGGTCTCTTGTAGCAATAATACATCCGCTTGTAGAGATCAGGCTTCTCTTGAGAGTAAGGATCTTTTATAGGGCGAGTTGAGGCCTCTGACATTTAGTGAAGAACTATTAACCATTTTTCCTGCTGATTGAGGTTTGTAGAAGGTATGGATGTTGTTTCGGCGATAAAGGAGAGAGATGGAGATCATTATTGTGTGAGTAGTGCCTGTTCCATGGAGACCTGTTGAGGGCTTGTTTCGATTGTCATCGTGGAAGAAGGTTTTCATCTTGAATTAGACGATTGTGATATGAGTAGTTTCGAGCAAGTTGACTGGTACGGGGAAGAGGGAAGGGGAGTAAAAAAGCCTTGCAAAAAAAAAAAGGAACATAGGTAGCAATACATGCTACTGCATAAAATGGAGGCTTTAGCAAGCATGATTCATAGGAGGAATTATGCTGGAAAGAAACTTGGAGTATTAGGAAGTCCATTTAGGGCCGCTTGCCAGAGTTAGTTGTTAATAGAACAAAGCCCAAATTGAGGAGAGCAGAGAGAAAAAGAAGAAAGTGTAGGTCAAAGGAGGTCATGACCATTCTGCATCCATTTGTTGCGGTTGATTGGAGTTAGCCTGGTGGGGTTCCATCGGGATGATGTTCCACTTGTGGAGAAGTTCTATGCCAGCTTCCAGGGTCTTGATCGTGTAAATATTGCCTTGGTGTTTGATGGTTAGTTTTGTGGGAAAGCCCCATTGATAACCTATTCCGTGATTTCGGAGTGCTTTTGTTATAGTGATGAGTTTTTTACGATTAAGGAGTGTCGTTTTGGATAAATCAGCAAATAATTTGATATTTGCGTGTGTTGCCGGGATAGCATTGGGATTTCTAGCGGTTGACATTACTCTCTCCTTCACGTGATAGAAATGTATGAGCGCCAGAGTATCTCTGGGGATTGCTGCCGGTAGGAATGCTGGTTTAGAGATTCGATGTGCCCGATCTATAGCTAATTCCACATCCGTGAGTGTAGGGATGATGTGTTTAATAAGCTGTTGGATGAATGGGACTATGGCGTCCGCTGTGATAGATTCGGGTACACCTCGGAATTTAATATTGTTTTGCCTAGAGCGATCTTCTAGGTCCGCTAATTTAAGGTTAATTTGATCAATTTCAGCTTCATGGTCTGCGTGTGTATCAATGAGGACATTATGCGCAGTACACATTTCACCTATTTTGTTTTCAATATGATGACTGTGTTGTTTTTGTTCTTGGACTGTATTGGAGATTTGGGATATAGTCGCTGTCAGGTCGCTGTGGAGCGTTTGTCGCAGAGACAGAAGCATATTTTTCATAGAGATTTCTGTGATAGGCTGGTCAGAGGCAGGATAAGTATCAATCAGAGATGGAGAAATGGTGTCAGTAATTGAGAGTAGAGAAGCAGGCTGTCTGTCAGTGGGGACATTTGTATCCAATCTAGGTCTGGACTTGGCTGGACTACTAGTAGTCGGAGACAGGGGAGGAGAGGACTCACCCGGATCTCCTGGATATAGTGTGGTCTTCAGCCTAGGGTCTGGATGGTATGCTGTGCCGTCCTGTGTGTCACCCTCATGTGAGGAGATGCTGCCTGTCACACAGCCGGCGCCATCTTGTCCAGAGGGACCGAGGGCCGGGAAAATATTTTTGAGCTTCCTCGGTTGCCCTGATGATTTCCTGCGCTTGGTCATGATCCCGGAGGGTTCCGTGACCCTCGGCAGTGTGCAGCGTGTTATTGCGGCATTCGGGCTTGTATGTGAGCCGCTTATTCACTGGCAGGCGGACGGAGCAATGCTCACTGAGCTGTCATCCGCTGGCTGGCCGTGCATGCGCCCCTCAACTCTGCACTTTTAGAAGATATTTACTGTACCTATAGGTAAGCTTTATTACAGGCTTACCTGTAGGTATAAAAAAAATGGACTTAACTACAACTTTAAAGGAAAAAATGTTCCTCTCTCCCTCCTAAGAACCCGTAGCAGCAAAATGCCCACTGCAAAACGCCTCCCACCCTCAAATATCCCCACAAAAATAGGGGCAGTAGGACAGGAGGGGGGCAGTGGAACAAAAGGGGGGCAGTTGGACAGGTGAGGGGCAGTGGGACAGGTGGGGGATAGTGGAACAGGAGGGGGCAGTGGGACAAGAGGGGGAAGAGTGACAGGTGGAGGACAGAGAGACAGGAGGAGGGCAGTGTGACAGGTGGGGGGCAGTGGGACAAGAGGTAGGAAGTGGGATAAGAGGGGACAGGGTGATAAGAGGGGGGAGGGTGACAGAATGGGGGCTGCGGGACAGGAGGGAGGCAGTGTCATGAGAGGGGGCAGTGTCACTGAAGGGGGAAAGTAGGACAGGAAGGGGGCAGCAGGACTTGAGGGGGCAGTGTCATAGGCGGGGGTAGTGTCACAGGAGGAGAGCAGCAGGACAGGAGGGGGCAGTGGGGATCCCTGCTAGGTTTTCAAGAATTTCCAGGATTCCAGCACATCCACAACCTCGTGGACACAAGAGTTCCCAGAAATAATATTGGGCATGTCCTCTGACCTGAAGGATATTTAAGAACCAGCCTCCAAATTGGCTGGTGCTGTGTCTTACCACCAGCTACATGAGAGATAAAGAAATTGAAAACTTTCCTGCCAGTTTCCTGCGTGTTGCTGACCTAAATTGACCTGACTACTCTCTTGCTTGCCACCTGCCAAGACAGTTCCCTAGACCTGACTACTTCTCTCACTTGCTGCCTGCCTAGACCCTTGCTCAGATCTGACTACTCTCCTACTCTGATGTTGGGAAATAGTAGCCTGCCCTCTTACAGACTTCCTCTGGAGGGCAATCTTGAGGGCTTTGACCAGGTGCTAATTTTTTGCAAAGAAAACCTGTGACCACTAGGCTCTCCGGCCCATAATCCTTTGTGGTGTACTCTGGTGAAAACCAACTCTCAATTAGACCTCATGCCTCAGATGAGCCCATGTCACCTGCCAAGGACACCATAACACTGACATTTTGGAACACTGCATCATAGCTAGTTATGATTCAGTTCTATGTTCATGGTTGTGCTTTAGATTAACCTCCATTGTATATACTGGGTTAAGCATTAGTGCCCAGACACTTGCTTAACCATTTGACGCCCGGCCTATGGCCAAATGGCGTCCTCAAAAATGCATTAGCTTTCTGGGAGGCCGCCATATGGCGTCCTCCCGTACATGTGCAGTTCGCGCACTTGCAGAGCCGCGCAGCGGCACGATCTGTCACCGGCCGTGTACCTCGGACACGGCCGATGACAGATCTGAGTACCGACCCCCGTTGCCGGTACCAAGTGACCTGCTGTGACCAATCACAGCAGGTCACATGACAGTTGTATACAATGGATGGCTTCATTCATGCCATCCATTGTATACTAGTGTCTAGCTGTGAATGGTCACAGCTAATCATATGCACATGTGATTAGCTGTGGCCAAATCACAGCTAAGCACAAAAAAAAAAAAAAAAAAAACCCTGAATGAATCAATGTCATTCAGGTAAATGCTTGCTTATAGCAAAGTAATTCTTTGCTATAAGCAAATTGTGTAAAAAAAAAAAAAAAAAATATTGATCACTTCCCCAAAGTAGTACAATCTTACTATGTTAACATTGTACTACTTTGGACATAGCGAAATATGAAAAAAAAATCTTAAAAAAAAGAAAAAAATTTAATAAAAAATTTTAAATAAAAAAAATATATATTTTTTTTTTCACACTGTCACCAGTCAGTGTCCCTGATCACCGCCATGCCAGTTATATGATGACGCTGTACTGCACTGATGACAGTATGTAAAAAAAAATAATGAAAATAATTTTTTTTATTTTTTCATTTTCCAAAAAATTATGACAAAAAAAATAGAACTTCAAAAAACTTGCCATGCCTCTTATGAAATACGTCGGACTGTCTACTTTGCAAAAAGTGGTCATTTGGTGGATATCTGTACTATTCTGACATTCTTGGACCTCAAGAAATTAGATTGGCTGTCAGTACTTCAGGATTGATCAATATTCAGATCTATACCATAGTTTGTGAACTCTATAACTTTCCTACAAACTAAAAAATACATCCTAATTTGGGTTATTTTCACCAAAGACATGTGGTAGAATACATCTCGGCCTAAATTTATGAAGAACAATTATTTAATTGCAAACTTTTATAACCGAAACAAAGAAAAATGTGTTTTTTAAAAAAAAAATTTCAGACTTTTTTGTTAATTTAGCAAAAAATAAAAACCCCAGCGATGATTAAATACCACCAAAAGAAAGCTCTAGTTGTGTGAAGAAAATGATAAAATGTTAGTTTGGGTACAATGTTGTATGACCGCGCAATTGTCATTCAAAGTGTGAGAGCGCTGAAACCTGAAAAATGGCCTGGGCAGGAAGGTGTAAAATTGCCCGGTATTGAATTGGTTAATTGCATTATTCAATCTACCTGTGCAAAATGCCTCTCTTGTGCAGCAATTATGTTCCTGAACAATGAGATGTCTAGATGCTTTGAGACACAAATGGACCTCACAATCATCTTTTCCCTCTGTGCTCCATTAACCCTAACCTTATGCCACATTAGTCTGTGTATGATAATAATTATGATGCCTGGTAACTATTAGCTCCTCGAGATTTTATCATGCTTCTTGCCACTTGTTATATGTCGTCTTATCTGCAATGATCAGCTTTAACAACACAAGAAAAATAATTTGCAAATGCCTAGTTCTTCAACCTGGTCTTTACAATGACATCCAGTGAAACCTTAGCGTGAACTCCCACATACAACATTATATCCTGGCCTAATTTGATGTATTCTATCAGTTTATGTTTCTGGATTGGATTGAAAGGTGGCAGGCGGACACATGTCTCCATAGAGAGCAATGGATGGTTCGATTGGGTCCACCTGAAATTCTGACAGGCGGACCCAATCGGACCATCAGTGTGAAAGAGGCCTAAATCACATGCTAAAAAAAACAGTTTACTTGACACTCTGGGTTTATATGACCACTTGTTATAGTTGTCACAACCCCAACTGTATTCATGTGCCCTGATCTTACCTTTCTAGCAGTAATGCAACCAACTAACTACTTAAACTGAGACCCCTTTCCACAAATACCGTAGAATTCACTGCTATTTACTCTTCTTATCATTCTGACAATTGCAATATTCCATGTCTCAGCTTTCACCTCATCTGCTTTTGGATTGTCTGCCTACGACTGCTGCTCACATTCGATACTGACCTGAACCTGAACTTCTGGCCTATATTCTGCCTATTGACTTGTTACCTCTTTGCCTGCACATTGACAGCTTTTGTTTGTTCCTGACTTTGATTCTGCATATGATTTGCTGCCTTTCTGTTTGGCTGTTACCAAACCTGGCTTGTGACTTGATTTCTCATTGTCTGATACCAGCACTCACACATTCCAGTCTTCAATTTCTGCACCCTGGCACCTGTGCCTTTTCATCAGCCTTACAAATTCTGTCTCATCTCCCAGGATTGCTTGGACAGGGATTGTGCAAGAGGCCACCTTCCTCATCTCAAGCGCCTCTTACATCTACCCTTACTGCAGTAGGCAGAGTCCACAGTGGCCCAAAGGCTTCTACTCCACCCCAACTCCTATCAGACCTATTTGCTGTTATCTATTTGTAGAGCAGTCTCTTACCAAGTTAATATAATATAATATAATATAATGTTCAGCGGTGGTATGGCACCTAATGACTGCTTGCACTCTTGTCCCCCCTAACTACAGTATATTTTGTGTGCAAAAATTCAGTTTGCCATTTGACACCCTAGGTCTACAGCCCTTGTTCACCAATGTTACAGGGAATGGGTTGCCACAATGCTCAGTCGCAACCTCAAAGTTCAACTATATTACACTTTTATCCCTTCAGTAATAATGCAACCTACTGACAATTCAAGCTTGTATACCTTGGTATAAATAGTAATTATTGCCCTACTCAATGTTTTCATACCTACAATGTAATATTCCAAACAAATATGACTGTGGGACCTTGCGGCAATGTATAAAGAGTTTTTTGATGGTGAAGGCAAAGGTCATTCAAAATGTATAGCTCTATAACTGTAGTAAGAGGTTTGTTGTTTATGGATTAAAATGTCCTTGTGGCCTCTATTATGTGGGCCATAGGATTCGCTGCCAGATTTGTGAGCATTGCAGGTTTATAGAACAAAGCAGTACAGACCATAATGTGCCATGCCATTTTTAATGACATCATAACAAAGATACACAGGGTTTTTTACTTTTTTTAATTATTGTAAATTTTTATTAATTGAAAATTACAATTATAATGGTACAGAAATACAACAGCAACATGGGTATGGGTGCTGAATGTAGCAAAATCAGCATAGGAAACTATAGGAAATTAACAGACAGCATGATAAAAGTTTATATATTCACAACATAGGATAACACAGACCTGCTAAGGGGATATGTGTACATCAGAATAGAGATTTATGAAATATCAAGGAGACTGATCCCATATTTCCCAAGTGGCAGTAAAATGACCTTGGTAGTCACCAGTTAAAGCTGTGAAGTATTCCATAGCTCTAATTTCAGAAAAAAAGTTACAATAGATGGCTCAGCGTAGGGGTATCCACAGATTTCCAAAATCTAGGTAGTTTAAAAAATGACAGACAGTTTTTGACAAAACCTTTATCAAAAACAAAAATTAGAAAAATGTCCCCTGAAATAGATCCAACATCAATCCCGATGCCCTCCGCCACCTGCCGACCTGAAAAAAAGAAAAAAAAACACTCCGCTCTTGACGCTGGCTCCTGCCGTTTGACAGCTGTGCCAGGATGACAAATACTGAATAATAATGATTTAAATACTGTGATGACATCACAAGGGAGCAGGGGCATAACATCATCATGCGCTGTGATTGGCGAAAGCATTGCACCTAACCTGTGGACAGGTGCATTGCTTTGGCCAATCACAATGAACTGTCAAGGTGCAGTGCACTGTGGGGCATGGCGGGTGAACAGCACTAAATCCGCAGCATACATGTGTGAATCAGCACTCAGTCTTGATTTGCATCAATTAATGTATCTTTGTATATTTCGAGATTTTGCCTTTGTATTTACAGGTCTGCGCCTGGGACCCTTATTGCTTGCTACATAATTACAGGTTTTATTCTTTTCAGTTTTATCTGCTTATGCTAGTTTTACTAGCTCTTGACACTCATAGTTAAATGTATGCATCTTAGTTTTTTATATATTTTGTATATTTTAGCATCACTTTTTTCATAATGCTCATATACATTCCAAAGCGGTCCAAGATGTGCATCTACAGCACTAACAGTATATACTGGCTTATGCTAGCTTTAAAGAGATGCTTTTCAAAACTTTTATTATTTCCTTTTTGTTTGATTATGATTTGTAGTTTGTTGTTCCCTTCCCTGAATATTTTCACATTATTATTATTCAAGATTTAGATAGCATCAACAGTTTGCACAGACAAATTACAACATGAGGGCAGACAGTACAGTTACAATACAATTCAGTACAGGAGTAATCAGAGGGCCCTGCTTTTTACAGCTTACAATCTAAGAGGGAGGGTTAAGTGATATAAAAGGTAATAACTATGAGCTGATGGAGCAACTAAAAGTACAAATGTTAGGTGGAGGCAGGATAGGTTTCTCTGAAGAGGAGGGTTTTCAGGGATCACCTAAAATTGGGCAGAGTAGTAGATAGTCAGACAGATTAGGGAATTTCATAGGATGGGAGAGGCTCATGACAAGTCTTGGAGGTGAGGATGGGAGGAGATGACAAGGGAGCTAGAAAGCAGGAGGTCTTGGGAGAAATGATGGGTGTTCTATATGATGGGAGAGGCTCTGGAGACGTCCTGGAGGTGAGTAGGGGAGGAGATGACAAGGGAGCTATAGAGAGGGAGGTCTTGGGATTAATAAGGAGAATGGTTTGGTTTGTGTTTTGAGACTAGTTTAGTGATGTAGCTAGGGGCAGAGTTGGGGATGGCTTTGTAGGTTGTTGTTAGGCTTTTGAATTTAATTTATTGGGTGAGCAGAAGCCAGTGGAGGGACTGGCATGGAGAAGTAGCAGATGCTGAACAGTTGGTAAGGTGGATGAGTCTAGCAGCAGCATTCATGATGGACTGAAGGGGGATAGTCTAAATGTTACTATATTATATAACATATATTAATGTTACTATATCCTGATGGGCTTTAGGTACATATATTTGGACACATGCCAATTTAGGTATTATACGTACAGGTATTTGATGATATTATCCAAACACTTCCATTTGTGTTTTAGTTTTACTTCATATTCAGTCATGGTACATTTGGTATTATTTATCTATTTTGTTATTTCCAATTTTTTATATTCCACACATTTTGACATGTCCCACGAAGAGTTAACAACTAAGACAGACCAGTGGCTATATATTGCAGCCTGTTCTTTCTACTCTATATGCTTGATAAAGGGGGTTGCACCCTTGAAGCATGTTGTAATGGTAACCTATTAGCATCCTGGATTGCACAACACTAACTCCCAGAGCGAGTGGCCTCACATTCCTTCTGAGCCACTTCTATTGCTAGCCACTCTAAGCCACTCTACTTTGAAGGCATTAAGCACACTGCATAGGGCTTTTTCCCAGTACCAATACCAATTCCCAGTCAGTATCAATAGCTAGTTCACAGACCCACCTATTCCTGAGTCAGATCAAACAGGTGCATGCAGCACTCCTGTCTTTTCCAGCTGGCTATCATTCTGGACTGACTTACAGATTCCTGATCTTTACTGTCTTCAAGGCACTTCTTCCAGGTATTTCTGGTCATCCTTATAAACAGTTTGTTTCTTTTTAGATTTTAGTGTATCTATTTTTATGTTGGTTTCAATACCAATAAAGGATTGTGAAAAAAGAAAGAAAGAAGGAGCCCAACCCGTATTTACTTCAATAGCAAAGCACAACAATACTTATAAGAAATATGTAGTATAGATGGCCTTTTAAGTGCACAAGTGCAGTAGTTTATTTAAATCATAAAACACATAAAAAATATATATACCACTCACATGTATTAGTGCCACCAGCACGCAGGCACCAGATAGCAGTAGGATGCAGCCCCACTGCTCCGCTACCCGGAGCAAGCATGTGTTCCAAAAACATACCCCGGAAGTAATGTCACCAG
This sequence comes from Staurois parvus, assembly GCF_062004578.1. NCBI lineage: Eukaryota > Metazoa > Chordata > Amphibia > Anura > Ranidae > Staurois > Staurois parvus. The sequence continues at coordinate 1,183,487 of NW_028318458.1, forward strand.
AAACCAGATGTGACAGCCATAGTCCTGCCTCAACCTGTTTTGCTACTCAAGTGTTTTCAGGAAGCTTCCAATCGTCCAAGTATTAACAGCACTAGGCTGATACTCTTCCCTTCTTTATCTTTATTCTTTTATCTAATACTTTTTTTACTATTACATTTGCTGGCCAAATATAGAGACTGACCTATGGTAATTTAAAAATTAATTTATGGTCTTTGGGTTGTGCTGATGGTGTAATATTTTAGCTATGTACATACTTGTTGCATGCAAATCTATTGTGTTCTGAACACCTCTGGGCTAAGCACCTCAATATACCAACACTAGCACATTGTTATCATGCAGATTAAGGGTTTTGTGTTCACAATCTCTGTTGGTTGGAGGCAGAGGAGGTATCAAAGGTCTAATTCTGGCCATCCATACATCAACTTTCATCCACTTTATGCTAAATCTACCAAAATTTGTACTGTGGGTGGTGCTATTGGCAATATGCCAAAAGTTGATTTTTCAAGGCCTTAACAATGACTTCAAGAGAAGCCCAATTCTCTATGAAATTCAATAAAAACAGAGTAGGTATTGCATTGTTCCAGGAGACTCACTTTTCTACCAATTCTATTCCTTCTTGTCATATCAGGCATTTTTCCAGTACTATAGTGTGAACCCAGTGCAAAGGCATATCAATTGCCTTTCACAAAACCATTCCTGCTACTCTGATTACTTATGAGATTGATTCACAAGGGAGGTATGTGTTTATAAAAGTCTCACTGTGGGGTACCAAAATGCAAATTTTTACTTGTCCAATTAATCAAACTCAGGCAGCCATCAAATATGTACAGGATTTGGCTTAATTTGTGTAGGGCAAGGTTATCCTGGGAGGGAATTTTATTTTCCCACTGGAGCCTCATCTAGATTCATCAGCTTCATGCACCGTACTTTCTTATTCTAAATTGAAAGTCATTAATCTCCACTTCCTCAACCTTCATTTGATTGACATATGAAGGATGCTCCATCCTCAGGTACAGAACTATACTTACTTCTCCCCAACCTGTCATTCATACAGTTGCCTCAATTATTTCTGTATTGATTGGGTCCCAGTTTATGACAACAACACTATGATTTGGTCTGACCACTCCTCAGTGTACCTCACCCTTTTGATCACCTTTACATCTTAGCGAGTCCCTTCTGATGGAACAAGATTGTCACAGTCAGGAATGGGCTCACCTGCCGTGTGGGCTGCAGTACCGGTGCTTGCCAGCGGGTGTGTCAGGAATGGGCTCACCTGCCATGTGGGCTGCAGTACCGGTGCTTGCCAGCGGGTGCTTTCAGCAGCCAGGATCTCACTCCTGCAATCAAGCCATCACCTGAGGCTGATTGCAGGAGGTATATTTAAGCAGCACCAGGCCTGCAATCAGTGCCTTGGTGTTTTCCCATGTGCCCTGTTGTCCTGATCCTGTTCCCTGTATCCTGCCTGCTTGACTCTCCTGCTTGACTCTGACTCTGCTAGAACTCTGCCTGTACCGACCCCGGCTATTCCTGACCATTCTCCTGCTTGCTCCTTTTGTACCTTGTCTGCCCGATTGTTCCTGACCCGGCCTGCCTGACCACTCCACCTCTCCAGCCCTGACTACAATTGTACATATCTATTATTAGTTGGAGGTTTGGTTTTTGGTTGCATGTGCGTTTGTATATTTGTGCTCCTAATACATTTTATTATTATTTCATCATTTCTGAAGCCTGCTGTTCCCTGTGTCAGTTCACACATCTCTGGTCATACCTGGATCCCTGACAGTCACTCTAAGCTTGAAGAAACAACCTGCACTCCCTCATCAATGAGGAGCTTTTGAAGACAGCCTCCAACAAGGTACTTGGTGAAAAGAGAACATGCCAAATCCATATTCACTACTTTAGAAAACTCCTCGAACTAGAAACAACCCATAAACATTCCCCTGCAACCATGCTATTCAAAGACATTTCCAAAAACAAAACTTGCTTGAGGGAAATAAATGAGGCCTCTTGGTTTTCGTATAATAATATGCTTGCTCTCTTTCAAGAACATCCAAAGATAAATGCGGCAGATCTCTAGCGAGGACCCTCCACCCAAGAACATCACATACTATATCCCACACCTGAAAGGTTCTAATAATGAACACATCTCTTCCCCCTCTGTTATTGTACAACAGTTTGGCGATTTCTCTTGAAACTTGCATAACCTCCCTGACTCTCATCCTCCAGGTGATGCTGCCACTTTTGTTGACCATATAGCAGTATATGTATCTACTGCTCCTCTGCCTTCTCTGAATGCTTACACCAGTCTGTCTATTGAATCCTGTTTTACTAAAGAAGAGGTTGCCACTGCCATCAAACTGCCAATGCCCCTACTGGCAAGAGTTCTAGTCCTGACAGGTTTTCTCTGAAGTTCTACAAGATGTACTCTTCTCTTTTCTTTCCCTTCTTGAAAGGGTATTTGACTCTATATCCTCCAGCTCCCAATCCCCCCCCAATCCATTGAAGCCCACATATCCTTAAGTCCCAGGCCTGACAAGAATTATCCCCTATGTTCAAAACTACTAGCCTATTTCACTTATAGGAGTGGATCTCAAGATCTATGCTGACATCTTAGCAAATAGACTGCAACTATTATTACCACACCTGATCAACCATTATAAATAAATCCCTTGACTGGTTTCATAATTAATCCACAAAGTCATAGGTCCAATTACAATCACATGTGTCTTTATTAGACCTGCACACCCTCCCATGGATTTATCATATTCTTCAAAGTTGTACCCTGCCTCCCCAAACTAACCAGGCATACACTTTCTGTCTGAGATCTTCTTAAGCTGAAACTGCAGATCTCACATTACTTAAGTCCTATGGCTCCCCTTTTTAGCAATCCTACTTTTCCTCTGGCTTCCCATATTGCTACCCATGGTTCATGCAATAAAAATACAATTGTAGGCTGTTACAACGTTTGCAATCCGGCCCTTCTATTACAACACCTAACTCTACTGTAGGTCCTGTAAGCCTAATGGGGTACTGCTTCAACAGGACACAAATATCATCCTTCATACACTCTCTATCAAGCTTCTCCAGTATCTTCTCCCAACCTACTATTTTCAAGAAGTTGCTTCTCCAAACAACGCTTCCAGCTCACACCATTTCCCTGATATATTTGATTCGCTCTTTGTTAACCCATCTGAATCTTTTTCCCTTCACTTCTGCATGGTAGAGAGAACTTCAGACTAGAATGGAATAAATGTTTTATTCTGAGTCATAAATTTATCAGTTACCACAAAGATACAAAAAAAAAAAAATAGGTTTCAAATTCATCACTGGATGCTATAGATTTTTCAATTGACTTTTGTCAAAGGAACTGGGTTCAAATGTATCAGCTGAACAGGGCCTGCATCCAATAGGAAGCGGGCAATGTTTGGGTATTCTGACAGCCGGTGGCACCAACTGTCTGAATACAATAGCTCAGCAGGTCTCAGGAAAGCTTTAGCTGTATTGCCAGCTTAGGAGAACTTCAATGTCTCCATAAAAGGAATGTATCACTTCCAGTATTCTATCACATAGGGGGCATGTTGGGCCTCTTGTAACAGCAATGAAGATCAGTGAAGACATTTAAACCGCATTTAGCAATGCAAGTTATCATGTGGACAGTTGTGATGAGAGGTGCGGCTTTTAAGTGATCCTTTTGCAAGTGAGAAAGTGATATTGACAAGATAGCTAGAAAATGCAGGGGAAACATCTGCTTTTTATGTGTCATTCCTTTGCTGGACTTGGAAGTAAAAAATCTTCAAAATTTAAAGTGGTTGTAAAGGTTGAAGGTTTTTTACCTTCATGCATTCTATGCATGAAGGTAAAAAACCTTCTGTGTGCAGCAGTGCCTCAGCCACCAAGTCTTACCTGAGCTCCAACTCAATCCAGCGATGTCCACGAGAGTCTCATAGCATTGGCTCCCACTACTGTCAATCACAGCCAGTGAATCAATGAGGAGAGAGAGAGGGCAGAGCCAAGCTGTGCTCTGTGTGTGGATGGACACACAGAGCAGTGGCTCGGGAGCCTCCATAGCAAGCTGCTTGCTATGGGGGCAGTAGTCAGGAGAGAGAGGCCTGGAGTGCCTGCAGGTGACTCGAGAAGAAGAGGATCAGGGATGTTCTGTGCAAAACCACTGCACAGAAGAGGTAAGTAAAACATGTTTGTTATTGAAAAAAAAAATCAGAACCTTTAATATCACTTTAAGTCGCTGACAAGAGATTGGTGCCTCTCTCATCCAGTCAGTGAGAGAGTGACACATGCAAGTGGACTGACCCATCTATAGCAGCATAGAGCACTAGAATAGTAGACTATAGAGGGTTAATAGATGTAGCTCTACCCCCTTGAGAGCCACTGGTTTTGGGTCCCCCTATTTTTCTGCATAGCCAGGCAACATCATTTTCCAACTGGGCTTTTTGTTCTTGTTTTATTTGGGGGCAAACAACCTGGATAGGGTCTAGGGGTATATGGGATGCACAAGTTGACTTGAAACTAATAACTTTAAGAACAAACTTCACAAAATGTAGGATCTTGGACTTTCTACTCCTTCTGGAGTGGCATCAGTCTCTTCCAAGACCAGTAACAAAGTCTCTGTGAGGAGCTCTTGGTCCCCTCTAAGAGAACCTCTTCAGACCCCAGTTAGAAACTACCCATCCACCTGGCTGTCTTTTTAAGAGTACCCCGGAGCAAGAATTTCTAGCACAGGCTTGCAACACTGTCCCAGGGAGAATTGGTTGGATAAAGTACCTAGCAGCTTTCTCTCCTGCAGGCCCTAGGGGTGTAGAAGTACTCACACTGTCCTTGTGTCCTGCAGCTTTGGAGAAACTGCTTTCAGGCATTTGCTGGGCTGGTGTCCTTCCAGGCTAACAGGCTGTCTTTCCTCAGTGTACTATAAGGCAGTAGAGCTCCCTCTGTCAGCTTCCTTTCCTTCCTTGCTCCAGCCTCCAGCCTAGAGGCAGAACCCCCCTCCTCTGGGGTCCCTCACAGGCTACACAGCAGCACACTTCAGCACTCCATCTTCCACCTGACTCCCCTGCTGGCCAGGCTCTCTCATATTTATGGGCCAGTCTGCCACATTACCAGGCCTCCTGCTTGGGTTTGGTCAGACTTCCATGAATATGCAGATCAGCTCCTCCTGGCCTCCACCCACAGGCTTCTAGAAATGTCCCCAAGCTTATAGAACCGGGGGGGGGGGGGGGTACCAGAGGACTGAACTGTAGTGCCCTCTGACTCACACTCAGACTTCTAAAAAGCCTCTAACTACACTCACAAACTATGTACACAAGAGGGCACTACATAGATAGGTGTTGTTCACTGGGCTACAAATACATAGTGGGCTGGTTCACAACGCAGAAACGCAAACTGGATGTGTTCTGGATGCATTTCTGCATGTGTGTTTTTAATGTGTTCCAGCACATTTTTTCATTTAATCAAGGATTAGAGTGACTTTCATTTTTGGACACTAGTAACTTTTAATTTTTTAATATCATATTTTATTTTATTCTATTTCATTTTTTTTTTTTTTTGTATATTTAAATAATTTTTGGGTTTATTTATTACAAGTATTTAATTTTTTAGGTTTTCAGTATATGATAATTTATTTCACAATTTGAGGGGTATTTATTTTACATATTGGAGTTATATTGAGTACATTTTTCCCCTCTTGTTTTTCCCCAGGATTCCGGGGGGGGGGTTGCTGTAATGCTTTCTGGTGCATTTTTGATGCGTTTAGATTTGTTCTGATGCTTTTTTTATATGTTTTGCTGCATTCCAGTGCATTTTATTGAAGAAAATGATGTAGCATGTTCTTCTTTTGTTGACTTCCTGGCATGCACTTCAATGATGTTAACTTTGTCATTGGAATCCATGTAACCTACTGTCCGCCCGATGACATCACCTTTGATAAAACATATTGGGTGGAGTATGGCGCACTAACTATACTACATGTTATGTGAGATAGCAGGATGGTGAGAGGATGAATATACTTGCCTTTCCATTTTTCCTGTTGGTGAGCTCTGTGGTTCCCATCCATCTGCTTTGAATCCATTTTAAGCAGTGTGACCAGAGTGTGGCTGAGTCAACCCTGGATATATCAAGAGCTTTTAAGACTTTCTGTAATTTGGGGTCTGAAGTTTTGGTAAGAGGCTGAGATTTCTTATGAATGGTGGTGGAACTTACTGGGATTATGTGGATCAAGTTTATATGATTTTAGACACTTTTATTGTTGAATTTCATTTACATATATGTGCATGGACTCACAATTGATTTTTGTCTATATGTCAAAGCTGATATGTGGAAGTTTTGATTTAAAGGAACAGTGGGCTTATGTCACTAATTCATGATTTATTGTTCTTGCATAATATTTTGCACATTTATCAATATTGTTTGGTACAGTGTAACATATTTGATTTTTTAAGTTTGATATACATTTTTATTCGGGTGTGCTTGTGAGTGCAGCTGTATACATATTTTCATAGATTTTTTTTGCACTTTAGGTTGTTTTGCACCAAGCGCAGATTTTGGGAATTTTCTCTTTGTTATATGTTTTTATCCAGATCATACTGCACAGCAGGAGACACTAGCTCTCCTTCCATACTCCTTACTGCTACCGTATAATACAGCACACATTATCACTTAAAGGATAAGTTCACCTTTATAAAAAAATAAATAAATACGCATCTTTTTGCAAGTAACAAAGTGTGCATTTATTTTTTTTTATATTTCAGCCGTTAAGGCATTGCACCTATGATCATCAGATCGCGGGTACAATGCCTGTATCCTGCAGACTCTCATAGTATACTGTCTGCCCATACATCATATGAGCAGACAGTTACTGAATGACAGGAAGGATCAATGAACTACCTAGAGTGCTCATCGGTGCTCTCGTAGTTCCTTGGGAACTACAAGCCTTCAGTCGCAAAGACTGGCAGTAGTTGTAGTTCTTCTATTCACAGAACTCTGTGAATTAATAATGCGGATGGGTGGGCGGAGCCCCATATGGCTGCTTTTTTTTTTTTTTTGTGACAGCGAGGGTGAGGAGAAGATCCCCAGAATGCTGTCACAGGGAGGTAGTAGATAGGAAGAGGCTGCAAAAGTGGGAACATGTTACTTGTTCCACCCCTAAAAATGAGTGGAACATGTTCCCAAAGATGAACTTATCCTTTAACACAATAAAGCTGGCCATACACTGTTAGCTTTTTTTATTCAGTGAAAAAAAAAAACAGATTCTTAGAGGAATCCCCCCATCAGCACATTGTAGTCTGACAGCAGCACCCGAGTTTCCAGTATGATTCTATGAGTGCCGCCCGAAGTAACTACCTCAGTTAGCCTCATGGGTGGCATGGCCCTACATGGAAGGTATAATATGTCTATTTGTCATCTTTTTTGGTACAGATATTGCAATTTTTCTTGTGGGTTTTGTATTTCATTTTAGTAACTCTTGTCTGCATACTTGATGCTGGGTTATTTTAAGCAATTTAAGAAAGGACTGGAGTAGAGGGGGACTGACAAATGCTTTCTTCTGAGTTCAACGGACTGATGGTATCATATCAGCCTAAGCAAAGACACTGGGGCTCAATAATTGCTTTTTAATGGTAAATGATGCAGATTGCTGTACAATTCTGTACATTGTAATATGTCAATAATCCTTTTCACTTAGACAGTGCTTTGTAAAGCTTAGAGATCAGGGTAGAAAGAGTAAATAAGGGCACAGTTACAACTGGGCTGTACCACTATAAAACCCAGAATACCCTGCCTAAACCAGTGTTACGGGCACAAGCTGTATTAAAGGTTTTGTTGCAGAATAAAGCTTTTTTTTACTTATACTGTATTAAAACATGCAAAACATCATTTCCAAAACTTTAGCAACAAAAGGATTATAGTACCCTTTTACAATACACATAGGAACACCTCATTTACATTCACAAGTACTCAAGTTTACTTGAAAAATCAACAATTCACTGAAAAAATAAGAATATGATTAGAAAATGCTTTATTATTTCAAATGTGAAAAAGCAAAAACTACTTATCCTTGGGGGATCTTAAACAACACTTTCAGCGAACAGCTAAACAAGCATACCAACTGCACAACAGTGATTCCAAGAATGTAGAATCTGTCATTTCAGCTATCTGTAGACGTGCTATAGACGTGGGCATAAGTAAAAATGACTCCAACAACTAAATTTAGAAGCCATTTCTCTTATCATTAGTATGAGCAAAAAGTCCTTATTTTCTTAAAAGAAAACTTTGGGAAGATTTGGGACCGACTATGTAAGCTTTTTAAAGCTCATTGTACCCTTAAAAAAATCATAAAACTCTGTTTGTCTTCCTGAGTGCATTTTGCCAAAATGATAACATTTCAGTAAAGTATACAAATTTTGTAAACATTTTGGTAAAACTAAAACTCTCAAATTTTCATCTATTTCTACTAGGAAGTTTCTGATTTCCAAGTTATTTGATCAATATGATATACAGGGGATGGCCAAAAATGTGAAAACACTACATGATTTGCAGGTGTGAAAATAACAACATGTGATGTGAAGTGAAGTAACAATTGTTTGCTTCCACTGTGTGATGAGACACCTAGCTAACAGGTGGGAACTAGTAATACAGAGTCATGTCAAAGCTTACTGAGCTTCAAAGGGGGCAAATTTATGGTGACACTTAGCAATGCCTCTGTGACTGAAGTTGCCAATTTATATGCGATGTTGTTAGGTACAGTATCAAAAGTTATGACGGCATATACAGTTTCCAGGAAAATATTGCCTGATAAGCATAGGCATAGTTGACATGGTCAACTGACTGAAAGAGACAAAAGGATGCACGGGATTGTGACCCGGAATAAGAAAGCAACTGCTGAAAAAGTTACTGCACAGCTCAATCACAGTCTTCCAAAGCCCATGTCGACAAACTATGTAGAGGGAACTCCATAAGCAAAACATTCACAGGCGAGCTGCAATTTGCAAACCACTAGTGACCAATATTAATGCTCAGAATTGTGCAACACTCATAAATCATGGACTATTGATCAATGGAAGACTGTAATATGGTCTGATGAGTTGAGCTTCCCATCCACCAGAAGCGTTGTTCTGTGGCGACAAGCGTTGTGAGTGGCGAATACGGTCCCAAGCTTACGAGCAGTTCTGTCTTGTGCCAACGGTAACCATTTCTTGGTATTCTGCAGGTAAACGTGCTAGGACGCACAGGGTGCGCGCTCTTAGCACAGAAATGTTTACATTTGGGACGCATATATGTGGTCTCTTAGCGTTAAAGTCAATCCGCTGACAGGCTACATATACACTATATTGCCAAAAAGTATTGGGACACCCCTCCAAATCATTGGATTCATGTGTTCCAAACACATCCATGGCCACAGGTATATAAAATCAAGCACCTAGGCATGCAGACTGCTTCTACAAACATCTGTGCAATAAGTCCATCCATGAAATGTCCTTGCCACTAAATATTTAACGGTCAACTGTTCGTGGTATTATAACAAAGTGGGACTGGGAGCAACAGCAACTCAGCCACCAAGTGGTAGGCCACGTGAAATGACAAAGCGGGGTCAGTGCACAGAAATCACCAACTGTCTACCGAGTCAATTGATAAAGACCTCCAAACTTCATGTAGCCTTCAGATTAGCACAACAACAGTGCGTAGAGAGCTTCATGGAACGGGTTTCCATGGCTGAGCAGCTGCATCCAAGCCTTACATCACCAAGTGCAATTCAAAGCGTTGGATGCAGTAGTGTAAAGCACGCCGCTACTGGTCTCTAGAGCAGTGGAGATGTGTTCTCTGGACTGACGAATCACATTTCTCTGTCTGGCTTCTCTGTCTGGCAATCCAATGGATGTGTCTGGGTTTGGCGGTTGCAAGGAGAATGGTACTTGCTTGACTGCATTGTGTCAAGTGTGAAGTTTTCTGGAGGGGGGAATATGGTGTGGGGTTGTTTTTCAGGGGTTGGGCTTGGCCCCTTAGTTCCAATGAATGGAACTTTTAGGGGGCAGCGTACCAAGACATTTTGGACAATTTCATGCTCCCAACTTTGTGGGAACAGTTTGGGGATGGCCCCTTCCTCTTCCAACATGACTGTGCACCAGTGCAAAAAGCAAGGTCCATAAAGACATGGATGAGCAAGTTTGGGGTGGAGGAACTTGACTGGCCTGCACAGAGTCCTGACCTCAACCTGATAGAACACTTTGGGATGAATTAGAGCGGAGACTGTGAGCCAGGCCTTCTCGTCCAACATCAGTGCCTGACCTCACAAATGTGCTTCTGGAAGAATGGTCAAACCTTCCCATAGACACCCTCCTAAACCTTGTGGACGGCCTTCCCAGAAGAGTTGAAGCTGTTATAGTAGCAATGGGTGGGACAACTCAATATTGAACCCTACGGACTAAAACTGGAATGCCATTCAAATTCATGTGCGTGTAAAGGCAGGCAATACTTTTGGCAATATAGTGTATATGCGTATGGCTGACGGGGACAGGTTGACCAAACTTCAGCTTTAAATCTGGCAGGGGGGCAGTTGGACAATGGCACATAGTTTCTTTTTGGTGTAAAGTTCTGCTTTAACCTCCCTAGCGGTATTCCCGAGTGTAGCTCGGGGTAAGGTTTCAGTACCACAAGCGGTAACCCCGAGCTACACTCGGGAATACCATGCGGCGCTGCTCCACGATCCCTGTATCACTTACCTTGTCCTGCGCTCCCACGATGTCCCTTCTGCAGTGTCCCCGACACTGTAATCCGGCGGATGACAGCATCTGTCATCTGGGTTCCGTCCCTTGTGAGCGTCGGGACGTACGGGGGACGGAACGGCGGGAAATTCAAAAATGACAAAAAGTGACATTCACTAAAATCACCAAAATCACATAGTATTCCATTACTGTATCAAACCATTTCACATACATTTTGTCCCGAGTTCTTTGTCCTGTGTCCTGCCTGCATTTTTACTGTTCTTATTGCCTGGAAACTGAGAAATGTCCATGGTGTCCAAAAAGCGTCACTTTAGGTCAAAAGCGGTTTTAGACCAGCTAGAGAACAGCGATAGTAAATCAGAACCACTTGCAGAATTGAGTGATAATGATTCGTGGGGGAAATTCGTCATCAAACAGTGAAAACGATTTTGCGACTTTGCTCAGTGATGTGCGAACTTGGCGCTATATTTCAAATTTAAGTGTTTTTGGTTTGATTATATTATTAAATTAAATTTATTATTATTATATTATTATTTTTATGATTATTTATTAAATTATAATTTATGATTTAGTGTTTCAAATTTTATCATACCCGGGATGTTTACTAGACTCTTGTTCGGACAGATTTCAGTGAGTTATTCCTAAAAATTACAGCCCTACAATAAAAAAAAAACATATTTCCATGCAAAAAAATGGTACCGCTTTCAGCACCAAAAATCTGAAATAATCATACCGCCAGGGAGGTTAACAGACTTAGAGCCTGTCTACACTAGCAGCTGTGTTAGAATGCAGCATGGCATGTGGTATGATGACAGCAATGATGATGCACTGCATCACATCGTTTCCTTTTTTCTTGAACAAACTTTATTTAAATTACACAAAGTGACATTTCATTAAGTCCTGTTGGCCACAGCATGGTGCAATGTGGTGCATTTTGTTGTGCCAGACTGGCTGTACTTTTTTCAGCGCACATCACTGCAGCACAGTAATGTAAACTGACTGGATAGGAAACAAGTCTTGCTTTGTCTTCCATTTACCCAGTGTAGTCGTAATAACCTGGTGTGAATGGGAAATAAAACCAACCAAATACAAGAAATTCATTATTAAAGTGTTACTAAACCCACAATAGTAAAATCAGTCTGTATATGCAGTAAAGCATACTTGTTATACTCATTGTGGAACTTAAGGGGTTAATCCTCTGCATTATGTAAAAAGGATGTTTATTCCTGTCTTTTCTGATCCTTCCCTTATTCCACTGTCCCTGACTCATCTCCTGATAGAACAGAGCCTTGGGGGCAAGCTGCACATGCTCAGTTTGGTGTGTATTGTTAGGGACTTTTTTTTTTCTTGGGAGAGTGCATGTGATCAGCACACAGCCAATACAGCACTGTCCAGACAGAGGTCAGGGGTCCTTCAGTCTCATAGGACAGTGAGAGGAGAATAAAAACTCCTCCTACAAGCTTTAACTAGTGCTCTGCTGGACACTGATAGAAGTCACAAGACTGCTCTAACTGATGATGAGAAAAGGTCTTTAACAGTTTATATTTACTAAAATAGTTGCATTTCCATGTTTTGTGTACCGTGGGAGACCAGATATCGTGAATGCAGAGTCCTGGGTTTAGTAACACTTTAAGGTTTAGATACACTTAAAAGGAAATGTTCGTCTAACTACAATTGGTCCACCTTGTGGTTCAGTCCTATAACATTCTGTCCTGCAATAACGTTACACCAACACAAAACTACTGCCTCAGCAAACTGTTATCTGTAAAAAATAATCTGCAAACACATCATCCTTGACTATCGTACATAAACAGAACAGCACAAACTAAGTGAGTTACTAAGATAACAAATGTTGCAATTCAATCTGGCAAAGGAATCTTTAAAAAAGCCCAAAAGTTATGGGCAATACAGTTGTGAATTGTATTATTTTACATGCAACCTACTGTATATGTATGTTATTTCAGGAGACAGATAAACCAGTGCAACTGTCCTTTTTTTAATGGTGGCATGAACAATTTGATAATAGCAAGTAATGCTCTGCATAGTAATCAATGACTGCAATAACGAGTGTCTCTGGTAGTCAAATGTGCTCTTCATGGCACAAGGAAATTTTCTAGGATGTTGTAAAATTCCCCAAGAGTGGGTCTGCTGCTTTGCCCTTTCGCATACAAGACTGATGTAGAGACATACTACTCTGGTACTCCCACAGTAAATTAGAGTATATGCATTGCATAGATGCCCACAGATACATAGTCACATACAGTACATACTGTAGTAGTAAGGTTGAATAAAGACACCAGTCCATCAAGTACAGTGTGTGTGTGTGTGTGTGTGCGTGCGTGCGTGTTTTCCATAGCTTTGTACATTCATTAAGAAACACATCTAAACGTTTCTTGAATTTGTCTACAGGCTTCACTGACAACACCAACTATAGAAGGGAGTTCCACATCCTTACTGCTCTAACAGTAAAGAACCCCTTATGCAGTTTAAGATTGAACTGCTTCTCATCCAACTTCATTGTTTGGCCACTTCTTTACAGACCTTTGATTCATTTCCTCCAAATGCAATTTAAAGATTTGTATATTGTGATCATATATCTTCTTAAAGTGTTACTAAACCCACAACAGTAATATCAGTCTGTATATGCAGTAAAGCATGTTTGTTATACTCACTGTGGTACCTAAGGGGTTAAACCTCTCTTCTGACAGGATTTTGATCCTGTCTTCTCTGATCCTCCCCTTCTACTTCTACTGTCCCCAATCCATCTGCTGATAGAACAGAGCCTTGAGGGTAAGCTGCACATGCTCATTTTGGTGTGTATTGCTGGAGAGTTTTTTTTCTTGGGAGAGTGCATGTGATCATCACACTTTCCAGACAGAGGGTCAGGGGTTATGCAGCTTCATAGGGCAATCAGGGCAGAATGAAAACTCCTCCTACAAGCTTTAACTAGTGCTTTGCTAGACATTGAGAGAAGTCACAAGACTGCTCTACATGCTGATGAGAAAAGGTATTTCGCAGTTTCTATTTACTAAAATAATTGCACTTCCATGTTCTGTGTACTGTGAGAGACCAGAAATAGTGAATGCAGGGTCCTGGGTTTAGTAACACTTTAAGTGACTCTTCACCAGAGAGAATAAGTTTAACTGAGGTCCTCCAGCCTTCTCAATAGCTTTGTTGGTCTTCTCTAGACTCTCTCCAGTTCAAGGACATCTTACCTGAGGATTGGTGACCAGAACTTGATGGCATACTCAAGATGTTGCTAAACCAGAGTTCTGTATAACGGAAGAATTATAGTCTTATCTCTTGAGCAAATGCCCCTTTTAATGCATGCTATTAGTCTGTAATCCTTGCTTGCTGCAGCTTGGCATTGCATACTACTGCTGAGTTTGTTGTCTATTAGCAGATCCTTTTCCATCCTCAATTCCCCCAGAGATTATTTTCCTAACATGTAACTTGTATTCATATTTTTAGCTCTTACGCAAATTGCTTTCCATACAGATGAGCAGATACCTCCTCAACAACAATGAGCAAGATGAGCAGATATCTCCTCGCCAACAATGGGTAATATGAGCAGATATTTCCTCCACAACAATGGGCAAGATGAGCAGATATCTCCTTGACAACAATGGTCAAAATAAGCAGCTATATCATAGACAACAATGGATAAGATTAGCAGATATCTCCTCGACAACAATGGGCAAGATGAGCAGATATCTCCTCGACAACAATGGGCAAGATGAGCAGATATCTCCTCGACAACAATGGGCAAGATGAGCAGATATCTCCTCGACAACAATGGGCAAGATGAGCAGATATCTCCTCCACAACAATGGGCAAGATGAGCAGATATCTCCTCCACAACAATGGGCAAGATGAGCAGATATCTCCTCGACAACAATGGGCAAGATGAGCAGATATCTCCTCGACAAAAATGGGCAGGATGAGCAGATATCTTCTCGACAACAATGGGCAAGAGCATACCGATCCATTCTTCAGGAATGTATTGGAGCATCAGGACCTACTATGATCCTGGCACAAATGTGACCACAGTACATGCAAGGGGTGGATAGCTCAGAATTAATTAATTTAGGAGGTGAGAGAGAGGGGCTTTTTTCATTTTTATGATATTATGAATGTGTACTTTAAATGTACACTCAATCACAAAAATCCTATATAATCTTTAAAGTGCTACTAAACCCAGGACCCTGCATTCACTATATCTGGTCTGCCACAGTACACATAACATGGAAGTGCAATTATTTCAGTAAATATAATCTGCTAAATACCTTTTCTCATCAGCAGTTAGAGCAGTCTTGTGACTTCTATCAGTGTCCAGCCAAGCACTGGTTAATATTGGAGGAGTTTTCATTCCCCTCTGACTGTCCTATGAGGATGCATGACCCCTTACCCTCTGTCCAGACAGTGCTGAATGGCCCTCTACTGATCACATGCACCCTCCCAGGGAAAAAAATGTTTTTGTAATTTTCCAAAAATTTGTGGAGAAAAAATAAATCTTCCATGGACTCATCATGCCTCTCAGCAAATAGCTTAGGGTGTCTACTTTCTGAAAAGGGGTCATTTGGGGGTGTTTGTACTATCCTGGTATTTTAGCACCTCAAGAAATGTGATGAGCAGTCAGAAAGTAAATGCTGTGTAAATTCCATTATCTATACCATAGTTTGAAGATGCTATAACTTTCACACAAACCAATTAATATGTAGTTATTGGGATTTTTTACCAAAGACATGCAACAAAATACATTTTGGCCTAAATTTCTGATGAAATTTGAAGTTTTTTGGATATTTTTTAAGGCAGAAATGAGAAAATATTGGTTTTTTTTCAAAATGTTCGGTCTTTTGTTCTTTATAACGCAAAAAAAGAGGTGATCAAATACCACCAAAAGAAAGCTCCATTTGTGTGGAAAAAAATGATTTAAATTTTATTTTTGTACAGTACTGCATGACCGCACAATTGCCAGTTACACTAGTGCAGCGCTGTATAGCAAAAACTTGCATAAATTGCAGTATCTACTGTACAGGTGAAACTCGAAAAATTAGAATATCATGCAAAGTTCATTTATTTCAGTATTGCAACTTAAAAGGTGAAACTAATACATGAGATAGACTCATTACATGTGTAGAGATGTGCTGGTTGCTTTAAATCTTAAACAGCAGTTGCAAAGCATTTTTTTTTCTTTTCCCTCTTTGTGAGTGACAGACAGAGAAAGCAGAACTGTGCTCTGATTGGTTGTTACTACAGCTGAGAAGGATCCACCCATAGCAGCACTGTTACAGCTGAACTTATGATTGGCTGTGGAGGAAAGGAGAGAGGAAAAAGGAAGAAGAAGCACATGTGGGGAAGGAGACATTTTCAGGGGACCGCATGGAGCAAGGGCTCCTGGTGTAAAGTCACAGAGTCTCATTCTCTGTGCTGCTAGAGCCCATGGGCTGGGCTGGGAGTGTGTAGCAGAGGAATTGTTGCAGGAGGACAGTGTGCAAATCAAGGATTGTCCTGCCTGACACTCAGTATTACAGCCACTCAAGTGCATGTGTCTCTCAAAGTTTGGAGCTGCTGAAAAAGAGAGGATTTCTACTACTGTCTAATGCTATCTAGAGGACAATCCAGAAACAGTGAGTACTCTGTGATGAAAGGGGATTTTGATATTGCTGCATTTGCTGTTCATCTCTGGAGAATGGTCATGAGAAAGCCTGCTCTCTAATTCTCAGAGTGACACAGATCTTGGAAAGCCCAAGCTGCTCAGAATTAGCTATTCCTGCTGCTGATTGATGAGAGAACTCTGTCTCTGTATATTACTGGTGATTGTCTCCTCAAAACTTGTGCTGTGACTGAAGAGTATGTTTTAGTTCCAAATCCCCACAGAAGCTTGCTGCTTTGAATATACTGAGTGAGTGTCAGTACATCAGGAGTTCACCTGTATGGTAAAGATTTGTTGAAGTGTTGTTCTTTTCTATTGCAATGTTCACTGGAAGATTCTGCTTAAAGGAGACTGTGCTATCCTGCTATCCCTGGATTACAAATACTCTCCCATTCAGAGAGTGAGCGCTCTTCCATTGATTAAAGGGCCCCAATGTTGAAAGACTTTAAGTTTCATCCCACTGGCCAGTGGTTAGGTAGGACATTTCTGCTCTAGATAGTACTGCTATAGCAAATGTCAACTAGAAAAGCTACAATTTCTGGGGAAATTGTGTGAAGTGTTCTTGCCTCCACCAGTAGTCTACAACTGGAGTGGGCGGAGTAACTGGGTGGAGTGGGCGGAGTAACTGTTGTGTGGTTGGAGTGGCTGGAGTAACTGTGAAAAGGTTGTACTTTGAAGAGTAACTTTATGGAGTGGGCAGAGTAACTGTGTGGAGTGTTTGGAGTGAGTAAAGATAGTAAACATTACACTAACCAATTGATTGATCAAATTTAAAAAGTGCACATGGCAAGCTTGATAGAGTGAGAAATGCATTTCAACTTTTAATTATTTATATAGCACATTTAATTGCAATGTTGTTGCCCAAAGTGCTTCACAGTTACATTAAAACATACATTTATAAAAACATTAGCAGCATTATCACCTCAAATACTCTCTACTGTAGAAAACGCATTTCCAAACCTTTAACCAGAAGCCGGCCAAACTGTCATGAATTCAAAATTAGATTTCAAATAGGGCAGAGAAGAGCGGTTAAAACAGACTGCTCCAACTTGCTCACTTCACTGGCGGTTGCCATCTTCAAATGGTTGTAGTTTAAAAATTTGGTAAATTTGGCTATAATAATAAGAATATATATGTGAGATAACAGTAAGTGGTCTTGCCATGCAAGAACACTTAATAAGCTGCTAAATCTCATTAAGTGGTCTTGCATGGCAAGACCACTTACTGTTATCTCACATATATATTCTTATTATTATAGCCAAATTTACCACCCTAACTCCTCCCACAGTTTTTACACTACATAGACAGTAATATACGAAAACATGCGAATTGTTCCCGATTGGTGTGCTATTACTTTGTGGAACGTTTCACCTAATGGTTCATGAAATATCGGCGTTTTTGTGGTGAAATTGGTCCCATAGGAATGAATGGCACAATGTTCAAAACTAGAGTGAGAGCTGACAAAAGCTAGAGTGTGAGATGAAAAATCAGGACATGAGTTCTAAACTGCCATCACTCCTTCATTTTCAAGCCCACCTACACAAATCTTATATCAAACCATTCAGCTAACCCTGCTGCCACTAAAAAAGTCCACAGCTAAGCCATAGTCCTGATAGTCTTCACAATATGACCATTTGTTTTCAACTCACGCTGCCCATTGACATTCATTGAAAATCCACTCTAGACACCTGAAATTTGAAGGGCAATTTCTAAACTGCGACTGTGCCTTTTAATATTTCAGAGACATACTATGCATCAAAATGTAGGTCTGGGTCTTGTGATTCTCACAATATAAAGCTCTTCACTGTATGATTTATAGTTTTAAAACTACAACCGTTTGAAGATGGCAACCGCCAGTGAAGTGAGCAAGTTGGAGCAGTTTGTTTTTAACTGCTCTTCTCTGCCCTTGCTGTAGAGTGAGTTGCCATAGGAACCCAGGTGTGTGAGCAGGCAGCAGAGTGACAAAAGCTAGAGTGTGAGCTGAAAAATAAAAGTTGAAATGCATTTCTCACTCTATCAAGCTTGCCATGTACACTTTTTAAATTTGATCAATCAATTGGTTAGTGTAATGTTTACTATCTTTACTCACTCCAAACACTCCATAAAATTACTCTGCCCACTCCATAAAGTTACTCTGCCCAGTCCAACCTTTTCACAGTTACTCCAGCCATTCCAACCACACAACAGTTACTCCGCCCACTCCACCCAGTTACTCCGCCCACTCCAGTTGTAGACTACTGGTGGAGGCAAGAACACTTCACACAATTTCCCCAGAAGTTGTAGATTTTCTCGTTAACAGTTATTGTTTCATGTGTCAATGTCACTCTCATATGCCACCCTAGTCAGTGTGATACTAGTCAGTTTTTGGAGTCTTTGGCGAGTGAATTGTGACTTCTTACTAACTGTGTTATGCAAAGTGGTATCTGTGTTTTATATACATTACCTGTGTTAAATCAGCTAGTTCTTTTTCAGGGTTTGTCTTCTTCAATAAAACCCATAAAAAATATTCTCAGAGTGTCGAAGTGTTCTGGATATAATCGGAGGTGTCACCAGATTCAGGTGGGAGCTGAACCTATATATCTAGCCAAGCATCACCCAAGGGTGTGCTACACATGCAAAGCAAGATAGTTCAAGCCGTGATTTGTCATCATTGTGATGATTATGGTTTACAGCTCATGAAAACCCCAAATCCACAATCTCAGAAAATAGGAATATTACATGCAATCAATAAAACAAGGATTGCACATAGAACAATATCGGACCTCTGAAAAGTATAAGCATGCATATGTACTCAGTACTTGGTTTGGGCCCCTTTTGCAGCAATTACTGCCTCAATGCGGCGTGGCATGGAAGCTATCAGCCTGTGGCACTGCTGAGGTGTTATGGAAGACCAGGATGCTTCAATAGCGGCCTTCAGCTCTTCTGCATTGTTCAGTCTCATGTCTCTCATCTTTCTCTTGGCAATGCCCCATAGATTCTCTATGGGTGTCAGGTCAGGTGAGTTTGCTAACCAATCAAGCACAGTAATCCCACGGTCATTGAACCAGGTTTTGGTGCTTTTGGCAGTGTGGGCAGGTGCCAAGTCCTGCTGGAAAATGAAGTCAGCATCCCCATAAAGCTCGTCTGTGGAAGGAAGCATGAAGTGCTCCAAAATCTCCTGGTAGACGGCTGCTTTGACCCTGGACTTAATGAAGCACAGTGGACCAACACCAGCAGATGACATGGCTCCCCAAATCAACACAGACTGTGGAAACATCACACTGGACTTCAAGCATCTTGCAGTGTGTGCCTCTCCATTCTTCCTCCATACTCTTGGTCCTTGGTTTCCAAATGAGATGCAAAAGTTGCTCTCATCAGAAAAGAGGACTTTGGACCACTGAGCAACAGACCAGGTCTGTTTTTCTTTAGCCCAGGTAAGACGCTTCTGACGTTGTTTGTTGTTCAGGAGCGGCTTGACAAGAGGAATACAACATTTGAAGCCCATGTTCAGGATCCGTCTGTGTGTGGTGGCTCTTGATGCACTGACTCCAGCCTCAGTCCACTCCTTGTGAAAGTCCCCAACACTTTTGAATGGCCTTTTCCTGCCAATCCTCTCCAGGCTGCGGTCATCCCTGCTGCTTGTGTACCTTTTTCTTCCACACTTTTCCCTTCCACATAACTTTCTATTAATGTGCTTTGATACAGCACTTTGGGAACATCCAACTTCTTTTGCAATTACCTTTTGAGGCTTTCTCTCCTTATGGAGGGTGTCAATGATGGTTTTCTGCACAACTGTCAGGTCAGCAGTCTTTCCTATGATTGTGATTCCTACTGAACCAGACTGAGAGACCATTTAAAGGCTCAGGAACCCTTTGCAGATTTTATGGCTTAATTAGCTGATTAGAGTGGGACACTTTGAGCCGAGAATATTGCACCTTTTCACAATATACTAATTTGCTGAGATTGTGGATTTGGGGTTTTCATGAGCTGTAAGCCATAATCATCACAATTATGAGAAATCACGGCTTGAACTATCTTGCTTTGCATGTAATGAGTCTATCTCATATATTAGTTTCACCTTTTAAGTTGCATTACTGAAATAAATGGACTTTTGCACGATATGCTAATTTTTTGAGTTTCACCTGTATACCATAGGTTGTAGATGTTATAACTTTCACGCAAAGTAATCAATATACACTTTTTGGGATTTTTTTTAACCAAAGACATGTAGCAGAATACATTTTGACCTAAATTTATGACAAAATTTGAGTTTACTATACATTTTTTATAGCCGAAAGTAAAAAATATTGTTGTTTTTTTTTTTTTAAATTTTCAGTCTTTTCTTGTTTATAGTGCACAAAATAAAAAGTTCACAAGTAATCAAATACCGCCAAAAGAATGCTCTATTTGTGTGGAAGAAAGGACATAGATTTTGTTTGGGTACAGCGCTGCATGACTGCGCAATTGTCAGTTAAACTAGCGCAGTGCTGTATAGCAAAAAATGGCATAAATTGCAGTATCTATACCATAGTCTGTAGACACTATACCTTTCACACAAAGTAATCAATATACACTAATTTTTTTTTTTGTAAAGACGTAGCAGAATACATTTTGCCCTAAATTTATGAAGAAATTTGAGTTTACTATATATATTTTTATAGCCAATAGCAAAAAATATAATTCTTTAAAACAATTTCAGTCTTTTTTTGTTCATAGAGCAAAACATAAAAAGTTCACAGGTGATCAAATACCACTTAAAGAAAGCTCTATTTGTGTGAAAAAAAGGACATAAACAGGGGCGGACTGACAACTCATGGGGCCCCCGGGCAATAGGGGATCATGGGGCCCCTTTGTCCTTGCCCAAACTCAAAAAAGCCTATGAAAAAGATACCAGGGGCATCTCATGGGGCCCCCTACTGACCCCGGGCCCTCAGGCAGTGCCCGAGTTTCCAAATGGTCAGTCCGCTCCTGGACAGGGGCAGACTGACAACTCATCGGACCCCGGGCAATAAGGGATCATGGGGCCCCTGTGTCCTTGCCCAAACTCAAAAAAGCCTATGAAAATGGTACCACGGGCATCTCATGGGGCCCCCTACTGACCCCAGGCCTCGGGCAGTGCCCGACTTTCCAAATGGTCAGTCCGCCCCTGCTCCTGGACATAAATTTTGTTTGGGTACAGCATTGCATGACCGCGCAGTTGTCAGTCAAACTAGCGCAGCGCTGTATGGTAAAAAAAGGCCCGCTCAGGAAGGGGGGGGAATCCACAACACCCACTAGTCATAACCACCTCAGGACTTCGTGAGACAAGATTTTTCAGACGCTCCAGTGGCGCAATCGGTTAGCGCGCGGTACTTATAAGACAGTAACTGGTGAGCGATGCCGAGGTTGTGAGTTCGAGCCTCACCTGGAGCACAAGTGTTTTGTTAACTGACTTCTGAATAGTTTACATCCTTCTACAAGAGCATATAATACAAACCTATTCTATGACATTTTGTGTATCTATGACATTTTGTGTATCTATGTCACTTGTCTTAAATTTGCATTTTATATTGTAGAAGAAAAAAAAATGTGCTGTTTCCGCCCGGTTTCGAACCGGGGACCTTTCGCGTGTTAGGCGAACGTGATAACCACTACACTACGGAAACTTCCGTGATGAAGTCATGGAAACAGTCCTTCCAAATACGTCACCTTGCAATAGATAGAACTAAAAACAACCTATTAACATTCTGGGAGGTCACACTATTTCCAGTGAAAATGCTTGTTACGTAAATCGCCTCGATTCCCGCCACTCCTTTATAGAGGTTACATAAGCTGCATTACACGATGACCTCCTCCAGTAGAGCTGGCATTCACACGCCATGAGTCAGCCCGGCCGCTGTCATATAGGGCTGACGTTCCTCTCTATGGTGGCACAGGTAGCGTGCAAGTGCCGTTCACATGGCAGCCGATGGTGGCGCTGTCGCATTAAAACGCAAGCTGTAGTCGCTCGGGTAGCTTGTCGCACGCTTTTGAGGATTACCAGGCAACAACCTCTATGGTCGTTTGGAACGCACAGCGGCAGTAGCGGCCGCTCTGCTTCTCGGCTCCTCAGTCTCTATGGTAGCGAGTTGACAGCCGCGCTTGGCGAGGCGGAAGTGCGCGGTGTCCATGGAGATGATGAAGATGTCGGCCACGGCATACGGCGGAGAGAGCTCAGGGATCCCGTTTCTGGGCAGCGGCGGCATCTCGGTGACACCGACCCTGTCGTGGCTGCCGGACAGCGTGCTGCTGGAGGTGCTGAGCTTCCTGTCCGTGCGAGATCTCATCCGGAGCGCCCGGTGAGGGGGTCTGGGGGGCACTAGAACATCACTATGGGGACCCTGCCATCAGCTATCATGGCTGGCATTGTTTACCAGGAGTCATGAGGGTTGGCAGTGAAGGGAAGTCGTCCCAGGCTGTCCATAGACAGGAAGACGTGTGCCTGAGAATGCTGGGCAGGGGGGTTGTCGGCTCACTATGTATGACAATGGTGGACCCTTCTCTCCATAGATCAGTGATCCCTGGGGACCAGCTTGCTGGTTACTGCTTACAGTACCTCCTAGACCATAGGGGGCGCACCATCACTTTCTTCTATTACAGTCATGATGACAAGTGAGTATATGGAGGGGATTTATCAACGCTGAAGCCCATGTGAATGGCGGCCAATCGGATTCTATCTTCAGCATGTTCCATTAAATCAGACCGTCAAAGGCCACTTGGCCCTAAAGGCCGGTTCACACCATAACATATGCGTTTATGTCAGTGTGGTGCCGAACGCGCAAACAGTGCAGCAGGTGCTATTTTTAAAGCGGAAACGAAGTTCTACAACAAGAACAAACAGGAGAGCGCAAACGCCTAGTGCATTACCAACGATTTAATGTGCACAAGACATGGATGCCAAATGGATGCTCACAGAAGTGGAAAACAAGATCGTGTAAAAACCACAAGATGCCACATCTTTGGGAATCGTGTGTCCATGCAACCCAGCCGGACTGGCAACTGATGCGTTTCGGAGGTGTACCTTCCACAGAGCTATGCTCTACGCAAGGAGGTACGCCTCTGAAACAGCTTATGTCTGCTATACTCTGAGGAAGGAGGTACCCCTCCGAAACACGTCAGCTTATGTCTGCTATACTCTGAGGAAGGAGGTACCCCTCCGAAACACGTCAGCTTATGTCTGCTATACTCTGAGGAAGGAGGTACCCCTCCGAAACACGTCAGCTTATGTCTGCTATACTCTGAGGAACGAGGTACCCCTCCGAAACACGTCAGCTTATGTCTGCTATACTCTGAGGAACGAGGTACCCCTCCGAAACACGTCAGCTTATGTCTGCTATACTCTGAGGAACGAGGTACCCCTCCGAAACACGTCAGCTTATGTCTGCTATACTCTGAGGAACGAGGTACCCCTCCAAAACACGTCAGCCTATGTCTGCTATACTCTGAGGAAGGAGGTACCCCTCCGAAACACGTCCGCCTATGTCTGCTAACTCTGAGGAACAAGGTACCCCTCCGAAACACGTCCGCCTATGTCTGCTATACTCTGAGGAACAAGGTACCCCTCCGAAACACGTCAGCTTATGTCTGCTATACTCTGAGGAACGAGGTACCCCTCCGAAACACATCAGCTTATGTCTGCTATACTCTGAGGAAGGAGGTACGCCTCTGAAACAGCTTATGCCTGCTATACTCTGAGGAAGGAGGTACCCCTCCGAAACAGCTTATGCCTGCTATACTCTGAGGAAGGAGGTACGCCTCCGAAACAGCTTATGCCTGCTATACTCTGAGGAAGGAGGTACCCCTCCGAAACACGTCAGCTTATGCCTGCTATACCCTGAGGGAGGAGGTACGCCTCCGAAACACGTCCGCCTATGTCTGCTATACTCTAAGGAAGGAGGTACCCCTCCGAAACACGTCAGCTTATGCCTGCTGTACCCTGAGGGAGGAGGTACGCCTCTGAAACACGTCCGCCTATGTCTGCTATACTCTAAGGAAGGAGGTACCCCTCCGAAACACGTCAGCTTATGTCTGCTGTACTCTGAGGAAGGAGGTACGCCTCAGAAACAGCTTATGTCTGCTGTACTCTGAGGAAGGAGGTACGCCTCCGAAACACGTCCGCCTATGTCTGCTATACTTTGAGGAAGGAGGTACCCCTCCGAAACACGGCAGCTTATGTCTGCTTACTCTGAGGAAGGAGGTACGCCTCGGAAACACGTCAACTTGCCAGTTTACACCTGCTAAGCTCTGAAGGAAGGAGGTACTCCTGCGAAACGCGTCAGTTTGCCAGCTTGTGTCTACTATGATCTGTGGAAGGAGGTACGTCTCCGAAACGTGTCAGATTACCAGCTTATGTCTGCTATGCTCTGTGGAAGGAGGTACGCCTCTGAAATGCATTAGAATGGCAGCTTATACCTGCTAGCTCTGAGGAAGGAGGTACACTTCCAAAACCCGTCAGCTTTCCAGCTTATACCTACTATGCTCTGTGGAAGGAGGTACGCCTCAGAAACATGTCAGTTTACCAGCTTATGTCTGCTATGTTCTGTGGAAGGAGGTACGCCTCTGAAATGCATTTGAATGCCAGCTTACCCCTGCTATGCTCTGAGGAAGGAGGCACTCCTCCGAAATACGTCAGTTGCCAGTCTAACTGGGTTGCATGGACACACACGATTCCCAATGTTGTGGTTCTTGTGGTTTTTATGCGATTTTATTTTCCACTTCTGCAAGTATCCATTTGACATCTATCTTTTGTGAACGTTAAATCATTGGTAATGCACTACGCGTTGGCACCCTCCTGTTTGTTCTTTTTCTAGATTTTTGTTTTTTTTGTCTTTTGGAGTTTTTTTAAAATTTTGCTACCACTTTAACAGATAATACATGCATTTCCCGCAAGTGGTGTGAACAAGTCCTTAAAATGATTGGAAATCACTAAGTTATTAACCCTTCCACCGCTGCATCCCAGCCCTTTAAGAGCTTTTAAATGCCGGGAGATGGGCATTTGGGTCATGTCACGGCAACGATTGGCTGTCACCACAGTCACATGACTGGAAAGCTCCCAAACGCTAGTATGCTTCTCAATCTTTCCATTCCCCGCCGGTGTCTATGGGAGCTGGGAGCGTGTAGGGCATTCACTCTCAGCACTGGAAGTTGTTTAGTTTGGCCCTCATATATGCAGCCCCTCAGCATTGAAGCCCACCCACTGAGAGGACGCATATATACACCACATCAACGGGAGAGGTTAAACGTAACTATAGAAGAGGAATTAGAACACCTGTCAGTTTTTATTGCTGCCTGTGCCCCGCTCTCTTTGTCCTGTTTACTGTCATCAAAAGCGAAAGTAAAAGAAAATCCCAAATTTTGAGTTGATGGCAGAAAGAAAAACTTCCAATGGGGACACTAGTTCTGGTGACACATCGGGACTGCTCATTTTGCAAGGATTTCCTAGCACTTCCTGTTCGTCTATGGGACAGGAAGTCACGGGAAATCTCCCAAATGGGACACAGATGGCAAAAAAAAACTGGCAGGCGTTATAACCGTGTCTTACTTTATGCACTCTTTGATCCTTTGCCTTCTCTTTGGCGTTCTCCCATGTTCTGTCTGCTCGCCCAAAAAATTTCCAGACCTTCTTTAGGGCGACGCATGTCACGCAATTTTGTTTGTGTGATCACAGCACGATTGTCTTGTGAAAAATTGCACAGCAGTCACGGCAGAATCACCCCATGTTTTCAGGTGGCACTGAAATGAATAGTACCTGAACACGCTGATGAACAATTTCACATTTTAACTGCGCATTTTGAAATCACATGCCACATCGAATAGCTGCACACAGAAGGTTTTTTAGAATGCATGAGAGTAAAAGACCTTCTGCCTTTACAAACACTTTAAATTAGCAATGCCATAAGAAAAATACAGATCTGGAGGTTCAGAAGACTGGTATAAATGTACTACTAGTCCTGAATTACATCTGCTGGAAATTGATGTTGTCCAGACAGGTTTTCAGTGTAGAGTAAATGCCAGCTTACTTATATTGCCTCTCTGAATACTTAGCAATAGAAAATTAAAGTGACTATGTAATATTCTATAGCCAGTGCTCTCACAACCTTCATATCAACTAGCTCAACCTCCCCTTATGTCTTTATTTTAAGTTCTCACACCTTCATATTATAAATGGATATAATTATTTGTTTTTAAGAGTCTGCAAGCGGTGGAAGAGGCTGGTGTTGGACAAGTCGCTGTGGAGACATGTTGATTTAACACCATATAAGGTCAGTTTATGTCTTCCAACAAATAATTATTTGTTTTTGCACGTTGACATCCGGCACTGGCAAATGGTAAGAACTCCCATCTTCACTGAGAGACGCACCCTGATCCTACAAGTACAGGAACGTGTGCTTCTGTGACTGCTGCCACGCAACAACATATGAGACTTTATCACAGTCCTGTTGTGTGAACTGAACTCCAGTTCGCACCAGGACTAACATAACCTGATTTCTGCACTGCCAGGAAAGCGGGAGCCTAAATTCAAATTGTGGTTTAAGGACTTTGCAGCAGTTTTTGTTTTTACTAACAGAGGATTGGTGGAGTATTTTAGAGGATGATGCAATATGGTTTTAATTGAGGAATATCTATGAGAGGAGAGACAGAGTGAGACGGGGAGAGGGTAGACTGAGCGAGATGGAGGGAGGCTTATCAAAGAGGGAGAGACGGAGGGAGGCTAGACAGAGAGAGAGAGAAGGAGGGAGGCTAGAGAGAGAGAGAGAGAGAAGGAGGGAGGCTAGACAGAGAGAGAGAGAGAGAAGGAGGGAGGCTAGAGAGAGAGAGAGAGAAGGAGGGAGGCTAGAGAGAGAGAGAGAGAGAAGGAGGGAGGCTAGACAGAGAGAGAGAGAAGGAGGGAGGCTAGACAGAGAGAGAGAGAAGGAGGGAGGCTAGACAGAGAGAGAGAGATGGAGGGAGCTAGACAGAGAGAGAGATGGAGGGGGCTAGACAGAGAGAGAGATGGAGGGGGGCTAGACAGAGAGAGAGATGGAGGGGGGCTAGACAGAGAGAGAGATGGAGGGGGGCTAGAGAGAGAGAGATGGAGGGGGGCTAGAGAGAGAGAGATGGAGGGGGGCTAGAGAGAGAGAGATGGAGGGAGGCTAGAGAGAGAGAGAGAGATGGAGGGAGGCTAGAGAGAGAGAGAGAGAGAGAGAGAGAGAGAGATGGAGGGAGGCTAGACAGAGAGAGGGAGGAGAGAAAGATGGAGGGGGGATAGAGAGAGGGAGGAGAGAAAGAGAGGCAGGGGGATATAGAGAGAGGGGGGATAGAGAGACAGAGGGAGGGGGGGAGACAGAGGGTGAGGGGAGAGACAGAGAGGGGGAGGGGGGAGAGAGGGGGGGGAGAGAGAGAGGGAGGATGGACAGACAGAGAGAGAGGGAGGGAGAATAGACCGAGGGAGAGGGAGGATAGACAGAGAGTGGTAGGGAGGAAGGATGGAGAGAGAGAGAATAGAAAAAGAGAGATATGATGGAGAGAGAGCAAGGATAGGCAGAGAAGATGAATAGAGAGAGGGGAAAGACAAACAGATAGGGGGCAGGTAGACCAACCAAGCAGGCTCATACAGAGGGAACATGGGGAGACGGATAGACAGGCAGACTGACCAAGAGAATAGGCACATACAGAAAAGAGATTGAGAAAGAGGACAGAGGAGAGACAGACAGGACAAAAGAGAGGGCAGTCAAGCAGGCAGCTAAATAGACAGGCAGGCAAGAAGACAGAGGGGGCAGAAGAAAAGACTGAGTAAATAAAGATCAGTAGAGATGGACCCATCACATCACTTTCTGCTTCCCTGATAGAACACAGGAATGGATAATTAACCCTTCCCCTGTCTGATTCCTACCTCCACCAGCCTGCACTGGAAAGCTGACAGTGAAGTTGTGGTGACAGACAGGGCACAGGCTGGCAATGTATGGAGTCAGTAGAGCACACACAGGGAATTAGCTTACAGGACACAGACGATGTGGGAGTGAGAATCAACAGAATAGGGAAGATTCCTGCTTGGAGAGAGCCATGCACAGGAAGGCCTGCCCCTCCTATACGAAGAGCAGTATTTCAGGTTTGCTTGCTCTTGTCTGACATTCAGTCTTCTAACAGTCCCGGCAAAACACTGATTAATGTCTGCACAGCGCCCGGGGCTCCCCAGTTTTCTTCTGCGCACATAGGACACAGTCATACACCTGATTATGACAGAGACACTTAGGGACTACAAAGCTTAGGGTGAGCCAGCAGCAGCATCAGGAGGACATCATTATTGTACAGCTTTAATAAGGGTGGGGGGATAGAGGAAAGTGTATAAGGCACATATAGAAGACCCGCTGCCCTGTTTATTTTGTGGACAAGCCTTCACATCCCATGACCCCAAACAACAATATATTCCTTAGCAAGGTGCTTACCAAAAATGATGGTTCTACCTGCTGTCTGATCCACTGGCAAGGCAGTAAGCAAATGGATAATCAATTGCTCAGCTAATTTATTACTGGTGTTCTCATTCTCATCAAAGAGCCTTGACGCAGAGATGGGAAAGCCCCTCTCTCTCTGACATACATGATACTTTTTAATTCATAATACTGTGTCCAGATCCCACTATATCAGGGAAAATATCACAGGATTTTGGAAGCAATTTTGTCACAATCAGTGTGGGCTAACTGAAAGTGTGTCCCTGTGTCTTCTTGTGCTGGAATTTTTAAAAATACCACCATTACAGCACTGGAAAAAAAAAGGATTGACAAATATGAAGCACCAAACCGCTTAGTGTATGCTTTGACCACAATACTTAGTCTGAAAAGTTCTATCCCTAAAACATCTTTGTCCTCCCTTGAGACAAAGGTGGAAATATATTTTTAAGCAGGACGCCAGGCCGATTGCTACAGTGCCTTGAAAAAGTATTCATACCCCTTGAAATGTTCCACATTTTGTCATGTTACAACCAAAAACGTAAATGTATTTTATTGGGATTTAATGTAATAGACCAACATAAAGTGGCACATAATTGTGAAGTGGAAGGAAAATGATAAATGGTTTTCAAATTATTTTTACAAATATGTGAAAAGTGTGGAGTGCATTTGTATTCAGCCCCCTTCACTCTGATACCCCTAACTAGAATCTAGTGGAACAAATTGCCTTCAGAAGTCACCTAATTAGTAAATAGAGTCCGCCTGTGTGTAATTTAATCTCACTATAAATACAGCTGTTCTGTGAAGCCCTCAGAGGTTTGTTAGAGAACATTAGTGAGCAAACAACATCATGAAGGCCAAGGAGCACACCAGACAGTTCAAGGATAAATTTGTGGAGATATTTAAAGAAGGGTTAGGTATAGAAAAATATCCCAAGCTTTGAACATCTCATGGAGCACTGTTCAATCCATCGTCCGAAAATGGAAGAGTATGGCACAACTGCAAACCTACCAAGACATGGCCGTCCACCTAAACTGACAGGTTGGGCAAGGAGAGCACTAATCAGAGAAGAAGCCAAGAGGCCCATGGTAACTCTGGAAGAGCTGCGGAGATACACAGCTAAGGGGAGAATCTGTCCACAGGACAACTATTAGTCAGATACTCTACAAACGGGGGGGCTGAATACATATGCACGCCACACTTTTCAGATATTTATCTGTACAAAAATGTGAAAACCATTTATCATTTTCCTTCCACTTCACAATTATGTGCCACTTTGTGTTGGTCTATCACATAAAATCCCAATAAAATACATTTACGTTTTTGGTTGTAACTTGTCAAAATGTGGAAAATTTCAAGGTGTCTGAATACCTTTTCAAGGCACTGTAAATACATCACTGAACTACATATAGGCTGCCATGGCTCTCATGCACATCACTGGATTGAGATGGGGCTCAGGTAAGTATAAGGGGGGGCTGAGGGAAATGCTGCCCCCAGCCTGTGATTGTTAGATGAAGAGGTGAAATGTTGGATCCTTGGTTTGGATTTGGTCTTTCTAGAGTATAAGTTCCCTGACTGGTTCCTTGAACCACTATTTTGAGAGTTTGAAGGAAGAAGAATGCTACACTTTTTTTTTCTTTTTTTTTTTTTTCCAGAAACTAGTTTGTTGCTCACAAGCTATGTTGATCCTACCAGTAGATATTCTTTTTCCATTTCCTGTACCAGACCAAACTGTTCAGACAATTGGGCTGGAAGAAACCATATTTCAGTGGTGGGGTCACTTTAGTGGAAGTGTAACAGGTTTACTGGTGGGATCAGCAGGTAATTAAATTGTATAAATGTTTATTAATTTTACTGTCATACATGTAGGTTGTTTGGGTTTTCCCCAGAAGCAGTCAAACTCCCAGTTGCAATCTCTGTGTCCTGCCTTGTTGATAGGACGTGAAAACTGTTGGAAGCTCATTCCCAGCATTACAGGAGTGAAATCACCAGTTTTCTCATCCTAGCAACAAGGCAGGATGTGGGGATTGCTAACTGGGAACAGTTTGGCCAGGTGTCGTGGCAGACCCAAATGGCCCACACATATGTCAATGCCATCAGTTAAAATTTTTTTTCAAAGCTGCACATGTTTTTAATATCTGCTGGGGCCTCCTGACTGCAAGTGCTATCTTCTGGAAAAAGTGAGCTTAGTCATTATTATTTAAAATGATTTAAAAATAATAAACATGTTATACTTATCTGCTCTGTGCCATGGAATTGCACAGAGCGGCCCCTTACCTCCATTTCTGGGGCCCTTCGCTGGTGCTGTCAGTTGCTCCTCTTCTCTGAATTCCACCATAGCAAACTGCTTACTATGGTGCACTCCTGAGCCGTTCTTTGTTCATCCATAGAGACACAGCACAGGTTGCCCCCCACTCCTTCCTCACAGTATTTGATTGATAGCAGTCCTAAAGGTGAACTAGGTTTGAGATAGTTAGACCTTGGCATAGGGAATTCCAGAGGATGGAAGAGACTCTGGAGGAGTTCTGGAGGCGAGCATGGGAGGAGGTGATGAAGGAGCTAGAGAGCAGGAGGTTGAGGTAGGAGCAGAGAGGATGGTTTGGGTGACATTTTGAGATGAAGTTGATGATGTAGTTGGGAGCAGAGCTGTGGATGACTTTGTATGTTGCTGTTAGTATTTTGGAATTTTTTTTTTAGTTGGGCAGTTGGCGGTCAATGGAGGGATAGGTGGACACTTAGCAGTTGATTAGGTGGATGAATCTGGGAGCAGCATTCATGAATGATCAACGTTTCTCAATCTTTTCATACACAGCGGAACCTTTGAAATTACGGTACTTTCTGGTCTCAGGGAACCCCTGTTAAAAATGACTATATCTACAAGTCATGTTACATTAGTGTGATGGTTACTGGGAAGAATGCTCCTTACACTTGTGGTCATTGGGAAGAGTTACCCCCCCCTTACAAATAGCTAAAACAATCAATGGTGTCAGTGGGAACTTATCTGAGAGGCAGAAACCGCTAGTAACCCTTGGGGGAACCCTAGTTGAGAAACCCTGTGACAGACTGAAGGGGACATAACATGGTTTGTCCCAGGCCATGTAGGCCACTATTGCTGGACAGCTTTGTGTGTACATTTCGATATATATATATATATATATATATATATATATATATATATATATATATATATATATATATATTTATAAAAGGCCCTTTGTGGAGACTTTTTCATTCATACGTAAGGAAGCTTCAGAATCAGACAGATGGAAAATACATTTTGCATGCATACATGTTTGTGACATTTGCTTACAGTAGACAATTAGGTTTTCCTCTGGTTTGTTGGTTGTAACCATCAAAAGAACTGGTTCAATCTGCATGTTTGCTTCTACTAGTCTGTTTAGTGCAGAACTTATAACGGTTTTCACAACCTTCGGGAGGTGACAGGAAACAGGTGGTTAGATGTTCTCCTAGCATGCAGTGCTGTATGTAGCCACTGAATAAACACTCTTAGCTGATGTGACTGTGGACCTCCTGCTATATTAATGTTCTCTTCTGATATGAATCCTTTCCCTTAAGTTTGTAACATAGATAAAGGAGAACTTTACTGTTTTGGTTTTATTTTTTTATAAGTACTTGCTAAAGTTTTAATATATAATTCCTAGATTTTAAGCTCTAACGTGCAGGGCCCTCTGTTTCCTCTTGTACCAGATTGTATTGTAACTGTAATTATTATGTTATTATACAGGATTTATATAGCACCAACAGTTTGCTCAGCGCTTTACAATATAATGGGAGGCAATACAGCAACAATACAGTTCAATACAAGAGGGTTAGGAAGCTCCTTGGAGCTTACAATCTAAGAGGGTGGGGCTAGTGGTACAAAAGGTAGTAACTGTGGGGGATGGACTTGTAGGAGGAGTAGAAGATTCCATTATTAGCTGAGGGCAGGATAGGCTTCCCTGAAGAGAGGTTTTCAGGGATCGCCTAAAAGTGAGCAGAGTAGGCTATTAGTCTGATAAATTAGGGTAGAGAGTTCCAAAGTATGGGGTAACTCTAGAGAAGTCCTGGAGATAAGCATGGGAGGTGGAGACAAGGGAGCTAGAGAGCAGGAGGTCATGCAAGGAGCGGAGAGTACAGTTTGGGTGATATTTGGAGTAATGTCTACCTTCATTTTGTAAAGCGCTGCGCAAACTGTTGGCACTACATAAATCCTGTATAATAATAATATAATCTTATCAGTTAGTATTTGCTTAAAAGAGAAGTATAACCAAAGCTCATTTGACTGTACTTCTCCCGTGGATCACAGGAATGCAGCTCTTTTTGCACTCCTTTGACCCATTTTCAGCTGACAGTGGCTCCAGACCAGGGGTAAACTGTCAATTCATGGGGCCCCCGGGCAATAGGGGATCATGGGGCCCCTGTGTACTCGCCCACACTCAAACCACACCCAAAAAAGCCTATGAAAGGTACCAGGGACATCTCATGGGGCCCCCTACTGACCCCGGGCCCTCGGGCAGTGCCCAAGTACCCGAATGGTCAGTCCGCCTTTGCTCCAGACTAGGGAGAGATCTCAACCTTATGGTTGGAATCTACCCAGGAGCCTGGACAGGCACCTGGCTCAGCTTCTCAGTGATCCGCTGAGATCCTGAGCCAGCCTCTCCCACCCCCTCCACAGCCCAGCACTCCAGTAAACGCTAGTTGGGAGCAGAGCAGACAGCGGTGACTGCCAATCATCACTGCCTGCTGAGAGTAGCAGGGAGAACTGAGCGATCAGCGGTGTCTAATCACTCAGTACTTACCATTAGAGTCTGCATGGGACAGATCCACCTAGATGAGTATGATTTAAAAAAAAAATAGATACAAAAGGCACATATTATTGCGGCTTTGTAATTAATAATGCTCAATTAAATGTATTTATAAGCTAGCAGTGTAAGCACCTGGATTTGACTTTGCATCTGCCCCTTGCAAACCTTTTACAGCCGCGCTTTAGAGGGGGAGAGAGAAGCAGCCGTCAGGTATGCTGATTGCAGTGAGCATGCTGATGGGAGGAAAAAGCAGAGTAACAGAGCTCATCAGTGTGCTGCTTCTCACATTATCCAGGCACAGGCTGAGGATTGGGAGGAGAACTAGAAGTAAAAAGTGTAATTGCAGCAGTGAAAGATTAGACAAGGCTGTGATGTGAGGTTGATCTCTCCAAAATATCAGGACTGGATGGAGAATAATACATGTAAAGCAGCTCTAGTATGTATTTTTTATTCTCTGTATTTAGTTGATTGCTTGGAGTTCAGATTTTAATTTCCTGTTTGTAAAATTTGTATGCCATATGTTCTCATATGAAGGCTGTTCTTTCTTCTAGTTGTATGGAAATGAAAGCAAAACTCCATCCAGAGAACTAAATGCACAGATGAAGTATTGTACCTGCCAAAGGATTTTATTCTGTTCAGCCAGTATTGTTTTTTTTTTCTGTAGTCCACAAAAAGAGCTGGGAACAATACTAACTGGTAATAGCACAGGAAGTTATCAATCCATGTTCAGCCGGTATTGTGACCTATACATCTTTGCCACACCACACAGCTAGGAAACTGACACATGTAATCATTGGTTCAGCAGCACAGCTTTCTATGTCATCTTCCTGCCTGCTGATTGGACAATTCAGCTCTAAAGCTGAAGATTAGGTATGATTTTTCTTGCATAGTTACATTGATCCAGCTTGGACAAATGTAAATATGTATCTCTCATACCTGACTAATCACGGTGGCAGCTGCAAATCAATTGTGGAGTCAGTGTTTGTGAAGGATCTGGGTATTCTGGTTGATCTAAACTTAATAGCATGCAATGCCAAGCTGTGATTTCTAAAGTAGTAAGCAACGTTCTTTCTTGTATTAAAAGTTATAGACTCCAGAGAGAGAGATCTTTTTTTCCCTGTACAAATCATTAGTAAAACCTCATCTGGAGAATGCAGTTCATCTGGTGGTGAAAGCTAAAGGTTTTTTTTTTTACCTTAAAGCCTTCTCTGCATTAAGATAAAAAAAACATTTATGTCCACCCCCATCCCTCCATAAATACTTGCCTGAGCTTGATCTCGATCCAGTGCTGTTCCTGTGAGAGCAACTTCCTCCTCACTAGACTCATTGAAAGCTGTTCTGCTGCTGTCAAATCCAGCGGTGAGGGAGTGAGGGGTGGGGCCGAGCCGAACTGTATGTCAGTAGATACAGCATGGCTCAGGATCAAGCCCTTACGTGTGCCACCATAGAAAGCGGCTTCCTTTGGTGGCGCACAGAGAAGAGGAGGAGCCAGGAGCACTGGACCCCAGAAGAAGAGGATTAGGGCATCTCTGTGCCAAACCATTGCACAGAGCAGGCAAATCTAACATGTTCTATTAATAATAATAATAATAATAATAATATTATTTTTATTATTACATTTACAACCACTTTCAGTTTTCAGCACCTGTTACAAAAAGGATGTTGGAGAACTGAAGAAAGAGAGTGCAGAGAAGGGCAACCAAACTGATGAGGTCTGGAGGAGCTCAGCTATGAGGAAAAATTAGCTGAACTGAATTTATTCTCTCTTGAGAGGAAGCAATTACGGGAGGATATGATCACCATGTGTAGATAAATAAGTTGTCCAGATAGTGAACATGGTGTAGTTATTCTCTTTAACAACCTCAATACTGTTATATGTATAAATATGACCTTGTATTGAGGTGGTTCTACTGGGATCATGGGTGAGGCTACATCCATAATCCTGGTACCATTTTTTTTTAGATCCGGCGATTCTCTTTTATGTAAAAGTGATCCGCGCAGCTTTACAGCTGCTAGATCACTTTTATAAGCGGCAGCATGGATTCCCGCTACCATTGCCTTTACAGGGCTTTCCCATCCCATCAGGGAGCCCGGTAAGGATGCAACTGGTGGTATTTGCTTTCCAGGCACACAGTGGGGGGAACTAATGTTGTTCCTCCCACTGTGTGATGTCAGAAACTGCAAGTGACAAGGATTTTGACATTTCTGGTTTCAGTTTGTTGTTTTCAGGCCATTACTGGCTTGTGAAAGCATTTGTTCAAACCGATTTTGGTTTCATCAGATGCTTTGGAGAGAGTTTGGGTCTCATAGACCCCAGATGTTTCCATATAGAGGATCTGTCCCTCTCATGCTATCAAAGTATGTTGCTCATCCCTTGTGATAGCAATAAAGTTGATTTAAAAATAAATCAATAAAAAGGGTCAGTGTGAACAAAAACCCATGAATTTAAATAAATTGCAAAAAGTATGCCTGTTTGCAATTTTTGTTTATTTTTTTAACTGGTTCTACTTAAAAGCTGTCTTTGGGATATTTTTTTTTTTCTCCATCATTTGTATCATCTTGTGAAAAGTGTGTAGTTTCCCCAAGCTAGCATGTACGCTATATTGTATTCTGATTGAAATTATTATTTTCTGTTTAACAGCTAGATTCAAAAATACTCTGGAACCTAGTGAGGCATTGGCTTGGCACCAGCCTGAAGACTCTAAAAATCAAGGGACTTCTGTTATCCATGAAGAAACAAGAGTTCCTAACCCCCGCCATCCTCCAAGTGTTGGATAAGCGTTATCCCAGCCTAGAAAACCTCCACTTGGAGGAGACGCACCTCCGTTCTCTGAGCTATGACTGTCTGCCTTCCACCTTGAAAACACTGGAGCTGACCCAGTGTGAGATCCCAATGACCTGGTTCAAATCATCACCCAACAAAAGCAAAACTCTGCCAAAACTGGAGACCCTCATTCTGAACAATGTGTCCTCTTTTTCAAGCCATCATTTGGAAGCCATATGCAGTCAGTCAGTCCTAAAGACGCTTTACCTTGTTGGCACCTACAGAGTCACTGACATTGGTATTCAGAAAGCAGTTCCCTATCTTAAAGGACTCGAGCACTTAAAACTGAAGACTTGCAACATAACAGATATTACGTTGCACTTGATTGGATGTCATTTGAAGCACTTACGGACTTTAACGCTCACACATTTCTGCTCTCTAACAGATGCGGGTTTGATTTGCCTGTCCAGTGTTAGGAGTCTGGAGAAGATGTGTTTGGAGTATTGCCTCCGCCTCACCTGGAACTGCATCCTAGCTGTGTGTGTAAATTTACCAGCCTTAAACTACCTTGACCTCAGTGGGATCTCTTTTGAGGATCAAGGTATTGACAAGATTCGGAAAAGACTCCCACATTGCACTGTCACTAACTCCTTATCAAACATGGACTCCGTCCCAAAGTTTTAAAGAGGGAGGTACAGTAATGGGAGATGGCAATGTCTGTACTGCTTTTAAGCCCAATACACCCTTTTACTACAAGCTTGTACCTGGAATTGTGTTGGGCCGACGCTTATAGGCACTTTCTTATTTTTTATTTTATTTTTTTATTTTAATCTTATATTGCTTGATGTATAATGTGTGGGTATATATTATTATATACACGCATATGTTATGCTTGATGCCACTTACATCATGGTAACAATTTGAGCTGTGCAGTGTAGAGTATCGATTTTATTTTTAGTTGCATTTTATAGTGTAAATGTGTCTCGCTATCGGTTTAAAATCCCTTAAATGTTTGTGGGTCAAATTTAGGTACCATCAAAATCATGTACGCTCAGGCAGGTTGCACCATTATGTGACACGAGATTTGCAAACCTGTTTCAAAAATTAAAATGAAAAACTGCTTAAAAGTTAAAAAATATATATAAATAAATTTAAACATGAATGAAAATTACTTAAAAAAACAAAAAAATTTAAATAAAAATATTCAGAACTTTAAAAACTAAAGTAAAAACTAGACCTTTTTTGCACACCTTTCTCTCTACATTTTTTTGCAACAGCTTTATCAGTTTTTACAACTTTGTCATAGGTTTCAACATATTTTAGACCTGTTTGGGGGATGGGGTTAAAGTGGAATTTCAGACAAATTCTAAAAATATGCATGATTCATATGTGAATGACTTTGCTCCCAAACCTTTTGGATTTCTGTGCATCCACTATTGTAATTCACATACTTTCATGCCATAGGACTACCTTACTAACCAGTTAGTTAAGTCATTGGCATGTAAATGATGTATTTAGATTTGTACATGAGAGCAACCTTATTTGCAACAGGAAGTTTTAGTTCCTAAAGAGGAAGTTTGACCTTGATTTAAAGCACTGTTCAGCTGTAGTTTGGGGAGGTTAAAGGGGGTGCTGACATTCATCACTTTAAACAAGCTTCTAATGGGTTCTTTCAATGATAATATTCCAGTAAGACCGTATGATTATTATGTATATTAAATATGTTACCTATAAAAATCTTTCCTTGTGAAGACATCTAAAGGCTCTTTGATTGCTGCTGGGAGGTACCATCTTGGATGTGATGGCAGGAGCCCCAGCAGACAGAAGTGGCATTCTAAAGCAAGGGGTTTCGAACTTTCTAAACAAAGGGCCAGTGTACTGTCTTTTAGAGGGGCTGGAATGTGGCCAGTGGGAGTAGAAAATGCCTCAGTGTCACTGGGAGTAAACAATGTCTCAGGCTTGTTGGCCAGTGGGGGTAAAAACAATTACATAATGCTTTTGTAGTAGTGCCCCATCATTGTGAGGAAGTGCCGTGTCATTGGGAGGAAGTGCCCCGTCGTCGGCATCTGTGGGAGGAATAGTGCCCTGTCTGTGGGAGGAATAGTGCCCTGTTATTGGCATCGATGGGAGGTATAGTGCCCTGTCGGTGGGAGCAATAGTCCCCTGTTGTTAGCATTAATGGGAGGAATAGTGCCCCGTCATTGGCGTCGGTGGGAGGAATAGTGCCCCGTCATTGGCGTCGGTGGGAGGAATAGTGCCCCCTCGTTGGCGTCGGTGGGAGGAATAATGCCCCCTCGGTGTCGGTGGGAGGAATAATGCCCCCTCATTGGCGTCGGAGGAATAGTGCCCCCTTGTTGGCATCGGTGGGAAGAATAATGCCCCCTCGGCATCGGTGGGAGGAATAGTGCCTGTTGTTGGCGTCTGTGGGGGGCATAGTGTCCCATCATTGGTGTATGTGGGAGGAATTATACCCCACTGTTGGTGTCAGTGGAAGGGATGGTGCCTCATTACTGGTGTCTGTGGGAGAAATAGTGCTCTATTGTTGGTGTCAGTAAAAAGGAATAGTGCCTCTTACTAGTGGGAGTGCCTCATGGGCCAGATAAAGTCAAGAAAAGGGCTGCAGTTTGGAGACCACTGCTTTAAAGTATTTACTATTGCTCCTTCCCTGGCAGCTACATAAAAGGTTATGTAGAGAAGGGGAGGTGAAGGAGCTGGGCCAGCACAAACAGTAATTGGACACTCCCAGAAGAGGTAAGGGCTGTAATGTGCAAGGAAGGAGGAAGCTGTGCTAGAGAACTGACTGTACCTGCAGAAGAGTTAGGTTTAAACTGGAATTTCAACTCTAACTAGCATTAAAACTGTCCCCTCCCAACTCCTAACACCTATGCTAACTAACCTGTGTAAGAAAAATGTATACAGCTACTGTGATAGACAACAAAAAGAAAAAAAATAGCCCTGGGCACACTTTTGAAACCACAGGCTTTAGGACCCTGGGCAGTGACCGGACAGTGAGGAGATGATGGAAGGTAACAAATGTTACAATTCACAAGGTAAAACACTGCTTGGGAAAATGAAGGAAATGAGAGATACAATGTATTCATGCAGTCAGATGAACCAACCACAAATGGATACAGATGAGAGGCAAAAACAAATCTCCAGAGGTATCGCAGATTCTAAAATGAAGCAGCTAAAAATGACAGACCCTTAGCCTGGGTTCACACTAATGCAGTGCAGAATTTGCACCGGTTTATGTGTGAATTCCGCACCACATCAAAATCGAACCGGGTGTGTACGTCAACAACACCCCGAAATCAGTTCACAAAACGCGGTGCGATGTGCAGAATCGGATCACATAGGTGTGAATACCCATGCAATCTGATTCTAGTGCGGACAAAAAAAGGGTCCTGCAACTTTTTGGTGTGGATGCGGTGCGATTTGAGCCATATAAAATGTATGGCTCAAATTGCACCGCACACAAATCGCATGTGATTTGCACAGGAATGCGGAGCGGTTCCTGTGCGAATCACATGCAATGTTCCACATCACAGAAGTGTAAACTCAGGCTTAGACATCCTTCTCTTGTGTGCTTGGGGAAGCAGGCTCTGGAGAGATAAAAAGGGGAGGCAGAGAGAAGTGCCACAAGATCATGCTGTAATAAACTTTTTAGAGAGAACTTTCAAGAGGTGGATGGAGGTGAACTGCTGCAGTAGGAAGGAATCCCATTGCTGAGACCAAGGAGACGCTGCCCGTTCTGACTCCTGAGCAGTGCCTGTCACTGGAACATTGCTCTGTGATTTTTTTCCTCCTGTGCTGAAGCAATGGATTGTGTGATATGCATTTCGGGATACTGTCATGTCCACTTCATTAGTCTCCTGGATGTGATAGTATCCCAAAACGCTTATCTCATGATGCTTTGCTTACGCACAGGAGGAAATTCACAGAGCGGTGCCACTCAGGAGCTGGCATGGGAAGCATCTCCTTAGTCTCAGCAGCAGAATTCCTTCCTAATGCAGCAGTTCAACTCCATCCACCTTTGCCCAGACTGATCTTCACGATCTGATATACTCCCTTTCCTCCTCCTTTGTGAGTGCAATTTATTATGATGCCTTTTACCCTTTAATAAGAAGTTTTACACTATGATCTTGTGGCGTCTCACTCTCCCTACCCTTTGTATATACTTACTTACTGTACTCATTTTCAGGTCGCTCAGTCTGGTCATGTAATTTCCTCTGTGTCTGCCAGTGGCAGGTGCAGGGGAGAAGAGATAACATTCTGACAATGGCAAGTAAAGCTTGAAGCGGTGGCGTCATCCATAGGCTTCAATGGCCCGTCCTTTGCCTCCACTCCCTCATCTCCCCTGAAGCTGTGCTGGCTAACACAGGGGAGCCAGATCATGTGACCAGATCAGAGCTGCCTGAAAGTAGGTAAGTGTATATAGCATATACCCCAAAAGTCTCAGCAGGCAATATCCCCATAAAATGTATATGTATTTAATGCATGTACTGTCTATGGGAACTCTTATGTTATGATATAGCATAGATTCACTTAAACCAGAACTCCAGGTGCAGGCATCCTTATACCTTCATAAAGGAAAGAAGTTACTCCAGGTCAGATGTGGTACATGAGCAGATTTTCTCTTTACTGTACTATTCATACATTTATATACGCCGGATACTACAACCAGGGATGTACTTCTGGCTGCTGCTGCTATGAGAGCTGCGACATTCATAGTAGGTAGCAGCAGTGGTGTTTATCTACCCTCCCTCTATCCATGCCATTCACAGAAAATTTTGTATAAAATACAAAGCGTTCTGTGAATGGCCAAGGAGATAGGGAGGACGGATAAACAACTTTAACCCTAGGTTCACATCTGTGCGGGTGGTGCCACTGCGGATCCGCACGAAAATCCGCACAGAGAAATGCGGACCCGCGGGCAGGCGTCATTAGTTCTAATGGCACACCGCCTGCACTAGAAAACGCAACCGTACTGGGAACTGAGGTTCCCGTGCGGGCTACATTTTCCAAAGAAGTGCAGGGACAAATTCCCTGCTTGTCACGGGCACGGAAGTCCGTTCAAATTAATGGGCTCTTGTGCTTGTGCAAAACGCGGCCCGTATGGCCGCATAGATGTGAACCGAGGGTAAAGCAGAGCTCTAGTCTCCCCCCAAAAAATTAAGTCAGCAGCTGCAAATACTGTAACTGCTGACTTTTACACAAGGACACTTACCTGTCCAGGGATCCAGTGATGTTCTCACCTAAGCCGATTCTTCAGCTGGCTTCGGGTGCTGGCGCAGGCATCTTAAGTAAGGGAAACCGGCAATTAAGCCTTTGTGGCTTCATAGCTGGATTCTTACTGTGCATGCGTGAAGCATGCTGCACTTTGTAGATGGTCCTGCAGTTTTCTGGGACCTGTAACGTGTCCTGGGAGTCTGTGGGGGGTGGTGGGCCGGCAAACGTCCGTCTCATATTGCCGCGGTACATCTGCCCAGAAATGGGAGCAGGTACTTGTCAAAACCAGGTACCCGCTCCCTCCCTAAAAGTGCCAAATGTAGTGGTGGAGGAGGGGATGCAAACAAGCAGAACTTCCCCTGTTGGGTGAGGTTCCGCTTACAGCCTTCTGTGTATGAGATCCACAGCTCTTATAGCAGCAGGAAATGGAAGTTCAGTGTTGGCTGTAGTGTCTGGCGTATACAAATGTATGCGTAGTACAGTAAACAGGATCTGCTCATGTAGACATCCTCCAGAGATGTACCACACCAATTACAGAGATGAAAAATACAAAAAAAAGTTCAAATAATTTTATCTCCGTAACTTGCACATAGGGAAGCATCTTTTGCGGGTCCCTTCCCCCACAAGTGCTGGTGATGTTGTTAGGCACTAGTACCTGTCATGTGCATGG
The DNA here is from genome assembly GCF_062004578.1 of Staurois parvus. NCBI lineage: Eukaryota > Metazoa > Chordata > Amphibia > Anura > Ranidae > Staurois > Staurois parvus. The sequence goes on from NW_028318458.1 coordinate 1,225,760, forward strand.
AGTATGATTCGGCAGCAATGATTCTCATTACGTTCATGTAGAGTGTGTACAGTCACATCACACACTTGTACATTACTGAGCTTGCCATAGAGGTGAAAGCAAAATCTCCAAACACAACATACCAGTTTGGTTGCATTGGGTGGAAGCAGTCTTTCTCAGCCTTTTTACCCAAGATAAACCCTTAAAATAATTATCAGTTCACAAGAAACCATTACTAAAACCAAATGATTGGTGGTCTGTGGGAAACATGCCCCCCTTACAGTGGTGGTCATAATGTTTTATTTGCTTCCTGTCTGACGTAACTGTTGTCACTGGCATAGTAAGTAGAAATAAATCTCTCTTATGGTGCTTTAGATTGAGTAAAAAAAGAAAAAACTAGTTCCATACCTTCCTCAATTTTTGCAAAACTTAAAAAAAAAAAAAAGTTTTGGCTGGATCCTTTAAAGCTGAGGTCCAGGCAGATATATGTAACCTTTTCTTGAAAAACTTAATAATTAAAGTAAAATAATGGCCTCCCATTGATGTCTGAGCTGCAGCTCTCAATTAGAGGTGTTTTTCCATTTTCTCTTAGTCCCTCTACAAAGTTCTATAAATACCTGTTGATCCTGCCAGTGAGGTCCACCTGATGCAGCTTCCTGTTATGGTGTGGCAACAATGCTGCATTGCTCCTGAATTCAGAGCAGAGTTGTCTTCTCATGTAGACTGTGCCTGCTTGTACTACAGTGAGATGAAAAACATTTGTGTTTTTATCTGCATTGTCACTGCTGATTCACAAGTCTCTAGCTTGTCAGTCAGCACCTACCCATGACCACTGACCTGCCTACTGCTTTCTGGATTGGCAGCACTGCCTCTGTTGTGGAAACTCTGCCACTGTGAGCTGCAGTGCCTGGGACAGAGAGCAACTGAGACACAAATGAAGGAGGATTTAGCTCAGTCAAGGAGAGTGCTTTGTTTACTTTTTCTTGTGCATTGCATAGTAACTGGATTTGGTGCTTGTTTAGACTGTCAGACAGCATCCTTTAGTTGTTAGATCAAATTAATTTTAAACTATTGCTAGGACAAGTGCATCTCAAATTAGCATATCATCAAAAAAATATTTTTTTCAGTAATTCACTTCAAAAAGTGAAACTCCTATATTATATAGATTCATTACACACAGAGTGATATATTTCAGGCATTTCTTTCTTTTAATTTTAATGATTATGGCTTACAGCTAGTGATAACCCAAAATTCTGGATCTCAGAAAATTAGAATATTGTGAAAAAGTTCAATATCTTAGAGTCATGGTGTCACACGTTAATCAGCTAATTAACTCAAATTACCTGTAAAGGGTTCCTGAGCCTTTAAATGGTCTCTCAGTCTGGTTCAGTAGGTTACACAATCATAGGGAAGACTGCTGGCTTGACAGTTGTCCAGAAGACAGTCATTGACACCCTCCACAAGGAGAGTAAGTCACAAATGGTCATTGCTAAAGAAGCTGGCTGTTCAGAGTGTTGTATCCAAGCATATTAATGGAAAGTTGAGTGGAAAGAAAAAGTTTGGTAGAAAACGTTGCACAAGCAACAGGGATAACCGCAGCCTTGAGAGGATTGTGAAGCAAGGGCCATTCAAGAATTTGGGAGATTCACAAGGAGTGGACTACGGCTGGTGTCAGTGCTTCAAGAGCCACCACACACAGACGTATCCAGGACATGGGCCACAACTGTCACATTCCTTGTGTCAAGCCACTCCTGAACCAGAGACAACATCAGAAGCATCTTACCTGGGCTAAGGAGAAAAAGGATTGGACTGTTGCTCAGTGGTCCAAAGTCCTCTTTTTGGATGAAGGTAAATTTTGCATTTAATTTGGAAATCAAGGTCCCGGAGTCTGGAGGAAGAATGGAGAGGCACAGAATCCAAGTTGCATGAGGTCTGGTGTGAAGTTTCCACAGACAGTGATGATTTGGGGAACCATGTCATCTGCTGGTGTTGGTCCACTGTGTTTTATCAAGTCTAAAGTCAGCGCAGCCATCTACCAGTAACTTCTAGAGCACTTAATGCTTCCCTCTGCTAATCAGCTTTATGGAGATGTTGATTTTTTTTCCAGCAGGACTTGGCACCTGCCAACACTGCAAGAAATACCAATACCTGGTTTAATGACCATGGGATTACTGTGCTTGATTGGCCAGCAAACTCGCCTGATCTAAACCCCATAAAGAATCTGTGGGGTATTGTCAAGAGGAAGAGGAGAGATACGAGACCCAACAATGTAGACGAGCTGAAGGCCGCTATCAAAGCAACCTGGGCTTCCATAACACCTTAGCAGTGCCACAAGCTGATCGCCTCCATGCCACATTGATGCAGTAATTCATGCAAACAAAGTACTGAGTGCATACTATACTGTACATGGACATACTTTTCAGTAATGTTTAAACAAAAAAACTTATTCCTGCGCCAAAGCTTTCCAAATAACACTCTAAAAATGCTGCTGTGCCAATCGTGAAAACACAAACAATATAAATATAAATAAACAGCGCAAATTTAGATAATCAATATAATAAATCATTAAAATAAGTGCATAAATTATTCGTGTTTCCCCTTAATAATAAACAAAAACACCCAAAAGTCCATGTGCTGAAGACATAATTAAATTGTAGAAATAAAAAAATAATATAATGAAAGTGCCAACTTCTTTTCTTCAAAAAATATTTTCACCTTCCACCAGTGCACACACCAACATTGAATACACTCACCAGAACTTGGTGAGTAAAAGACCTTTTAAGGAATTTTAGGGATCCTAAACCCTCTTTGGTGCCACGCTAGGGAAAATCTTCACCCTCCGAATAGACTCCACCATCCAACCAAAAGAAAAAAACTCACATAGCATAATATTGTCACACCATAGTAACTTATTCCAAATAGAGATTAAGGCCACTCACATGTTAATCACTTGCTAAAGGCATGTTTATTATGTATAACAGGCTTCAGTTCCAGCAGATATACAACCTTTTCCTTCCAGGACTCTCACATCCACCAAATGTGAGGGTGGATGTGAGAGTCCTGGAATGAAAAGGTTGTATATCTGCTGGAACTGAAGCCTGTTATACATAATAAACATGCCTTTAGCAAGTGATTAACATGTGAGTGGCCTTAATCTCTATTTGGAATAAGTTACTATGGTGTGACAATATTATGCTATGTGAGTTTTTTTCTTTTGGTTGGATGGTGGAGTCTATTCGGAGGGTGAAGATTTTCCCTAGCGTGGCACCAAATAGGGTTTAGGATCCCTAAAATTCCTTAAAAGGTCTTTTACTCACCAAGTTCTGGTGAGTGTATTCAATGTTGGTGTGTGCACTGGTGGAAGGTGAAAATATTTTTTGAAGAAAAGAAGTTGGCACTTTCATTATATTATTTTTTTATTTCTACAATTTACTTATGTCTTCAGCACATGGACTTTTGGGTGTTTTTGTTTATTATTAAGGGGAAACACGAATAATTTATGCACTTATTTTAATGATTTATTATATTGATTAATTATCTAAATTTGCGCTGTTTATTTATATTTATACTTTTCAGTAAACCAACATTTCTCTATTAAAAATCCTTTTTTTATTGGTCTTATGTAATATTCTAATTTTCTGAGATTCTGAATTTTGGGTTTTCTCTAGCTGTAAGCCATAATCATCACAGAAATGCTTGAAATATATCACTGTGTGTGTAATGAATCTATTATGAGTTTCACTTTTTGAATTGAATTACTGAAATAAATTAACTTTTTGATGATATTCTAATTTATTACGATGCACCTGTATAGCTATCTGAAAGCTGTATTTATATTATCTTTCCACTAATCATGCACAACAGATTAAAGAATATCTAAACCCAAAAACTAAAATGTAATATATTACAGCTAGCAGTCCTTACATTTTTATGGCTGCATTTTTTTTCTTTTAGGCTTTTTTTCCAGCATTTTCACTTGGTGATTCTGCCAATAACTTAATTCCTGTCCTAGGAAGACCATGCTCACCTGCTATGTCAGGACAACAGAAACCTCCCCATCTCCTCCGGTCTATAATATAGAGGGGTGGGGTTCTCTAGTCCTCAGAGATAAATGGGAAGTAAGTGACTGGAATGCAGCCCAGAAAGTTACAAGATGAGAAGGTTCTGTGCTGCACACTAGTCATACATATGATGCTAATTTTAAGCAAATTATAGAATCATGGAGCAGAATAACTAATATTTTGGCAGATAAAATGTTTACATATATGTATTTTAAGACTTTAAAGGAAAAGTTCACCTTTTATAATAAAAAAAAAATAATAAATGCACATTTGCAGATAAAAAAAAAATGTGCATTTATTATTTTTTTTTTATACTGGAGCCAGAATACAGGTGGAACATATAACATGTTCCAAATGTGAATTTAGTCTTTAATAAAATGTTTACTTATTCCACTTTTTTTTTACATGTTTTATTCTAAAAATGTCACAACCTCTGATTAGCTTTAGGCTTGTGACTGCATAACTGATTAGATCAGTGGTAGATGACCTCAACACTCTTGCTTTGGAGAAACTACATATCCCATCATGCTTCTAGGAGTCATGCCTGTGGCTGTCAGTCTTGCAGAGCCTCATGGGACTTGTAGTTCCACAACATCTGGAGCACCAAGATTGCTAGCACCTGGATTAGGCAGGCAGGTACTTACAAAATAGTGGATAAATCAGCATGGAAAACATTAGGGACCATGTCAGTCAAAAAGATTCCAGATTAAAGTTCTCTGCAATAGAAGATATTAACGCCTCTAGTGGCCCATGTCTCCACTTCCCCTCCATTCTAGCTCTGTAGTCTTCGTTAGGATCTTCAGCATTTGACACTTCTGGGAATGTCAGATGCCCGCTTTCCTTGTTGTGTGCTGTGGTTACTTCCACTGGCCTCTACATTATTACAGCACCTTTACAGTGACATAGGGGCAGGGATGTATTTACCACAAGGCAAACAAGGCACTTGCCTAGGGCAGCATTTTTCAGGGGGTCAGCATCTTCCCCCAGAAGAAGGGATGAAAGAAGGGACATGTACACCATGGGAACCAGGTGGGATCCAGGAGACGCTGCAGGCTTCTTGATGTTTATGTAGAGCCTGACTCTCGTTTCCAGGGATGTCTGAAGCTTTGAAGTTGAGTATCTATCGCCGGAGGGGGGGGGGGTTTGGATAGTGGAAGGCTCTCCCCTCTCCCGGGTGGGGGGCAGGGGTGTTTTGGGTGTTTTTTTTTCTGTGGGAGGGGAAAGGGGGGGTGTTGGTCAGTGTCCATAGGGGCAGACGATTTTTGTGTTGCCTAGGGCAGCACAAAACCTAAATACACCACTGCATAGGGGTCAAAGGATGGAGCCAAAACACGTGATAACACAGGCATCTGATGCTGCTGACAAAATCTACAATGCTGTAATGGAGGGGGGAGTAGGAGATAGGAGACCCAGGCTGACAAGGAGGTGAGTATAATCCCTTTTCTATTGAGAGGTACTTTGCGCTGGATTTATCTTTTTCAATGACTGTCAGGGTTTGCTTTAGAGTCCATGCAAATGGGTGGTTTGGCTCATATTGCGTACAAACCGAACATTGGTTTGGGAGGCATAGGTTACAATGCTGTAATGGAGTGGGAGTAGGAGATAGGAGTCATACAGCCTAAACACTAGTGCCACTTTGAACAGCATCTAGCCATGTACAGCTGCTGCACACTTCAGCCTATCATTGCTTTTCACAGCCTGTAGCTGTGCCTCCTGGGCACCCACAAATACCTGTTTATCCATTGAATATGAGCCAAACCACCCATAAAGCTAACAGAGCCACATTGAACTCCCACAGGTTGAGAAGCTGAAATTTCCTATGAAAGATGTACAGAACTGTGTACATCAAAATTTAATTATGATTCCATCTGTAGTATAAATATATTTTTATATTTGGATACATTTTTTGGTAATATTTTGCTGTTTTTTTTCCTACATCGATACTGCACAGTGTACTTTTTAATGTAATATTTTATTTTAAATGCTTTTTTGTTTAAAAAAAAAAAATAAAGCAGACGTTTATTTTCTTTTTAAATGTCAAGGGTATGGTCTCCATATTGTTGTGTTATTACCTATGTTTATCTTGTAAACAGCATAACTGCCGGGTTTGTAATATCCATTACACACCTTCCTATGAAACTGTACAAGTCACGCGCACACCTGAGTGTAGCCATTCGTTGTCTCAGGTTTTTATGATCTACTCATGGCCCTCAGACAAACCATAGCGTGTACGTGATGGGTACAGTTGGAGTAGTTGATCTTGTATTTGCAAAATCAATTAATTTCTTAATTTCTATGTAAATGTTTGTTTTTGCTTTTTTTGCAAAGCAGAAAAAATGCAGTTTTGTTATAATAAATGTTTGTTTTGTATTACTATTGGTCTTTTTTGGCTTCTGGTCGACCATCAAATTCCTTCTGTTCTATTCTAAATGTACAGTAGTGCTGTGCAGGAGGGCAGGAAAGGTAGACATACCAGTCTATTGTGATATTATGACACACTGACCAGCCACTTTATTAGGTACACCTACTCAATTGCTTGGTAACACAAATTGCTAATCAGGCAATCACATGGAAGCAACTCAGTGCATTTAGGCATCTAGACGTGGTGAAGACAACTTGCTGAGGTTCAAACCAAACAGAATGGGGAAGAAAAGGGATTTAAGTGACTTTGAATGTGTTATGGTTGTGGGTGCCAGATGGGCTGGTCTGAGTATTTCAAAAACTGCTGATCTACTGGGATTTTCATGCACAACCATCTCTAGGGATTACAGAGAATGGTCCGAAAAAGAGAAAATATCCAGTGAGCGGCAGATGTGTGGACGAAAATGCCTTGTTGGTGTTAGAGGTCAGAGGAGAGTGGGCAGACTAGTTCCAGATGATAGAAAGACAACAGTAACTCATCTTAACCTCCCTAGCAATCTGATTATTTCAGATTTTTGGTGCTAAAAGCGGTACCATTATTTTGCATGGAAATATGTAGTTTTTTATTGTAGGCTGTCATTTTTAGGAATAACTCACTGAAATCTGTCCGAACAAGAGTCTATTAAACATCCCGGGTGGGATAAAATTTGAAACACAAAATCATAAATTATAATTTCATAAATAATCATAAAAAATAATAATATAATAATAATACATTTAATTCAATAATATAATCAAACCAAAAACACTGAAATTTGAAATAGAGCGCCAAGTTTGCACATCGCTGAGCAAAGTCGCAAAATCGTTTTCAGTGTCTGATGACGAATTTCTCCACGAATCATTATCACTCAATTCTGCAAGTGGTTCTGATTTACTATCGCTGTTCTCTAGCCGGTCTAAACCCGCTTTTGACCTAAAGGGACACTTTTTGGACGCCATGCACTTTTCTAAGTTTCCAGGCAGAAAGAACAGTCAAAATGCAGACAGGGGACAGGACAAAGCACTAGGGACAAAATGTATGTGAAATGGGTTGAAACAGCAATGTTTTACTATGTAAAATCGTTTTGAAAAAAATGACATTTTTTTTTAATTTTCAAATTTCCCACCGCCGCTGCCCGTACTTCCCAACGTCACAGGGACCGGAACACAGGAGCCAGATGCCGGCATCAGCCAGAGGAGATGGCCGGGAATGCTGCAGGGGACACATCGTGGGAGCGAAGGACAAGGTAAGTGCTGCAGGGACTCCCTATGCAGTGCCGCATGGTAAGCCCGAGTGTAGCTCGGGGTTACCGCTTTTGGTACTGACATTTTACCCCGAGCTACACTCGGGAATACCGTCAGGTAGGTTGATATGGACCAAAGTCTCTGAGGAATGTCTCCAACATCTTGAATCTATGCCACGGAGAATTAAGGCAAAAGGGGGTCCAGCCCGGTACTATCAAGGTGTACTTAATAAATTGGTTGTTGAGTGTATGATAACACTAAGGGTGCTTCCACACTGCCCCACTGAAAAAATGAGGTAAAAACACATATGCATTTTTGCCATTTTTTCTGGACTCCTGACTCCAATCATGCACCTGTGTGAAACTTGGACATGTGACTCAAAAAACTCACTGCGGGCGCGCTAGAAGTGTACTGGTGTGAAGAGTGCCATAGTATTTCAAAGGATGCATTTTTCTTCTGCCTATTTTTTTACCATCAAAAAGGGATCGACATGCAAGGGCCCTAACGCTGGGACATTATGCTGTTGGAAAGTCAGCATGACAAGTTCAGTTGTTCATGTAATATTTATCCTTCAGCTTGTAAAAGAACAATGCTTATAGCAGGCTCTTACAAAGCATTTGCAAAGCTTTCAGCCAGTTTGAAGCCAATTTGTTGACGCCTTTAAAATGCCCTCTAACCCTTTTACTGGCATCAATGTATGCAGTATGTCAGTGGCCCCCCACGCGTACCTCTGCCATCTTTCTCTGGCTCAGCACACCCATTGGCGAATCTGGGATTGGCATGGCGGGGTGCTGTTTGTTGGCTGATCTCCCCTTCCTGTTAATGACTCAGATGCAGCATGTAATATGTCACTTCTGAGTCCTGGTGTTACTTTCCCCATTACTGCCTGGGAAAGAAACTAATGCAGTATGATTTGCACTCCATTAGTTTCATTGGAGGATAGGTGAGACCTTAGATGTATCCCTAATGCAGGCCATAGACGGGGCGAAAACCGGACGTTTTTTTATTAAAAAAATGAAAAATCGGCTGTTCGTTCAGCCAACGTTACCACCAATGGTGGAAAAATCGGCTGATTTTCGTCCCATCTACGGCCGGCATTTAATTACTTCTGTCCCCTGCAGAGAGCTCTGGTATTATATTTGACATGAAAAAGTATTGCAGTTGCAACAGTTATCCATTTGTATCCATTTCAGATACAGATGTTTTTATTCGGATACAAATGGATACATTGTTGCAACTGCAAGACTTTTCATATAAAATATAATAGCGGACTGGAATTCTACTTCTTTTTTCTTCTTTTTCTTTTACTTCATTTTCTTTTTCTTCTTTTTTTACTTTTTCTTCTTCTTTTTCTTTTTCTTCTTTTTCTTATTCTTCTTTTTCTTTTTTTTATTCTTCTTTTCTTTTTCTTTTTCTTCTTTTCCTTATTCTTCTTCTTCTTTTTCTTTTTTTTATTCTTCTTCTGCTTTTTCTTCTTCTTCTTGCAGGTCACGGCTCATGCGCCGATTTTTTATCGGTAAAACGATCGGCCGATTTGCCCATCATTGCTGGGAAAATCGTCCGATTGTCAAAATCGGCCGCAAATTCTCCAATTTGACCGATAAAAAAAATGTTCCAAAACCCCGAAAAACGGCTGACCAATTAACCCACTACGGTGCGAAAATCGGCCGTTTTTTTTTTTTTCGGCTGAGAAATCGGCCGATTTTCGACCCGTCTATGGCCTGCATTACTCATTCAAATAGTGGTTGAAGTATCTGGGAGCTTGCCTTATCTTAACCACTTGAGCTCCTGAGGATTTACCCCCCTTAATGACCAGGCCTCTTTTTGCTACTCGGCGCTGCACTAATTCAACTGATAATTGCGCGGTCATGCAATGCTGCACCCAAACGAAATTTACGTCCTTTTTTTCACACAAATAGAGCTTTCTTTCGGTGTAATTTGATCATCTGTGCGCTTTTTATTTTTCACGCTATAAACAAAAAAAGACCAAAAATTTTGAAGTAAAACAATATTTTTTACTTTTCAGCTATAAAAAATATATAGTAAACTCAAAGTTGGTTATACATTTAGGCCAAAATGTATTCTGCTACATGTTTTTGGTAAAAAAAAATCCCAATAAGTGTATATTGATTGCTTTGTGTGGAAGTTATAGCGTCTACAAACTATGGTATAAATACTGCAATTTACGCCATTTTTCTGCTATACAGCGCTGCGCTAGTTTAACGGACAATTGCGCGGTCATGCAATACGGTACATGAATGAAATTTACATCCTTTTTTCCCCACAAATTGAGCTTTCTTTCAGTGGTATTTGATCACCTGTGCGGTTTTTATTTTTTGCGCTATAAAAAAAAAAAGGCTGATAATTTTCAGGAAAAAAAACAATATTTTGGACTTTTTGCTATAAAACATGTCCAGTAAAAAAAAATGCAAAAATCAAATTTAGTCATAAATTTCTGCCAAAATACATTCTGCGACATGTCTTTGGTAAAAGAAAACCCAATACGTGTAAATTAATTGGTTTACGTGAAAGTTATAGCGTTTACAAATGGCGGGAAAGATACTGGGATTTTTAGGTTTTTTTTATACTAATAATGACGGCGATCAGCGACATATGGCGGCGATCAGTGACTTATGGCGGGACTGCGGGACTGTGGCGGACATTTTGACACTGGGGGGGAACTGACTTGGGGTCACTGACATCCCCAGTGACACCAATACAGTGATCAGTGAAAAAACCCCCACTGATACTGTACTAATGTCACTGGGGAGGAAGGGGTTAACATATTTAGAGTTTACTGTGTAAGGGGAGTGTTTTACTAGGGGGCGGGGGTGTGTGCTGGACGGGGGGAGGGGGGAGCTGATCGAGGGAGAGAAATTCTTCAGCTTGTCGGGGAACTGTCCCTAACTACCTCACCGACCTGATTCCCAGGTACCACCCAACCCGTACCCTTCGCTCTTCACAGGACCTCCTTCTATCTTGCTCCCTGGTCTCCTCCTCCCACGCACGACTGCAAGACTTCTCCAGGTCCTCCCCTATCCTCTGGAACTCACTACCCCAATCCATCAGACTGTCACCTTCCCTCCTCACCTTCAGGCGCTCCCTGAAAACCCACCTCTTCAGGGAAGCCTACCCCACCCTCACCTAACAGCCGCTGCCCTTCCCTCCTCCTACCACTCCATCCCCCACAGCCGTTTCCTCCTGTACCTCTACCCCCTCCCTCCTAGATTGTAAGCTCGAAAGAGTAGGGCCCTCTTACCCCTTGTGTACTGTTTGATGTTACTGTTCTGTTTCATGTATTGTCCCCCCTCTATTGTACAGCGCTGAGCAAACCCTTTGGCGCTATATAAACTCGATAAATAAATAAACTGTCACAGAGCAGGGCTGTGTGTAAACAATGCAGCTCTGCTCTGTTTCAGTGATAACAGCTCATCGCGGGAAAACGGCCGGTAAAAACCGGCCGTGACCCGGCAGCGGACACCCGCGGGACAGACAGGGCGGGCGCACGCCTCACGCGCGCCCCCTACCTGTTTTGCGGAGGTCCGTTTTAAAACGTCGTTTTGCCTACGAGCGCCGCCCTGCCGCCGTTTATAGGCGGTGGCTGGGCGACAAGTGGTTAAAGGTGGCTTCCATATCCAGAAAATCCCCCCACCATAGGCCCATGCAGCCACCTGGCCAGGGTTGTCAGGAAGGCGCCCTTGTTCTCACCATGTGGACAAGGTGCTTTGCCCGGACAAATTACCACCCACGTTGAGAGAATGTGGCCTGGTATGTGTAGGAATATTGTAATATATATACAGTCAGGTCCATAAATATTGGGACATTAACACAATTCTAACATTTTTGATACACCACCACAATGGATTTGAAATGAAACGAACAAGATGTGCTTTAACTGCAGACTGTCAGCTTTAATTTGAGGGTATTTACATGAACGGTGTAGGAATTACAACAGTTTGCATATGTGCCTCCCACTTGCTAAGGGATCAAAAGTAATGGGACAGAATAATAATCATAAATCAAACTTTCACTTTTTAATACTTGGTTGCAAATCCTTTGCAGTCAATTACAGCCTGAAGTCTGGAACGCATAGACATCACCAGACGCTGGGTTTCACCCCTGGTGATGCTCTGCCAGACCTCTACTGCAACTGTCTTCAGTTCCTGCTTGTTCTTGGGGCGTTTTCCCTTCAGTTTTGTCTTTAGCAAGTGAAATGCATGCTCAATCGGATTCAGGTCAGGTGATGGACTTGGCCATTGCATAACATTCCACTTCTTTCCCTTAAAAAACTCTTTGGTTGCTTTTGGAGTATGCTTTGGGTCATTGTCCATCTGCACTGTGAAGCGGCGTCCAATGAGTTCTGAAGCATTTGGCAGAATCTGAGCAGATAATATTGCCCGAAACACTTCAGAATTCATCCTGCTGCTTTTGTCAGCAGTCACATCATCAATAAATACAAGAGAACCAGTTCCATTGGCAGCCATACATGCCCACGCCATGACACTACCACCACCATGCTTCACTGATGAGGTGGTATGCTTAGGATCAGGAGCAGTTCCTTTCCTTCTCCATACTCTTCTCTTCCCATCACTCTGGTACAAGTTGATCTCGGTCTCATCTGTCCATAGGATGTTGTTCCAGAACTGTGAAGGCTTTTTTAGATGTCGTTTGGCAAACTCTAATCTGGCCTTCCTGTTTTTGAGGCTCACCAATGGTTTACATCTTGTGGTGAACCCTCTGTATTCACTCTGGTGAAGTCTTCTCTTGATTGTTGACTTTGACACACCTACACCTACCTCCTGGAGAGTGTTCTTGATCTGGCCAACTGTTGTGAAGGGTGTTTTCTTCACCAGGGAAAGAATTCTTTGGTCATCCACCACAGTTGTTTTCCGCGGTCTTCCGGGTCTTTTGGTGTTGCTGAGCTCACCGGTGCGTTCCTTCTTTTTAAGAATGTTCCAAACAGTTGTTTTGGCCATGCCTAATGTTTTTGCTATCTCTCTGATGGGTTTGTTTTGTTTTTTCAGCCTAATGATGGCTTGCTTCACTGATAGTGACAGCTCTTTGGATCTCATCTTGAGAGTTGACAGCAACAGATTCCAAATGCAAATAGCACACTTGAAATGAATTCTGGACCTATTATCTGCTCATTGTAATTGGGATAATGAGGAAATAACACATACCTGGCTATGGAACAGCTGAGAAGCCAATTGTCCCATTACTTTTGGTCCCTTAACAAGTGGAAGGCACATATGCAAACTGTTGTAATTCCTACACCGTTCACCTGATTTGGATGTAAATACCCTCAAATTAAAGCTGACAGTCTGCAGTTAAGGCACATCTTGTTCGTTTCATTTCAAATCTATTGTGGTGGTGTATAGAGCCAAAAAAGTTAGAATTGTGTCGATGTCCCAATATTTGTGGACCTGACTATATATATAGAGAGAGAGAAAGAGATTGAAACACATACTGTTCATTTTGGGACAGGCCAGTGACAAGACCAATTTACACATCAAAAGAGCTCTTTTCTATGTTACTTTTATGCAAGGTCACCCTGGTATTTGGGGAATAGCCTGTTTATCTTCAAAGGGTACATTGTTTACATGTTTAAGGATGATAAAGAATGTGATTTGACCATACAGGAAGTATTTATTGATGGTAATTAGGGATTTGGTGAAAGGATGACTTGTGTACCTGGTAAACACTATAGTGACAATAATTGTTATTTATAGCAATGACAAGTGAAGTCTTTCATGTAAGATCAAAAGTGTTTTGTCAGCCAATCAGAAACCCCTCCAGTAAACTGTATTTCAAGGGAAGTTATTTTGGCTGGGAGAGAAGATTCTTCCTGTCATTAATGTGGGAGCACAGGTATGGAGGAGTGTCTTCCTGTCATTAATGTGGGAGCACAGGCATGGAGGAGTGTCTTCCTGTCATTAAAGTGGGAGCACAGGTACGGAGGAGTGTCTTTGTGTCATTAATGTGGGAGCACAGGTATGGAGGAGTGTCTTCCTGTCATTAATGTGGGAGCACAGGTACGGAGGAGTGTCTTCCTGTCATTAATGTGGGAGCACAGGTATGGAGGAGTGTCTTCCTGTCATTAATGTGGGAGCACAGGCATGGAGGAGTGTCTTCCTGTCATTAATGTGGGAGCACAGGTACGGAGGAGTGTCTTCCTGTCATTAATGTGGGAGCACAGGCATGGAGGAGTGTCTTCCTGTCATTAATGTGGGAGCACAGGCATGGAGGAGTGTCTTCCTGTCATTAATGTGGGAGCACGGGCATGGAGGAGTTTCTTCGTGTCATTAATGTGGGAGCACAGGTATGGAGGAGTGTCTTCCTGTCATTAATGTGGGAGCACAGGTATGGAGGAGTGTCTTCCTGTCATTAATGTGGGAGCACAGGTACGGAGGAGTGTCTTCCTGTCATTAATGTGGGAGCACAGGCATGGAGGAGTGTCTTCCTGTCATTAATGTGGGAGCACGGGCATGGAGGAGTTTCTTCGTGTCATTAATGTGGGAGCACAGGTATGGAGGAGTGTCTTCCTGTCATTAATGTGGGAGCACAGGTACGGAGGAGTGTCTTCCTGTCATTAATGTGGGAGCTCGGGCATGGAGGAGTGTCTTCCTGTCATTAATGTGGGAGCACGGGCATGGAGGAGTTTCTTCGTGTCATTAATGTGGGAGCAAAGGTATGGAGGAGTGTCTTCCTGTCATTAATGTGGGAGCACAGGTACGGAGGAGTGTCTTCCTGTCATTAATGTGGGAGCACAGGTACGGAGGAGTGTCTTCCTGTCATTAATGTGGGAGCACAGGTACGGAGGAGTGTCTTCCTGTCATTAATGTGGGAGCACAGGTACGGAGGAGTGTCTTCCTGTCATTAATGTGGGAGCACAGGCATGGAGGAGTGTCTTCCTGTCATTAATGTGGGAGCACAGGTACGGAGGAGTGTCTTCCTGTCATTAATGTGGGAGCACAGGTACGGAGGAGTGTCTTCCTGTCATTAATGTGGGAGCACAGGTACGGAGGAGTGTCTTCCTGTCATTAATGTGGGAGCACAGGTACGGAGGAGTGTCTTCCTGTCATTAATGTGGGAGCACAGGTACGGAGGAGTGTCTTCCTGTCATTAATGTGGGAGCACAGGCATGGAGGAGTGTCTTCCTGTCATTAATGTGGTTGCACAGGTATAGATAAGTATCTTAAATTAGACTTTGAGGGTTGTTGTTCATTGTAATATTTACAAGTATTCAGCTGGATTTCTGTTATCTTTAACAAATATCTTTTTCCAATTAAATGCATCTCTCTGGAATAGAACTGTTGGACTAGTTGTTGTGGGAAAAGTACATTTAGAAATATACACAGGTCATACATCCTCCTTCATTGATATAAGACAACAGTATGGGCAGCACAGTGGCTAAATCAGGGGTGTCCAAACTTTTTTCAAAGAGGGCCAGATTGGATGAAGTGAACATGGTGGAGGGCCGAACATTTTTCCGAACATTCTTTCAACCATTACAATGAAACGCAAATAAATTATTTTATGCCAAGTTAATTGCAAACTACATACTTTTCATTTCATAACATTAAGATCATCTGACAGCTGAGTTTTCACAATGTATTGAAAATAAATTAAAAAAAAACTTACCTGCACTAATGTGAAGGGTGAAAAAGGTAGCTGGAGCTGAAGTCTCTGCTCGGCAGCCGGGAGGGGAAGAGAAATACACTTCACGCTGGAAGCCCGGCCCTGACGTCACCGCCCTCTGTCGCTCCCAGCGCGGCGCAGTCACGCATGCGCACTGCTCTCAAGCAGAAGACTGTCTGCCACAGAAGGGAGGGCCGTGCAACAGCCACTTTTACACAGACCAGGGAGAACGCGCCGCAGTCAGGCATGCGCACTGCCCTCTGCTCTCAAGCAGAAGACTGTCTGCCATAGAAGGGAGGGCCGTGGGAGGGCCACATTACACAGAGCAGGGAGGACTGTTGGAGGGCCGTATTAAACCGACCCCCGGGCCGTAAATGGCCCGCGGGCAGGATTTTGGACATGCCTGGGCTAAATGGTTAGCACTTCCGCCTGGCAGTATTAGGCTTGTTGGTCTGAATCACAGCCACAGCACCACCTGCCTGGAGTTTGCATGTTCTCCCTGTGCCTGTGTGGGTTTCCTCCGGGTACTCTGGTTTCCTCCCACACTCCAAAGACATGCTGGTAGATGAATTGGCTCCTGTCTAAATTGGCCCTAGTATGTGTATGTATGGATGTGAGATAGGGACCTTAGATTGTATGCCCCTTGAGGGTTAGGGACTGACAGCGCTATATAAGTACCTGAAATAAATAGTATGGTTCAGGAGGAAGGGGAAAACATTCATTCCTCCTTTCCTGACCAGCCACGCTGAATGCTTGGATAAGAGTCTTGTATGGATTTTCGGGGGGATGTCATGCTTTTTTTTCCTTTCTTTTTTGTGTGGGGTCCCCCCCCTAAAATTCATGTGTGTAGTTTGGGGGAACCCACACTTGTTTTTAATAGTAGAAAAACTATAGTGCCAGGTTGAAGTGTTATAAAATGTGTTCTGTTCCTCAGGAGTACATGTAGTACTTTGTCTTTTTCCTATGTGCCGGCCAAGGCCAGGTGTGGGGTCAGACAGCGAACCCCCCTCCCTGAGCAGCTACCATGGGGATGGGTGCTTTGACAGACAGAACTTTTCTCCATCCTCCAGCCCACTTGTCTGGAACATTTTAGCTGACTCTTCCTTCTACCCCCTACTTTGACCGTGAGATGCTTGTACCAGGCAAGTGCATGGAGGTTGAGAAAAGTAGCTTTGGTCAAACCAGCCATTCTCTTGCTGTGTTATCGGACGGCCGTGTAGGGAGGAAGGTTGTCCTGTCTGACCTGACAGCTATACTTAGGCAGTCCATAGTGCGAATTTCTTTCCTGCAACCTCAGATGGCAGGAAATAATTTTGCACAATTCCCCCATCAACATAGACCACGCTGACAGGGGAATCCCTCCTGCCGAGCAATTGTCTTCTTCTGGCAGGGGTTGGGGGAAGCTGTCCCCACCAGGAGAAGGCAGTAATTATTGCTAGCAGCTATAGCAGATAATTGCAAGCAAATCCAGCAGGTTGGTTGTACCCAAGTTGATCGATCCTTCAACTTGCTACATTCGCCCTACCTACACATGGTTCCTGTTGAACCGGCCAAGATTTGAGCTGTCTATTGCTGGCCTTAGAGAGCACCTAGGAAGATGGGACAAAGGTCTACACAGGGGCAGACTGACAACTCATGGGGCCTCCGTGCAATAGGGGATCATGGGGCCCCTGTGTTTGCCCAAACTCAAAAAAGCCTATGAAAAAGGTACCAGGGGCATCTCATGGGGCCCCCTACTGACCCCGGGCCCTCGGGCAGTGCCCGGGTTTCCAAATGGTTAGTCTGCCCCTCGATCTACATGTGCTTTCACCCATGGGCAACAGGACACATTCATAAAAAAAGGAAGGGACGCTTCTTCTTCAACCAAATAGCTATACAAAGTCTGAGTGAGCCTGCCAGGCAGTGGTCATCTACCTATGAACTAATGGGGGCCTCAAATGCAGCTCTTGACATCACCACAGGGCCACACATAATGTTCACTATATATAATGCTTGAGAGGACTGTCGGGAACTGCAGAAACATTTTTGGCAGGGGATAGGCTACAGAAGACAATACAAAACTGGAAACGTGTTGGAGATAAAGACAGTCTAAATTCAGACTGCCATTGTAAGTTACCCACGGATCCCGGTCCTTTAAAAAATTTAGTACGGGTGTCATTCAAAATGGAATTAGTCTTCTACTGTACTGTACTCTCCAAAATCGTTGGTGTCGGTTATTGTCATTCAAAATGGAATTAGTCTTCCAGTGTACCGTACTCTCCAAAATCGTTGGTGTCAGTTATTGTCATTCAAAATGGAATTAGTCTTCTACTGTACCGCACTCTCCAAAATCGTTGGTGTCAGTTATTGTCATTCAAAATGGAATTAGTCTTCTACTGTACCGTACTCTCCAAAATCGTTGGTGTCAGTTATTGTCATTCAAAATAGAATTAGTCTGCTTGTGTACCATAGTCCCCTAAATTGTTGTAGTGGGAGAAATAGTGCCCCGTTGTTGGTGTCAGTGGGAGGAATAGTGTCCCATTGTTGGTGTCAGTAAGAGGAATAGTGCCTTGTTGTTGATGTCAGTAACAGAAATTATGTCCCATTGTTGGTGTCAGTGGGAGGAATAGTGCCCCGTTGTTGGAGTCAGTGGGAGGAATAGTGTCCCATTGTTGGTGTCAGTAAGAGGAATTGTTGGTGTCAGTGGGAGGAATAGTGTCCCATTGTTGGTGTCAGTAAGAGGAATTGTTGGTGTCAGTGGGAGGAATAGTGCCCCGTTGTTGGAGTCAGTGGGAGGAATAGTGTCCTATTGTTGGTGTCAGTAAGAGGAATTGTTGGTGTCAGTGGGAGGAATAGTGTCCTATTGTTGGTGTCAGTAAGAGGAATTGTTGGTGTCAGTGGGAGGAATAGTGCCCCGTTGTTGGAGTCAGTGGAAGGAATAATGTCCCAATGTTGGTGTCAGTAAGAGGAATTGTTGGTGTCAGTGAAAGGAATAGTGCCCTGTTGCTGATGTCTGTAACAGAAATGATGTCCCATTGTTGGTGTCAGTGTGAGGAATAGTGCCCTGTTGTTGATGTCAGTAACAGAAATGATGTCCCATTGTTGGTGTCAGTGAGAGAAATAGTGCCGTTGTTGATGTCAGTCACATAAATTATGTTCCATTGGTGGTGTCAGTGGGAGGAATTGTGCCCCAATGGCCGAATAAGGGCAAACAATGGGTTTGGAGACAACTGTACTAAATGATTTCCCTTGAGAGATACAGGAGGCTGTCCTAGAGCAACTGCATTGGGAAGGCTAAAATTCTGTCTTGGAAAGAAAGAGATGTTGGTCTTCAGAAACTAACTGTTCTAGAGAAAGACCATAGAGTTGTTATAAACCTTTCAATGCCCAATTTATATACACAAAGCTTACAAGAATTTGTATTGCATGTTACCAGCAGAGATTGCAAAGCCTCATATAAGCCAGTTTCCGTAGTGTAGTGGTTATCACGTTCGCCTCACACGCGAAAGGTCCCCGGTTCGAAACCGGGCGGAAACATGTGAACTTTTTTGCTTTCTACAATAAACTATTTTATTGCATTACAATGTAATATTACAATACGATATTAAATAAATGTGTCTTTGTGTTTTTGTTGTACCGTAATGTTACTATGTTACTGCATTACATGTATTGCACAAGTGTTTGGGGTTTTTTTTTAACAGAGCTGTGATTACTTGCAGTACATCAGGTTCAGATACGATAGAAAAAGCTACTTTATAATGGATTTTATCTTCCATAAAATAGGTCATCTAATTGCATTGCATGTTCTTGTACAGAAAGCAATTCAAATACCAATGATACTGAAACTAGTGACTATATATAGTTTATCATTACATAACGCAGCGGAACGCTCATGTGCAGGTTCCCTGGTGGTCTAGTGGTTAGGATTCGGCGCTCTCACCGCCGCGGCCCGGGTTCGATTCCCGGTCAGGGAATAACATCTTTTTCTACTTTTAATTTTATATTTTTTCTGATAGCCATGAACTTAACATGAAACAAACAAGTACATTGAACTGACTTTTACATATTTATTTACAGCTATTGCAAGTGAATATGTAAAGAAAACATGCTTTTAATTCCATGTTTAAATGTGACATATTAGATTTTTCATGTAAGTTTTACATATAACAAATTATAATTATCTCTCTTGTAAAAAAAAAAAGCGTACACAGCCTGCAGAACTGTTATTTATATATTATTATCTTAAAACATGCTGTAACTTTTCCCTGCGAATGCATTTTTTCATTGAAGAATTTAGATTCCTCATATTTGTTATGTTAACTTCTTGCCGACCAGCCACTGTAGAAATACGGTGGCAGGTCAGCACGGCTGGGCAAAACCACGTTTTAAAACGTGCGTTTGCAAAACAGGTAGGGGGCGCGCCCAAGGCGCATGCCTGCCCTCCCTGTCCTGCCGATCGCGGCCGCGGGTGTTAGACGGCCGGTCATTACCTACTGTGTCCGGCGATTAGTGGCAATCACTGACAGAGGACAGCTGTATTGTTTACACTGCAGCTGTGCTTTCTGTCAGTCCTCTGTCAGCTCCTGACATGCTGATCCGGAGAGAAGAGTTTATCTCTCCGGATCAGCGTGTCCCCCGTGCAGTACACACCCCCGCCCCCTAGTAAAACACTCCCCTCACACAGTTAACCCTTTCAGTAAATAAAAGAGTTAACTCCTTTCTCCCCAGTGCCATTAGTACAGTGTCAGCGTTTTTTTTTTTGCACTGATCACTGTATTGGTGTCACTGGGGATGTCAGGGAATCCAAGTCAGTTCCCCCCCAGGGTCAAAATGTCCGCCGCAGTCCCGCAGTCCTGCCATAAGTCGCTGATCACTGCCATAAGTCACTGATCGCCGCCGTAAGTTGCTGATCGCCGCCATTATTAGTATAAAAAAAACCTTAAAAATCCCAGTATCTTTCCCGCCATTTGTAAACGCTATAACTTTCACGTAAACCAATTAATTTACATGTATTGGGGGTTTTTTTAGCAAAGACATGTCGCAGAATGCATTTTGGCAGAAATTTATGAATAAATTTGATTTTTACATTTTTTTTTTTTACTGGACAAGTTTTATAGCAAAAAGTCCAAAATATTGTTTTTTTTCCTCAAAATTGTCAGCCTTTTTTTTTATAGTGCGATCAAATACCACTGAAAGGAAGCTCAATTTGTGGAAAGAAAAGGATGTAAATTTCATTTATGTACCGTATTGCATGACCGCGCAATTGTCTGTTAAACTAGCACAGCGCTGTCTAGCAAAAAAATGGTGTAAATTGCAGTATCTATACCATAGTTTGTAGACGCTATAACTTTCACACAAAGCAATCAATATACACTTATTGGGATTTTTGTTACCAAAAACATGTAGCAGAATACATTTTGGCCTAAATTTATAACCAACTTTGAGTTTATTATATATTTTTTATAGCTGAAAGTAAAAAATATTGTTTTTCTTCAAAGTTTTTGGTCTTTTTTTGTTTATAGCGTGAAAAATAAAAAGCGCACAGGTGATCAAATACCACCGAAAGAAAGCTTTATTTGTGTGAAAAAAAGGACGTAAATTTCATTTGGGTACAGCATTGCATGACCGCGCAATTATCAGTTGAATTAGTGCAGCGACGAGTAGCAAAAAGAGGCCTGGTCATTAAGGGGGGTAAATCCTCAAGAGGGCAAGTGGTTAAAGCCATTCTCCTTCAGAATTCATTTTGTATCTTCTGCATTTGTTTCATATATTCTTTGACACGGGTGGATTAAAAAAATTTGAAAGTTTTTCAAGAAGATTGTTATACATTAGTTCTCCATTTTGGTATTTCAGGGTGGATTTGTTATTCATATATTGAAACTATTCGGAAGGATTCAATATTTTTGGATATAAAGGAATAAATAATGCAAAATTTGTCTGCCCAAAATTTTATAAACCTAAGAATTGCATTAGAGCAGCCTTTCTCAATGAGGGTGCCTTGGGGTTTCTACAGGGGTGCTTTGGGGTTTCTACAGGGGTGCCTTGGCAAAATGTCTAAAAATTGCCCAAAACTTGTATACAAGCCAGCAGGTGGAACATCGCTTCTCGGCCTTTTGGCTAAGATCAAGTGTAGTATCTGTTCTTATCAGTGTCCAGTGGGGGTGCTCCCGGCCATTCTAGCTTTGCGGGGATGGCTGTTGTATAGTACCCTCACTGGTATGATGGGGGTCTGGAAGGCTAGTACCGGGGGGACAGAAAGCGTGGTGCCCACAAGTAGAAGCTGGGGCCCGTGAGTAATTCCCCCAAGAAGACCGGAAGGACCCAGTACCTCCTGATTTGGACGGATCTACCTTGTCTGGCCAGGGGTCGGGAAGGCAGAAAGTCCGCAAACCAGTGCCCCCTGAGTAGACGCCCTCAGGGGTGCCACTAGTAACACCTGGGTGTGGGACCCCACAGTGTGAAGATGGCACAAGGTCACTGTGTTTTCACTCTTTTTGCACAAGCATTCTTAGGACCAGGCCTTTTGGCTAGGACCAGGGCAATTTTTGCTACAGGCCTCAGGGCCTGGTCTGTGCACAATTTGGCACGGCCACTTTTTTATTTTCTATTTATTTAATTTATTATCACTCCCACGTTTTGTCACTTTTTCTTACTTTTGTGTGTGTTTTTCACAAGATGGAGGGTGTGGGTCCTCGGGCCTGCCCTGAAGTCTAGGGGGAGGATGTGTGGCCTTTTGGTTCCTTCCTCCCCTGATCCCTAGGGGGTTTTCTCTTCGGAAGAGCCCCCTGACCAAGTACTGGGTGTCTGGCTTCGGCTGGACACAAGGAACGGTGGTCCACCAGGCCTTTTGGCCAGGAGGACCAAATGGGAACCTTGTCCCTGTCAGGAGCTTCGTGCCCCGGGGGATCAGGGTAGCGGTCCAGCCCCTTTAGGGGTAGGACAAAAGCACACCCCTAAGTGCACTTTTTCATGTGGTGTTTTGCACTTGCACTTTTTTTGTGAACACTTACGGGTTTTCTCGTTATAGTTGCTCATTTGCGGACTTAAAAAAAAAAAAAAAAAAAAGCCTGCCTGTTAGTGGCACAAAGTCACAACTTTTTATTGTGCACCAATACGACCTTCTAGCCACCGGCATCCTGACAACCAATGAGATCATCAGTTGATAAGGAGGATGGCAGTTACCTGCACACCCCTCTCCATCAGTGTTGGGGTCACATTAGCTCAGTGATGGAGAAAAATGGAGGGAGAAGAGAAACACTGGAATACTAGTCAGTACCAGTGTGCAAAAGTGTATTGCTTGGGAAGAATAAATCACCTCTAATGTTGGGTGTCCAACATGTGTGTGCATGCTGCTGAGTTATATAAAACTATTAGAATAGTTTTTCACATTTTAGAATGGGGTGCCTCAAGACTCTCCATATTTTTAAGGGGTGACTCAAGACTGTTCATATTTTTAAGGGGTGACTCAAGACTGTTCATATTTTTAAGGGGTGCCTCAAGACTGTCTATATTTTTAAGGGGTGATTCAAGACTGTTCATATTTTTAAGGGGTGCCTCAAGACTGTCCATATTTTTAAGGGGTGCCTCAAGACTGTCTATATTTTTAAGGGGTGACTCGGGACTGTCCATAATTTTAAGGGTGCCTTGACTGAAAAACGGTTGAGAAACGCTGCATTAGACTGTGGAACTGAACTGACTGTAACAATTACAAACAATATAAATCACAAATTTACTTGAATCTGAATTATCAAACAAATTTGAAAATTGAATTTCCCAATGGGCCCAAACCACTATCGCATCATGCAACGTTATCCAAATAAAATGGATCAAATCAATGCATTTGTTAATTTCATTATAACTTTTTTTGTATTCGTGACATTCGTTACTATGTCCATTCAGAGATTCGTAAACATCAAACTCTCCAAAAATTACATGTCCGGAAAAAGATATAACGAAATGCAAATGTCTAATTATCTTTATACGTTTCTAAAAAAATATTTCGCAACCAGCTAAGCTCACTCATAGATGGACAGAAAAAATACTTCCAATACATTCTACCATAGAGACATATTTAATATTGTAATTGTCAGATACAATTCCAGTAGTGAATTAATAACTGAATCAATAAAATAATGCATTAAAAAAATAATTGATAGACTTTTTCACATTTTGTCTAATTGTCAGTCTATAACAAAACACCTGACCAGGTTACAAAAGTTTTATGTCCTTAAAATACAATTTAAAGAAAAAAAAAGATTTAGGTAGGCAAATTAGTAAACTGATATGCCAATCTGTCCCCTTTTAATAATTGAGATGATTAAAGTAATAGTGAATTTGGGTGCTGCTGCTATCTGTAGGCTAATAGTAGAAAAAATATATATATCAATGTAAAAAAACATATGTAGAACAAAGTTCAACATAGCCGAGGCTGTCCCTAAAAATCGTGCTGGTCAGTAACAGCAGGGAAAGCTTTACAATGTACGAAAAGGGGCCCTGTGAGGGACCGCCTGGCGGTACCACTGAATAGACGCCCCCAGCACACGGAATCTAAGTCCCAGAGTGCTTGTTCACCAGGGCCCCTGATGGTGGGGATGGACTTGGAGCACCCCGAGACCAGGTTGTGGCTACTGGGTACGTCCATCAGTGGTAGTGGTATGCGCCGAGGGCTCCCACAGGAAAGAGTCTGATATGAGGAGGTCTGAAGACCCCATTGCGAGGGATGGATGGATGAGCAAGGTCAGACAGGCCGGGTCGGTAACAGAGAGGACGGTATGCTACAAGGCAGCGGGCAGAGAATAGTCGGGTCACACGCCAGGTCAGCAACAGCAGGTCAGATCCAATAGGGGGCATCCAGGAGAGAGGTCAGGCAAAGCAAGGGTCAGGACAGGAGAATATAGCAAGGTCAGGTACAATCCGGGTCAAAAACTTACAGGGCACAGGTTCGCAGGATACAGGATGCAGGTAAGACCAGAAGGCACTGAATGACAGCTCAGGGCCATTTAAATATCCCGCCCTGAGCTGCCATTGGTGCCCATGCACGAACTCGAACTCGAACGCCGCGGCCGGCCCGGACCTAGTGCCCATGTCCCTGCATAGGGCGGCGCACTGCGCCTGCGCCGGGACCATCGCTGCGGGGATCGTGGAGATCCCTGACAGGCTCTATCCAGCTGTACTTTTTATGTTTTAGTGTTCAGCTTCCTATTAGGGGTTAGCCAAACTGCCCTGGGTTCTATTCAAGCAGGGTTTGGCAAAATTCAAAGTTGAGATGCGGCACCCAAACCTCTTCTAAATCAGTGGGAGCCAATTCAGGGCCTGATCTAGCCTGTCTGATGTGGGGGTTCAGTAAAAATGTAAGGGGGGCAGAGGATCAGAAGTCAGCAGGGCTGAGGACACAGAGGTCAATGCTGACAGAGTAGAGGTCAATGCTGACAGAGTCACTGCTGGCAGGGCAAAGGACAGGGGTCACTGCTGGCAGGGCAGAGGACAGGGGTCACTGCTGGCAGGGCAGAGGACAGGGGTCACTGCTGGCAGGGCAGAGGAAAGGGGTCACTGCTGGCAGGGAAAAGGACGGGGGTCACTGCTGGCAGGGCAGAGGACAGGGGTCACTGCTGGCAGGGCAGAGGACATGGGTCACTGCTGGCAGGGCAGAGGAAAGGGGTCACTGCTGGCAGGGCAAAGGACGGGGGTCACCGCTGGCAGGGCAGAGGACAGGGGTCACTGCTGGCAGGACAAAGGGCAGGGGTCACTGCTGGCAGGGCAGAGGACAGGGGCACAGCTCTTTCTCCTATCCCTGAACTGCACACAGCCTGAGCACAGCCAGCAGAGCTCCTCATCCCCATATAATGCATAACTGAGATCAGTATAGTGTCAGTCAAGGACAGTATAGTGTTATCCTGGGGCAGTATAGTGTGAAACTAGGGTGGGAAAGTATCAGAATATGGTGGTATAGTGTTAGATTAGGGCAGGTTAGGGCGGTATAGTAGCAGGTTAGTTTAGGCTTTTTTTTGGGGGGGGGGGCACAACTAAAATCTGGGGAGCATAGCCCACCCCAGCACCCCCTAGATCTGGCCATAGATCCAAATCTGTCAAATTAAAAATGCCCATTGTCCGGGTTAATAGGCAAGGGGATGTAAAAAAAAATAGCATGTTCAGCAATTCGACCAGGAAGAGTGACTTTTTTAAATGCATAAAGTGAATTCTAAAAATGCACAATTCCTTTAAATAGCATGCCTGGGGGGTGTCCTAATCCTACCTATAATGGGGCACATCTCTGATGTAAAGTCCTGCAGCAGCACTGACATATACAAAGGGAAAAAGGTTTTCTTTAAAAAAAAAAAAAAACTCAAAGACTAGAGTTGTGCACAACAAAAAAATGTGTTTAATTTCAAATTCATTAAGTAAGTAAATTGTTTATTATTATTATTATTATTATACAGTATTTATATAGCGCCAAAGGGTTTGCTCAGCGCTGTACAATAGCAAGGGGTCAGAACATGAGACAAGACAGAAACAATACAATACACGAGGGGTTCGAGGGCCCTGCTCTTTCAAGCTTACAATCTAGGAGGGAGGGGAAAGTGGTACAGGAGGAAATGGCTGTGGGGGATGGAGTGGTGGGAGGAGTGGAGGAGATCGGCTGTTAGGTGAGGGTGGGGTAGGCTTCCCTGAAGAGGTGGGTTTTCAGGGTGCGCCTGAATGTGAGGAGGGTAGGTGACAGTCGGATGGATTGGGGTAGGGAGTTCCAGAGGATGGGGGAAGTCCTGGAGAAATCCTGCAATCGGGCATGGGAGGAGACCAGGGACCTAGAGAGTAGGAGGTCCTGTGAGGAGCAAAGGGCACGGGTAGGATAGTATTTGGGTATCAGGTCCGTTAGGTAGTTTGGGGCGGCGTTGTGAATGGCTTTGTAGGTCAGAGTTAGCAGTTTGAATTTGATACGTTGGGCAATCGGGAGCCAATGAAGTGATTGGCAGAGGGGGGTGACGGATGTGGAGCGGTTGGTGAGGTGGATGAGTCTCGCCGCTGAGTTCAGGATCGACTGGAGTGGGAAGAGCGTTTGTTTGGGTAGGCCAGTGAGAAGGGAGTTGCAATAGTCCAGGCGTGAGATGATGAGGGAGTGTACGAGTTGTTTAGTAGTGTCTGGGGTGAGGAATGTACGTATCTTGGAGATGTTGCGGAGGTGGAGCCTGCATGATCTTGATAGTAGTTGGACGTGAGGTAGGAAGGAAAGGTTTGAGTCCAGGGTGACACCCAGGACTTTGGCATGTGAGGTGGGAGTGATGGTGGCGTTGTTAGTAGTGATGGAGAGGA
The DNA here is from genome assembly GCF_062004578.1 of Staurois parvus. NCBI lineage: Eukaryota > Metazoa > Chordata > Amphibia > Anura > Ranidae > Staurois > Staurois parvus. The sequence goes on from NW_028318458.1 coordinate 1,252,369, forward strand.
TGGGGGGGGGCGTGGGGGGGGGGGAAGACCAGGAGCTCGGTTTTGGACAGATTTCATTTGAGGTAATGGAGCGACATCCAGACTGATATGTCGTTCAGGAGGTGGGCGATGCGAGCGGAGAGTGAGGGGTCAGGTGGGGGGTGGAGAGGTAAATTTGTGTGTCGTTGGCATAGAGGTAGTAATTGAAGCCCGGGGAGTGTATTAGTTTGCCAAGGGAGGAGTTGTAGATGGAGAAGAGGAGGGGTCCGAGGACAGAGCCTTGGGGGACCCCGACAGAGAGGGGGAGAGAGAAGGAGGTGGCAGTGTTATAGGTGATGCTGAAGGAGCGTTGGGATAGGTAGGAGGAGAACCAGGAGAGAGCAGCGTCCCTGATGCCAAGGGAGTGCAGTTTAGTAAGGAGGAGAGGGTGGTCGACAGTGTCGAAGGCCGCGGAGAGGTCAAGGAGCAGGAGGACAGAGAAATGGCCATTAGCTTTGGCGGTTAGCAGGTCGTTGGTGATTTTAAGTAGGGCGGTTTCGGTGGAGTGTAGGGGACAGAAGCCAGACTGTAGAGGATCAAGGAGGTTGTTATCAGTGCAGTGGGCGCTTAGGCGATTGTAGGCTAAGCGCTCAAGGAGCTTGGAAGTGAATGGTAGCAGGGAGATGGGTCTAAGGTTGTTCAGGTCAGTGGGGTCAAGGGAGGGTTTTTTTGAGTATGGGGGTGATGTGCGCATGCTTTAGAGGGGAGGGGAAAGTGCCAGTGGAGAGGGAGAGATTGAAGATGTGGGTGAGGGAGCGAATGATGGAGGGGGGGGGGGTGACTGGAGGAGCTGTGAGGGGATAGGGTACAGGGGGCAGGTGGTGAGGCGGGCTTCAGTGAAGACCTTAGAGACCTCCTCAGGGGTAGCTGGGCTGAAGGAGCGGAGCGTTGGGGAGGTGATAGTGTGCGGGGCGTTAGGCATAGTGGGGGGTAGTGCGGCTATGAGGTCGGAGGAGGGGAGGGTTGAGGGGTTGATGGAGGGTGGGGGGCTGGGTGGAGAGGTAGAATGTGAGTTGACAGTGTCCTTACGGATTGCGTCAATCTTGTTTTGGAAATGATTGGCAATCTCGTGGGCGGTAAGTGAGGTACTGGGTGGGGGTGGGTGGGGGTGGAGAGCAGGGATTTGAAAGTGGAGAAGAGCCGGCGAGGACAGGTGGAGAGGGTGTTGATAAGGGTTACGAAATAGACTTGCTTGGCGGCGTGGAGGGAGGTGGTGTAGGTGAGGAAGGTGGCTTTGTAGAGGGAGAACGTGCGAGGGGATCTGGTTTTGCTCCATAAGCGCTCCAGCACGCGACTGCGTCATTTGAGACATTTCATATGGTCGTTTTGCCAGGGTTGAAGCGGTCGGGGTCTGGTGTGAAGTGTGGTTAGGGGTGCCAGGGAGTCGAGGGCAGCTGACAGTGAGTCATTGTACACAGTAGTGGCCAGGTCAGGGCATGACAGAGGGAGGATACTGTCATACAGACGGTCAGCTGCCGAGTGGAGATGGGTCGGGTTCAGATTGCGGAGGTTGCAGGTGATGGTTAGACGCTTTGGGGGGGGGAGTTAAGGGAGGGGGAGATGGAGAATGTGAGAAGGTGGTGGTCAGAGAGGGGGAAGGGGGTGTTATTGAAGTTGTGGGGTGGGCAGAGGTGGGAGAAAACGAGGTCCAGGGTGTTTCCATTGGTGTGGGTGGAGGACTGTGTGTGCTGTGTGAGCGCGAAGGAGGAGGTTAGGAGGAGGAGCTGGGAAGTAGCCGGGCTGTTGGCGTTGATGGGGATGTTGAAATCCCCGAGGATGATGGTCGGTAGCTCGGAGGAGAGGAAGAAGGGAAGCCAGGCAGCAAAGTCGTCTAGGAAGACGGATGCGGAACCAGAAGGCCGATAGATTACCGCAATCCTCAGGGGGGTGGGAAAGAAGAGCCGGATGCAGTGGGCCTCGAAGGAGGAGAATGATAGGGAGGGGGGGTTAGGGAGGACCTGGAAGGTGCTCAGCGGTGGCAGGAGCATACCGACCCCACCACCTCTGTGGCCGCTCAGTCTGGGTGAGTGGGTCCAGACAAGGCCTCCATAGGAGAGTGCTGCAGGGGAGGTGGAGTCAGTGGCTTGGATCCAGGTTTCGGTGATCGCTAGGAGGTTGAGGGAGTGGGAGACAAAGAGGTCGTGGATGGCGGTGTTGCAAACCGAGCGGACGTTCAGGAGTGCAACCGAGAGAGGAGGGGTGAATGCGGGGAGGAGGGGGACAGATATGAGGTTGAGGGGGTTGCGGCGGCTGGCGGGAGCAGGGGGGTGCCGAGAGGGGGAGTGGGGAGGTGGGGGGCCAGGGTTCTGGGAGATGTCTCCGGCGGTTAGGAGAAGGGTGAGGAAGGTGGCATGGGAACGGAATGCGCAGGAGCGTGTGGGTCTGTTGGTGGTAGCATGTGGGTCGGCGGGGGAGTGGAGTATCAGGAGGAGGTGGTGACAGCCGTAGAGGGGAGAAGGAAGAAGTGAAGGAGCAATGTAGAGCTGTTTTGGGGGAGTAGGGGGGTAGAGGGAGGCAAGTTTGCGAATGGAGGAGAACGAGGAGGAGTGCAGGTGGCATGCTAGGGTGAGCGGAGTGCTGGTCGGGTCGGGGAGGAGGGAGGTTTCAGTCAGGACGTGAGGATGAGGAGAGTGCGTTATGCCATGTCGGAGTTCATCAGTGTCCAATCTAGGAGGGGAGTGGGAGTGGTGCTTGTTGCAGTCTGTGGGTGCTGTAGGCCGGCGTCCGTGGGTGCTGTGGCACGGCGTCGGTGGGTACAGTGGTTCGGCGACTGAACGAGCCGTGGGGCGTGGTGTTTGGAGGTGTTGTAGACCCGGCGTCAGGGGGTGCTGGAGGCCCGGCGTTGGGAGGCGTTGAGGGCTCGGCATCGGAAGGTGATGAGGGCCCGGCGTCGGGGAGGTGTTGAGGGCCTGGCGTCAGGAGGTGTTGAGGGCCCGGTGTCAGGAGGTGCTGAAGGCCCGGCGTCAGGAGGTGCTGAGGGCCCGGCATCAGGAGGTGCTGAAGGCCTGGCTTTAGGGGTGCTGAAGGCCCGGTGTCAGGGGGTGCTGAAGTCCCGGCGTCAGGAGGTGGTGTAGGCCGACGTCTGGAGGTGGTGTGGGCCGAAGTCCGGACGTGGAGTGGGCTAGGCGTTGGTGGGCACCTCCGCTGGATAGAGCGGGGCTCAGGGCTGTGCGGTGGCAGGGGCATGGCTGAGTGGAGCACGGTGGGGAGCAGATGTGGCAGCGGTGGCTTACCCACTCGGGGCCGATGGCGGCTTACCCTCTCCGTGCCAGTGGGGGTGGTTGCTGCTTCCTTCTATCCGCGGAGCCCGAAGCGGGGCGTCTCGGTGACGATCCTCGGCCCTCCGCGGTTCGTGGTCCTCCTTGGTCTGCCGCGGCCGGTAGGAAAGGCCGCGGCTTCAGGGGTCGTGGTAAGATGAGAGTCGCCGGAGGGACAGCGCGCCGGAGGGCGGGATGGTGGGCTTACAGTCCCTGGTGGGGTGGTGGGCTTGCGATCCCAGGTGGGGTGGTGGGTTAGCGATTACTGGTGGGATAGTAGCCTAAGGTCCCTGGTGGTTTGCAGTCCCTGGTGGGTAGTGGGTAGTGGGTGCCCCTGTTTGTGTCCCTGGTGGCTAGCGGTGTGATGGCGGCTGGGCTCCCTGGTGGGTAGTGGGTGCCCCTGATTGAGTACCTGGTGTCCCGGAACATCAGGATGGCGGCGGACCCCTCCTGGGTGTCAGTAGGGCCGGAAGGGATGGTGGCAGCTTCCCCTGAGAAGCGGAGGCGCCCCGCCGCGGCCGCGATCCTTGCCGGGATTCCGGCCACGGCCGGCAGGAAACACCGCTGCTTCGGGTGCCGTGGTAGGCCTCAACCTGCTTCGACCCGCCAGAGGGACGGAGTGCCCAGGGCCTCTTCAGGGTGTTGGGGGGGACCTCGACGGCAGCGCGGGGGCCTGGTGGCGGCGGATGGCAGCGGATGGAGTGCGGGGGCGCCGGAGCTGGCGGTCATGCGGCTGCTCCGGGCGCCATCTTGGATCTAAGTTTCATTATATTCATTATGTTAAAATGATATTCATTATGTTAAAATGATTCATTTTTGGAATTTGTTTCTGGATATATACAGATATATATATCTGTATGTATGCGTGTTTAGATTGGTTTCGTATAATCGTTGTTTCTGAATTGATTCATATTTTTTGGATGTTATTTTGGATTCAATCGTTATGTCTTTATATTATTTCAGCGACTTGCATGCGAATTCGATGCATCTTGATTGCTACTTCCTTGAGACTTGCTTTGGCTGATCATAACACCCTTCAAGTCTGGTATAGATTTTAAAGGGAACCCCATGCCAAAAAAAATGTGTAGGGATCCCCCCCAAAATTCATACCAGGCCCTTATCCGAGCATGTTGCCTGGCAGGCCAGGAAAGGTGAATTACGCAAGCGCCCCCTTTCCCCTCGTGAAACATACCAGGCCATGTGCCCTCAACATAGGGGGGTGCTTTAGGGAGGGAGGGCTCCCTCCACAAAGCACTTTGTCTCCATGTTGATGTCTCTTAGATTGTAAGCTCCAAGGAGCAGGACCCTCCTAACCCTCTTGTATTGAACTGTATTGTTGCTGTATTGTCTCCCGTTATATTGTAAAGCGCTGAGCAAACTGTTGGCGCTATATAAATCCTGTATAATAATAATAACTAAAAAAAAAAAAAGCTGTCAATGTTTCCGCCCGGTTTCGAACCGGGGACCTTTCGCGTGTTAGGCGAACGTGATAACCACTACACTACGGAAACTTCTGATTAATAATTTTCTCTATGTATTTCCAGTATAATTTAAAGAAGCAAAACTATTATGTATTGATTTTACATTTGGCATTTATTAGTATCTCCCATATAAACGTATATGTGGGAGATACTCCATGCAGGAAAAGCAGACTGTGTATGAAGGATCTTTGTCAAATGAATGTTGGAGGAAGCCCTATTTTGGGCGTAGGAATAGGTGCTTGCCATTATAACTTGTGCAGGGCACTGGTAGGAACCTGATAGCCAAGACGGGCTATTTATAGCCTGTCACATGATGGTATTCATAGACAGCCTATGTTGACACTATGTAGAGTTGACTAAATTATATGAAGCTCTGCACAAGTACAGCACAGTGTACAGAATGCCGTGGTTAGGATTATGTAACATAGTTCACTTACACTGCTAATCAATGAGTGGAAAAAAATGATCTACTGTTGGTCTTTAGTGGCAGAAAAAAATTGCCCTGAAACACTCAGCTCTGAGCATTTCCAGTATCAGAGTTGTCATTTCTTGGCTGCTACAGCCAGAAAAGTAGCTAATCAAGCACGGTCTGTGCTTGATTAGCTGCAGTGGAGAGCATGGGAGACATTGGGGTTTACTAGACCCCAATGTCTCCATAAAGAGGACTTAACACTTGACCAGTGCTATTACATAGGGGGCTTGTTAGCCCCTTTTTGATAGCAATAAAATTAAATGAAAAAAAAAGTATAATAAAATGTAATAATAAAAGTAACATCTGTCTCCCTGCACACGCATCAAAATATTAGTTATACATTTATAGCACAGAAGTCCTCACTGTTCTTCTCCTGCAAGCTGTAGGTTGGTAGCTGCCTTCAGGCCTTCTGCTGGGCTGACTCCTTCCTTAGCTCCACAAATGGTCCTCTCTCAGGGGCCTGGGGAGGTTTAGCTTTTCTTCTGTTCAGACCCACCTGGAGGCAGTCCTCTTCCCACTGGGCCCCCTCACAGGCTCCACACTTACCTTCTGCTCTCACATCTTCCACCCAAATTTTCTCACCTACGGTATGCTTAAGGGCTGTCCCAACCCCTTGCTAAGACTCCTGCTTGGGGATTGGTCAGGGTCCCTTAAGCCTACAGATCAGCCGCTCCTCACCCCCGCCCACTGAGTTCTAGAGATTTTCCCAAGTCTCTAGGTCAGGGGAAGGTACCAGAGAGTGTAATGGCTATTTTGGGCCTATAATACTTTTTACCTTCATGAACATTATTGTGTTTTGATAGGGGTCTAAGTATAAGCCAGCCTTGGGATTCTCTGGCTGTCATGTACAAATACCTCTGTGGGGGATGCCACTTCAAAAGACTCAATTGAGGGGAGGGGGAAGGCAGCTGGGAATTCCTGTTTTTCTTTAACTAAACTGACCAGTGTTCTGAGCCCACCCATTGGAGGTTAAGATATGTGGAAAGGTGTGAATTTACTTGGGTGGGTGAATCTAGGGGTGGTATTTTGCAAGGAGTATATAACACCAAAGCAATACCCCCAACATCCCTTTTCCCTTTGTCTCTTTGGAAGCCCAGTCATCAGGATGTCTGCGTAACGTATTATTCTATGTTTCTATTCTGTAACTTTCTTTTCTGTAGTCATCTCTTTGTATTGGTAACATTCTGTATTTGCATTGTAATATTACTACTTTTAAAGTTATATCGGCTACATTATATTTTGTTATATTTGATTAATAGCAATCTTCTTTTCTGTGCAAATAAATTAGATCTTTATTTTTTGCACAGTTATTATTTGGTATTAACTTTTTTGGTATTAGCCACATCAGGATTGGCTAAATTCATGTATAGACAAAAGGTTGTAATCACTTATTACATTTATAATCTTAGAATCAAGGGAATAAGTGCGGTAACAAAACCGCTGAAACAAATGGTGCCCCTTGGTGAGAAAGTCTGAACGTTTTAGGTAAATGTTATTTCTTGTGTGGAATACAGAGCATTATTTATATCTTTCTTTGTTTTCATGTCTATCTTCCATGTCTGTCTGAAATACCTAGACTAGTAAGCTTTGTCGAACGTCATTTTTACCTTTTGTCTTTACTAACACTTTTGATGAGACTGATTATGAACAGTATAATTGCAATAAAATTGTACTGAGTGAATGAGAAAATATCCTAACTGCTCGGTAGCGCCCAGGGGTGGACTGACCATTTGGAAACTCGGGCACTGCCCGAGGGCCCGGGGTTAGTACGGGGCCCCATGAGATGCCCCTGGTACCTTTTTCATAGGCTTTTTTGAGTTTGGGCAAGGACACAGGGGTCCCAATGATCCCCTATTGCCCGGGGGCCCCATGAGTTGTCAGTCCGCCCCTGGTAGCGCCTATTGCAGCAGGGTGTGAGTGTGAGTGAAAAGGGCTCTGACTGAACTCTTAAGAGGCAGTGAAATAAATGTAGGATCTGTGCTATTCTGCCTAAAAGCTGGTCCATTTGACCCTCAAATGAGATTAGGTCAAGACACTTCCCAATCCTTGTGACTGAAATGCACCTGTGGGCCTAAATCACACAGTAAATTACAAAGAGGACAGATTCATACAACACAAGATCATTCTGTGGATTGTAAGCATGTAGTTAGACTTGTGGACAACAGCTATATTGTAACTGCTACAAACCATTCTGCAAATAGTTCTGCCTCAATTACCTGCCTGCTGTACTCCAAGAACTCAAATTTTGATTATTCAAGTTTGCTCTAATCCTTCTTGGGATAATAGGAGCAATTTAGGAAAAAAACCTTTCAGAATACTTCAGAAAAGTCCACGGGGGGGTTGAACTATTGACAAGTTCGGGAGATCCCCACGCTGTTTGAAGGACTATAGTCAAAACAGGGAAAAATTAAAAGTTTGTTCTGACAAGTAGTGAAAAGCAGCAACAGTGACAGGGGCGGTACCTGTCAACCCAATAACTGGCTAGAGATTAGCTACCTCTGGGGGCAAACTCTTACGATTGGGGAATTATTCCAGAGTCCAGTATCCGTAAGGATGGGTAACAGTAGCAACTCAAGGAGGGCGTCTAAGAGTGGTAAACCTTACCAACTGACCCCAAGGGAAGAGATGATAGGTGAATATGGACCCTCGGTGGTAAAATATATACATGATTGGAAGCGCTGGACTGGAATGAAGTTTTCTAAAAGAGGTCTTTTTAGGCCAAAGATTTGGGAGAGTCTCTGATATGATCATCATAGAAAGATGACACTCCCAAATGAAAGAGAAGCTTGGAGTATATGGCTGTTAGGGTGGAGGCAGGGAATGTTTTTAACATGGAATTTAAAGAGAAATCATTCCAAACAACACTTGAACATAAATGTAAGCAGGAAAAGTCACAAACGTCTAAACCCCAGAAATGATGAACAGTGGGACAATGAGCAATCATCAGGACTGGAGCCTTATGCAGTTACCCAGTTCTTGCCAGTGGAATTCTCAAGCATTGATATTGACTGTTATCAGCAGTTGACAAAAAGGGAGAGCCACAAGGTAATGCCAAAAGACTGTGAGGCACAGGAACAGAACAAGGAAAGCAGAGAAGTTAGGCAGGGGAAGGCCAGACTGGAGTTAGAAGAAGATACAAAATCAAAGCCTGGTGGGAAAAGCGTGCAGGAAAGACTCCACTGATCTTTGCTGCCTGTTAGATGGCTAAGCAATATGAACATTTAAAGTTGCAAAATGAATCCCTACAGGAAGCTCTTGAAATATCCAAAAGTGACATGAGTGGTTTAAACATTTCTGTAACTAATTCTGATGCTAGCCACCAATAGCTAACAAGAGATAACTAAAGATTACAGGAGGAAATTGATCAGTTAGTTAGTACAAAGATTGAAGAATGCAGCAAATGAACTGAAGTAATTCTCTGTCGGCTGCCAGAAGCAGCTCGCTCATTTTCCAGTTAAAGTAGATGATAAAAAGACTGATTTGGGTATTTGTGATTTCAGTGGGAAATCATCCACCCCCAGTGTATGTGCCAATATCAGTAAATCACTGGATGGTAAGAGCGATTGTAAAACTGCCCCTTCATCTTGTAGGCAGCCAGAAAAAGTTGCTAATCAGGTATCAGCCACTGAATACTCTCAATCTAAAACAAAGCCTTTTGTTAATAGATGCCAGACCACCTTAGAAAAGATCAATTGTTATGCATGCAGGGCCCTCCTTTCCCTCTTGTATTGAACTGTATCGTTGTTGTATTGTCTCCTGTTATATTGGAAAGCGCTGAGCAAACTGTCAGCACTATATAAATCCTGTATAATAATAATAATGTGGATTATTTGGCCACATTGCTTGATTTTGTCTATCCTCTTCTGCTGGAAAGGTAGTGAAACAAAATCCATATAGGACAATGAGGAGTGATGTTGAAGTGTATTCACCACACTTTGGTACATGGCCGAGGTCTACAAAGTATGAACAGCCTAGATCATGGGTCCTATTCCAGCATATTAACCACCTCCCGCCCGCCATATAGTAATATCATGGACTAATGACGTCCTCCCATTCTCACCGCGCATGCACAGCTCAGGGAGCGTGCAGCGCGGCGATCAGCGGTGCGCTGTTTCCCTCGATCACAGCGGATCACCGATCACGAAAAGAGCCGAAGATGTCGGCTCGGTCATGTGATCAGCTGTGTCCAATCACAGCTGATCACATGTAAACAGGGAAATGCTGGTTATCAGCATTTCTCTCCTCTCGAGCTGTCACGCTAACAGCTCAAGAGGAGAGGAGAGCCGGTAATTGGCTTTCCATGGAGGGGACATGTACACTGATCATCAGGGCACTGATGATCAGTGTGCCCTGATGATCAGTGTAGCCCCAGCAGTGCCACCTGTCAGTGTCCGTCAGTGCTCATCAGTGCCTCGTGCCAGTGCCCATCAGTGCCACATCAATGCCACATATCAGTGCCTACCAGTGCACATCAATGCCACATATCAGTGCCCATCTGAGCTGCCTTTCAGTGTCACCCATCAGTGCCAGTCAGTGCCACCTATCAATGCCTATCAGTGCTGCCAATCAGTGCCACCTATCAGTGCCAGTCAGTGCTGCTTCTCAGTGCCTGTCAGTGCCGCCTAACAGTGCCAGTCAGTGTTGCCTAACAGTGCCAATCAGTGCCACCTCTCAGTGCCGCCTATCAGTGCCATGTATCAGTGCTACCTTTCAGTGCCCATCAGTAATGCCTGTCAATGCCCATCAGTGCCACCTACCAGTGCCTCCTCATAAGTGCCCATCAGTGCCACTTATCAGTGTCCATCAGTGCAGCCTATCAGTGCCCATCACTGCAGCCCAGGGGCGGACTGACCATTCGAGCACTTGGGCACTGCCTGAGGGCCCGGGATCAATAGGGGGCCCCATGAAATGCCCCTGCTACCTTTTCTAGGCTTTTTTGGGTGTGCTTCGAGTGTGGGCAAGGACACAAGGGCGCCATAATCCCCTGTTTCCCGGGGTCCCCATGAACTGTCAGTCCGCCTCTGCTGCAGCCTCATTAGCGCACATCAGTGAAGGAGAAAAATCACTTCTTTACAACATTTTATAATAAAAACTAAGAAAAAAAATTTTTTTTTTCAAAATGTTCAGTGGTTTTTGGTTTGTTTAAGAAAAAATAAAAAACCCAGAGTTGATTAAATACCACCAAAATAAAGCTCTATCTGTCACAAAAAAATGATAAAAATTTCATATGGGTACAGTGTTGCATGACTGCGCAATTGTCATTCAAAGTGCGACAGCTCTGAAAGCTGGAAACTGGCCTGGGCAGGAAGTGGGTATAAGTGCCTTGTAGGCAAATGGTTAATGTAGAGAATGCATCTGTTCAGGCTGAGAATAAGCAACTGAAATGAGATGAATCATTAAAGGAATTTAAGAATTCCAAAATAGATTTTATGGAAGTAAAAAGAAAAAGTACAGGTTATTGGAGAAGACATGCTGGTATTTGTGGTGTCTAAAGTTTATCTTTAAGCTAACAAATTGTAAGAGTGTGTTTATGGAATTTATGTTGTCTTGTTTGAAGGTAACTGATGTTTGTTTAGGCTTCAAAAGTCTAATGTCCTCTCAGCTGCTGACATCCCACTAACAACTGACCCCCTCCCTCCTGTATAGCCAGTTCTGTGAGTGGAAATGACTCTATTGATATGCAAATGTATGAGCCAGTTCATTCTAAAAGGGTGAATTGATATGTGTACTCACTAGAGATGAGCGAAGTATTCAAAAATTCGATTCGACTGATTCGGCGAATTCGTGGAAAAATTTCGATTCGAGTCGAATATATTCGCTGTGAATTTAACTTAAAAAAGGGTGTTTCTAGGCTTCAGAGAGACTTAATATTAGTGCTGAACACTGTACCTTTAATTTAAATGCCCTTGGAGTCTGCTGGGGAAGAGAAATAATACTGTCAGGCAGTATGACATGCAGATGAGTGCCGTCGATCTTAGAATCACCGCACACTTCACTCATTTGGCCAGTCACGGGGCCAAAACCAGAGTGTGGAGCCACAGTGTGGCGGTGGAGGCAGCAGCAATGGGAGGCCATACAGCACCCTATGACAAAAATGGAAACCACCAGCAGTGTGAGGAGACCTGAAAGTGGCACATGGCAGAGTGTGGCGATAGAGACAGCAGCAATGGGAGGCCGTACAGGGACCCATGACACACTCTGGACCTGGCAGCAGCATGAGGAGGCGGTACAGGGGCCCATGGCAGATTACGGGCCTGGCAGCAGCATGAGGAGTCGGTACGGGGGCCCATGGCAGATTACAGGCCTGGCAGCAGCAATGGGAGGCCGTACAGGGACCCATGACACAATCTGGACCTGGCAGCAGCATGGGGAGGCGGTACAGGGGCCCATGACAGATTACGGGCCTGGCAGCAGCATTTGGAGTCGGTACGGGGGCCCATGACACACTCTGGACCTGGCAGCAGCATGAGGAGGCGGTACAGGGGCGCATGACAGATTACGAGCCTGGCAGCAGCAACTTGGACAGGAGGACGTTCAGTTTCTGCACCGTCTGGTGCGTGCTCGCAAACTGTTGTCTCTTGGAAACGGATTCCAAGAAAGACTGCTGACGGAATCCGTGAAGAGGAGTAGCAGGAGAAGGAGCATCTGAACGAGCGGAATATGCCAACAAGCGACAACAGGGGCCCATGACAGATTACGGGCCTGGCAGCAGCATGAGGAGTCGGTACGGGGGCCCATGGCAGATTAGGGGCCTGGCAGCAGCTATGGGAGGCCCGTAATCTGCCAGCACCCTATGACAAAAAATGGAACCCACCAGCAGTGTGAGGAGACCTGAAAGTGGCACATGGCAGAGTGTGGCGATGGAGACAGCAGCAATGGGAGGCCGTACAGGGACCCATGACAGACTCTGGACCTGGCAGCAGCATGAGGAGGCGGTATAGGGGCCCATGGCAGATTAGGGGCCTGGCAGCAGCTATGGGAGGCCCGTAATCTGCCAGCACCCTATGACAAAAAATGGAATACACCAGCAGTGTGAGGAGACCTGAAAGTGGCACATGGCAGAGTGTGGCGATGGAGACTGCAGCAATGGGAGGCCGTACAGGGACCCATGAGAGACTCTGGACTTGGCAGCAGCATGAGGAGGCGGTATAGGGGCCCATGGCAGATTAGGGGCCTGGCAGCAGCTATGGGAGGCCCGTAATCTGCCAGCACCCTATGACAAAAAATTCTACACACCAGCAGTGTGAGGAGACCTGAAAGTGGCACATGTTTGGGGCATGATTCATGGCGGATTTAGTCAGTTGTGTCAGGAACTGGTGGTTTGAAATCCAGACTAATCCACGCCTGATTCATTTTCACAAACGTCAGTCTCTCCACACTTTGGGTGGACAGTCGTGTCCTCCGCGGAGTTGCAATACCTCCTGCCGCACTAAACACGCGCTCCGATGCCACGCTACTGGCCGGGCATGACAGCCTTTCAAGGGCAAATTCAGCTAGTTGGGGCCAAAGGTCAAGTTTCGTTGCCCAGTAGTCAAGGGGATTGTCTACCTCGGTTGGCAGGGTGCTGTCCAAGTAGGCCTAAGCCTGTTGTTTGAGGTCCTGCTCTAGGTCCACCTGATGCTGCTGCTGCTGCTGCTGCGGCTGGTTAGTAGTTTCCTCACTGCGCTGGTGAAGAAAGCTACTCATCATCGACTGCAGACTGAGGCAGCCGCTGCTGGTGGAGCTGCCACTGCTCCTACCACCCCACCCCTCCCCTGCTGCCATGGCAGCGGAACGCGAGCGCACAGGGCCCACAGTGTCTGAGGATGGACGTTGGCGCAGACAGGCAGAGACCAGCTGACTACATAGGTGGTTTTTATAGTACGTTATTTTGGCCTCCCTCTCAGCAGGTGTGAAAAAGGCCACCATTTTTGAACGGTAGCAAGGGTCCAACAAGGTGGACAGCCAAAAGTCATCCCTCTGTCTGATGGTTATTATTCGGCTGTCGCTACGCAAGCAAGCGAGCATGCTATGGGCCATTTGTGCCAAGGAATGCGAGGGACTCCCTGCCTCCATCTCCACAGCATACTGCCACGGTGCGTCTGGGTCCTCTGTCTCCTCCTCCTCCTCCTCTACCAGATGCTCCTGCTCCTCCACTCCTGTCCGCTGAGTGGAAAAACCACCCATTTCACTCAATAATTCCTGAGAACAAATGTCCTCCTCTACCTCCTCCTCTTCTTCCTGTCCTGCCCCCACAGGGGTCATGTGGCGTTGAGATCTGTGCGCCACGTCTACCGCACCCTGACCAGCCATTGTTAACAGCATTTGTTCCAGGACGTGCAACAGAGGAATGACGTCGTTCATCCCATAGTCCTGCCGACTCACGAATAGCGTGGCCTCCTCAAAGGGCCTGAGCAAGCGCAGGTGTCACGCATGAGCTGCCAATGGCTGACATCTAAGTTACACAGGGAGTACCTTTATCCGCTTTTAACATCAGGAAATCGGTGATGGCCTTTCGCTGTTCGTAAAGGCGGTCTAACATATGTAGGGTTGAATTCCACCTTGTTGCAACGTCACAGCATGAGGAGTCGGTACGGGGGCCCATGGCAGATTACGTGCCTGGCAGCAGCAATGGGAGGCCCGTAATCTGCCAGCACCCTATGTCAAAAAATTCAACACACCAGCAGTGTGAGGAGACCTGAAAGTGGCACATGGCAGAGTGTGGCGATGGAGACAGCAGCAATGGGAGGCCGTACAGGGACCCATGACACACTCTGGACTTGGCAGCAGCATGAGGAGGCGGTATAGGGGCCCATGGCAGATTAGGGGCCTGGCAGCAGCAATGGGAGGCCCGTAATCTGCCAGCACCCTATGTCAAAAAATTCTACACACCAGCAGTGTGAGGAGACCTGAAAGTGGCACATGGCAGAGTGTGGCGATGGAGACAGCAGCAATGGGAGGCCGTACAGGGACCCATGAGAGACTCTGGACCTGGCAGCAGCATGAGGAGGCGGTATATAGGGCCCTATGGCAGATTAGGGGCCTGGCAGCAGCTATGGGAGGCCCGTAATCTGCCAGCACCCTATGTCAAAAAATTCTACACACCAGCAGTGTGTGAGGAGACCTGAAAGTGGCACATGGCAGAGTGTGGCGATGGAGACAGCAGCAATGGGAGGCCGTACAGGGACCCATGACAGACTCTGGACCTGGCAGCAGCATGAGGAGGCGGTATATAGGGGCCTATGGCAGATTAGGGGCCTGGCAGCAGCTATGGGAGGCCCGTAATCTGCCAGCACCCTATGTCAAAAAATTCTACACACCAGCAGTGTGAGGAGACCTGAAAGTGGCACATGGCAGAGTGTGGCGATGGAGACAGCAGCAATGGGAGGCCGTACAGGGACCCATGACAGACTCTGGACCTAGCAGCAGCATGAGGAGGCGGTATATAGGGGCCTATGGCAGATTAGGGGCCTGGCAGCAGCTATGGGAGGCCCGTAATCTGCCAGCACCCTATGTCAAAAAATTCTACACACCAGCAGTGTGAGGAGACCTGAAAGTGGCACATGGCAGAGTGTGGCGATGGAGACAGCAGCAATGGGAGGCCGTACAGGGACCCATGAGAGACTCTGGACCTGGCAGCAGCATGAGGAGGCGGTATATAGGGGCCTATGGCAGATTAGGGGCCTGGCAGCAGCTATAGGAGGCCCATAATCTGCCAGCACCCTATGTCAAAAAATTCAACACACCAGCAGTGTGAGGAGACCTGAAAGTGGCACATGGCATGAGACACTGTGGACCTGGCAGCAGCATGAGGAGGCGGTATATAGGGACCCATGGCAGATTAGGGGCCTGGCAGCAGCTATGGGAGGCCCGTAATCTGCCAGCACCCTATGTCAAAAAATTCTACACACCAGCAGTGTGAGGAGACCTGAAAGTGGCACATGGCAGAGTGTGGCGATGGAGACAGCAGCAATGGGAGGCCGTACAGGGACCCATGAGAGACTCTGGACCTGGCAGCAGCATGAGGAGGCGGTATATAGGGGCCTATGGCAGATTAGGGGCCTGGCAGCAGCTATAGGAGGCCCGTAATCTGCCAGCACCCTATGTCAAAAAATTCTACACACCAGCAGTGTGAGGAGACCTGAAAGTGGTACATTTCAGAGTGTGGCGATGGAGACAGCAGCAATGGGAGGCCGTACAGGGACCCATGAGAGACTCTGGACCTGGCAGCAGCATGAGGAGGCGGTATATAGGGGCCTATGGCAGATTAGGGGCCTGGCAGCAGCTATGGGAGGCCCGTAATCTGCCAGCACCCTATGTCAAAAAATTCTACACACCAGCAGTGTGTGAGGAGACCTGAAAGTGGCACATGGCAGAGTGTGGCGATGGAGACAGCAGCAATGGGAGGCCGTACAGGGACCCATGAGAGACTCTGGACCTGGCAGCAGCATGAGGAGGCGGTATATAGGGGCCTATGGCAGATTAGGGGCCTGGCAGCAGCTATGGGAGGCCCGTAATCTGCCAGCACCCTATGTCAAAAAATTCTACACACCAGCAGTGTGTGAGGAGACCTGAAAGTGGCACATGGCAGAGTGTGGCGATGGAGACAGCAGCAATGGGAGGCCGTACAGGGACCCATGACAGACTCTGGACCTGGCAGCAGCATGAGGAGGCGGTATATAGGGGCCTATGGCAGATTAGGGGCCTGGCAGCAGCTATGGGAGGCCCGTAATCTGCCAGCACCCTATGTCAAAAAATTCTACACACCAGCAGTGTGAGGAGACCTGAAAGTGGCACATGGCAGAGTGTGGCGATGGAGACAGCAGCAATGGGAGGCCGTACAGGGACCCATGAGAGACTCTGGACCTGGCAGCAGCATGAGGAGGCGGTATATAGGGGCCTATGGCAGATTAGGGGCCTGGCAGCAGCTATGGGAGGCCCGTAATCTGCCAGCACCCTATGTCAAAAAATTCTACACACCAGCAGTGTGTGAGGAGACCTGAAAGTGGCACATGGCAGAGTGTGGCGATGGAGACAGCAGCAATGGGAGGCCGTACAGGGACCCATGACAGACTCTGGACCTGGCAGCAGCATGAGGAGGCGGTATATAGGGGCCTATGGCAGATTAGGGGCCTGGCAGCAGCTATGGGAGGCCCGTAATCTGCCAGCACCCTATGTCAAAAAATTCTACACACCAGCAGTGTGAGGAGACCTGAAAGTGGCACATGGCAGAGTGTGGCGATGGAGACAGCAGCAATGGGAGGCCGTACAGGGACCCATGAGAGACTCTGGACCTGGCAGCAGCATGAGGAGGCGGTATATAGGGGCCTATGGCAGATTAGGGGCCTGGCAGCAGCTATAGGAGGCCCATAATCTGCCAGCACCCTATGTCAAAAAATTCAACACACCAGCAGTGTGAGGAGACCTGAAAGTGGCACATGGCATGAGACACTGTGGACCTGGCAGCAGCATGAGGAGGCGGTATATAGGGGCCCATGGCAGATTAGGGGCCTGGCAGCAGCTATGGGAGGCCCGTAATCTGCCAGCACCCTATGTCAAAAAATTCTACACACCAGCAGTGTGAGGAGACCTGAAAGTGGCACATGGCAGAGTGTGGCGATGGAGACAGCAGCAATGGGAGGCCGTACAGGGACCCATGAGAGACTCTGGACCTGGCAGCAGCATGAGGAGGCGGTATATAGGGCCCTATGGCAGATTAGGGGCCTGGCAGCAGCTATGGGAGGCCCGTAATCTGCCAGCACCCTATGTCAAAAAATTCTACACACCAGCAGTGTGTGAGGAGACCTGAAAGTGGCACATGGCAGAGTGTGGCGATGGAGACAGCAGCAATGGGAGGCCGTACAGGGACCCATGACAGACTCTGGACCTGGCAGCAGCATGAGGAGGCGGTATATAGGGGCCTATGGCAGATTAGGGGCCTGGCAGCAGCTATGGGAGGCCCGTAATCTGCCAGCACCCTATGTCAAAAAATTCTACACACCAGCAGTGTGAGGAGACCTGAAAGTGGCACATGGCAGAGTGTGGCGATGGAGACAGCAGCAATGGGAGGCCGTACAGGGACCCATGAGAGACTCTGGACCTGGCAGCAGCATGAGGAGGCGGTATATAGGGGCCTATGGCAGATTAGGGGCCTGGCAGCAGCTATAGGAGGCCCATAATCTGCCAGCACCCTATGTCAAAAAATTCTACACACCAGCAGTGTGAGGAGACCTGAAAGTGGCACATGGCAGAGTGTGGCGATGGAGACAGCAGCAATGGGAGGCCGTACAGGGACCCATGAGAGACTCTGGACCTGGCAGCAGCATGAGGAGGCGGTATATAGGGGCCTATGGCAGATTAGGGGCCTGGCAGCAGCAATGGGAGGCCCGTAATCTGCCAGCACCCTATGTCAAAAAATTCTACACACCAGCAGTGTGAGGAGACCTGAAAGTGGCACATGGCAGAGTGTGGCGATGGAGACAGCAGCAATGGGAGGCCGTACAGGGACCCATGAGAGACTCTGGACCTGGCAGCAGCATGAGGAGGCGGTATATAGGGGCCTATGGCAGATTAGGGGCCTGGCAGCAGCTATAGGAGGCCCGTAATCTGCCAGCACCCTATGTCAAAAAATTCAACACACCAGCAGTGTGAGGAGACCTGAAAGTGGCACATGGCATGAGACACTGTGGACCTGGCAGCAGCATGAGGAGGCGGTATATAGGGGCCCATGGCAGATTAGGGGCCTGGCAGCAGCTATGGGAGGCCCGTAATCTGCCAGCACCCTATGTCAAAAAATTCAACACACCAGCAGTGTGTGAGGAGACCTGAAAGTGGCACATGGCAGAGTGTGGCGATGGAGACAGCAGCAATGGGAGGCCGTACAGGGACCCATGACAGACTCTGGACCTGGCAGCAGCATGAGGAGGCGGTATATAGGGGCCTATGGCAGATTAGGGGCCTGGCAGCAGCTATGGGAGGCCCGTAATCTGCCAGCACCCTATGTCAAAAAATTCTACACACCAGCAGTGTGAGGAGACCTGAAAGTGGCACATGGCAGAGTGTGGCGATGGAGACAGCAGCAATGGGAGGCCGTACAGGGACCCATGAGAGACTCTGGACCTGGCAGCAGCATGAGGAGGCGGTATATAGGGGCCTATGGCAGATTAGGGGCCTGGCAGCAGCTATAGGAGGCCCATAATCTGCCAGCACCCTATGTCAAAAAATTCAACACACCAGCAGTGTGAGGAGACCTGAAAGTGGCACATGGCATGAGACACTGTGGACCTGGCAGCAGCATGAGGAGGCGGTATATAGGGGCCCATGGCAGATTAGGGGCCTGGCAGCAGCTATGGGAGGCCCGTAATCTGCCAGCACCCTATGTCAAAAAATTCTACACACCAGCAGTGTGAGGAGACCTGAAAGTGGCACATGGCAGAGTGTGGCGATGGAGACAGCAGCAATGGGAGGCCGTACAGGGAACCATGAGAGACTCTGGACCTGGCAGCAGCATGAGGAGGCGGTATATAGGGGCCTATGGCAGATTAGGGGCCTGGCAGCAGCTATAGGAGGCCCATAATCTGCCAGCACCCTATGTCAAAAAATTCAACACACCAGCAGTGTGAGGAGACCTGAAAGTGGCACATGGCATGAGACACTGTGGACCTGGCAGCAGCATGAGGAGGCGGTATATAGGGGCCTATGGCAGATTAGGGGCCTGGCAGCAGCAATGGGAGGCCCGTAATCTGCCAGCACCCTATGTCAAAAAATTCTACACACCAGCAGTGTGAGGAGACCTGAAAGTGGCACATGGCAGAGTGTGGCGATAGAGACAGCAGCAATGGGAGGCCGTACAGGGACCCATGAGAGACTCTGGACCTGGCAGCAGCATGAGGAGGCGGTATATAGGGGCCTATGGCAGATTAGGGGCCTGGCAGCAGCTATAGGAGGCCCATAATCTGCCAGCACCCTATGTCAAAAAATTCAACACACCAGCAGTGTGAGGAGACCTGAAAGTGGCACATGGCATGAGACACTGTGGACCTGGCAGCAGCATGAGGAGGCGGTATATAGGGGCCCATGGCAGATTAGGGGCCTGGCAGCAGCTATGGGAGGCCCGTAATCTGCCAGCACCCTATGTCAAAAAATTCTACACACCAGCAGTGTGAGGAGACCTGAAAGTGGCACATGGCAGAGTGTGGCGATGGAGACAGCAGCAATGGGAGGCCGTACAGGGACCCATGAGAGACTCTGGACCTGGCAGCAGCATGAGGAGGCGGTATATAGGGGCCTATGGCAGATTAGGGGCCTGGCAGCAGCTATAGGAGGCCCGTAATCTGCCAGCACCCTATGTCAAAAAATTCTACACACCAGCAGTGTGAGGAGACCTGAAAGTGGCACATTTCAGAGTGTGGCGATGGAGACAGCAGCAATGGGAGGCCGTACAGGGACCCATGAGAGACTCTGGACCTGGCAGCAGCATGAGGAGGCGGTATATAGGGGCCTATGGCAGATTAGGGGCCTGGCAGCAGCTATGGGAGGCCCGTAATCTGCCAGCACCCTATGTCAAAAAATTCTACACACCAGCAGTGTGTGAGGAGACCTGAAAGTGGCACATGGCAGAGTGTGGCGATGGAGACAGCAGCAATGGGAGGCCGTACAGGGACCCATGACAGACTCTGGACCTGGCAGCAGCATGAGGAGGCGGTATATAGGGGCCTATGGCAGATTAGGGGCCTGGCAGCAGCTATGGGAGGCCCGTAATCTGCCAGCACCCTATGTCAAAAAATTCTACACACCAGCAGTGTGTGAGGAGACCTGAAAGTGGCACATGGCAGAGTGTGGCGATGGAGACAGCAGCAATGGGAGGCCGTACAGGGACCCATGAGAGACTCTGGACCTGGCAGCAGCATGAGGAGGCGGTATATAGGGGCCCATGGCAGATTAGGGGCCTGGCAGCAGCAATGGGAGGCCCGTAATCTGCCAACACCCTATGTCAAAAAATTCTACACACCAGCAGTGTGTGAGGAGACCTGAAAGTGGCACATGGCAGAGTGTGGCGATGGAGACAGCAGCAATGGGAGGCCGTACAGGGACCCATGAGAGACTCTGGACCTGGCAGCAGCATGAGGAGGCGGTATATAGGGGCCTATGGCAGATTAGGGGCCTGGCAGCAGCTATGGGAGGCCCGTAATCTGCCAGCACCCTATGTCAAAAAATTCTACACACCAGCAGTGTGTGAGGAGACCTCAAAGTGGCACATGTTTGAGGCATGATTCATGGCGGATTTAGTCAGTTGTGTCAGGAACTGGTGGTTTGAAATCCAGACTAATCCACGCCTGATTCATTTTCACAAACGTGAGTCTCTCCACACTTTGGGTGGACAGTCGTGTCCTCCGCGGAGTTACAATACCTCCTGCCGCACTAAACACGCGCTCCGATGCCACGCTACTGGCCGGGCATGACAGCCTTTCAAGGGCAAATTCAGCTAGTTGGGGCCAAAGGTCAAGTTTCGTTGCCCAGTAGTCAAGGGGATTGTCTACCTCGGTTGGCAGGGTGCTGTCCAAGTAGGCCCAAGCCTGTTGTTTGAGGTCCTGCTCCAGGTCCACCTGATGCTGCTGCTGCTGCTGCTGCGGCTGGTTAGTAGTTTCCTCACTGCGCTGGTGAAGAAAGCTACTCATCATCGACTGCAGACTGAGGCAGCCGCTGCTGGTGGAGCTGCCACTGCTCCTACCACCCCACCCCTCCCCTGCTGCCATGGCAGCGGAACGCGAGCGCACAGGGCCCACAGTGTCTGAGGATGGACGTTGGCGCACAAAGGCAGAGACCAACTGACTACATAGGTGGTTTTTATAGTACGTTATTTTGGCCTCCCTCTCAGCAGGTGTGAAAAAGGCCACCATTTTGGAACGGTAGCGAGGGTCCAACAAGGTGGACAGCCAAAAGTCATCCCTCTGTCTGATGGTTATTATTCGGCTGTCGCTACGCAAGCAACCGAGCATGCTATGGGCCATTTGTGCCAAGGAATGCGAGGGACTCCCTGCCTCCATCTCCACAGCATACTGCCACGGTGCGTCTGGGTCCTCTGTCTCCTCCTCCTCCTCCTCTACCAGATGCTCCTGCTCCTCCACTCCTGTCCGCTGAGTGGAAAAACCACCCATTTCACTCAATAATTCCTGAGCACAAATGTCCTCCTCTACCTCCTCCTCTTCTTCCTGTCCTGCCCCCACAGGGGTCATGTGGCGTTGAGATCTGTGCGCCACGTCTACCGCACCCTGACCAGCCATTGTTAACAGCATTTGTTCAAGGACGTGCAACAGAGGAATGACGTCGTTCATCCCATAGTCCTGCCGACTCACGAATAGCGTGGCCTCCTCAAAGGGCCTGAGCAAGCGGCAGGTGTCACGCATGAGCTGCCAATGGCTGACATCGAAGTTACACAGGGGAGTACCTTTATCCGCTTGTAACATCAGGAAATCGGTGATGGCCTTTCGCTGTTCGTAAAGGCAGTCTAACATGTGTAGGGTTGAATTCCACCTTGTTGCAACGTCGCAGATCAGGCGATGCTGTGGAATTCCGTTCTGCCGCTGCAGCTCAAGGAGGGTGTGCTTTGCGGTGTAGGAATGGCTGAAATGCATGCAAAGTTTACGTGACATTTTAAGGATGTCTTGCAGTGGGATGGTGGATTTTAAGAACCGCTTGACAACCAGATTGAACACGTGAGCCATGCATGGCGCATGGCACAACCTTCCTTGACGCAGAGCAGACACCATGTTCTTTCCGTTGTCGGTCAACATGGTTCCGATTTTCAGTTTGCGCGGAGACAGCCATCTGTCGATTTCTCTGTTCATTACACTCAGAAGTTCCTCCCCTGTGTGACTACGTTCGCCAAGGCATACCAGGTGCAGAACAGCGTGACACCGTTGCGCCCTGCACATGTGATATGCCGGTCGGGTAATGGGACTTGGCACGGGGGTGGCGGCTGAGGACACGGCGGAAGAAGAGGTGGTAGAGGCGGACATCTTTGCCGGACCAAGGACGTGCAAACGTGGAGGCAAAAGCGGCGTGACCTGTCCAAGTTGCTGGTGCGGCTGTGACGGCACCACGTTCACCCAGTGGGCCGTAAATGACATGTACTGTCCCTGACCATAGTTACAGCTCCACACGTCGGCGCTGCCGTGCACTTTGGCAGAGACCGACATGCTCAAAGACTGGCCCACCATGTCTTCTACATGTGAATGCAGGGCTGGCACTGCCTTTTTGGCGAAGAAATGACGGCTTGGCACTCTCCACCGCGGTGCGGCACAAGCCATCATTTCTCTGAAAGGTGCTGAGTCCACCACTTGGAAAGGGAGGGACTGCAGCACCAGCAACTTGGACAGGAGGACGTTCAGCTTTTGCACCGTCGGGTGCATGCTCGCAAACTGTTGTCTCTTGGAAACGGATTCCAAGAAAGACTGCTGACGGAATCCGTGAAGAGGAGTAGCAGGAGAAGGAGCATCTGAACGAGCGGAAGATGCCAACGAGCGACAACTCCCCTCAGCAGAGGTGTTGGAGCCTTGACTGGCTGATGGAGGGCGATTGACGTCGGGTGACGGAGCAAGTAACGGAGCGGGTGATGGAGCGGGGGCTGGGGCGGGCAGAACCGCCGTATCTTTATCACGGTTTTCCCAGGCCACCAAATGGCGACGCTGCATATGCTGCCGCAACGCTGTAGTCCCAACATGGGCCCCCTGGCCACGCTTGACTTTCTGGCCACATAGTCGACATACGGCTACGTTTACTTCCTCGGGCGGCTTGACGAAAAATTGCCACACCGCCGAGTAGGAAACTTTGCCCCCGATACTCCTCACTGGCTGACTGCTGCTTCCTCCGTGCACACCGGCACCACTACTGGCCGTGGTGGTAGGCTGCAGTGGAGCTGGTGCTCTACTCCGTGGCCGTTTGGCTCCACTGACACTGCTGCGACCCTGCTGCTGTCTCCTGGGCAACCCACCGACTGTTTTGCTCGCTGCCAAGCTGCCACCCTCTTCTCCTGATGATGCGGAAGAAATTGCCTGATGACGACGAGGCTGCCAAGTGCGATCAACCTCCTCATCATCAAGTAGGGTCTCCGCCTCACTACTAGCCCCCTCGGCTGCGTCTGGGTCAGGAGACAGACCTGTCTCTAGACCGGCTACCGAGCCACTCTCCTCGCCACTACTTCTTCGCCTGGCTGCTGAAAAGGCGGATGTCTCCCCCCGTTCCTGACCGCCCTCTGTTAGCTCTTCCTCACTGTACAGTGGGGCTGAGCCCACAGCATGCGATACTTCGCTTGGTGAGGGAACACCAAAGGACAGGGGCAGGTAGAGGACACGTGATTTCAGTGGGCTTGGTCCCGGGCCATGCCAACTAACGGTTGTGTCTGACGTACCCACCGACCGTTGGCTGTAGGTGTCAGAGGTGACCTGGGAAGAGGAAGACGACCGAGCCAACCAATCGACGACAGCAGGGTTGTCGGTGGAGACACGACCGCTGGATGACACCGGGAGCACTGGCCTCTGGCTGCGAATAGTGCTGCCTCGACCCCTTCCTCTGCTGCCACGTCTGCTCGCTCCTAAAACATTGCCTCCTCTGCCACTCCTCTGCATGTTGTCTGACATACTCTTTAATTAAACGATTATGTGTCCCTGAGTAACAATTCTGTGTCCCTGAGTAACAATTCTGTGTCTGTGCGAGTAACAATTCTGTGGCCCTAAGTAACAGTTCTGTGGCCCTCAGTAACAATTCTGTGTCCCTGATTAACGTTTCTGTGGCCCCAAGTAACAGTTCTGTGGCCCTCAGTAACAATTCTGTGTCTGTGCGAGTAACAATTCTGTGTCTGTGCGAGAAACAATTCTGTGGCCCTAAGTAACAGTTCTGTGGCCCTCAGTAACAGTTCTGTTTCCCTGAGTAACAATTCTGTGTCTGTGCGAGTAACAATTCTGTGTCTGTGCGAGTAACAATTCTGTCTGTGCGAGTAACAATTCTGTGGCCCTAAGTAACGGTTCTGTGGCCCTCAGTAACAGTTCTGTGTCCCTGTGTAACAATTCTGTGTCTGTGCGAGTAACAATTCTGTGGCCCTAAGTAACAGTTCTGTGGCCCTCAGTAACAATTCTGTGTCCCTGATTAACGTTTCTGTGGCCCCAAGTAACAGTTCTGTGGCCCTCAGTAACAATTCTGTGTCTGTGCGAGTAACAATTCTGTGTCTGTGCGAGTAACAATTCTGTGGCCCTAAGTAACGGTTCTGTGGCCCTCAGTAACAGTTCTGTGTCCCTGTGTAACAATTCTGTGTCTGTGCGAGTAACAATTCTGTGGCCCTAAGTAACAGTTCTGTGGTCCTCAGTAACAATTCTGTGTCTGTGCGAGTAACAATTCTGTGGCCCTAAGTAACAGTTCTGTGGCCCTCAGTAACAATTCTGTGTCTGTCCCTGAGTAACAATTCTGTGGCCCTAACTAAAGTTTCTGTGGCCCTAAGTAACAATTCTCTGGCACTCAGTAACAATTCTGTCTGTCCCTGAGTAACAATTCTGTGGCCCTAATAACGTTTCTGTGGCCCTAAGTAACAATTATCTGGCACTCAGTAACAATTCTGTCTGTCCCTGAGTAACAATTCTCTGGCACTCAGTAACAATTCTGTCTGTCCCTGAGTAAAAATTCTGTGGCCCTAAGTAAAGTTTCTGTGGCCGTGAGTAACAATTCTCTGGCACTCCGTAACAATTCTGTCTGTCCCTGAGTAACAATTCTCTGGCACTCAGTAACAATTCTGTCTGTCCCTGAGTAAAAATTCTGTGGCCCTAAGTAAAGTTTCTGTGGCCCTGAGTAACAATTCTCTGGCACTCCGTAACAATTCTGTCTGTCCCTGAGTAACAATTCTCTGGCACTCAGTAACAATTCTGTCTGTCCCTGAGTAAAAATTCTGTGGCCCTAATTAAAGTTTCTGTGGCCCTAAGTAACAATTCTCTGGCACTCAGTAACAATTCTGTCTGTCCCTGAGTAACAATTCTCTGGCACTCCGTAACAATTCTGTCTGTCCCTGAGTAACAATTCTCTGGCACTCAGTAACAATTCTGTCTGTCCCTGAGTAAAAATTCTGTGGCCCTAAGTAAAGTTTCTGTGGCCCTGAGTAACAATTCTCTGGCACTCCGTAACAATTCTGTCTGTCCCTGAGTATGAATTCCGTGGCCCTAACTAGCGTTTCTTTGTCCCTAAGTAACAGTTCTGTGGCCCTGAGTAACAATTCTGTGTCTGTGCGAGTAACAATTCTGTGGCCCTAAGTAACAGTTCTGTGGCCCTCAGTAACAGTTCTGTGTCTGTGCGAGTAACAATTCTGTGTCTGTGCGAGTAACAATTCTGTGGCCCTAAGTAAAGTTTCTGTGGCCCTCAGTAACAGTTCTGTGTCTGTGCGAGTAACAATTCTGTGTCTGTGCGAGTAACAATTCTGTGGCCCTAAGTAAAGTTTCTGTGGCCCTAAGTAACAATTCTCTGGCACTCCGTAACAATTCTGTCTGTCCCTGAGTAACAATTCTCTGGCACTCAGTAACAATTCTGTCTGTCCCTGAGTAAAAATTCTGTGGCCCTAAGTAAAGTTTCTGTGGCCCTGAGTAACAATTCTCTGGCACTCCGTAACAATTCTGTCTGTCCCTGAGTATGAATTCCGTGGCCCTAACTAGCGTTTCTTTGTCCCTAAGTAACAGTTCTGTGGCCCTGAGTAACAATTCTGTGTCTGTGCGAGTAACAATTCTGTGGCCCTAAGTAACAGTTCTGTGGCCCTCAGTAACAGTTCTGTGTCTGTGCGAGTAACAATTCTGTGTCTGTGCGAGTAACAATTCTGTGGCCCTAAGTAAAGTTTCTGTGGCCCTCAGTAACAGTTCTGTGTCTGTGCGAGTAACAATTCTGTGTCTGTGCGAGTAACAATTCTGTGGCCCTAAATAAAGTTTCTGTGGCCCTAAGTAACAATTCTCTGGCACTCCGTAACAATTCTGTCTGTCCCTGAGTAACAATTCTCTGGCACTCAGTAACAATTCTGTCTGTCCCTGAGTAAAAATTCTGTGGCCCTAAGTAAAGTTTCTGTGGCCCTGAGTAACAATTCTCTGGCACTCCGTAACAATTCTGTCTGTCCCTGAGTAACAATTCTCTGGCACTCAGTAACAATTCTGTCTGTCCCTGAGTAAAAATTCTG
Organism: Staurois parvus; assembly: GCF_062004578.1. Lineage (NCBI taxonomy): Eukaryota > Metazoa > Chordata > Amphibia > Anura > Ranidae > Staurois > Staurois parvus. Next base: position 1,278,772 of record NW_028318458.1, read on the forward strand.
TGGCCCTAAGTAAAGTTTCTGTGGCCCAGAGTAACAATTCTCTGGCACTCCGTAACAATTCTGTCTGTCCCTGAGTATGAATTCTGTGGCCCTAACTAGCGTTTCTTTGTCCCTAAGTAACAGTTCTGTGGCCCTGAGTAACAATTCTGTGTCTGTGCGAGTAACAATTCTGTGGCCCTAAGTAACAGTTCTGTGGCCCTCAGTAACAGTTCTGTGTCTGTGCGAGTAACAATTCTGTGTCTGTGCGAGTAACAATTCTGTGGCCCTAAGTAACAGTTCTGTGGCCTTCAGTAACAATTCTGTGTCTGTGCGAGTAACAATTCTGTGTCTGTGCGAGTAACAATTCTGTGGCCCTAAGTAAAGTTTCTGTGGCCCTAAGTAACAATTCTCTGGCACTCAGTAACAATTCTGTCTGTCCCTGAGTAACAATTCTCTGGCACTCAGTAACAATTCTGTCTGTCCCTGAGTAAAAATTCTGTGGCCCTAAGTAAAGTTTCTGGGGCCCTGAGTAACAATTCTCTGGCACTCAGTAACAATTCTGTCTGTCCCTGAGTAACAATTCTCTGGCACTCAGTAACAATTCTGTCTGTCCCTGAGTAAAAATTCTGTGGCCCTAAGTAAAGTTTCTGTGGCCCTAAGTAACAATTCTCTGGCACTCAGTAACAATTCTGTCTGTCCCTGAGTAACAATTCTCTGGCACTCAGTAACAATTCTGTCTGTCCCTGAGTAAAAATTCTGTGGCCCTAATTAAAGTTTCTGTGGCCCTAAGTAACAATTCTCTGGCACTCAGTAACAATTCTGTCTGTCCCTGAGTAACAATTCTCTGGCACTCAGTAACAATTCTGTCTGTCCCTGAGTAAAAATTCTGTGGCCCTAATAACGTTTCTGTGGCCCTAAGTAACAATTCTCTGGCACTGAGTAACAATTCTGTCTGTCCCTGATTATGAATTCTGTGGCCCTAACTAGCGTTTCTTTGTCCCTAAATAACGATTCTGTGGCCCTCATTAACAAGTCTGTGTCCCTGAGTAATGGTTCTCTGTCCCTAAGTAACTTTTCTCTGTCCCCAATTATCGTTTCTGTGGCCCTAACTCTGTCCCTGTCCCTAGTACAGAGCGGTCTGCCTCTGTTCAATAACTGCAGGCAAATGAAGAATTCCAAAATGGCCGCTATTTATAGCTCGACCATTACACAGTGCTGGCTGGCTGGCTGCTGATTGGCTGATGCGATCACATGTAGTTGAGGAATGCATTATGGGTCAGCGCGCCTTGTCTGCGCGCCTTCCCAGACATCCCCGCTCCGTCGCCGCACATGTCAGCCGCCATTTCCTGAAAAATTTCGATTCGCGCGTCCGAATTAGGCTATTTTTCGGATTCGGCACGAATCGAAATTTTTCCGATATTCGACTCGAATTCCACTTCGGATACTTCGATTCGCTCATCTCTAGTACTCACTATAATTATTATTATTATTATACATGATTTATATAGCGCCAGCAGTTTGCTCAGCACTTTACAATATAATGGGAGACAATACAGCAACAATACAGTTCAATACAAGAGGGATAGGAGGGCCCTGCTCCTTGGCTATATTGTGTATGTTTTTCTAGAAAGACAGTTTTGAAGAATTTCTTTGAAGTACAACATTTTGTAAATGAATGGTAATGCTAAAATGTTTGTTTTGAGCTGCTAATTTATTTAACCATGGTGAATTATTATTTTCCTTTGGATATTAATGGTATACCATAAACAAAATCCACGTGGTAATAATTAGTTGACGTCAACAATTTTTGTATTAGGAAAAGTGCACTCTTAAAACATCTCAGAAAATGTTGAAAATACTCACTGTAAGCTGTGCTGGTGTTAAAAAGTCCCTAACCATTGGTTTATTTTTTAGGAGAAAAATTGAATGTTTTATTACTAAATTTTATTGGTGTTTTACCTCGCAGGTTCTGTCATTGGCTTTCAGGGCTTTCCGAACAGAAGGTGATCATGGCCTACATTGACAAGATGTGTCATTCCAAAATTTGTCTTTTTCCTGTATTATCTGTTTTTCACATGTACATGTTTATGATTTTCACCCCCCCATTAGTTAGACAGTGCTTCTGTTTGAGTTTGTCAGTCACTTTGTCTATTGCTGTGTTCAGAACTTGTGTGTGTTGTATGTTCTAATCTAATTGCCTTGCTGGAACTATGTGATCGTTCATTAAAACGTTTGGCCCCATATTGGTGATCCTCGGTGTGCTGGTGACATTCTCTGGTTCCAGGTCGCTGCAGCACCCACTTATACACACAGCCATTTTTGTGTGTTTGGATTGTACACTTGTATGTTCTGACTTGACATGTATGGAGCTCTGGTATTAACGAGTTTCTTTGCTCCACTGATTTTCAAAGGTGACTAGGTAAAGCCAGCAATCTCCTATTACCAGTGACAATATGTTTGGTGCAGGGGCAGACTGACAACTCATGGGGCCCCCGGGCAATAGAGGATCATGGGGCCCCTGTGTACTTGCCCACACTCAAAAAAAGCCTATAAAAGGTACCAGGGGCATTTCATGGGGCCCCCTACTGACCCCGGGCCCTTGGGCAGTTCTTGAATGGTCAGTCCGCCCCTGGTTTGGTCACCTCCCAGTCGTCTTTAGTTTTTTCAGATGGAAATTTGATTAGGACTGCATTGAATAATTGATACTTGCTATAAAGATAAAAAGTGTTACTACATTTATTGTGTTTGTGTTGTTAAGATTTTAAATTAGGTCTGTGTCTGTAGATGGTCCATTTCCTCTATTCCTAAAGATCAGTAGATATGATGGCATATGTAGTAGCATGGCTTTAACTTGTAAGGTTTTGCTGACCCTTGTTGTCCCACAAGACACGTGTTGTGGACTGGTTAACCTCCTGTTGTTAATTCAATTAGCTACACCTCCACCCCCCCCCAACCAGGCTATCTCTTATCAAGCTTGTCTCATTACCATAGGCTTGTCACCTTAGTGTTCATAGCAACCTGCCTTTGTGTCCCCAATTGTATTTCAAGCCTGTTTCCTGTCCAGTGTCACCATGCACCTCTACCTGCTTCCCCAGTATTTGTGTGTCTCCATGCATACCTGTCAGCTTTAATTGTACCCACTACTTCAGTAATCCCAGAGCCTCAGTGATGCAAGGGATTAGCAGTTCCTTGGACACTGCACGTCAGCCCTTCAAAATGCCCTTCACCTATGTTATACATGCGGGTATGCTGTAGTCTATTGCATCTATTTCTCCATCAAGACAATAACAGGCATTCTTTCACCAATAGGAATCCTTGCAACTATTCACGTATATTACGGATAAAAGGGCCCCAACCACATGTGCCTTCATAGGGTTGTACTGCATTAATCCATTACTATATTATTGGGTTATTTCCCTCTTTTCATTCAATGTTTTACCCACATTGCCTTATATAGGCTTAGGGTTATGCCTCTCTCCAGATGGTAACTGTATCTGTCTTTTTTGCTTGCATGTGATATTATATACCCATGGTACAATTTTTGGTAAAATCTCCTTCAGGGAGTGTAACCCATATGGTAACAATATGTGCTTACACTTATAGCATGTGATATTACATACCTATGGTATAATTTTTTGAATATACCTCCTACAGGGAGTGTAACCAATGTGCAAGTGCTGCAAATGCTTTAGACTATGGTGGTCATAGCCTTTGCAGCACATATATCTAGACCGGTTTTGGTGTGATTTTAATGGTTTTAGGTCTGTGTGTATAGTCTCATACTGGGGTGATGGTAAACCAGGGCGATTGCCCGTGTGTCAATCATTAATGTGTAATAAAGCATAATTTTTTGGAAATTTTTCTGAGTATCGCATTCTGTTCATAATGTAGCCGCTTTCCTGTGAATCTCTTTTCACAAATCCCTTTTTGGTCTGCATGTTTTTTGGCTACTGGATGGAAGCCATATATTGGGTGATACAGTAATTTATATTTGAACCTCTAAAATTTATCTTTTACAAAATGCTGTAGTCTCCTCAGATAGTACCCATAGGTGCCCTTCCTGTCCTAGACTCCTAGTGTACCTCAACTAATACTACACTATAGATCTGGAGGTACTCAGAACCAGATTGGGAGGTCTGCTACATGGTGGTGAAGGGGTCAGGAAATCCAACTTGCTCTGTCCAGTACTCAGGTACAATCAGAGGTGTCCCAGGACCACGGAGGAATGATTGCCTCTTTCTCAGTGGGATAATTTCCACTTTGCAAAGACACAGTTAGGGTAGTATCCAAGTTTGCTATGAGTCAGAAGTATTGGCGGATGACTCAGTTCCATGGCTGTCAAAATCTGACTTGCACGGTCTCATCCCTGTGTCCGGTTGCAGGGACTGAACAACGTGCGTATACCGCAGTCATTTTGGGTATTATCCTATCAGACTTTACTGTGTTACATCCCCATCATGTTTTGATGGTTTATAAGTCTGGACATCCTCAGATGATTGATGCTGATGGGTGCTGGAGAAAGGAGGGTGTTGTGTTATGCCAAGGAAAACAGGACAGGATCAGGAGGCAGCAATGCTGGCACAAAGAGAGGTCATGTCTAATAGATGCTGAGGAATTGTCCCAACCTTGTTATAGAATACATGGGGCAAGGGTATTGGTGCCGGTTTATGCCCTATATTCGATATATGGGTTACACTGTACTCAGCGGGGTACACTACCTCAGGGAGTCTACATCTCCTGTCATTGGCAAACATATAGCAGAGACACAGGGATATACCCCTATTACCTCAGAGAAAAGGCTTGGTCTCAAACCTGACACCCCCATACACCTACACAGGGGCGGACTGACCATTCGGAAACTCGGGCACTGGGTCAGTAGGGGGCCCCATGAGATGCCCCTGGTACCTTTTTTATAGGCTTTTTTGAGTTTTGACAAGGACACAGGGGCCCCATGATCCCATATTGCCTGGGGGCCCCATGAGTTGCACCTACAGAAACCTCCTTTGGAATTTGGGGCAGAGTTAAAAGTCTAGTTGTTAGACTTTGGGCAACAGGTTTTTAGATAGCGCCAACAGTTTGTGCAGTGCGTGAATAGGAGGGCCCAGCTCAAGGGGCTTATAATCTGAAGGGAGGGGGTGGTAGAAAAGGTAATAGCTGTGGGAGAATGGTCTGATGGAGCTGGCTGAAGTATAGTTTTTAGGTGGAGACGGATGAGGTTCCCCTAAATAAATAAATGTTCTAGGATCACCTAGTGGTGAACAGGGTAGGAGCTATGTTTCTTTTCTGTAACTTTCTTTCCTGTAGTCATCTCTTTGTATTGGTAACATTCTGTATTTGCATTGTAATATTACTACTTTTAAAGTTATACTGGCTACAAAACAAGAGCTGATCTGCAGAACCTCTCAGCCCTGACCCAAATTTAACCCCTCTGACAATCTCCCCAGCTGATACTCAGCCTCCTATGTAAAAAAAAAAAAATTACTTAGCTCCCCCTAGCTAAGTAATAGGAGGGTACTACACACACTAGCAACTAAAATCCCCTGTGTCTCCTGGCACCTCCAATGTTCCATAATGATCCCCTTTGTCTTTTCTAGAGCTGTTCCTGTGAATCTTCTAGTTTTCCAGTGTCCCCATGTACTCCAGCCTGCATCCAATGTCCCCAGTGTCACAATGCATTCTAGTCTGTATCTAATGTCCCCACTGACACAATGACATAATGCATTCTAGCCTGTATCTAATGTCCCCACTGACGCAATGCATTCTAGCCTGTATCTAATGTCCCCACTGACGCAATGCATTCTAGCCTGTATCTAATGTCCCCACTGACGCAATGCATTCTAGCCTGTATCTAATGTCCCCAGTGAGGCAATGCATTCTAGCCTGTATCTAATGTCCCCAGTGACGCAATGCATTCTAGCCTGTATCTAATGTCCCCACTGACGCAATGCATTCTAGCCTGTATCTAATGTCCCCAGTGAGGCAATGCATTCTAGCCTGTATCTAATGTCCCCAGTGACGTAATGCATTCTAGCCTGTATCTAATGTCCCCACTGACGCAATGCATTCTAGCCTGTATCTAATGTCCCCACTGACGCAATGCATTCTAGCCTGTATCTAATGTCCCCAGTGACGCAATGCATTCTAGCCTGTATCTAATGTCCCCACTGACGCAATGCATTCTAGCCTGTATCTAATGTCCCCACTGACGCAATGCATTCTAGCCTGTATCTAATGTCCCCAGTGACGCAATGCATTCTAGTCTGTATCTAATGTCCCCACTGACGCAATGCATTCTAGCCTGTATCTAATGTCCTCACTGACGCAATGCATTCTAGCCTGTATCTAATGTCCCCAGTGACGCAATGCATTCTAGTCTGTATCTAATGTCCCCACTGACGCAATGCATTCTAGCCTGTATCTAATGTCCCCACTGACGCAATGCATTCTAGCCTGTATCTAATGTCCCCAGTGACGCAATGCATTCTAGCCTGTATCTAATGTCCCCACTGACGCAATGCATTCTAGCCTGTATCTAATGTCCCCAGTGACGCAATGCATTCTAGTCTGTATCTAATGTCCCCACTGACGCAATGCATTCTAGCCTGTATCTAATGTCCCCACTGACGCAATGCATTCTAGCCTGTATCTAATGTCCCCACTGACGCAATGCATTCTAGCCTGTATCTAATGTCCTCACTGACACAATGCATTCTAGTCTGTATCTAATGTCCCCAGTGGTCCAGCACACTTCAGACTACTTCCAGTGATGTATTTGTGAATGTTTTTGCATGATTTGTTCAAATGATTTTGGGCTTTTTGACTTCTGGCATTTTTGTTTTAGCCAATAGAGAACAATTTCAACTGTGACTTCAATTGTTGCTATGTTTTGCCATGCCAGAAAAACGTTCCTGGTTGCATGACAAAATGCGCTAAAGCGCATAAAAACTCGCAATTTGCTCATTTCCATTTATTTGTATGGGAATGAAAAGGTGCCACAAACGCATCAATCTGCCCGAATGGAGCTGCAAAAGTAGCTCCAAAACTTTTTTGAGCTTCAGGGTTTCTGCTTCAGGCGACTTGGAGTGGAAATCTGAACCATCTCCATAGATTTTTTTTTCTTCGTCCTGAGCATTTCAGGGCTTTGAATTTCAAACTACAAAATGTTCAGATGTGAATGGGGCCTTTCATACACTGGGCATCATTATCCAGTTACTAGAACAGGGGGTTGACAGATGTGGCCTCCAGTTTCAAGCACTGGAGCAAACAGAAGTGATAACAAGGACTCGTTTGGGTGTCAAAACAGATGCTAAGCATGCCAGATAACCTATTCCAGGTGCTGGAATTGGTGTGCATCCTTTCCCAGGTTGAATGAGTGTTTGGCAGACCAGGTGAGCTGTCCTAGTCACCGGGAGGTGAGATTTCGGACCCTATTTAGGATGCCTAAACAGGATCTAAGCATGTTTTGAGCCCTATTTTGCGTGCAGGAATAGGTGCTTGCCATGATACCTTGTGCAGGGCACTGGAGTGGGTGCTTTATTGCTTTGGTCATATGTTCTAAAGCAGGCCATAGACGTGGGGACAATCTGATGTTTTTTCTTTTAAAAGTCGTAAATCAGTCGTTCAGATGGCCGACGTTGCCACTAATTTAAAAAAAAGTCAGCGGGTTTTAGTCCCGTCTCTGGCCATCAATTAATATAATAGCGGTGTCCCTGCATAGAGACCAGCTCTTATATTTGACAGAAGAAATAGATTATGCAGAAGAAGAAGAGAAACAACATTGTATCTATTTGTACTGGAATAGAAACATCTGTATCTGAAATGTATACAAATAGATACAATGTTGCAACTTTTTTCTTCTCCATCTTCTTCTACAAAATCTATTTCATCTTCTCTTCTTTTCTTCTATTCTTCTTCTTGATATTCTATTTCTTCTTCTCCTGCAAAATGTATTTCTTCTATTTCTTCTTTTTCTTCATAGTCAATTTATTGTCAAATCGGCCAGAAGAACGGCCTATTTGACCATAAATTACCGTGAAAATCGGCCGATCTAACAAATCGTCCCAGAATTTTCCAGCTTGGACGATTTTCAAAATCTCTTAAAATTAAGAAAAACCGACAACATTTTTCCCCACTAACGGTACGAATATCGGCCGATTTTTTTATCGGCCGATAATTCGGCAAGAAAATCGGAAATCTATGGCCGCCTTTAGTCCCAAAACAGGAATAATTGATTAGGAAAGTCCCTGGGAGTTTGTTTCAGGTGCCAGGATAGGTATATAGGCTAAGTATCCTGGGTGCACTTTTCCAAGTTCTACAACAGGTCTTTGGCACGGTGGGTTGCCTGTTCCAGGCACCAGAATGGTAATTGATATAGAGCAGTTTTGCAACCTAATACCAGCAGCAGAACAGGTCAATTGAATGCAGGGTGCCTTGTCCAATTCCTTTAACCCCTTCACGCCGAGCATACGCAAATATGCAGCCTCTCAGGTGGCTGGGCCTTGATGCCGAGCAGCCGCATATATGCATACCATTTGTAAACAAACGTGCTCCCAGCACATGTGTCAGCGTCCCACGGAAAGGTCCCGATCCCTCCTTGCAATCGGGACCTTTCCGATCATGTGACTGCCGTGACAGCCAATCATGTCATTCACATGACCCTAAACCCTGCACCGCCTGCTTGCGTCAGAAACCCCTTAAAGTGCCGGGAGGTGCCGGTGCGAAGGGGTTAAATAGCATGCCTGGGGGGAGTCCTAATCCTACCTATAGAGGAACACATCTCTGATGTAAAGTCGTGCAGCAGCACTGACCTATACAAAGGGAAAAAGGTTTTCTTAAAAAAAAAAAGGAAAAAAAAAAACACAGACTAGAGTTGTGCACAACAAAAAAATGTGTTTAGTTGCGAATTCATTCAGTAAGTAAATCATTTTGTTTCATCATATTCATTATGTTAAAATAATTCATTTTCAGAATTTGTTTCTGGATATATATGGGTATATATATATATCCGTATATATACGGATTTAGATTTGTTTCGTATAGTCGTTTCCGAATTGATTCATATTTTTCAGAAGTTATTTTGGATTCATTCATTATGTCATGATATTATTTCAGTGACTTGCTTGCGAATTTGATGCATCTTGCTTGCGACTTCCTTGACGCTTGCTTGCAACTTTGGCTAATCAATCATGACACCCTTTGAGCCTGATATGGATTTTAAAGGGGACCCCCAAGCCATACAAAATGTGTGGGGTTCCATGCAAAATTTATACCAGGCCCTTATCCTAGCATGCAGCCTGGCAGGCCAGGAAAGGTGGATTATGAGCCCCCCCTCCTGAGAAATACCAGGCCACATATCCTCAACATGGGGGGGTACTTTTAAGGATGGGGGCTATTCCAAAAGCACCTTGTCTCCATGTTGATGATTCAAATAGGGAAAAAAAAATCAATGTTTCCGCCCGGTTTCGAACCGGGGACCTTTCGCGTGTTAGGCGAACGTGATAACCACTACACTACGGAAACTTCTGATAATAATCCTTCATTTAATTACATCTGATATAAATAAAGAAGCAAAATTATTATTGATTGAAATTATATTTGGGATTAATTAGTGTCTACCACATAAACTGTTGTTTTACTTTTCAAGCTATCAGTTCTAGCACTGGATTATGTATACTCCATGCTTAGTTACATAGTTACATATATAGTTACATAGTTAGTCTGGCTGAAAAAAGACAAAAGTCCATTCAGTTCAACCATAGAAAAAAAAAGTTATAATCCTATACCCACAGTTGATCCAGAGGAAGGTAAAAAAAAAAACCCAGTGAAGCATGATCCAATTTGCTCCTGCTGCTCTTCCTGATCCCTGGAGAGGCAATCGGATATAATAAATCCTGTATAATAATATTCTCTGGATCAACTTTACCTATAAATGTCAGTATTCAGTTATATTCTGTGTATCTAAGAAACAATCCAGGACTTTTTGGAAGAAATCCACTGAGCTGGCCAGAGCCAACTCTGCAGAAAAACCAGACTGTGTATGAAGGATCTTTGTCAAATGAATGTTGGAGGAAGCCCTATTTTGGGCGTAGGAATAGGTGCTTGCCATTATAACTTGTGCAGGGCACTGGTAGGAACCTGACAGCCAAGACGGGCTATTAATAGCCTGTCACATGATGGTATTCATAGACAGCCTTAGGTTGACACTATGTAGAGTTGACTTAATTATATGAAGCTCTGCACAAGTACAGCACAGTGTACAGAATGCCGTGGCTAGGATTATGTAACATAGTTCACTTACGCTGCTAATCAATGAGTGGAAAAAAATGATCCACTGTTGGTGGTTAGTGGCAGAAAAAATTGCCCTGAAACACTCATCTCTGATCATTTCCAGTATCAGAGTTATCATTTCCTGGCTGCTACAGTCCAGAGAAGTAGCTAATCAAGCATGATCTGTGGTTGATTAGCTGCAGTGGAGAGCATGGGAGACATTGGGGTTTACTAGACCCCAATGTCCCCATAAAGAGGACTTGTCACCTGTCCGGTGCTATTTCATAGGGGGCTTGTTAGCCCCTTTTTGATAGCAATAAAATCAAATGAAAAAAAAAATAAAAAGTAAAAAAATAAAATAACAAAATGTAACAATAAAAGTAACACCTGTCGCCCTGCACACGTCCACAAATGCAAACATGTGCACAGGGTGCACATGTATGTAGACTGTGATTGTACAAAACATGTGATGAATTTCTGCAAAAGTCAGAGTAGGAAAAATAATTCTTGAACCATAATTTGTGGTTAATTCTAAACTAATGAGTTGTTAAGGTTTTTAAAGCATTGTCTATGGAGAACTTTAGATACCGTTGTTTTTGGATTATCACTAGCACATCCAGTTTTCAGACTTGACATGTTTGGTATCTTTTGTTGCAACCCCTTCTTTTATATCTTAATAAAACTTTGGGTATTATATTGTGCTTGAATAAAACAATTGTGCAGCACTCAAAATATTATGGTACAGTGGTATTAGCTGTGCTCTTCAACAACACACAAATAGAATATGAAATAACCCCCCCCCAAAAAAAAAAAAGCTGTATGCATCCTCGAAAACAATCGAAGGAGTGCCTGGGAGGGATTTTTCACAGATCAGCCAGTGTACGATGTCCTTATACAAATAAATGAATATGATGCCCTTATACAAATAAATACTGTGATGACGTCACAAGGGGGTGGAGTGGCTCTGTCCCATTGTGACATCATCATGCGCTGTCATTGGCCAATGCATTGCACCTGACTGGCGGTCAGGTGCATTGCTTTGGCCAATCACAATGCACCTGAAAGGGCACTCGCCGAATGCCCTTACCGTTCATGTGTTCGCCGAACACACGAACGGCCGATGTTCAAGTGGAAGTTATGTTCAACTCGAACAACAAGCCTACTGATAATCAGGGCAGCCCCAAAACTTCCCATCAGTGCCCAACAGTGCTGCCCATCAGTGCCTATCAGTGCAGCCTCATCAACGCACATCAGTGAAGGAAAAAAACATTACCTTTTTGCTACATTTTATAATAGAAACAAAGAAAAACTTTTTTTTTTCAAAATTTGCGGCCTTTTTTCATTATTAGTGCAAAAATAAAAAAAAAACAGTGGTGATTAAATACCACCAAATGAAAGCTCTATTTGCATGAAAAATATGAATAAAAAGGCCATATGGGTACAATTTTGCATGACTGCATAATTGTCATTCAAAGTGCAACAGCGCTGAATGCTGAAAATTGGCCTGGGCAGGAAGGGGGTAAAAGTGCCCGGTAGGCAAGTGGTTAAAGTGGTTGTAAATCCTTTCATATACCCAGTGAAATAACAACCATCCTTCTTTTTCATTCACTTGACTACAACAAAAAGAAAACTTGGACCAACCGTTGCCACACTCCGTCCTTGTGGAATGCAACCTAAAGGAGAAAAGGGAAGGCGTGTGTGGCATGGTTGCTATGATGATGCGTTTTAGAGACGTGGCCTCCTTTATTAAGTCACGCAACCCAGGGCCTTAAATACTATGCTGAGTTCCTCCCATACCTAGGATCTTAAAGGGGAAACTTCAGGAGAGGCAAGCCAGGGGCCCTCTAAGATCTTGGGTATGGGAGTCACTAGGTTGCGTGTGCAGTAGCTAGCTTTGACAAGGTGACCACTTTATTATCAAAGCTGACATTTTTTTTTTTTTTTTTTAATATTACAAGATATTAGGGTTTTTTTGTCTAATTGTATGAAATATTAAGGCTGGTTTTCCTGTGTTGTTCTAAGAACACAAAGAAGCATCCAACTCAAAGTTATGACTCTCTTCTGTATGAATGGGATGCTGTTAATCTAAAACTTTCACCCGCTATAAATCTGCCTTATTAACGTACACTTCCTCCCTTCACACTGCCAAACAAGCCTGCTTTATTACCCTCATTAATACCTTCTCCTCCAGTCCTCGCCGGCTCTTCTCCACTTTTAACTCTCTACTTTCTCCACCTCCACCTCCACCCAGTACCTCACTTACCGCCCACGAGATTGCTAACCACTTCAAAAACAAGATTGACACATTCGTAGGGACTTCGCCACTGCTCAGACACCCACCCCACTTAGCACTCCTCACACAATAACCCCCTCAACACTTTGCTCCCTTGACCTCACCACCTGCCCCCTGGACCCTGTCCCCTCACAACTCCTGTGGTCCCCCTCCTCTTCCATCCTATGCTTCCTCACACACATCTTCAATCTTTCCCTCTCCACCAGTACCTTTCCCTCCCCTCTAAAGCACGCGCACATCACTCCCATACTTAAAAGCCCTCCCTGGACCCCACCAACCTGAACAACTTAAGACCCATCTCCCTACTGCCATTTACCTCTAAACTCCTAGAACGCTTAGTCTACAATCGCCTGAGCTCCTACCTCACCGACAACAACCTTCTTGACCCTTTACAGTCTGGTTTCTGCCCCCTACACTCCACCGAAACTGCCCTGCTCAAACTCACCAATGACCTACTAACCGCCAAAACCAATGGCCACTATGCTATACTCCTACTACTTGACCTCTCTGCAGCTTTTGACACGGTTGACCACACAAGACCTCCTACTCTCTAGCTCCCTTGTCTCCTCCTTCCATGCCCGTCTCCAGGATTTCTCAAGGGCTTCACCCGTCCTCTGGAACTCCCTACCCCAATCTATCAGGCTATCACCTACTCTGCTCACTTTTAGGCTCACTCTGAAAACCCATCTCTTCAGGGAAGCCTACCCCGACCCCAGCTAATACTGGAATCCTCTACTCTTCCTACCACTCCATCCCCCATAGCTAATTACCTCTTGTACCGCTATCCCCTCCCTCCTAGATTGTAAGCTCCAAGGAGCAGGGCCCTCTAATCCCTCTTGTATTGAACTGTATTGTTACTGTATTGTCTCCCTCCATAATGTAAAGCGCTGGGCAAACTGTCTGCGCTATATAAGTCCTGTATTATTATAATAATAATAATAATAACCTTCCACATGGTGTCACTGTTGTAACTGAGTTGCTCCTGTCCTGCTTTGGTGGAAGACATACAGCAAGGACTATGAAAAGTCAGAGAGGGATTTTACATTGGGATGTGTGGCTAGGCATAGTGAGCAGGGGCGGACTGACCATTTGAAAACTCGGGCACTGCCCGAGGGCCCGGGGTCAGTGGGGGGCCCCATGAGATGCCCTTGGTACCTTTTTTCATAGGCTTTTTTGAGTTTGGGCAAGGACACAGGGGCCCCATAATCTACTATTGCCCAGGGGCCCCATGAGTTGTCAGTCCACCCCTGATAGTGACCATTACTACCAGGGGTGGACTGACCATTTGCAAACTCGGGCACTGCCCGAGGGCCAGGGGTCAGTAGGGGGCCCCATGAGATGCCCCTGGTACCTTTTTCACAGGCTTTTTTGAGTTTGGGCAAGGACACAGGGGCCCCATGATCCCCTATTGCCCGGGGGCCCCATGAGTTGTCAGTCCGTCCCTGATTACTACACAACAGCATGCTGTGCATCCAAGTGTGCAACCATTCTGATTTAACCAGTTCCCGACTGCGCTATAGCCAAAAGATGGCTACAGCACAATCTGCTAGTTCTGGGAGGGTGTCCATGGACGTCCTTCTAGAACCATGCCCCCTGGTGCGCGCACTGCGATCCCATGGCTACGGAACGGGCCAATCACATCCTCTTTTACCATGTGACCAGCTGTGTCCAATCACAGCTGATCACCAGGTAAATAGGAAATGACGGTTATTGGTTTCCAGTTATAGGAGAGCCGGTATGCGGCATTTCGTAGGGTACATCTACACTGATCATCAAGGCACTGATCATCAGTGTCCTGGTGATCAGTGTAGCCCCATCAGTGCAGCCAATAGTGCCCATCTGTGCTGGCAATCAGTGCCCATCAATTAATCACTGCCGCCCATCAGTGCCCATTAGTGCCACCTATCAATGCCCATTGGTGCCGCCTATCAGTGCCCATCGGTGTCACCTAACAATGTCCATCAGTGTCACCTATCAGTGCAGCCTAACAGGGCCCATCAATGCTGCCCATCAGTGCCGCCTATCAGTGAAGGAGTGAAATGACTTATTTACAAAACTTTATAACAGAAACTAAGAAAAACATTTTTTTCAAAGTTTTACAGTGCCCATCAGTGCCATCTATTAATGCCCATCGGTGCCGCCTATCAGTGCCCATCAGTGCCACCTAACAATGTCCATCAGTGTCACCTATCAGTGCCACCTAACAATGTCCAGCAGTGTCACCTATCAGTGCAGCCTAACAGTGCCCATCAGTGCTGCCTATCAGTGAAGGAGAATAATTACTTATTTACAAAAATTTGTAACAGAAACTAAGAAAAAATTTTTTTCAATGTTTTACAGTGCACATCAGTGCCACCTATCAATGTCCATCAGCGCCGCCTATCAGTGCCCATCAGTGCAGATGTAAAGAGTAAGCAATATTTTTCTTCCTCCACAAGTCTTCTGAAATCCCATTTCCCAAGTGCTCCTTCCCATCAGCTGACTGAAATAGTTAAAAACAGAAAACATGTTTCCGCCCGGTTTCGAACCGGGGACCTTTCGCGTGTTAGGCGAACGTGATAACCACTACACTACGGAAACCACTGCTGAGTTGCCTATCCCTAATGTGATGTAAGTATCATGGAAAGAAGAAGAGCATTTCTGTGGAAGTTGTTAGTGGATGTAATCACATTAGTGATTGAAAGAAAATGTTCCAGCTACACATCACCAATATTTACTAATCAAAGATATTATCAGCAGAAGAGGTTTAAGCAGAGTAATCACTTATGTTTCAGGAGAAAAAAAATAAATTTCTCTTTTGACTATGCCTAGGTTCACATCTGTGCAGGTTTGTGGCCACAGGTGTGGCGGCCCATTCATGTGAACGGTTGGCGTGCCTGTGTTTCTGTAAAAAAAAAAAAAAAAGTGCTTGCACATTTTTCAGAATGCAGCTGCAGCCAAAAGCACCGTGCGATACCCCTGCGGTCCTGCACCCACAAGCGTGCTGCGGGCTGAGATTCAGATGAATGAATGGCAGCCCTATGCGTCTCCACTGAGTTGCATGATTTGGCTGCGGGTGGTTGCGGGTGCTGAAGTAGTTTCGGTTCTCTCCAAGCCAAGTGTTCAAGCATTTACAGGTTAAATCAGGTGGTGAGGAGGTGACATAATGCGTATATAATGCCTCCTTTATCACGTCATGCCACACACGCAACCCACGGCCTTATATAGTATGCTGAGTGCCTCCCATACCCAGATCTTAAAGGGCAAATTCAGGACAGGCAAGCCAAGGGCCCTTTAAGATCTTGGTATGGAAGGCACTCAATACAGTACTTAAAGCGGAGTTCCACTCACACTGTCAAAAATAAAAGTTAGCAGCTAAAGAAACTGTAGCTGCTGACTTTTAAAAAAACAGCCACTTACCTCTCCCACTATTCTGTGGCATGTCCCCTGCAGCCCATTTTACCGGCCGTCCCGTATTCCAGGAGGCCAGCATCTTCAGTGTGGGCACCCGGCTGTGACAGCTTGCGGCTTCACAGCCGGGTACCCACTGCGCATGCACGAGTAGTGCTGCACTTCATGAATGGTCCTGTAGTCTTCTGGGACCTGTGACATGTCCAAAAGACTACAGGAAGGGAGGGAGGGAGGGAGGGGGGGAGGACACCCTCCGATTGGACCAGAAGTGGGTTTGGGTACCAGTCAAATTTGGGTACCCACCCCCCAAAGGTGCCAATCCTTAATGGGGAGCAGGGGAGCAGTCCTTAAACCAGAACTTCCCGTTTTGGGTGGAGCTCCGCTTTAAGTCCATGGGTTGCATGACTTGATAAAGGAGGCCATGCCTCCAAAGCACATCTTCATAGCAACCATGCAGCGCATGCCTTCCCTCCTCTCCCTCGGGTTGTGTTAGAAATCATAGAAAAGTGATGACGGAGAAAAGACTGAGTGGTCTATCCAGCCTGCCATTTTTTTATCTTTTTTTTATGCTTTGTATTTTTTTTATTTATTTTTTTGTGTTTCAAGAGATCATTTATTGGCTTCTAATTTATTGATTCCCCCCCAGAGAATAAGACGGTGGGTGTTGAAATATTTTTATGTCATAGTATTTGCGCAGTGAATTTTCCAAAGCACCAAAACCTGGTTCAATGACCGTGGGATTACTGTGCTTATTTGGCCGCAAACTCGCCTGACCTGAACCCTATAGAGAATCTATGGGGCATTGCCAAGAGAAAGATGAGAGACATGAGACCGAACAATGCAGAAGAGCTGAAGGCCGCTATTGAAGCATCCTGGTCTTCCATAACACCTCAGCAGTGCCACAGGCTGATAGCTTCCATGACATGCTGCATTGAGGCAGTAATTGCTGCAAAAGGGGCCCAAACCAAGTACTGAGTTCATATGCATGCTTATACTTTTCAGAGGTCCGATATTGTTCTATGTACAATCCTTGTTATATTGATTGCATGTAATATAATAATTTTCTGAGATTGTGGATTTGGGGTTTTCATGAGCT
This sequence comes from Staurois parvus, assembly GCF_062004578.1. Classification (NCBI taxonomy): domain Eukaryota; kingdom Metazoa; phylum Chordata; class Amphibia; order Anura; family Ranidae; genus Staurois; species Staurois parvus. The sequence goes on from NW_028318458.1 coordinate 1,295,796, forward strand.
GTAAGCCATAATCATCACAATGATGACAAATCACGGCTTGAACTATCTTGCTTTGCATGTAATGAGTCTATCTCATATATTAGTTTCACCTTTTAAGTTGCATTACTGAAATAAATGAACTTTTGCACGATATTCTAATTTTTTGAGTTTCACCTGTATATATATATATATAATTTAGTATTTTATATGCATTCCGTTTGAAAATTTGCTGCGCAAATACTATGACATAAAAATATTTCAACACCCACCGTCTTATTCTCTGGGGGGGGAATAAATAAATTAGAAGCCAATAAATAAAATATTAACCACTAACTCAAACCCTTACACCTAATCCTAACCCTGATGTAACCTTAACTCTAACCCCTTACCCTAACAAAATAAATAAATAAATAAATAATAATAATAATAATAAAAATGAATAATAATAATAATGATAATAATAATAATAAAAAGAAATGAAAGCTGATGGAAAAGTTAAAAAAAAAAGCTGAAAACCTAGCAACAAAGCTACTGGCTAATGAAGAAAAAAACAAAGCTCAAAAACACCAAAATAACGCTGTACGAAAATGTGCAAAATCACACAACACAAAAATTGTGCCCAAGAAATGCGAAAAACGCTCACGTGTGAATTTCCTGAGGCCTGAGCATGAATTTATTTTGTAAATGTTATAGGATCCAATTATTTTTGAGAGGAGTAGGACAGTTTAATAAAGCTCAGGATTTTATACACATACTGCACATTCGTATACACAGATAGAATTTTACATATACAGCAAGCAAATGTATATAGAACTTATCATTGTAAAACATGTAAGGTTAAATATAAAAGTCATAAACAAAACTTAACATGTCAGGAGAAAAAAAAAAAATATCTAGCAGAGGATGGTTTCGATCCATCGACCTCTGGGTTATGGGCCCAGCACGCTTCCGCTGCGCCACTCTGCTCTGTACTGTTTAGTGTCTTCTATGTCTGCTACATACTTAGGTCTTCTGTACATTTGTTTCATAGTGAAAAAATGAATGTGCTGGCAGATAAACATGCAGGTCTCTGTGGCGCAATCGGTTAGCGCGTTCGGCTGTTAACCGAAAGGTTGGTGGTTCGAGCCCACCCAGGGACGTGTGACTTTTTTTTTTTTTTATTTAATACACAACTGTCAAATAGCAACCATTTAAACCATGACAATGCTTTCCTGCAATGTAGACCCTTTATGAATTTTATGCTTGTCATCTGAAACTCATGTCAAATGTCATTTCTACAGTTTTCTGAAAAAAAAAAAAGGTAGCCATATCGCAAAGCTTTTATTCAAGCAGCATAAGGATAGGAAATATACATAAATAAATAGACATCATTGCTGATATAACTTTGTACAATTTAAAATGCCAAATAAAATGAATAGTAAGTTTTTAAATAAATTGAAAGAAAAAAAATGCCAAACACAAATAGTTACATTTCCAGCTCTAAAGGGAAAAACCAGTTCTCCTATTATTAAAAAGAAAAGAAGTCCAGCGCAGATCGCTCTTCAGGCTACATTCATATATAGTGCTTTGTGAAGGTGCACAAAATCACGCAACAATTTTGCATCACATGCATAGGTCTGCCCAATGTGCGACAAGCGCAGCGAAGTAGCACATACACCATCTTAACCCCTTCGCGCCAGTGCCTCCCGGCCCTTTAAGGGTTTAAGAAGCCGGGGGTTTACGGTCATGTGACCGCCGTGACATGCAGTCACGGTGGTCACATGATCTGGAAAAGTCCCGATCGAAAGAGGAGATCGGGACCTTTCCGTGAGCACCGGACATGTGTGCTGGGTGCACGCAGGGCACATGCTCTCAGCACATATGGTTATGTTAATTGAACGCAAATGTGCGGCCGCTCGGCGTCTAGGCCCATTTGTGTGCGGCCGGCGTGAAGAGGTTAAGCATCAAGCTTTGTTTGTGTTTTTAGATAACAAAAGTGTTTTTGCCGCATTTTGTCTGCCATTAGCAATGATTGGCTGCATAAGCACGACAGGCGTTTTTTGTGCCTTTCCTAAAACGCTCATGAAATCACACAATTGTATACATGTTTGCGAAACACTAAAATGTGAACGCAGCCTCAGGGGGGTACTGCACATATGAATGATTTGTAGGGCTGTTCAGACTCCATGCACATAGGGCGTTATGATAACGCTGGTAACGTTAGCTGTGTAAAGTCATGTTAAAAATGTGAGTTTTTTAGATTTTGTTTAGCCTTTTTGCATTATCGTTCAGTGGCGTTTTCCCGCGTTTGCATTTATTAGCGTTTTTAGGCTAAAAAGTCCAAAAATGCCAGTTTGGGGCATTTTACCGCGTTTTACCGCGTTTTGCCACATTAGAGCATTTTTACAGCTAAAAAACTCTAGAAACTCACTAGTCCTGGGTCTTTTTCCAGCCAAAAAACCTTGATTCCAGTCTATGTGTGCATGGACACATAGGATGACTGCCGCTGTAAAAACATCCCGTGTGCGTGGGGACACATTGTTAATGGCACCCCAAAAGGCAGCAAGTGGAAAAACTCTCAACAAAAGCGCCAAACTGCACAAAACTCAACACTCAAAAAGCTACATGAGCTACTTTGGCGCATTTGTCATGCATTGGGCAGCCCATTGAAATTAATGAGTTGCCCTCTGTGTGCAGCACAAAAAAGTGCATAATGAGCCATAATGCAATACTTTCACACAAGTAGCATGGAGCAGGGGCGGACTGACCATTCGAGCACTCAGGCACCGCCCGAGGGCCCGAGGTCAGTAGGGGGGCCCCATGAAATGCCCCTGGTACCTTTTATAGGCTTTTTCGGGTGTACTTTGAGTGCGGGCAAGGACACAGGGGCCCATGATCTCCTATTGCCTGGGGGCCCCATGAGTTGTCAGTCCGCCCCTGGCATGGAGATATGTAATCTACATAAATAAATATACATCATTGCTAATATAACTTTGTATCATTTCATATACAAAATTAGTCCTGATTCGCATCTGGTCACGACTTTAACTCCTTGGCGCCGGTGCCTCCTAGCCAGGGGCGGACTGACCATTTGGAAACTCGGGCACTGCCCGAGGGCCCGGGGTCAGTAGGGGGCCCCATGAGATGCCCCTGGTACCTTTTTCATAGGCTTTTTTGAGTTTGGGCAAGAACACAGGGGCCCCATGATTCCCTATTGCCCGGGGGCCCATGAGTTGTCAGTCTGCCCCTGCTCCCAGCCCTTTAATGGTTCCAGAAGCCAGGAGGTGGGGCAGGGTTTAGGGTCACGTGACCGCTGTGACACGCCGTCACATGATCGGGAAAGGTCCCGTTCGAAAGAGGAGTTCAGGACCTTTCCGTGAGTACTGGACATGTGTGCTGGGAGCACGCAGGGCGCGCGCTCTCAGCACATATGTTCTTTGTTAATAGAACACAAATGTGCAACCGCTCGGCGTGTATGTAATTTTTATTTTCCCCTTGAATCCTTCCTACGAACTGGAAGTCCAATCCTAGATATTATATCTATGTCTTGCAGTTGCAACAAATGTATCCATTTGTATCCAAATAAAAACATAATGTTATACAAATGTTGCAACTGCAAGACTTTTTCATATAAAAATATAATAGTTAGGACTGGACTTCCAGTTCGTAGAAAAGATTCAGGGGGAAAATAAAAATGATATATATATAGATTGTAAGCTCGAAAGAGCAGGGCCCTCGAACCCTTCGTGTATTGTTTTTTACTGTATTGTCTCATGTACTTGTCCCCCACTATAATGTACAGCACTGAGCAAACCTTCTGGCTCTATATAAATACTGTATAATAATAAATATATATATATACAGTATATATATATATATATATATATATATATATGGGATTCAGTAAAAAGAATTCTGGCAACCTTGCAGGTCACGGCTTATGCGCGGATTTTTTTATCGGTAAAACGATCAGCCCATCATTGCCGGGAAAATTGGCTGATCGTCCAAATCGGCCGCAAATTTTCCAACATGACCGATAAAAAAACTGTGCAGAAAAACACTGAAAAACAGCCGACCAGTTAACCCACTAACAGTGTGAAAATTGGCCGGTTTTCGACCCGTCTATGGCCAGCATTAGGGTAAGTTCAGGGGCTGTTAAAAAAAACACTGAACAGCTCCTGAATGTGAGTTTATCAGCTGCAGTGTACATGAGCCCTTAAGGACAAAGCCAGTTCCCATTTATGCAGGCCATAGATGGGGAGAAAAACGGCCGATTTTTCTTTTAAAAAACGAAAAATCGGTCGTTCAAGCGGCCGACGTTACCAGCAATGGTAAAAAAAATCGGCCGATTTTCATCCTGTCTACAGCCGGCAAAAAGTGTCCCTGCAGAGAGCTCCGCTATTTCTTTGACAGTTCTTTGACAGTTCCTTGACATTTACAGCGGTTGCAACAATGTATCTATTTGTTTCCATTTAGGATACAGATGTCTTTATTCGGAAACAAATAGATACAATGTTACAACCGCTATAAATGTCAAGGAACTGTCAAAGAACTGTCAAAGAAATAGCGGAGCTCTCTGCAGGGACACTTTTTGCCGGACTGGAATTCCTCTTATTTTTCATCCTTCTGCTTCTTCTTCTTCTTCTTCTTCATCATCATCCTCTTCTTCTTCATCATCATCATCATCCTCTTCTTCTTCATCATCATCCTCTTCTTCTTCTTCTTCATCATCCTCTTCTTCATCATCATCCTCCTCTTCTTCTTCTTCTTCATCATCATCCTCTTCTTCTTCTTCATCATCATCATCCTCTTCTTCTTCATCATCATCATCATCATCCTCTTCTTCTTCTTCATCATCATCATCATCCTCTTCTTCTTCTTCATCCTCATCTTCTACTTCATCATCATCATCATCTTCTACTTCTTCATCATCATCATCTTCTTCTTCATCATCATCCTCTTCTTCTCCATCATCATCATCCTCTTCTTCATCATCATCTTCATCATCATCATCCTCTTCTTCTTCATCATCATCCTCTTCTTCTTCATCATCATCCTCTTCTTCTTCATCATCATCTTCTTCTTCTTCATCATCCTCATCTTCTTCTTCTTCATCATCATCCTCATCTTCTTCTTCTTCTTCATCCTCATCTTCTTCTTCTTCCTCTTCCTCTTCCTCTTTTTCGTCTTTTTGTCTTCCTCTTGCAGGTCACTGCTCATGCGCAGATTTTTTATCGGTAAAAAATCGGCCGATTTGCCCATCATTGCCGCAAAAATCGGCCGATCGGCAAAATCGGCCGATTTTTTTCCAACTTTACCGATAAAAAAAATCTGCCAAAATACCGAAAAACGGCCGAATAGCCCACTAACGATCCGAAAATCGGCCGATTTCCGACCCATCTATGGCCTGCATTAGCTTTTCATATACATATCTATATGTAATTAATTAAAAAAACCGATAAAATTCCTTCCCTGACCGGGAATCGAACCCGGGCCGCGGCGGTGAGAGCGCCGAATCCTAACCACTAGACCACCAGGGAGGCTGCTAGCATTGTTCCTCTGTACTATACAGAACACTGTCATAGATTCATTTCAGATCATTACTGAAATGCATAGTTGAGAGACATAAGATTGATATTGTATTGTTCCATTTATGCAGTGTATTTAATCCACACTGCACTATACCATAATGTCGGAATTTCATTTGTACTCCAAATTATTTGCATGTGTTTCTCTATTAAACAAACTTGACCAATATCCATAGATCTTCTCCCAATGTTCTATCATGCATCACATATTATACATCATAACAATACATCTTCAGCCAGAATTGTATTCTGTAGTTAAGAAAACATATGCATACCAACAGTAGCAAACTTTTTTTGTTTTAGAGAAAAAACAAAACTATAAAAGAACTCGCCCAACGTGGGGCTCGAACCCACGACCCTGAGATTAAGAGTCTCATGCTCTACCGACTGAGCTAGCCGGGCTTCTGAAAAGTGTTTATAGAAATCTGTAGAAGGACACAAGGTAGACATGTGAGAATTGGGTGAAATATCAGAATTGGGTATAAAACATAAAAACAAGAAGGGCGCAAGCGTCTACCACATAATCTTTAATCAATTTACTGAAAATAAAAGACAAAGCTTTTACTCACAAACCAAATACGTAATTGGCATGTGGTTGCCTAAACGCAGGATGTGGACCACTCTAAAAAAGCTAAAACAAAAAAGCTGAAAACCTAGCAACAAAGCTACTGGCTAATTTAAAAAAAAGTTCAAGAACACACAAATAACGCTGTATGAAAATGTGCAAAATGTCACACACAAAAATTGTGCCCAAGAACGTGCGAAAAACGCTCTTGTGAATGACTGCATTCAAATTCTAAAAAGTGTATTTTTTCCAAAAGAATTGCGTTTGAAAAATCGTTGCGCAAATACTGTGTGACATAAAAAAATTTCAACACCCACCATGTTATTCTCTGGGGGGGGGATAAATAAATAAGAAGATAATAAATAAAATATTAGCCCCTAACCCAAACCCTTAAACCCAATCCTAACCCTGACGTAACCTTAACTCTGACCCCTTACCCTAACAAAAAATAAAAAATTATAGTAAATGAATAATAATAACAATAATAATAATAAAAAGAAATAAAAGCTGATGGAAAAGCTAAAAAAAAGCTGAAAACCGAGCAACAAAGCTACTGGCTAATTTAAAAAAAAAAAGCTAAAAACACCCAAATAATGCTGTATGAAAATGTGTGAAGTCACACCCACAAAAATTGTGCCCAAGAATGTGCGGAAAACGTTCACGTGCGAATGCGACCTGAGGCCTGAGTATGAATTTGTTTTGTAAATGTTATAGGATCCAATTATTTTTGAGGAGAGGACAGTTTAACCTCCCTAGCGGTCTGATTATGTCCATATTTCTGTGCTCAAAGCGGTACATTATTTTGTATGGAAATATGTATTTTTTTATTGTAGGCTGTAATTTTTAGGAATAACTCACTGAAATCTGTCCGAACAAGAGTCTAGTAAACATCCCGGGTAGGATAGAACTTGAAACACGAAATCATAAATTATAATTTAATAAATAATCATAAAAAATAATAATATAATAATGATACATTTAATTAAGTAATATAATCAAACCAAAAACACTGAAATTTGAAATATAGCGCCAAGTTCGCACATCGCTGAGCAAAGTCGCAGAATCGTTTTCAATGTCTGATGACGAATTTTCCCACGAATCATTATCACTCAATTCTGCAAGTGGTTCTGATTTACTATCGCTGTTCTCTAGCCGGTCTAAAACCGCTTTTGACCTAAAGGGATGCTTTTTGGACGCCATGGACATTTTTCAGTTTCCAGGCAGAAAGAACAGTAAAAATGCAGGCAGGGCACAGGACAAAGCACTCGGGACAAAATGTATGTGAAATGGTTTGATACAGTAATGTTATACTATGTGATTTTAGTGATTTTAGTGTATTTAGTGAATGTCACTTTTACAACTTTTAAATTTCCCGCCAGTTCCGTCCCCATATGTCCTGACATCGCAGGAAACAGAACCCAGAAGATAGATGCCAGCATCTGCCAGAGGACATTGCCGGGGACGCTTCAGGGGGGACATCGCGGGAGCGCAGGACAAAGTAAGTGCAGAAGAGATCCCGGAGCAATGCTGCAAGGTATTCCCAAGTGTAGCTCAGGGTTACCGCTTGTGGTGCTGAAACTTTACCCCGAGCTACACTCAGGAATACCGCCAGGGAGGTTAATAAAGCTCAGCATTTTATACACATACTGTACATTCGTATACACAGATAGAATTTTACATATACAGCAAGCAAATGTATATAGAACTTATCATTGTAAAACATGTAAGGTTAAATATAAAAGTCATAAACAAAACTTAACATGTCAGGAAAAAAAAAAAAAATTCCTAGCAGAGGATGGTTTCGATCCATCGACCTCTGGGTTATGGGCCCAGCACGCTTCCGCTGCGCCACTCTGCTCTGTCATATCATGCTCCTTCTATGTCTGTTACATACTAAGGTTCGAGCCCACTCAGGGAGGGGAAGTTCCACTTTAAGGACTGCTCCCCATTAAGGATTGGCACCTTTGGGGGGCGGGGGGGAGTGTGGGTACCCGAATTTGACAGGTACCCGCTCCCACTTCCAGTCCGATCACATATGCAATCAGAAGCGGAAGGTTTCCTCACTCCCTGTAGTCTTTTGGGACACGTGACAGATCCCAGAAGACTACAGGACCATTCATGAAGGGCAGCGCTACTCGTGCATGCACAGAAGGTACAAGCTATCAGAGCCGGGTGCCCACACTGAAGATGGAATACAGGACAGCCGGTGAAAGGGGTTGTGGCGGGGGCACACCATGGGACTGAGGGACAGGTAAGTGGCTGTTTTTTAAAGGTCAGCAGCTACAGTTTTTGTAGCTGCTGACTTTTATTTTTTGACAGGGTGAGTGGAACTCCACTTTAAATAAAGGAGAAAGTAGTGTAACAAAAAACGTATCATGTCCGGAAAAAGAAAAAAACAATTTACTAGCAGAGGATGGCTTCAACCCATCAACCTCTGGGTTATGGACCCAGCACGCTTCCTTTGAACCACTCTGCTCTGTCATGTTATGCCTCTTCTATGTCTGTTACATACTAAAGTTCGAGCCCACCCAGGGATGGGATGTTTTTCCTTAAGTACAGGATTGACATACAGCAACCATTTAAACCATGTTGCCTAAACACACAATGTGGATCACTCTTCACCTCCAACTGATGATAAGATGGTGTGAGCAGCTGACGCGTTACAGGGACCCTGACCCCTTCCTCGGAGCAAAGGTGTCCAGTAGGAACTCTGTGGCCCTGTCTCAGGTGAGGAAGTAGTTTAACCTTCGGAGGATCACCCTAGGATTGGTTCAAGAGATATATCACATTTTTGGCATTCAGTTAGTGATTTCAGTTAGATGAAAACGTGATAGATCCGAGAGAACAAAGTACAAGAATGAAAGGTATAGTCCAAATAATTGGGGCTGAAATCCTGCCAATCATCCCTTTGAGTATGTAGCACCAAAAAAGCCCAGGAATTTGCTGCTGACTAGATCGAGTAAACAGGCAAACCACCTTCACACCATGCTGTGAGTAAGTGATGAGCTCTCTCGCAAACTGAGATGCTGGTTGCTGAACTCTTGTAGCTTCTCAGGCACCCTTAACAAGGAGGAACCTGAATCCAAATGTGGGCTCAAGAAATTGGCAACCATGTTGATGGTGACAACAAGGGCCTCACCTCCACAACTCTGGATGGCGGTTCTGGGGTTCTTTGGGTAGGGTGATTATTGGAATATGGAATATAAGGGGGTTCCAAGATACCATCCCCCATGTAAATGACTATGGAGTAGATAGACAAGCCCTTTATTACAAAATAAAAATCCCCCCAGAAAAACCTTAACTGTAACTCCATGGTCAATCACCACGATGCCCACAACTCATCAAAAACCCCAGGACCCAGCGCCCGGTTTTCAGTGGTATACATTGTCAAACGATATTTATGTGCATTGGAGTTCCCTTAGGTTGCCACTGAAAATTAATTGCATTACAATACACTAGCATATGTAATGCCATGCATCAAAGATGTAAATTGGCTCAAACTGGGAAACTGGACTGCCTCATTTTTGCATTTAAACACCAATTTTTACACCTGAAAGCAACTGAGGAGTCAGCAGTACAGCATGCACAGCATATGTACACTCAGAGTCTGTTAATTTACAAAGGCAAATTAGCATGTGAAAAATCCCAAAATAAGATGTGTAAATTCCTTTTACTATGTATTGAATCAGGCCATATTGGGTCCTTTAATACAGGGCGGATCCGCTTGCTCAGCAGGGGTCTGTGTCTGCTCTGTTGCTGCAATCAGGACAGGTGGTATCTCCTCGCCTAGCTGGTCCAATGGCTGGCTGTCTGTCCATCCAGAATCACTCTCAAGGTTGGACGTGGTCCCTGTACTCCTTTGCTGACAGCAGTTTGACCAGGGAGCCCTTGGAGGATCGTGGGCAGAAAATACAAATCACTTCCCAGATGAGAATGCGCCTGGAATGGTGGTCAAAATGGCAGAATCTACTATAATGCCATTCGTTACTTGCGATACAGTGGCAGGTACTCCAATTAGATGCCAGCAAAGCAGGGTAGAGATCCCTGTGCGGAGTTCACTGAGGCCAGGGCCAGTGGTCATTCTGGGCTGTCAATATGGTTTCCAACATTCTAGAATTGAAGGCAGCATTCCAAGCACTCCTGGCTTTCAAAAGGCTCATTCACGGTGCACCAGTTCTGATGACATTGGACAATACGTACAACGGCAGTAGCCTGCATACTCAAACAGGGGGGCACCTGGAGAATACCCCTCCTGAGGGAGCTTACTCCATTTATGGAATGGGCCTAAGCCAATTTACAACTACTAAGAGCAATGTATGTCCTGGTCGCTTGAATACCCAGGCGGATTATCTATCCAGAACGAGTTTGACCAAGTTTTTCAGTCTCGTGGCATGGGCCTTTCTGATAGAGATAGACCTGTTTGCCTCCCCGGGGAATACCAAACTACCTAATTTTTTCTTCTGGATCAGTCAACCACAAGCTATGGGGGTGGATGCATTTACAATGGCATGGAATTTCAAGACTGCATATGCCTTCCCTTCAATTCCAGTGATTCTCAGCCTGCTGCATAGAATACACCAGAAGAGGGTGACGGTTCTGTCAGTAATACCAGATTGGCCAGAGAGACCCTGGTAGCTGCTACTCCATTCATTGAACATTAGAGAACCATACCCTCTGCCACTGACACTAGATCTGCTCATGCAGGGACCCATTCGGCACTCCACTCCGGAGAAACTCAGGCTGACGGCCTGGGTCTTGAAAGGCAAAGGCTGATCAATCTAGGATGCTCTACTAAGGTCACAGATACCTTGATGAGAACCAGAAAGGACAGCACCAACACAGCCTATAGCAGGATATGGAGCAAGTTTGTGAAATTTGCAAACAGGCATGGCTTTGTGCCAGATACCCCGAGAGTCTGTGACTTATTGCAATTCCTTCCGATGGGGCTGGATATGGGTCTGTTAGTGAGTACTCTGAAGGCTCACGTTTATGCCCTCTTGGCTTTTACAGGTACCCTATGGGCATCAGACTCTTTAGAAGTTCAGTTCTTTAAGGTAGCTAACCGCCAAAGACCACCCAAGCCTCTAATTTTCCCGAAATGGGACTTGCCAGTGGTGTTAGACTTCCTCTCATCAGACACCTTCAGTCATCCTGTTTCACTATGGCATCTTACTCTGAAAACAGTGTTTCTCGTGGTGATAACATCAGCCAGAAGAGTCTCCGAACTAGCAGCCTTAGGGTTTAAAGAACCCTTTCTTTCATTCTTTCTGGATAGGGTCATGCTTAGACCAATGCTAGGATTCATACCCAAAGGTGCCTCCAGGTTTCACATAATTCAGGATATTACAATCTCGATGCTCCTTTCGGAAAATTCCCAGGACCCAAGTCCATTGGATATTGGGCACTCATTGAGACACTAGGTGGATGCTACTTCCGAGCTCAGGAAGTCGGATCATCTTTCTACCATCCATAACGGTGCACAGAAAGGCTTGAGGGCATCTATTAGAGTAATCACTACATGGTTGGTCAAGACCATCTCTTTAGCTTACAGAACGAGAGGGTTGCCTGTGTCTGAGGGGGTCGCATTCCACTAGAGGGGTTTCAACCTCATGGGAGACAGTGGACCAAGCTTCCCCGAAAACAATCTGCAAAGCGGCTACATGATCTTCTGTTCATACCTTCATGACTTATTATTGTATAGAACCTGTGGCTTGGACTACTGCTGATTTTGGCAGGGGTGTCTTGGCCTCTGCTTCCAGTTGAAATTAAATTGGGTTTGCATTACCCTCCCATGTGTGGCTAGTTAAATCCCAGCTGTGCTGATATGGAGCTATCAGGAAAACGGAAAATTGAATTCAAATACTTACCATAATTTTCCTTTTCTGATGAGCTCCATGGCAGCACAAATCCAAGCCAGTTTTGTAGTACGAGTTACGGAACGCCTAGGCTGAGGTGGGTCAGAAAATGATTGAGTTACATCCTCATCAGGAAGGAGGTGAGCGAGGCCTCACCCAGCTGTGCTGCCATGGAGCTTGTCAGGAAAGGAAAATTACAGTAAGTATTTGAATTAAATTTTCGGTTTTTGTTTACTTGTGACTTTTATATACTATGTTGCAAATGAATGGTGATTTGTTTCTGCCAGATATTTCCAATGTGCACTGGTGGCAATTTTGTGATTGCTGCATGTGTGTTGTTGTTTTTTTTTCCCCTTTTTGTACATTTGCCATTTTATGCATTAGCTACTTTTGCATAGCCCCATGTCAGCTAGGATGCAGCATAGACAAATTTAGGTCCATCAACACGCTGACAAGAAAATGGTGTTGCATGATTTATTCCCGCTGCAAGACTCATGCGTGCCTATACCTTTTGTTGCATTGTTGATATTTACATGTAGGCTCTGAGCAGCAATGGTGGCCAATAGGATCTATGGATGATGGGTAAGTGTAAATTCTAGTACAAATGTTACAGGCATACATGTGGGGTGGCCACCTCATCCCTTTAAACCCCAACACATAATATTTACACAGGTTCTGAGGCTAATTTAATGCAGATAAGGCACTAAGTGCGTTTAATTACCACCTTAACCCACCACAGAACCTATGTAATTAATATGTGTTCGGGTTTAAAGGGATGAGATGGCAACCCTACGTACAGTGTATTGACAACTTTTTGTTGGCAGAAAGATCCTGTGTAAAAATAAACATGCATGAGCCCTTACTGTATACCACAGCTTAACATGTACCTCTAAATTATTTAAAATGCAATGTTTAAGAACCAATGTTTATGAGCTAGAATAAATTAGAATAACATAACATGCAAATCTGGCTTGCTCAATGTAATTGAGAGGGTAAAAAAAGTCAAAAGAAGATAAAGACACCTAGCAGAGTATGGTTTTGATCCATTGACCTCTGGGTTATGGGCCCAGCATGCTTCCGCTGCACCACTTTGCTGTATGCTTTACTTAAGCTGCTATATAACTTACTTCAAGCAGAACTTCACCTAAAAAGGGAAGTTCTGCTTATCTTACTCACCCCGACCACTTTCACTTTTGGTAGTTTAGTATTAGGTACCTATTTTTGGCAGGTGCCTGTTCCTACTTCTGCTTGGACAGCCCAAACCCCTAGTTCCCAACCTGTGGCCCGAGGGCCACATGTAGTCCCTTAGTGTTTGATGTGAGGCCTTTGGGTCCCAATAGTCAGTAGAGGGAGCTTTGATTTGTAACAGGTCCCTTATTAGTAGTAAAGTCCAGCGGTGTAATGTAACATTTCTCTAGTCTCTGACTGTCTCTTTTAGCTTGACTTCACTCTCCAACCGCTCTTGTAGAACAATCCCTGGCCATTTCCTCTAGTAAGTCTTCAGTCTGTGGCCATTTTACATAGCATTCAATGTAATACATATTATATGTGACCCTTTGGAGACAGACTGCATTTGAGGCCCCCTTTACCTTGCAAGTTGACAACCACTGGCTTAGGCGATCTGAGTGGAAGCCCCCCCCCCCCTCCCGTTCTCCTATTTTGTCACACCAACCAATAAGTTCAGTTAATTTAATTTTCTTGTGGATCTCTACAAGTCTGAGAGGAAATTAACATTTAGGGGATCTACAAAGAGTCCACCACTACAACACAGTGGCCACTTAGGCCACACAGTACTGCTGAGGTCTCAGAAATTCCTCCTTCAGTATGGATGTTTCACTGGATGGTTGAATACGAAGCCCGCTATATTATTTCTCTGATGGACAGACCACCCAAATACAATCTCACAAGAGCAGAGTGGGATGTAATCAAATCCTCCTCCTACTCTGCCCTGCTGACAAGGGGGGTGCTATTATCATGTAAAACTTATGAATACCAACAGAAATTACAAATGTAGTTGATAACAAGCTCTGTGAAGACTTCTTGCAGTTCACTCTTAAAGGATGAATTGGGTTTCCTCACCACAAAGTTTCTCCGGTGGGCCATTATCTATACTTTACCAAAAATACACAAATACCCACCTCATACACCTGAATGTCCTATCCTATTTGCACTACAGGGTCAGTTCTAGAACTCTGAAGGTCTTTGTTATTTTTTTTTTTCTACAACCATTAGTGCAAAAGATTCCATTATACAATGCCTTGAAAAAGTACTTATACACAGCAGATCATCCACATTTTGTCATGTTACAACCAAAAACCTAAATGTATTTTATCGGGATTTTATGTGATAGACCAACACAAAGTGGCACATAATTGTGACATGGAAGGAAAATTATGAATAGTTTTCAATATTTTTTACAAATAAATATCTGAAAAGTGTGGTGTGCATTTGTATTCAGCTTCCTTTAGTCTAATACCCCTAACTAAAATCTAGTGGAACCAATTGCTTTCAGAAGTCATCTATATACATCCTGTATAATATTAATAATAATAATCTTAGTGAATAGTGTCCACTTGTGTGTAATTTAATCTCAGTATAAATACAGCTGTTCTGTGAGGCCCTCAAAGGTTTGTCAGAGAACATTAGTGAACAAACAGCATCATGAAGGCCAAGGAACACACCAGACAGGTCAGGGATAAAGTTGTGGAGAACTTCAAAGCAGGGTTAGGTTATCAAAAAAAATCCCAAGCTTTGAACATTTCATGCAGCAATGTTCAATCCATCATCCAAAAACAGAAAGAGTATGGCACAACTAAAAACCTACCAAGACATGGCCGTCCACCTAAACTGACAGGCCAGGCAAGGAGAGCATTAATCAGAGAAGCAGCCAAAAGGCTCATGGTAACTCTGGAGGAGGTGCAGAGGTCCACAGCACAGGTGGGAGAATCTGTCCACAAGACAACTATTAGTCGTGCACTCCAAAAATTTGGCCTTTATGGAAGAAGAAAGCCATTGTTGAAAGAAAGCCATAAGAAGTCCTGTTTGCAGTTTGCAAGGTGCTCTGGTCAGATGAGATGAAAATTGAACTTTTTGGCCTAAAAGCAAAACGCTATGTGTGGTGGAACACTAACACTGCACATCACCCTGAACACACCATCTCCACCGTGAAACAAGGTGGTGGCAGCATTATGTTGTGGGGATGCTTTTCTTCAGCAGGGACAGGGAAGCTGGTCAGAGTTGATGGGAAGATGGAAGGAGCCAAATACAGGGCAATCTTAGAAGAAAACCTGCTAGTCTGCAAAAGACTTGAGACTGGGGTGGAGGTTCACCTACCAGCATGACAACGACCCTAAACATAGAGAGCTACAATGGAATGGTTTAGATCAAAGCATAGTCATGCGTTAGAATGGCCCAGTCAAAGTCCAGACCTAAATCCAATTGAGAATCTGTGACAAGACTTGAAAGTTGCTGTTCACAGACGCTCTCCATCCAATCTGACAAATATTGAGCTATTTTGCAAAGAAGAATGGGCAAACATTTCACTCTCTAGATGTGCAAAGCTGGTAGAGACATCCCCAAAAAGACTTGCAGCTCTAATTGCAGGGAAAGGTGGTTCTACAAAGTATTGACTCAGGGAGGCTGAATACAAATGCACGCCACACTTTTCAGATATTTATTTGTAAAAAAATTTGAAAACCATTTATCATTTTCCTTCCACTTTTCAATTATGTGCCACTTTGTATTGGTCCATCACATAAAATCCGAATAAAATACATTTACGTTTTTGGTTGTAACATGACAAAATGTGAAAAATTTCAAGGGGTATGAATACTTTTTCAAGCCACTATATGTGCAGGACTCCTCAAACGTTTTTGACTATTTGAAACATTTGGGATCCATCCCTTCATGCTGTGTACTCGCTACCCTGGCTGTTAAAAGCCTGTACATGGTTATCCCACATGAGGATGGCATTGAGATATATCAAGCAGTAAGCCGCTCTGGACCCCGTACTCATTTGCAAAGAACAAGGGATGTATTTGGTTGCCCATTATTGTTAAGGGTGGCTTTCAGCTTCCAATGAGTGCCCCACCTACATACCCTCACAACTACTAGCCAGGTTTGTGTGGAACAGGCCCTTGTCCTCATCAACACAGGGACAAGATACTTTGCCAGCAGAGTATCCGCCATGCTGGGGGCATGTGGCCTGGTGTGGTTCAGAAGAGGGGTGTCTGCTTGCTCCTCCTTTCCTCAGATAAGGGTCCGGTGTGTATTTTAAGGGGGACCTCATACTGTCTTTATTTTTGTGTGGGGTCCCCCCTTAAAATCCATACCAGATCCAAATGGTTTAAGAATTTAGGAGGATCTAACATCAATTTTTTTGTGTGGAGTCCCTGTTAAAAGTAAAACCAGACCTGATATTTGTAAACATCAGTGTTGCAGTAGGTTGTATACATTGCACAGATGTGCGGCTTCACAGGTAGGGTAAGAGCATCCACAGGCATGTTTTTTAATGCAATTTTACATTTTTAATATTTTTCTTTAAGCATTACTAAAGTATCTGCTCACTGCTGTGCCATTTGTTTAGCAATCCCTAGCATATAAGCCTAGAAAATGGCCAATATTGTTTTGTAAGTTTCATAGAGTTCTGCCTGCCCCACCCAAATCCCCTTCATAAAAGAAAACTCTCCCTAAGCACAAATCCCTCCTCTTCAACAACCTACCAGCAACACATCCCAGATACAATCATGTGGTAGTGTGGCCGAGCGGTCTAAGGCGCTGGATTTAGGCTCCAGTCTCTCTGGAGGCGTGGGTTCGAATCCCACCACTGCCAGTAATATTTTCTTTTTTTCATAGAGATGCATTCATTTGTTATAATTTTGTAATGCCCTATGTATATTTTTCTTTAAAGCTAGGCCTTAGCAGAGAAACCGGTTTTATTATCATGTTCCTAGCTGGGTCTGACGTGTTGGTTAAGTGGTTAGGCTCCCAGAGCGCATTAAGAAAATAAGAACTGTTCACATTGTCAACCCGACTGTAGGTCTTCATGCCACTTAGGAGTGGCTAGATCAAAGCTACAGCAGTCCAAAGCTATAGAAAATATTATTTTCAAAAAGTTTCAAGATTTTACCAAAATATTTGGTAAGGATAAACAGAAGTTTCAGGAACTGAGCAATCTCATGCTCCAACTTGCTAATGAAGATCCACACCTACCAGGCCTCAGCTATTTAGACATTACTCTTGGTGTGACTCCTATTATTTCAAAGCTGCCATACAGCATTCCGGAGAAGTGGTTAACCATGGGATCAAAGTACGAGAAGGAGAGCCAAGTTTTTTTGTAGAACATTGCAGCAGGGTTCAACACTACAAATTCACAGACTTCAGGGTTCCTGTGTCTGTGAAAAAGACAAATATGCTGCCAAGGCCTATCACAAACCCTGAAAAGACAGATACTCTACCCAATGCTGATACAAACTCTGACAGAGATGACCAGAATGGAGAGATCAAAAATCCCATTCACCAATGTCCAGTTCATAAAAAACCACATCCCGAAATGCACTGGGTTCAACAACAAATCCCTACAAGAAGACAAAGGACTCAAGTTTTTTCTTTCAAGTGCTTCATCTGATTCAGCACAACTCTTCTCTTGTAGATGCTCCTTATCATATCATGGTGGGAAGAGCTCCAAACAGTCACATCAAAGAGCAGTGACCCAGGGGCGGACTGACAACTCATGGGGCCCCCGGGCAATAGGGGATCATGGGGCCCATGTGTCCTTGACCAAACTCAAAAAAGCCTATGAAAAAGGTACCAGGGCATCTCATGGGGCCCCCTACTGACCCCGGGCCCTCGGGCAGTGCCTGAGTTTCCAAATGGTCAGTCCGCCCCTGCAGTGACCTAATGGTTAGAATGATGACCGTTAAGCCCAAAGGACTGAACTAAGTTGGGTGGTGATTGTAACTCCTAGTACATACAATGCTCAAGCCTTAGGTGAAGTAAGTTCGAACAAAATAATCATTCAAGGAAGTTTAGGCTGTGCTGGAGAATTATCTTTTCATACCATCAGTAAGTCAACACTCTAAACTACTGACAGCCAGCAAGCCTAAACATCAACAGCACCAATTTTAAAAATCAAAAGCATTCAAAAACACCCATCTCGGTCCTTGCACTCAAAGGCAAATGTACACTTCGGTCCTCCACACACACAAACAGAGATAATCCCACACATGTGATATCACCATCAACATCAGATCATAGATAGTAATTCTAGCACTAGACCTCCTCTGTAAATCCAAAGTGGTAACCTGTAAAGGCTTTCAAAGCTTCACCTATGGATGGTAAAATTTATGTTGTTTGTTGTCGTTGCACAAGCATGCGCAAGTTTAAAGCGTGACATGTTTGTTATCCATTTACTCGGCGTAACATCATCTTTTATATTTTACATTAAAAATAGGTTATGTATCGTGGTTTTTTTTGGATTAAAATTCATAAATTGTATTTTTTCCCCAGAAAATTTGTTTGAAAAACCACTGCGCAAATACCGTGTAACAGATTGTAAGCTCGTAAGAGTAGGGCCCTCTTACCCCTCGTACGCTGTCTGTCTTTGTTGTACTGTGCCATGTATTGTCCCCCCCTATTGTACAGCGCTGAGCAAACCCTTTGGCGCTATATAAACTCGTAGTAATAATAATAATAATAATAATAACATAAAAAAAACTGCAAAACCCACCAATTTATTTTCTAGGGCCTCTGCTTTAATAAATATATACTGTTTGGGTGTTCTAAGTAATTTTCTAGCACAAAATATTGATTGTTACATGTAAAAAAAAATGCCAGAAAGCGCTTGGTCTGGAAGTGGTGGAATTTACCGACATGTATATCTTGAGAAACAATACTGATGTTTACCAGCTCATGGACTATGTGACTAATGTCTCTATACCAGTATCTGTGACAATTGTGCGCATAGAGACGTGGATGCTGGCAACCATTTTGTCTCTCATGACTCTCGATTCTCCCTCCTTCCTCCTCCCTTTTGAATGGAATGTGAGTCTGTAAGTGAACTGAGGTCAAAAGTGCAGGGCTGTAAACCCCTAATTAGTCTGGTTCCAGAATGTCTGCTTGACATCCACTTTCCTCTGCCGGGTCGTAAAACCATAACTCAGTCGGTCATGACCTGTAGGCCATTACAGCAGAATGTGCCATAAAAAGTACATCCCACATGAGTCATTTTTCATACAAATTCATAAACGTCAGCAGGAACTGGGCACATTGATATGAAGTATATATTCGGATAGGTCATTTTAATATGAGTCACATGACACCTTACATCTCTATGTAGCTCCTACAAGAGGGTAGAAAGCAATATCTTTTATCCAGGAGTGGCAGGATATGCTACAGTTTGGTATCTGTGCATTTGGAATATGATTCTAAATATTAATCTGCCAGTTGCTAGGATGCTACCTGTACCTATTGAAGGTTATTGACAGTACTATGAACTTGCAAGGGATTTGGTCCTAACCTTGGTCACTGCCTAACACCCATCTCCAAATGGGGTGATTGGCTATTTGTTCTCAGGAGACACCCCTTTGAGATAATAGAAAAAGACTGACAGCCTGGAGAAAAGTGAGCTCTCCCTTTTAACATCAGGAACCATCTTTTGAGAGCAAAGGCTTCTATTATTATTCTGCCTTCTGAAACTTCTTTCTTTTATTTCTCTGTTGTTTTATTACTCTCTTTATATATATATTTGTTACATCTTTTTCTGTTAATATTTTAATTGCACCAGGGGTGGACTGACAACTCATGGGGCCCCTGGGCAATAGGGGATTGTGGGGCCCCTGTGTCCTTGCCCCAACTCAAAAAAGCCTATGAAAAAGGTATCAGGGGCATTTCATGGGGCCCCCTACTGACCCAGGGCCCTCGGGCAGTGCCCGAGTTTCCAAATGGTCAGTCCGCCCCTGAATTGCACCATTTTGACCTTTTTAGTAATAAATCCTATTTTCTGAAAAGTGTTGAACTGTTTCTAAATCTTTTAATGCAAACTAAAGAGTCCCTGTCTCTGAAGAGTGCTACTGTATGTGATAATCCTCTGAATACGTCTGTCTGTGGTGACAGTGTGTATTACAGACGCTTATACTAATATCATAGTGTTACTGCTAAGATTGGCGAGTTTCCTCCTTCTCTGTACAAAAAGGTGGTGGTGGCAGTGTGAAGGGTTAATTGCATAATTAACCTGACCCAGTAACAATCGCTCTCAGGCTGCTGGCACATAGATTGTGGTCCCGCGAGCTGGAAAAGCTTTGTGCAGGGCGCAGCTGAGAGGGGCATTGTTACGCAAATGACAGCGCGGTCTGAGATCAGTTGGTCCTTCGGTCACAAGTTGTTATATGAATTCCATCCATTATCAGATTTTATTTGTATATTCTAATGTTTTTTGTGTCACAAATACGCTGCTCCAAAAATTTAAAAGAACGCTTTGAAAACAAATCAGAACTCAATGGGAAAAAATCTCATGCTGGATACCTATACTGATATGGACTGGACAATGTGTTAGGAATGTAAGGATGTCCCATCGTTTGATGTGAAATGAAAATGATCGACCTACAAAGGACTGAATTCAAAGACACCCCAAAATCAAAGTGTAAAAATGATGCAGCAGGCTAGTCCATTTTGCTGAAATTTCATTGCAGCAACTCAAAATGGTACTCAGTAGTTTGTATGGCCCCCACATGCTTGTATGTATGCCTGACAACATCGGGGCATGCTCCTAATGAGACGACAGATGGTGTCCTGGGTTATTTCCTCCCAGATGTGGACCAGGGCATCACTGAGCTCCTGGACAGTCTGAGGTGCAACCTGGCAGCATCAGATGGACAGAAACATGATATCCCAGAGGTGTTCTATTGGATTTAAGTCAGGCGAGCGTGGGGGCCTTTTAATGGTATCAATTCCTTCATCCTCCAGGAACTGCCTGCATACTCTCACCACATGAGGACAGGCATTGTTGTCCACCAGGAAGAATCCAGGACCCACTGCACCAGCGTAGGGTCTGACAATGGGTCCAAGGATTTCATCCTGATAACTAATGGCAGTCAGGGTGTCATTGTCTAGCCTGTAGAGGTCTGTGCGTCCCTCCATAGATATGCCTCCCCAGACCATCACTGACCCACCACCAAAACGGTCATGCTGAACAATGTTACCGGCAGCATAACATTCTCCATGGCTTCTCCAGACCATTTCACGTCTGTCACATGTGCTCAGGGTGACTCTGCTCTCATCTGTGAAAAGCACAGGGCGCCAGTGGTGGACCTGCCAATTCAGGTGTTCAATGGCAAAAGCCAATTGAGCTCTGTGGTGCTGAGCAGTGAGCACAGGGCCCACTAGAAGACGTTGGGCCCTCAGGCCACCCTCATGAAGTCTGTTTCTGACTGACATTCACACCAGAGGCCTGCTGGAGGTCATTTTGTAGGGCTCTGGCAGTGCTCATCCTGTTCCTCCTTGAACAAAGGAGCAGATATCGGTCCTGTTGATGGGTTAAGGACCTTCTATGGCCCTGTCCAGCTCTCCTGGAGTATCTGCTTGTCTCCTGGAATCTCCTCCATGCTCTTGAGACTGTGCTGGGAGATGCAGCAAACCTTCTGGCAATGGATGGGCCATCCTGGAGGAGTTGTACTGTGCAACCTCTGTGATTTTTTTCAGTTTTAATGCAACATGCTTCATTACACAGGAAACATCATGGTTTTAGGCGAGGCTCAAATCTTTGTGTGTTTGTATAGTTCCAGGTCTGTGAGGATAAATCATACTTTGTTTTTTCGGTGGACGATTGTGATTTGTTCCTTATGTGTTCCTTTCAGCTCAACCCATTATGTGTCTTTTTACCTTTGCACGCTGTGATGTCATCACCAGGTAATGTTGCAGGTGGGTGGGGCTTTGAGTTTTATTAAATAAGCGAAAGTGAACGAGCGCAACTTAATACAACTTGATACAGATCTAGATGAAACAGATGAAATACAATGGAGCTGCTAACATAAAAGGCATACCTCGGCACCTTAGTAATAAATAAAAATCTAAAAAATGCAGCGCTAAAATTATGATTATAATAATGACCATCAAATGCAATCAAAATGTTCGAGTGAATTATATCTTCATAATGCAAAAAAAACCCAAAAAAAACCCCTTAAAAGTCCTGTTGATGTAACGTATACCAATACGCACGGAACATGTCAGGGGAATCCCCTATTTTGACGTTGTTGACCACCAGGTGATGAATTTCTTTTGAGTTATAAGTGATAACCTTTCTGCTGTAATATATATGAGTGTTCTGCATTTTTAAACATTTTTTGTGGATTCAATAAACGGGATTACACTATTAGCACCATTTTGCCTCCCGGGCTCGTTATATCTCAAGCCAATTAGGGAGGAGTGGATCCAGGAGTCTGAACGGCGTTGGACCTTCTGGTGAGCCTGTGATGACCCCCAAGTGTGAGTGACACCATCCCTGGGAGTCTGCTGCAGCCCTAGATGACACCATTTCGGTGACCAGATCCTGAAATCTCCACGGATTATTTACATACAACGCTCAGTTTGTATGTACTTCTGGTAAGTGCATTATTGTACTGTCACCTCACGGAGCAACCAGAAGTATATCACATTACTTTGACCTCTGCAGTATTGGAATACTTTACATCAACAGGACTTTTAAGTTTTTTTGTTTTTTTTCTGCTTTATGAAGAGATAATGCACTCGAACATTTTGATTGCATTTGATGGTCATTATTACAATCATTTTTTAGATTTTTATTTGAGTTTTATTAGTTTGCAAACTTTTACATTTGAATAAAATGCCATTGTTTTGACTTTTCACATGAAACCCATTACAGTCTCTTAACCTTTTGTGCATTGTTGCTATATTTGATTGTTGGCCGTGAGCAGTAACTGTGGTCAATAGGTATATGTCCACTTTATGCATGTAATACATGAGCTCTAAACTGTATACTGTAGCTGAACATATACCTGTAAATGAAATCTAATGTTTATGTAGAAGTTATAAATGTCAGTTAAACATGAATGTAAATCCAGCTTACTAGGGTATGATTGAGAGGGGAAAAAAAAAAAGTGAGTTAGCAGAGGATGGTTTCGATCCATCGACCTCTGGGTTATGGGCCCAGCACGCTTCCGCTGCGCCACTCTGCTGTTTATGGTATACTGTGTAGTAAAAGGTTTTGTTGTCTGCTTTGCTGTCACATGTTCTTATATTTCTTAACTCTTTGTTAATTTGCTTTTGCAGTAGTGACACTGACCCCAGCCAAATGCAAAACTAGTGAAAACAGTCAGAAAAGATGAATAGGGAAAAAACATCAATGGCCTCCACCTGTAAAACATTCCTGTTTTGGGGGCTGTCTCATTGTTGCCCATCTAGTGCACCTGTTGTTCATTTCATTAACACCAAAGCAACTGAAACTGATTAACAAACCCCTCTGCTACTTCACTGACCAGATCAATATCCCAGGAGTTTCATTGACCTCACACTATACTCTGATTAAAAAGAATTCCTTTCATTTTTTGAGCAGTGTATATCATATAAGAACAAAAATGTAATTTATTGCAGCTAAACAGTTCTTAGATGTGCTGGCTGTATTAGTTTTATTTTTTTCAGGCTTTTTTCTGTTATTTTCACCCAGTGATCCTGCCAGTAACACGCTACTTGTTGTAGGGAGACAGCACTCTTTAAAAGTAGGGATGCACCAATACCGTCTTTTTATCGGTGAGTATGAGTACTGATACTTTCGGTCAATTACTCAATACTTTGTGGTGTGATTTGTGTTAATGGATGCAAATTGCACTGCAAAGATTAGTATGCGATTTGAACAGGAATGTGATTCCTGTCCAAATCGCATGCGGTTTCCCCACTGCTCCTATGTGAGCCCAGACTTGTCATAGCCCGAGTTCACACAGGAGTTTGAGGGAAACCTTCCTACAGCCATCCCATGCTGAGTGTCAGTGGTAGGAGAGGGGGGAAAGCAGTGCAGATTTCAAATCCTCGGCAGGGATTTCTTTCCTCTCCTTATAGCTGTTACAGTTCTGACTAGATGGCATTTGATTCGTTAGCTGCCAACCACTGGATCTAAAAAAATAGTACAGCTGCAGGCACCACTAACCACTGATAGTCCAGCGGCGTACAGGTATGTTACTGGTCCAGAAGTGGTTAACGTTACTATATCTATGGAGGAGCAGCGTTGTCATTCTAGGTATGCACTACAGAACACCATCTCCTCTCCCCTGTGTACAGGATGATAGATCTCCATGTTGTGATTTGATAGCACGCCTTACAGTTGTCTCTGTGGCGCAATCGGTTAGCGCGTTCGGCTGTTAACCGAAAGGTTGGTGGTTCAAGCCCACCCAGGGACGAGTTTTTTTTTATGATTAGAAATAATACATAACTTTAGGACTCCATGTACACTGCAGCTGATAAACTGACGTTCAGGAGCTTTTCTGCATTTTTTTCAGCAGCCCCTAAACTCTCCCTAATGTTTTCCTATGAGTCATGTACACATCGACGTTTACAGTTGTTTACAGGCAGTTGAGTTTACAGTCGTTTTTTTTAAACGCAGAAAACTTGCACTTAGGAGTAGATTTTATCAGCATTTCAAACTCCAAATGCTTGTAAACATGTGTAAATGCAGCTAAACGCAGCTAATTGCGTCTAGAAGTGTTTGCGTTTGAATTTTTTTAACTCTTCCTTTTCCAGATGCTTTCCAGAGCCTTTTTTCATCATGAAAAATGCATGCAAAGCGTTTTCCCAGTACTCAGATGGACCTGGTACACCATACAGACAAACACCACAAAAGAAGAAAAAAAGACAGCTAATCTCAACACATACTGCTCTCTCTGCTTCTACTCTCTCTCTATCTCTCAAAATTTCTGAAATAGTTCATTTTGTACTGTTTTTCAGTGCATTCTGGGCATTTTGAGAGGTCTCCTGAGGTTATCTTTAAAAAACACTTCTAAACGCAAACGCTCATAAATGTACATAAACGCGGTATGCAAACTCTGCTAAACAGACTTTTTTTAATCTACGTTTTCCAACAGTCAGTTTCCATCGTTCAGATGTGTCCTGTATACATGGGGCCTAAAAGTCATGGGCATCATCTTCAAGTGGCAGATACACCTGCAGGCTGTATTTAGATGTCAAATAGTCACAGCCTTTGAATAGCAGGCACCTACAGCAGTTTGCAGATCAACCAACATGCAGGTCTTGTATGTGCTTGTGTCCACCGGTACAATTTATTGTATTCTGCACAGAGCTATAGATAGATAGGCAGCAATCTTCCACAATATCTCCAGACTCATGGGGGGAAACAGGGAAATATGTCATTTTTGTACTCAACAGTTTTTATTAACCACTTGCCACCGGCGGTGTATTTAGATTTTGTGCTGCCCTAGGCAATACAAAAATCCCCCCCCCCAGTGGAGACAGCCAGAGAATCTGACATGGACCAACACCACCCCCTCTTCCCCCAACCCCCGCAGAGAGAGCCTGATTGACCAACAATACCCCTGCCCCCATCTCTCCCCCACCCAAGACAGCCTTCCACTACCATCACTCCCCATACACCAGCCACCCCTCCAGCAAGAGAGAGAAAGACACTCACCTTCACAGCTCTAGACATTCCCGGGAACGAGAGTCAGGCTCTGCATACACTGTCAAGCAGCCCTCAGCCTCCCTTAGATCCCACCTGGTCCCCATGCTGCGTGTGTCTCTTTTTCTGTCCTGTCTTCCAGGGGTCAGCGCTGCCCCGCTGAAAAATGCCGCCCTAGGCAAATGCCTTGTTTGCCTCATGGTAAATACGTCATTGCTTGCCACCCCACTACAGTACATTTAGGCCTCTTGTACACTGCTGCTCCTAAACATGAGTTTAGGAGCTTTTGGCATTTTTTTTTGCCGAAGCCCAGAGTTTAGGAGCAGCAGAGTTTAGGGGCAGTTAAACATCCCTCTCCTGAACAAAGAAAAATCATGTTTTGGGCACAAAAACGCTAAATGCAGCCAAAACGCATGTAAACACGTGTAAATGTGTCTAAATGCTAGCCGCGTTTAACGCTTGGGTGTTTACTCATGTCATTGTAAAATACTCTGGTCAATCAAATGAATAAACTTCCAAGCACTAAACGCGGTACCACGTTTACATGTATTTTGCCACGTTTAACGTTTGCCAGGAGAGCTTAACATCTAAGGGAGTACGTGTGTACATGAGGCCTTACTGCAGCAGGCTGGCAAGTGCAGGTGTAGGCTCAGTCACATATATATACACATGATTGTGCCTGCTCTTGTTTAGGAGCGTGCAGCGTACCCCTCCTGTGCCGGATACAGCAGATCACTGTTACCAGTAACCAGGTTTTATGTGATCACTATGATTAGTCATACCGATCACATGATAACAATGAAAACAGCCTCTCAAGAGTGGCTTTCCATTCATGAACAGCTTGCTTACTGTTGTGATCTGTGATTGGCCAACAGCAATCTCATGGTACCTGGCTACCTGTACCATGTGATTAGCTGTAGCCAATCCCAGATCACAACCATAGGCAAGCTGTTTATGAATGGGACATTCGCCCATCCACGACAGCTAAAGCTATCGCTTATGCAGGAATCATTACTGTATAACCAAGCAGTATTAACATAAAAATCCCTAATCACCCCCCCAGAGTAGTACAGTGTTATTATGGTGACACTGAACTACTCTGATGACAGAGTTGAAAAAAAAAAGAAAAAATGTAAAAAAAGAAAACATTTTTTTAAAAATTGAATTATTGAACTATTGAATTATTAATAATAGTATTGGTTATTAATAATATTATTATTAATATTATTAGAATTGATATTATTAGAATTAATATTATTGAATTATTGAATTGAATTATTGAACTTATTTAACCACTTCAATAGCTGACACTTTCACCCCTTTCCTGCCCAGGCCAAGTTTCAGCTTTCAGTGCTGTTACACTTTGAATGACAATTGTCCGGTCATGCAACACTGTTAGCATTTTTTTACACACAAATAGAGCTTTCTTTTGGTGGTATTTAATCACCACTGGGTTTTTTTATATTTTGCTAAATAAACAAAAAAAGATCAAACATTTTGAAAAAAAAGTGTTTTTTCTTAGTTTCTGTTATACAATTTTGCAAATAAAAAATATATCTTCAGAAATGTAAGCCAAAATGTATTCTGCCACATTTCTTTGGTGAAAACAACCAAAAATAGGTGTATATTATTTAGTCTGTGGGAAAGTTATAGAGTCCACAAACTATGGTATATACAGTATGTCTGAATATCGATCAATCCTGATGTTCTGATGTTCTATCTCATTTCTTGAGGCCTGAAAATGCCAGAACAGTACAAATACCCTCTAAATTACCGCTTTTTTTTAGAAAGTAGACAGTCCAAAGTATTTAGTAACAGGCATGGCAAGTTTTTGTAACTTTTTTGGAAAATGAAGAAATTTAAAAAAATTGGGTTTTTTCAACAATTTTTTTTTACATACTGTCACCAGTTTAGTACAGAGTCACCGTATAACTGGTGTGGCGGTGATCAGGAACACTGCATGGTGACAGTATGTAAAAAAAAAAAGAACACTTTTTTTAAATGTTTTCTTTTCTTTTCTTTATGTTTTTTTATATATTCTGACCAGAGCAATACAGTGTTACCATATTAACACTGTACTACGCTGGGGAGGTGATGAGGATTTTATTTACACAATATGATTGCTTTTAACAGTGATAATCACTGTTATAAGCAACCATTTTTTCTGAATAAAATCCATTATTTCAGGGTTTTCTATTGTGGTTAGCTGTTATTGGTCACAGCTAATCACATGGTACCAGCAGTGGCCGTGATTGACCCTGTCTGTACCTTGTGATTACTGTGACCAAGGACACAAATGAATGGCTATGGATGGAAGCCGTTTATGGTGTGCAATTGCCATGTGATCTGCTGTGATTGGTCACAGCAATCACATGGTACCAGCAATGGCTAGTACACTGATCTATCATCTGCTGTGTCCAGGACACAGTGGGTGACAGATCGCACAGCAGCATGCATGAGGTAAAATCCTGGGATAGCAGTGTTCTCGCTTAGCCATCATTTGTCTCTAGGCCAGGTGGGAGAAGGTTAAATGTTTTTTTTTAACATACTGTTATCAGTCATTATCCCTGATTGCCACCACACAAGTCATGTGACAAGTCATGTGATGACCCTGTACTGCATTGGAGACAGTATGTGAAACAAAAGGGGAAAAAACACATTTTATATAATTTATTCATTTTCCAAAAAAGTTTGAAAAAAATTTACAACTTTAAAAAACTGGCCATGCATTTTACTAAATACTTCAGACTGTCTGTCTACTTTCCAAAAAAGGGTAATTTGGGGGATACTTGACCTGTCCTAGCATTTTAGTGACTCAAGAAATGAGATAGGCCATCAGTACATCAAGATTGATCAACTTACAAATACACATTATTACCAAAAGTATTGGGACACCTGCCTTTACACACACATGAACTTTAATGACATCCCAGTCTTATGCAGGCCATAGACGGGGAGAAAACCGGCCAATTTTTTTTTAGAAAAAAAACAGAAAATTGGTCATTCAATCAACCGACGTTACCACCATTGGTAAAAAAAAGTTGACTGATTTTCGTCCCATCTACGGCCGGCAATTAATATAATAGCGGTGTCCCTGCAGAGAGCTCCACTATATTTGACATTTAAAAGAAGAAGAAATAGAATATGAATAATAAGAAGAAAAAGTTGCAACATTTTATCTATTTGTATCCATTTTGGATACAGATGTTTCTATTCAGATACAAATAGATACAATGTTGCAATCCTTATACTTTTAAATGTCAAATATCATAGCGGAGCTCTCTGCAGGGACACCGCTAATAGATTTGACATTTCTAAGTATTGCAGTTGCAAACATTGTATCTATTTGTATGGATACAAATAGATACAGATGTTCTTCTTCTTTTTCTTTGGTCACGGCTCATGCGCATTTTATTAATTGGGAAAAACATTGTTTGATTTGCCCATCATTGCCGTGTAAATCGGCCGATGGGCAAAATCGGCCATTTTTTTTTCCAACATGAACAATTAAAAAAAGTGTCAAAATCAAGAAAACTGGCCGACCATTCAGCCACTAACAATCCGAAAATCGGCCGATTATTTTTTTGGATGAATTTTCGGCCGGTTTTCTCCCCGTCTATGGCCTGCATTAGTACGTAGGGTTCAATATTGAGTTGGCCCCGCCCTTTGCAGCTATAACAGCTTCAACTCTTCTGGGAAAGCCATCCACAAGGTTTAAGAGTGTGTCTATGGGAATGTTTGACCATTCTTCTAGAAGCACATTTGTGATGTCAGGCACTGATGTAGGACAAGAAGGCCTGGCTTGCAGTCTCCTCTCAATTTCATCCTAAAGGTGTTCTATCGGGTTGAGGTCAGGACTCTGTGCAGGCCAGTCAAGTTCCTCCACCCCAAACTTGCTCATCCATGTCTTTTATGGACCTTGCTTTGTGCCCTGGTGTGCAGTCATGTTGGAACAGGAAGGGGCCATCCCCAAACTGTTCCCACAAAGTTGGGAGCATGAAATTGTCCAAAATGTCTTGGTATGTTGACATCTTAAGTTCACTGGAACTAAGGGGCCAAGCCCAACCCCTGAAAAACAACCCCACACTATAATCTCCCATCCATCTTAAGTTCACTGGAACTAAGGGGCCAAGCCCAACCCCTGAAAAACAGCCCCACACCATAATCTCCCATCCATCAAACTTTACACTTGGCACAATGCAGTCAGGCAAGTATCGTTCTCCTGGCAACCGCCAAACCCAGACACATCCTTCAGATTGCCAGACAGAGAAGCGTGATTGGTCACTCCATAGAACACATCTCCACTGCTCTAGAGTCTAGTGGCGGCATGCGTTACACCACTGCATTTGATGCTTTGCATTGCACTTGGTGATGTAAGGCTTGGATGCAGCTGCTTGGTCATGGAAACCCATTCCATGAAGCTCTCTACAGACTGCTGTTGTGCTAATCTGAAGGCCACATGAAGTTTGGAGGTCTTTAACTATTGACTCTGAAGACAGTTGGCGACTTCTGTGCACTGTGCGCTTCAGCATGCACTGACCCCGCTCTGTCATTTTATGTGGCCTACCACTTCGTAGCTGAGTTGCTGTTGTTGCCAGTTGCTTCCACTTTGTAATAATCCGAGTAACAGTTGACCGTGGAATATTTAGTAGCAAGGAAATTTCATGGATGGATTTTTTGCACAGGTAGCAACCTATCACGGTACCACACTGAGCTTCTGAGAGCGACCTGTTCAATTACTTGGTTATACAAATTGCTAATCAGTCAATCATATGGGATTTAGGCACCTAGACGTGGTGAAGATGACTTGCTGAAGTTCAAACCGAGAATCAGAATTGGGAAGAAAGGGGATTTAAGTGACTTTGAACGTAGCATGGCTGCTAGTGCCAGACGGGCTGGTCTGAGTATTTCAAAAACTGTTGATCTGCTGGGATTTTGATGCACAACCATCACTAGGGTTTACAGAGAATGGTCCAAAAAAGAGAAAATATCCAGTGAGCGGCAGTTGTGTTGATGAAAATGGCTTGTTGATGTCAGAGGAGAATGGGCAGACTGGTTCAAGATGATAGAAAGGCAACAATAACTCAAACAACCACTTGTTACAACCAAGGTATGCAGAATACCATCTCTGAATGCACAACACATCAAACTTTGAAGCAGATGGGCTACAGCAGCAGAAGACCACACTGGGTGCCACACCTGTCAGCTAAGAACAGGAAATAGAGGCTATATTTCGCACAGGCTGACCAAAATTGGACAATAGAAGACAGGAAAACCATTGACTGGTCTGATGAGTCTCAATTTCAGCTGCAACATTCAGATGGTGGGGTCAGAATTTGGCATAAACAAAGCATGGATCCATCCTGCCTTTTATCAATGGCTCAGGCTGGTGGTGTAATGGTGTTGGGGATATTTTCTTGGCACACTTTGGACCCCTTGGTACCAATGGAGCATCAATTAAATGCCATGGCCTACCTGAGTATTGTTGCTGACCATGTCCATCCCTTTATGACTCCAGTGTCCCAATCGTCTGATGGCTCCTTCCAGCAGGATAATGCACCATGTCACAAAGCTCAAATCATCTCAAACTGATTTCTTGATCATGACAATGACTTCACTGTACTCCAATGGTCTCCACAGTCACCAGATCTCAATCCAAAAGAGTACCTTTGGGATGTGGTGGAATGGGAGATTCGTATCATGGATGTGCAGCTGACAAATCTGTGATGTCATCATTTCAATATGAACCAAAATCTCTGAGGAATGTTTCCAACACCATGTTGAATCTATGCCATGAAGAATTAAGGTAGTTCTAAAAGCTAAAGGGGGTCCAACCCGATGCTGACAAGGTGTACCTAATAATGTGGTTGGTGACTGTATATGTGGAAGTGTAGATATATATGTATGGAGATGTACAGTATATGTATTATTAAGAGGACGGTTGTTTTTGGATTACATCTTGGAGCTTCAAGGTTGAAAAAGCAGTATGATAGTATATCTGCACTCTGTTATTGTGGTGGATAGCGGAAGAAAGCTGCAATCATGAGATAATCTTCCCATGAGAAGTAAAGACACTACAGAGGCTATATTAGATTGTGAAGAGTTTTTTTGAATTGTTACTCTGGCAGTTTGGGAAGCGCTGGCTTTCCTTTTTCTTTTTTATTGTAAACCTTAAAATTGCATGCGCCAGTGAATGAGCAGCAAAACTTCATTACCCTATATTTTCCATTGGTGATGCTTTAAAAGCCCCTACAGGTCATCAGTTTAGAATTAACTTTAAATAAGGAGCCAAACATTACTGATTTCACTCCAGCGTGTGTGGTGATATGTAACATGTGTAGGCACCCCTGATGCATGCATTTAGGTTTGTACATGCATGTATGTGGAGGTGGGGGAACCTCAAATTTTTGGGTGGTTTAAGTGCATTGGTGCTTTTGTTGGGAAACAGTGTCTGCACCATGTGGTGCACATGGTCAGGCAAAATATGTAAACTTGGTCACTAGCACTGACTCTACTTTTCAAGGTGATGATGGGCAAGGGTGTATTTACCAAAAGGCAAACAAGGCACTTGCCTAAGGCGGCATTTTTTAGGGGGGCAGCACCTCCCCCCAGAAGAAGGGATGGAAGAAGGGACATGGTTGCCATGGGAACCAGGTGGGATCCGAAAGAGGCTGAGGGCTGCTTGATAGTGTATTTAGAGCCTGACTCTCATTCCAGGGGATGTCCAGAGCTGTGAAGATGGCTGTCTCTCTATCGTCGGGGGGGTAGTGGAAGGCTCTCACAGGTGAGGGGCAGGGGTGTTGTTGGTCGATGTCAGGCTCTCTCTGCGGAAGGGGGGATGGTGTTTGTTGGTGTCCGTGGGGGCATACGATTTATTGTGTTGCCTAGGGCAGCACAAAACCTAAATACACCACTGATGATGGGGTCTGCAGAATACAATGATATGGCAGCCTAAACCATGACCACCATGCTTTACTGGTGGCACAAGACAGTCCTGGTCGTAAGCTTGGGATGGAGTCGCCACACATAAACATGTCCAGTTGTTGGGAACTGTTTGAAGCTTGATTCATCGGACCATATTAGAGTATTCCACTGATCGTAGTCCACAATTTATGGGTGTTGCACCACTTTCTCCTCTTCTGAGTATTAATATCTGTCACTAGTGGTTTGGCAATTGCAGCTCACCGGTGAATGTTTTTCTTATGGAGTTCCCTCTGCACAGTTTTTGTGGACATAGGTTTTGGAAGATTGAAATTGAGCTCTGCAGTCACTTTTCCAGCAGTTGTTTTCTTATTCTAGGTCACAGTCCTCCACAATGTCCTTTTGTCTCTTTTGGTTGATTGACCATGTCAAACACATATATATATCTATATATATATGCCATCATAACCTTTGATATTGTATCTCGCAACACAGCAAATAAATTGGCAACTTTAGTCACAGAGGCACCAGCTAAGCGGCACCAACAATTTGCCCTCTTTGAAGCTCAGTAAGCTCTGACATGACTCCGTATTACTAGCAGCGCACGCAGTGAATGACGGAAGTGAGGCTTCCCACCTGTTAGCTAGGTGTCTCATCACACAGCGGAAGGAAAAGAGTTACATCACTTCCACTTTCAATGTTCAACACGTCGTCACCTTCAGACCTGCACATCATGTAGTGTTTCCATATATTTGTCCAACCCCTGTATAATGCTGTTGGTGTTTTAAATAATTTGTTAGCCAAAAATACTCATTTTTACTTGAGAAAAAAAAGAAAAGAGGTAAAGTGGTTAAAGCAGAGCTTCACCCAAAAGGGGAAGTTCCACTTTAAGCCTTTGTCCCCCACTCTCAATTAAGAATTGGCACCTTTGGGGAGTGGGGGGGGAGCGGGTACCCAAATTTGACAGGTATCCGCTCCCACTTCCGCTGCAATCGCCTAGTTGATCGGAAGCTGAAGTTGTCCTCCCCGTAGTCTTCTGGGACACATGACAGGTCCCAGAAGACTACGGGGCCATTCACAAAGCACAGTGTTTCTTGCGCATGCGCAGTGGGCATCCGGCTGTTGCAAGCTGTCACACTGAAGATGCCGGCGCCAGGGAGAGAAGACAGCCAGTGAAACCAGCAATGGTGAGGAAACTGCAGGGCCGATGGACAAGGAAGTGTCTGTATTTTAAGAGTCAGCAGCTACAATTTTTGTAGCTGCTGACTTTAGTTTTTATTTTTCAAGTGGAACTCTGCTTTAAGGTCTGGCTTGCTGAATTTTGAACAAGATTCCCCGAACCCTTGCCCAGATGAATGTGGACAGATTTGCCCATTAATTATTATCAACCACAATTAGGCTCCATGTACACGGGACACTACTAAACGATGGAAACTGACTGCTGGAAAACGTAGGTTTAAAAATGTCTGTTTAGCCACGTTTGCATAACTCGTTTCTGTGCGTTTATGAGCATTTGCGTTTAGAAACATTTTTTAAAGATAACCTGAGGGGACCTTCCAAAATGCCCAGAATGCACTGAAAAACAGTAAAAAATGAACTGTTTCAGACATTTTGAGTGAAATAGAGAGAGCAGAAGCAGAGAGAGCAGTATGTGTTGAGATTAGCTGTCTTTTTTTTGTGGTGTTTGGATGTGTTCCAGCTCATTTCTGTGCAGAAATTATTGCAGCCGTGTCTAACATATTTTCTTTCATGCGAAACCTCAAAGTATGGTGTACCAGGTCCATTTGAGTACCGGGAAAATGCTTTGCATGATTTTTCATGATGAAAAAAGGCTCTGGACAGCATCTGGAAATGGAAGAGTTAAAAAAAAATTCAAACGCAAACACTTATAAATGCGGTTAGCCGCGTTTACACGCATTTACAAGCGTTTTGTGTTTGAAACACTGATAACATCTACACCTGAACGCAAGTTTTCTGCATTCAAAAAAACAACTGTAAACTCAACTGCCTGTAAACGATGATGTGTACATGGACACATAGGAAAACATTAGAGAGAGTTCAGGGGCTGCTGAAAAAAACGCAGAAAAGCTCCTAAATGTGAGTTTATCAGCTGCAGTGTACATGAGCCCTTAAAAGGTAAGCTGTATCTACTAGTGAGGTGTAATTACTAGGTATCACTCTGTTACATATTATTACTAATACTCTGTGCAAACAGGTGAGGTTTAGGGGTTAGTCATGCAAAGTTTCTTTATCACTGAAGCCCGGATAGCTCAGTCGGTAGAGCATCAGACTTTTAATCTGAGGGTCCAGGGTTCAAGTCCCTGTTCGGGCGCTCATTTTTAATTATTGCTACTAAACTCCTATTACCTTATATTACACAAAATTACAATGGAATAGGTCAGTCACAAAGAGCCCTATGGAAGGGAGCTTGGAAAATGGCATGTTACAAAACTCTCTGCCACAAACATAATGACCACAAGAAGCATGCTGCTGATTATTAGGGACATTTCTAGAGACAAGGGACATACTAAATAAAAAAAGCATCGTTCAGGGAAACAACAATCACATTGGGTATATTTTTAAAGCCTTAATTCATCTTTACATAAAAAAATGTAATATTGGGAATTTCAAATCCCCAGACTGGCCATGGAAATACTAAAAATACTTATATGTTTTGCTCAAATAATACAGGTCTGCAAAAAAAATTTTTTCAAGACCTGTTTTGGTTATTCCACATAATCTTTATGTTTTTTGGTGCGCTGAATCCGAAAATAACCTCCATTTTGTCATAGGACATCACATTTCCTGACAATTTAGGTAACTATGTTAAATAAGGCAATACCTCAAAATAAATGGAAATAGACATAAAATTAAAGTTTTATTACAATTTTTTCATGAAAATCCTTTTTTGAACTGAAATGAGCTCACCTACACACACTAAACTCGATTCTTCTTCCCTATGAGGCTCCTCTTGGTGCATTTACGCTTGTGAGTAGCATCTGGAATGTCTCTCTGAAGCATCCAACAGTGCTCCATTTTCCCTGGTATCTCCTTTCCATCTCTTTAATGTCTTGGTGGAATTGTTCACCTTGTTCCTCACTCACAGCTCCCACATTTTCAGGAAAGTAGTCAAGGTGGGACTGGAGGAAATGCACTTTCAAACTCATCAGGCAACCTAAAGCTTGAAATGCTTTCAGCATTCGTCTTTTTGTAGTGAGGATCTTTGTTATTGCCTAAAAATTTATGTACGACTTCTTTAAATGCAATCCACCCTTCTTTTTGAGGATCCATCATGGTATTGACAAACTCTTGATCAACTATAAGCCTTCTAATGTCTGGTCCGACGAACACACCTTCCTTCAATTTTGCCTCTAACAAGCCTGGAAACTTGGTGACCAAGTATTTGAAGCATTCCCCATCTCTTGGAAATGATTTTACGAATTGATTCATCAATCCCAATTTTATGTGGAGAGGTGGTAGAAGAACTTTATGGGAAGGTACCAAAGTTTCTCGGAGGACATTTTTTTCACCGACTGTTAGCACCCTCGGCTGCCAACTCTTCTTGGTCCAGTGATTTTGTCGGTCTCGACTGTCCCATAGACACAGAAAACAAGGGTATTTGGTATACCCAGCTTGTTGCCCGAGTAGAATGTACAAGACCTTCAAGTTTCCCCTCAGCCACATCCTATTGTTCCACTACCCCCTCCCTCCTAGATTGTAAGCTTGAAAGAGTAGGGCCCTCTTACCCCTCGTACGCTGTCTGTTTTTGTTGTACTGTGCCATGTATTGTTCCCCTATTGTACAGCGCTGAGCAAACCCTTTGGCGCTATATAAATGCGATGTAATAATAATAATAATAAGTCCCCACACACTTGCCAACCATGGTCTTCATATTTAAGTTTACGAAGAACCAATTCCAAGTTCTTGTAGGTTTCCTTCAAGTGTACGGAATGACCTACAGGTATGGAAGCGTAAAAACCACCATTGTGGAGTAAAACTGCTTTGAGACTTCTTTTTGAAGAATCTATAAAACGACGCCATTGCTCGGAATCATATTGGATTTTAAATTGACCCATCAGACCTTTGACATCGATGCAATAAACCAACTTGTCTTCCTGGGCGATGTAAGGAACAAACTCCTTTTCATGATGTCTGAACCATGAAGATGACACTCCTGGCAACAATAAATTCCTATTTTTCAGCCTTGATCCGAGTAACTCAGCGGCATCTTTGGGAAGATTCAAGTCTCTTACCAAATCATTCATCTCCTCCTGAGAAAACAATTTTGGTCTTGTATCATCTTCAAAGTCAGAACTTGATTCGTCATCTGGTTTGGGTATGACTTCACCTTCATTGGAGCTAGGTATCTCTTCCAAGGTAGCAGGGAGCGTGGGTACTTTTATATCTGTGCCATGGGGGATGGGACGAATTGCTGAGTGAAGATTGGGGTAAGAAATGGAATGCTTCCATTTGGAATTAAACCCTTTCATATTGTATGAACAAAAGTAACAGTCGTCACTATGGTTCTTTTGCTCTCGCCATACCATAGGAATCCCATAATGGAAAGATTTTTTCTTACCCTTGAACCAGTTTCGGAGGTCCTCAACACACCGTTTGCACACTTTATGAGGCACCCAAACTTTATCTTGATCTCCAATTTTTAGTCCAAAGTATGCAAAGTATACTTTTTTCACAAAGTCTGTAATATTCTGCTATTGCTTCAACACTGTATATTCACCACAGATGAAACAGAAACTGTCTGGTGAATTAATACACTTTCGCGGAGCCATAACATAACGGTTGAAGAATGATGAGCTAACACGAACTGCGATGAAAAAGTGTGAACAGCCTAGAACCAAGAACCTGATGATGATTCGTTCACAAGTGTGGACTGCAGGAGAGAGCAGCTCTGTGTCTGTACACAGACATCACAGTGCTTGCCACGCCCCCCTGCACTGACAGGAGCTGCTGCTATCTGCCCTGTGTCTCCCTCCCACTGGATTCTTCAGGAAAGATTAACCCCTTCCACCATTAGAAGCACAGACTCAGGGCTGAGGCTTACACATACAGCATGCTGCTGAGTATCCCAGTAGTCAGACATGTCACTCAGAACAGCACTTGTATTCACCCCCTTTGCAGGGGGGGAAGGGCAGAGATTGTTTACCTGCAAATAACACAAAGGGCCAGAAGAGAACTAGGGAAATGAGGAAACAGAATTTTTTTCCCCCTAAAATTTGCTTAGCTTATGTATATATTGCTGACCATCAGATTTACAGTGCTATATTTTTTTTTACATAACTCAGACAACCCCTTTAAGGTTTTTTTTGGCATTTTATATCTTAAATTCACTTATGTGAATTAATTAATAGTAATTTGGACTTTAAATTTGGTTAAAAACTCCTAAATTTAAAAAAAATTTAAAAAATTTGATAAATTTGAAGACAATTTTGCATTTTGTGGCAAATCATGACGTCTAGGAGTTTTTTCGATATTTTATTTGTTTTCAGCACACCAAAATACATGGAAATTAGATGAAAATAATCAAACAGCTTTTTAGTCACAGATCTGTGTAATCTGTTCCTTTCTATAGTAGATATGGTAGTGTGGCCGAGCGGTCTAAGGCGCTGGATTAAGGCTTCAGTCTCTTCGGGGGCGTGGGTTTGTATCCCGCCAATGAGCTTGTTTTTAAGTAGCATTTAACTTTTTCACTGCCAGAGCTGTTTTTGCTATTGTTTTCCACATGTTTAAAAAATAATTTTAGGCCTAAATATTATATAACCCCCAATATATATTTTTTGAAAGCAGTCAGTTTAGAAAATAAGAGTAGCAGTTATTTTACTATTAATTAGATAAACAGGTTACCCTTTGAAGAATGCTATTTACTGTAAACAATAAATACCTACAACCCCTTTTAGAGGTTGAGTTATTATAATTACATTGTCTATTGCCAAAATCACATTCTTACACAAAGACATAAACATTTATTTCATCCCCCTTGATCTTTATAATTCCTTTCAAGTTTGACTAGACCTCCTGCATTTTACAATCCCTTGCAGATTTGCAAATCACCACTTCTGAAATGTTTAATTGGATAGGCCCCCAAGTGCCAAGTGCTTGCATAAAATTAACATAGCAAAGGGTCATTACTCCCTCTTTTGATATGTTAAAATGTAGTTGGCCTGTGTCAATATGTCAGCTCCTCGCATATGGCCTGTACAAGAATATATTTATAAGGATATACCATGTGTGTACATACATACACTATATTGCCAAAAGTATTGGGACCCCTCTTCAAATCATTGGATTTAGGTGTTCCAATCACCTCCATGGCTACAGGTGTATACAATCAAGCACCTAGGCATGCAGACTGCTTCTACAAATGTGAAAGAATGGGTCGCTCTCAGGAGCTCAGGGAGTTCAAGCGTGGTACCGTGATAGGTTGCCACCTGTGCAATAAGTCCATCCATGACATTTCCTGGCTACTAAATATTCCCAAGTCAACTGTCAGTGGTGTAAAGCACGCTGCCACTGGCCTCTAGAGCAGTGGAGATGTGTTCTCTGGAGTGATGAATTACAGTTCTCTGTTTGGCAATCCGATGGAGATGTCTGGGTTTGACGGTTGCAGGAGAATGGTACTTGCCTGACTTCATTGTGCCAAGTGTAAAGTTTGGTGGAGGGGGGATTATGGTGTGGGGTTGTTTTTCAGCTGTTGGGCTTGGACCCTTAGTTCCAGTGAAGGGAACTCTTAAAGTGTCCTTTCACTCATGGAACCATGGCTCTCTCATCATTGACTGACTGGCTGTGATTGACAGCAGCAGGAGCCAATGGATCCCGCTTGCTATCTCAGGCAATAAGGAGGCAGAGACCTGGGACAGCTGTGGCTGTTATTCAACCACTTTAAGGCATCAGCTTACCAAGACATTTTGGACAATTTCATGCTCCCAACTTTGTGAGAATAATTTGGGGATGACCCCTTCCTGTTCCAACATGACTGCGCACCAGTGCACAAAGCAAAGCCTATAAAGACAGGGATGAGCTAGTTTGGGGTGGAGGAACGTGACTGTCCTGACCTCAACCTAATAGAATACCTTTAGGATGAATTA
Organism: Staurois parvus; assembly: GCF_062004578.1. NCBI lineage: Eukaryota > Metazoa > Chordata > Amphibia > Anura > Ranidae > Staurois > Staurois parvus. The sequence continues at coordinate 1,335,422 of NW_028318458.1, forward strand.
GAGCGGAAACTATGAGCCAGACCTTCTCATCCCACATCAGTGGCTGACCTCACAAATGTGCTTCTGAAAGAATGGTCAAACATTCCCATAGACACACTACTAAACCTTGTGGGCAGCCTTCCCAGAAGAGTTGAAGCTGTTTTAGCTGCAGAGGTTGGGCCAACTCAATATTGAACCCTACAGACTAAGACTGGGATGCCAATAAAGTTCATGTGTGTGTAAAGGCAGGCCGACCAATACTTTTGGCAATATAGTGTAAATATACTATATTACCAAAAGTATTGGGACACCCTTCCAAATCGTTGGATTCAGGTGTTCCAATCACCTCCATGGCCACAGGTGTATACAATCAAGCACCAAGGCATGCAGACTGCTTCTACAAACATTTGTGAAAGAATGGGTCTCTTTTAGGAGCTCAGTGAATTCGAGTGTACTGACAAGCCATACTGACAATCCTGCGAGAAAATGGACTGAAGTGCTATAATCTGGAGTGTTCTTTGAAGGAGGAATCAAGAGAACACAGGGGCCCCCATCTGCAGAGAAACTATGACCTGACCAAGGCCACGGATCTGCCGTGGTACACAAGGAGAGGCTGGAGAGCTCTCCTAGAGGAGGATTTCTGTGAAAAGATTTGTAATATAGTTCAGGATGTTTTGTCCTCTGTTACCATTACCTTTGGATATCCCATGCACCCTTTATCCTATCCAAACTCTATATACCCAATAAAACTTCAAAACAAAGCTCATGGACTGGTTTTCTGTCTCCTGAAGCAAGTCTGAATGGAAAATGGCTGAGACCTGGCTGTGCAGGACTATAGGGGGACCCAATTCTTCAGTGACTCCTAAGGGGGTAGTGCTACACTTTGAATGTAGACACTTAGCTTTTCCTGCACATTGGAACACTGCGTAGCTGCAGCCCATCCAAGAGGAGATGTAACTCACAACCTATGAGGACATTCACAAGGAAACTTAAAAAAATGAGAAAACACACTTGTCTTGGAAATGCAGTGTCACAGTTCCATGGATCCACTCACTACTTGGAAGGCAGGTTCCAGGCAAGTAGAGTACAATAGCCCTGGCTACACTGCTGTTTGTAGGGCCAGTTAGTCCTCAATGTTTCAACCCAGAAGATCCACAGAAGGTGTTCTCTGCCTTATAAGAGCCTTTAGCATCCCAAGGTAAGGAACTGCACTACAGGAGTGGCTGAACCTGTGCAAAAAACCACCAAAGGTGGCAAGTAATGGTTTCTTCTTTTCACACTGGCTGTGAGTTCCATGAGAACAAAACAGGGAATGGAGTGTGGTGCGGCCATCAACATTTTATAACTATGCACTAGTCCTGTGGGCAGAAGAAGTTGGGGCTACTACCACATGTATGCTGCCATGGTGGAGACAGGAAATAGTTTTTTATTACATTTTTTTGCATAAAATATGCATTTGATAAACAATTGGGCAAAAATCCTGCAACATAAACATCTTTTTATTGTATAAGGCCTCTGCTTTCAGAAAATATAATGTTCTGAGGGCTAAAGTGATAATAAAGCTTAATATATATATATATATATATATATATATATATATATATATATATATATATATATATATAAAATATGACAAACAAAAAGGGGGTATTGGAGTGTACTCAGGTGTCGGGTCACTCCCAATTACAGGTGAAACTCGAAAAATTAGAATATCGTGCAAAAGTTCATTTATTTCAGTAATGCGACTTAAAAGGTGAAACTAATATATGAGTATCACGGAGCTGGTCCTTCCTTCCCCATGCCCCAGGTTTGCTGGCTGCCACCCTTCTGTCCCATCTATGCTGGGACTTCTAGTCCTCTTTGTCCCTGACACAGGCAGACCTCAGCAGCCCCTCACCCCCCTGGCTTGAAGCTTGGCCTCCTGCTGAAGGAATACACAAACAGGCCATCTCCTCCCTTCCCCCTCATGCATGAATTCCTGGACAGGTCTGGAGACCTGAGAGACAGGGCCCGTTGCCATGGTAACCCGATAGGAAGTATCCGGTTACCAGCTCTATTCTTAAGGGTGAGCAGGAAAACCCCCCATTGTGTTCTTCTGGCTGTGTGTGTGAGGGAAGGCTGGCTGAGGGCCAGCTTCTCTCATCCGAAAATCCCCCGTCCTCCTTCTCATCTCCTGGACTGTCTGTACTGCCTGCAATCCCTGCACTGTGGAGAGATCTTCTGCTGTCCCCGTGAACCTGCCTGGATCTATAACCTACCTGGACTTAACCCCTCGTTCTCCGTGAACCTACCTGGACTTAACCCATCCCTGCCTGGAGCCTCCTGTGTGGACTAACCCTGTGGATTACAATACCCCTGTTGTTCCATATTGCCTTCCAGAGAACTGTACTGTGTTGCTGTGTCTGGTGTGGATCTATGGACTAAAGGAATTGTTGTCTGTGCCCCCAAAACCTCCCCAATAAAAGCACGTTGGGTTCTGTGCAATCTGTCTCTGTGTGCTCTCTGGTTCTCTTGACAATGAGATAGACTCATTACATGCAAAGCAAGATAGTTCAAGCCGTGATTTGTCATAAATGTGATGATTATGGCTTACAGCTCATGAAAACCCCAAATACACAATCTCAGAAAATGAGAATATTGTGAAAAGGTGCAATATTCTCGGCTCAAAGTGTCCCACTCTAATCAGCTAATTAAGCCATAAAACCTGCAAAGGGTTCGTGAGCCTTTAAATTATTATATTATTATTATACAGTATTTATAAAGCGCCAATAGTTCACTCAGCGCTGTACATTACAAAGGGGGACAGAACATGTGACAGAACAATAACAATACAATGCAAAACATGAGGGGATTGAGGGCCCTGCTTTTTCGAGCTTACAATCTAGGAGATGGTCTCTCAGTCTGGTTCAGTAGGAATCACAATCATGGGAAAGACTGCTGACCTGACAGTTGTGCAGAAAACCATCATTGACACCCTCCATAAGGAGGGAAAGCCTCAAAAGGTAATTGCAAAAGAAGTTGGATGTTCGCAAAGTGCTGTATCAAAGCACATTAATAGAAAGTTATGTGGAAGGGAAAAGTGTGGAAGAAAAAGGTGCACAAGCAGCAGGGACGACCGTAGTCTGGAGAGGATTGTCAGGAAAAGGCCATTCAAAAGTGTTGGGGACTCTCACAAGGAGTGGACTGAGGCTGGAGTCAGTGCATCAAGAGCCACCACACACAGAGGGATCCTGGACATGGGCTTCAAATATCGTATTCCTCTTGTCAAGCCGCTCCTGAACACCAAACAACATCAGAAGCGTCTTACCTGGACTAAAGAAAAACAGACCTGGTCTGTTGCTCAGTGGTCCAAAGTCCTCTTTTCTGATGAGAGCAACTTTTGCATCTCATTTGGAAACCAAGGACCCAGAGTATGGAGAAAGAATGGAGAGGCACACACTGCAAGATGCTTGAAGTCCAGTGTGAAGTTTCCACAGTCTGTGTTGATTTGGGGAGCCATGTCATCTGCTGGTGTTGGTCCACTGTGCTTCATTAAGTCTAGGGTCAACGCAGCCGTCTACCAGGAGATTTTGGAGCACTTCATGCTGCCTTCCGCAGACGAGCTTTATGGGGATGCTGACTTCATTTTCCAGCAGGACTTGGCACCTGCCCACACTGCCAAATGCACCAAAACCTGGTTCAATGACCGTGGGATTACTGTGCTTGATTGGCCAGCAAACTTGCCTGACCTGTAACCCATAGAGAATCTATGGGGCATTGCCAAGAGAAAGATGAGAGACAAGAGACCGAACAATGCAGGAGAGTTGAAGGCTGCTTTTGAAGCATCCTGGTCTTCCATAACACCTCAGCAGTGCCACAGGCTGATAGCTTCCATGCCACGCCGCATTGAGGCAGTAATTGCTGCAAAAGGGGCCCAAACCAAGTACTCAGTACATATGCATGCTTATACTTTTCAGAGGTCCGATATTGTTCTATGTACAATCCTTGTTTTATTGATTGCATGTAATATTCTCATTTTCTGAATTTGTGGATTTGGGGTTTTCATGGGCTATAAGACATAATCATCACAATTATGACAAATCACGGCTTGAACTATCTTGCTTTGCATGTAATGAGTCTATCTCATATATTAGTTTCACCTTTTAAGTTGCATTACTGAAATAAATGAACTTTTGCACGATTTTCAAATTTTTCGAGTTTCACCTGTATATAATGCACTAGTGCCACGTGCTAGTTAATCAGACAAAAAATGGGAAAAAGAGCAAGGGGAAAAAGTGCAGATGGAGTTTAGAGGCACAGAAACCATAAACACATATTAGTAAAATCACTTGTACTTTATTTTGACAATAAGTCATGACAAAAACATCTTTTTAGTTTAAAAAGTCATTGTACAATGTCCCCGCAGACAATGTCCCACAGCCCACCATATTGTATGGAACAAAACCAGTGATAAGACATACTGTATAACCACCAGGAAGGTCTTATGGGGGGGTGAGGGTTATTAAGCCACTAGAAGAATGGCCCAACATGTTCCGCGACAACAATCACTTCTTCAGGGGCTAAGTAGTAAAATCTAAAAAAGATATACATACATTAATTATATTAAATTACATCATATAAATATGAAAAGACTCATACAAATATATCATAAGACTTACATATAGTATTAATGTGCACCATGCAGCGGCAGACCTCCAAATCCTAGAGGACAGACCTCCTCAAACGTTCCCACAAGGCGAAGGACCATCCAGGGGCCAGATATGGAGGCACAATAATGGCCAACAGTCAAGAGCCCCACAGGTCTAAACCAACCCGTAAAGAAGGACTATTGTCAAAATAAAGTACAAGTGATTTTACTAATATGTGTTTATGGTTTCTGGGCCTCTAAACTCCATCTGCACTTTTTCCCCTTGCTCTTTTTCTCCTTTTTTGTCTATATATAAAATATAGAATTACAAGTGTTTCATACTTAGGTGCTCTGTACAGTGGTTTTGCACAGAGCTGCCCTAGTCCTCTTCTTTTCGGGTCCCCCCGCTGGTACTCCTGGCTCCTCCCCCTCAAGCAGTGCCCTCTTACTTAATTGCCCATTACCTATTATCAGGGGCGGACTGACAAATCATGGGGCCCCCGGGCAATAGGGGATCATGGGGCCCTTGTGTCCTTGCCCAAACTCAAAAAAGCCTATGAAAAAGGTACCAGGGGCATCTCATGGGGCCTCCTACTGATCCCGGGCCCTTGGGTAGTGCCGGAGTTTCCAAATGGTCAGTCCGCCCCTGCCTATTATCATCCACATTTAAAAGGTAAGCTGTATCTACTAGTGAGATGTAATTACTTATGTAAACTGTCACTCTGTTCCACATTTTAACTACTGTGCTGTACAGGGAGGTGGGGTTTAGCAGTTAGTCATGTGACTTTCCTTTCCATTGTCACTGAAGCCCGGATAGCTCAGTCGGTAGAGCATCAGACTTTTAATCTGAGGGTCCAGGGTTCAAGTCCCTGTTCGGGCGACTGCTTTTAATTATTACTACTAAACTCCTATTACCTTATATAACACAAAGTTACAATGGAATAGGTCAGTCACAAGGAGCCCTATGGAAGGGAGCTTGGAAAATGGCATGTTACAAAACTCTCTGCCACAAATATAATGATCACAAGAAGCATGCTGCTGATTATTAGGGACATTTCTAGAGACAAGGGAGATCTACTTGAAAAGAAGGCAGTGCACTGTCTCTTAAAAATTCCAAAGTGCAATTGTGCATACAATATAACTATATCATACCATATTATTATCAAGAAAATAGATCACGTGAGCTCAATATATGCAATAACCTAAATAAATATAAAGATAAAGACACTAGCTGAACATATACCTGTAAATGAAATCTAATGTTTATGTAGAAGTTATAAATGTCAATTAAACATAAATGTAAATCCAGCTTACTAGGGTATGATTGAGAGGGGAAAAAAAAATTGAGTTAGCAGAGGATGGTTTCGATCCATCGACCTCTGGGTTATGGGCCCAGCACGCTTCCGCTGCGCCACTCTGCTGCTTGTGGTATCCTTTGTAGTAAAAGGTTTTGTTGTCTGCTTTGCTGTCTTGTGTTCTTATATTGCTTTATGCTTTGTTAATTTGCTTTTGCTGTACCACTCTGCTCTATATAAGTCCAGGGTCGCTGGAGCTGGAGTGTTCCTTCAGCTGCTTTCTTGCTTACTTTGCTGTGCCGTGTGCTTGTGTTTCATCATTCTCTCACTTCTCTTTCAGTTAAACACACCTTGGCAAATGCAGTGGAGCTCCTGAGCCCTGATAAGGCTTTGTAGTTATCAATTCATAGAGTTCTACTGTATTAACAATCCAAGCTTTCTGCATATACAAAACCTAGGAAACAAAGCAGCTTGGCCCTATTAGTCTCTGTGGTGCAATTGGTTAGCGCATTTTCCTGTAAACGGAAAGTTTGGTGATTTGAGCCCACCCGGGGATGAGGTTTATGTGGTTTACAGTTTTATTAAACTTCCCAAAATGTAACATATTGCAGTTTACTATTCTTTCAATGCGGTGGATGCATTTGTTTTCTTTTTTCTCTTTCTTCTTTTAGTTTCACCTGGTGATCCAGCCAGTAACGTTCTTTCTGTCCGAGGGTGTCTCCACTCTGGATGGAGTAGCAATAGAGACGTCTGAAAGAAGCATTGTCATTCTAGGGAGCTGGTGTTAAATGTACTATCAGATTTAGATAGACTTGATTAACAAATTAAAATCAAACTCCAGCTAAAACTTTTCAAGCAGTTTTAGCAACACTGCATTTCCCACTAGGTGTGTTTAACTGAAAGACAACCAGAACATGGAGTAGAAAAGAAACTCAAGTAAGTAGCACTACAGCTGATCAGCACCCTCATCAGCTGCCTGGCACAGTGGCAGGTGGAACTTGTAGTTCATTCATTCACAGATCTCTGATCTGATGTGTCTGTGTGGGCAGAGCTGTGCACATCCATGCTGTTTTAAAAATGTGACAGCCTGTGCAGGAGGGTGAGGTGGGTGAGAAGGGGTGCTGTACAGTGACCAGGGGCGGACTGACCATTTGGAAACTCGGGCACTGCCCGAGGACCCGGGGTCAGTAGGGGGCCCCGTGAGATGCCCCTGGTACCTTTTTTATAGGCTTTTTTGAGTTTGGGCAAGGACATGGGGGCCCAATGATCCCCTATTGCCCGGGGGACCCATGAGTTCTCAGTCCGCCCCTGACAGTGACATGTTACCTGTTACACCCTAAATATGGGTGTAACATGTTATTAAAGGTGAACTTTAAATAATATTCATGCATAAATTATCAGAAGGGATATTTCAAGATAGCAAACATTCAGGTTGAATACATGAAGTAAAGGATGTGTTCTGTTCTTCTACACACTTTGCATCATTCCTTCATCAGGAATATGTCATAGGAAAATACATTGCATAAATCTGTAATAATGCTGAACATAATTATTAGATAAATATGATGTCCATTGCATATGAATACAATTATGTTATAACTGCTATCACACATCTACTATGCTGCAACCATCAAACTGAACTATGAGGGTGCCAAGGCTTTATCCCAGAAAATAGACAGAAATATTGTATAGTCAATACACTGTAGGAAAAGCAGCTTTGAACACTGCAATTTCAGGAGAGACAGGCATAGTTTACAAAGAAATTAGAATTAGAGTATATTATTTCACAAGCAATAGTCAGAAATATTATACAGTTGATACACTGTATGTAATCAGCTTTAGTAGGCTGCAATTTCAGAGGGAGAGACAAGACTGATTTTATCAAGAAATAAAAATTAGAGTCTATTATTTTTCAAACATTAGTTAGAATTATTGTACAGTAAATGCAATGTATATAATCAGCTTTACTAGGCAGCAATTTCACAAGGAGAGACATGGCAGATTTTTTATTAATACATTGAATTAGCTGAAACTGAGAGGCATCAGATTGCCTCTTGAATACTGAATCTGAGGCAGATTTGATCAAGAAATAAAAATTAGTGTCTTTTATTTCACAGAAAAAAGCTAAAGATATTGTTCTGTTTATGAACTGTATGAATTCAGATTTATCAGACCCTAATTTCAGAAAAAGAGACAAGACAGGTTTTCTCACAAAATAAAAATTAAAGTTTATTTTACAAAGTATAGCCAGAAATATTTTATAGTCAATGATCCGTATGTAGTCAGTCTTAGTATGTTGTAATTTCAGGAGAGAAAAAGTAGATTTTATCACAAAATAGAAATTAGAGTTGATTTTTCTACAAACAATAGCTGCAAATATGTAGACTCCATATGGGATTTGCCTCTAAGTACAGGTTCACTGAAGTTTTTGAAGATTCATAGAACCGTTGGTGAAGAGAACCTGAACAGATTCACCCAATACTTATTAACCACATTGACAGGAAAAGCTATTTCTACAAGTGAGAAGTAAATATATACTTAAATTGCAACTCTCTTCCTCATTTTAGTTACTACTCTGTCTACCTGTTGATTTCCATTCCATTGCCCTGTTAGCACAAATGTCACAAAGATGTGTAGTTTAGGTGTTAATCATGTGACTTACCTTTTTAACTGAAGCCCGGATAGCTCAGTCGGTAGAGCATCAGACTTTTAATCTGAGGGTCCAGGGTTCAAGTCCCTGTTCGGGCGGCTTCTTTATTTGTTTAGCCACAAACCACAAATAAAAAATTCTTATTACCGTTTATGTTACAACAGAGGGGTCTGACCCACAATCAGTACTGTGGAAGGGGGCATGTGATATCTACTGCTACTGAAATTCAGAAACAAAATGACCAGATGAAGCATGCTGCTGATTACTAGAGGTTCCATTCTAGGAACATATCAAATGCAAACAGCATTTTTCAGGAACATGCCAATCACATTGGGTACATTCTTAAGGATATGCTAATTACATTCTCTTGCCAATGACAGGGGCAATATTAGAAATGTGAAAAATAACAGGCAGTGCATCCAATACAGGTAAACTTCCCACTGGGGAATGTTCCCTCTCCCTAAAAACACTTTGCAGACCTCCGGTACTATGATGCCATGCAAAGTAAAAGAAATCCTCCCAAGCATCCCCTCATAGACACATCAAAGTCAAAAAGCTTAAGAGAGCTTTCCTTGGCTCTTTGCAGTTTGTGGATCTGGGGACTGACAGGACTGGCTGGGGTGGTCCTGCATCAGGTGGCCCTAGAGCACCGATGACAAGGCTGAACCTGGGGGAGAACACCCTCCCAGATATAGGACACCCTCCTAGGACATAGAGTTTAGTTTTAGAATATCACTGCTGCCAATAAGCTTTTCCTTAGAAGCATTTTCCTATTCCATATGATCTTTAAATATTCTTTATGCCTTAGAATTGTGTAATGTTCTATTTAAATTATATCATTATGGCACCATGCTTTGTTCCACAACTTCATCCCACATTCTGCCAGTCTGGTACAACAGGCCATGCTGAACTGCAATATGAGGAAATGCTTTCTCAAGGCCAGGAGATTCTTGGTTCCCTTTGCTTACATTTTCACAGGCTTTTGCAAATGTAGGGTTATGCAACTGGGCAAAGTTCCAAAATTGTCTCAAGAGACCTCTAGCTCCCACATACTGGGCATCTAAAGAGATTGTTCCTACCAGGTAATAGTTAACAACATTTTAAAAAAATTTCTAGAGACATCTTTTTTGTTGCGCGTATAACACTTATAGTTGGAGAATGTACTTTAAAGGGGAACTTCACTATCTCAATCAGCATTGACTATATTTAACCCTTATGCTGCTTGCATTAGTAAATACATAAGAAAGTATATCATAATTACTTGTTTTAACTTTTTTTTTTTACATTTCTTTAGTTACTTCCTGAATTCCAGGCCTAGGCAAATGATGTTATATATCCCAGGAGTCTTCAGGAGGGATGGAGGGGTTTTCTCAGCTAAGCACACCTTCCTGCTTGCAGGCCTGAGCTGAGGGTAGATGGATTCCAGGAAATAAATGCTACATGAATCATCTGACCTTACTCAAGATGGCCACAGCCAGAAAAGCTAGAGGGTGTTTTTCAAAGTGATTTCTCAGTAAAATAAAATGGATGGATAAAAGGATGGATGGGTGTGTTTGGCTTAAGTATTAAAAGTGAATTAAATAGCATTTTTGGTTTGTGGTGCTCACATGCAGTGTAGTTCTGCTTTAATTAAGGAAGGAGCAGTCATTTAAAACAGAGAGAGAGTGAGTTGCTGTGTGTGCTGTCAAAGTATGCCATTGCCTTGAGCAGGTGCATGCTCAGTAGCACCATGAGTCTCTTTGCTGTGGTTCTGAGACACAGGCCAGGACACAACCGAGGTGGGACAACTGACTCAAAGCTGGGTCTACCACACATGCTAAAATAATCATCTGAAGATTAGTTAGACCCCACAAAATTATTTGAAAAATAAATTCATGTCAATAGCTTTGTACTATAAAGTACAAATTATTAAGGGAGAGAAACTATTTCAGTTATCAAGAAGTGGATATATGTGGCGCAAACTAGCCAAACTGGACAACAATATCAATATATATACTACTGGCAGATCCTTTAAAATGTAAAAAATTAATTTTACTTAACTTATTTGACTTTATTACCTCTCAATTGTACCTTAGCAAGCTGGGTTTGACTTGATTACCCCTCAAACCATGAATTTTTCTGATTTGCAGAGGACCCATATTAAAGCAGAATTTCAGGCATGTCCTTGTTGCTGATTTCCTACCTTCGCTGAATATGCAATCCATCTTCTGGTTCACTCAGTAGTTGCTCTGAAATAGCCTATTCTTTTTAAAATTAAACTGGTAATTCTCTTTGGTTTCATGTTTGTAATACCAGTGGCTGCTATGCCTCCTATTTCCCCAGCCACTGGTCTTGGTACATCCCTTCTGTAGTTCTTTCTCCAGGCAGCAGTGATGTCATTCAGCCCCACTTCCAGTGGTGGGTGGACCAAGACTCTCAGACGCATTCAACATGTCCAGGCCTAGTGTACCCACCTACATTCACTACAATTCACCGTGGTTGATGGGAACTGTAGTTTCTTTTTACTGCAGAGAAAAGGGAGAGGATATGATACAATCCCTGCTGTTACACTTCCTCCTTGGCAGAGCAGATACTGTTATCTGCATTACAGAGATGAGGTTATGAAAATTTAACTAAACTTTTCTCCTAAATGGTAAAGATTTTTTGTTTTGTGTAGAGGGGTGTACTAATGGGTAATTTTTTGCCTATCCCAGATTTCTACTTTAAAGTGTTACTCAACCCAGGATCCTGCATTCACTATATCTGGTCTCTCACAGTAAACAGAACATGGAAATGCAATTATTTTAGTAAATATGAAAGGCTAAATACTTTTTCTCATCAGCAGTATATAGCAGTCTTGTGACTTCTATCAGTGTCCAGCAGAGCACTGGCTAAAGCTTGTAGGAAGAGTTTTCATTCTCCTCTGATTGTCTAGTGATGCTGCATAACCCCTGAAAACTCTCTAGCAATACACACCAAACTGCGCATGTGCCCCAAGGCTCAGTAGACAGTAGAAGAAGGGGGAGGAGCAGATAAGACATGATCAAACATCCTTTTTAGACAATGCAAAGGATTAACCCCTTAGGTTCCACAGTGAGTATAACAAGCATGCTTTACTGCATATACAGACTGATTTTACTGTTGTGGGTGTAGTAACACTTTAAAGCGGAGTTCTACGCAAAAGGGGAAGTTCCGCTTTAATGCTTTGTCCCCCGCTCCCCATTAAGGATTGTTATCTTTGGTGAATTTGACAGGTACCCACTCCCACTTCCACTGCGATCGCCTAGGTGATCAGAAGTTTTCCTCCCTCTCCATAGTCTTCTGGGACATGTGACAGGTCCCAGAAGACTACGGGGTCATTCACAAAGCGCAGCGCTTCTTGCACATGTGCAGTGGGCACCCGGCTATTGCAAGCTGTCACAGCCGGGTGCCCACAATAAAGATGCCAGCGCCAGGGAGAGAAGACAGCTGGTGAAGCCAGCGATGGTGAGGACACAGCTGGACCGAGGGACAGGTAAGTGTCTGTATTTTGAAAGCCAGCAGCTATAGTTTTTGTAGCTGCTGACTTTTATTAAATTTTTTTTCAGCTGGAACTCTGTTTTAAGGATGCTTCAAGACCACCAGCCACACATTATAATATTGCCCACAACTCTGCAGGACCACCCTGAATAGTCCTTTCAGACCCCCAGATACAGTGGCAGTGCAGAGTCATGGAAAGCTCCCTTAAGTTCCTCTTTGGCTTTTGTGTGTCATATGAGGGGAGGCTTGGGAGGATTTATTTTACTCTCCTGGGAACTGTGGCATCTGAGGTCTGGTAAGTGTTTTGAAGGAGGGGGGGGGGGAAGACATTGGCTGTAGGAGAACTTTGTATGTATTCTAAGGGTGTACTGCAAGTTTTTTTTTTGCCTCAACATGCTCTTTAACAAGCCCTAAACCACTCTCAAACCCCCAAACTACAGGTGAGTGCTTTTAGACTTTAGGCTGGGTTCACACTGATGCGGTGCGGAATTCCTGTGATTGTGCACAATTGTATACAATGGATGGCATGAAAGGAAGCCATCCATTGTATACAACTGTCATGTGATTGGTCACAGTGATCACATGACACTGGTAATGGGCCAGTGTAGTGACCTGTTATCGTCATAGGCTGTGTCCCGTGGACACAGCTCGTGGCAGATTGCACGGCCTTGTGAGTGGTCCCCTCTGACAGGACATCATATGACATCCACTCAGGAGGAGCATCCTGCTCAGCCATCAATCGGCAGGCAGGTGTTAAGAATGTACCTAATGTAATTGGCATGTCCCTGAAAAATGTTGTTTGCATTTGGCATGTCCCTTGAATGGGACCTCTAGCAATCAGCAGCATGCTTCTTCTGGTCAGTTTGTTTGTAGCAGTAAATTTCACATGCCCCCTTGCATAGTGCTCTTTTTTGGCACAGCACCCTCTATTGTAACATAATGTAATATGAATATATTATAGTTTTGGGTAGTGTGATTAAAGATATAAAGGAGACGCCCGAACAGGGACTTGAACCCTGGACCCTCAGATTAAAAGTCTGATGCTCTACCGACTGAGCTATCCGGGCTTCGTTTTAGGTGGTTGGTCACATGACTAGAACCTAAATTACACCACTTTGCTATATTCCTGAACTTTTCTGTATCTGAGTAGCTTCTTCTTCTTTTTCAATATTCAATTCACCACATGTTCATATGATTTATGTTCTCCCTGGTTAACAGTTCATACACCAATATTTCCTCCACCATGCATTGAGAGAGTCCCACCACCATGCTCTCACCTTCAGAAGTGGAAATGCATGTGAATTAGGACAGGAAGTGCTTCCCCTTTAAGGGATCTATCGTGTGTCTTAGGGGTGATGGTACAACAGGCAATCTCCACTTGAATGTATTGAAATAAACTGGTAATTGGTGTTCTGTACTTTCACAGGCCAATCCAACTGAGTAGCGAGCAGGATAAGGTTCTCCAAGAAGGAGGGAGCTTCCACCCTAGCTAACTCGTCCTTGAGGGACTCGGACAGGCCTAGGAGGAACTGGTACTTCAATGCTGCATCGTTCCAACCGGTGTCTGCAGCCCATTTATGGAACTCCACAACCTAGTCCTCCACAGGCCGCCAACCTTGTAGTAGAGCATGGAGGGAGGACTCAGCATTCGGGCTCATGCATGGCCAATACAGCCCCCAGTTCTTCCTGACTGTGGGAACCCCACAGCTTCTGGGTGTAAAAGAGCAGGTCCCTGGGGAGGGGTCTTTACCCACCGGGTGGTTAGATGTGCTGGCCCAGTTACGTCAGCGGCCACTTCAACACAAAAATCAAAACGTTGCATAACACAACCAGGGATTATGAGAAGCAGATCACCCAGCTGGTGTGAGCAGTAGAATGCCAGTACATCCTTGACCCCTCCTCAGGAGGATTGGTTAGAGCCCTAGCTGGCGCTCAACCAACTGCAGAAAACAGCCGCAAAGAGGAAAAGATTTTTTTAGGAGACATTCTTATTATGAGGAGGGTAAGGAGACAGGACGCCTCTTGGCTAAAATTGTCAATTCTCAACAACAGGCATCCCTCATCTTGGCTCTGTGCACCTCTAAAGGCACAGTGACTAACTTGTTTTTTAAGGTGAGTGTGTACACTGGGCGCCCTGGCTGCCATTGTGTTATATGCTCGGTGTCCTTTGCACTCCCATGCCTTTAAGAGGGGTGGGCTCCCTGATGAGCACTTGCCCCTGATCTATCCTTTAAATACATGTGCCTCTACTATGGGGACTCAAATTTGTAGAGTTAGGACCACAGAATATCAGTGTGCCGTGATGTGGCTCTGTGGCTTACGAATGTATTTGCAAATGTGTGCTAACTAAACCCCCGTTTTTAATGCATACTGTTAGACAGGTTAATTTGGTTGTTGGCAAGTTGGCTGGCGAGTTCATTTTTGAACACTTTTTTTATTTTTCTTTTATTACTGACAGTGACTAACTGCCCTGAGCTGATTATGTCTGAACTGGGGCAGTTATATACTGATTACCCCTCCAAAACTTTCTATAATGCATAGGCGCTTCCTTGACTCCTCTGTTAATGAGGAGGAGATAGTGGCAGTCATTAACTCCTTTGCAAACTGTAAGGCCCCCCCGCAATTGTTAAAAGTGTACCAGAGTGCTCTGGAGAAAGACTGTCTACCTGACTCTATGAACAGAGTTAACATTGTTCTATTATTGAAACCTGGTAAACCCACCATGGACCCTGGTTCTTATAGGCCGAATTCTTTGTTACCAGTAGATGTTAAAATATTGGCTAAAATACTCTCCTCCCACTTGAATAAGTACATTGCAACTATAATGCACTCTGACCAGTCTGGCTTTATGCCACTGAAGTCCACAGCTATCAATATCCGGAGAGTTTTTCTGAACACAGGCTGATAACATGGGGAATTGTGCACTTTCACCCTGCCAAGTTCTACAAGTAGGATTGTAAAGGGCTGCTTTACAATCCCACATGTAGAACTTGGCAGGGTGAGTGCAGGCCAGGCTGTGTGTCGGAGGGTGAGATCGGCGGAAGGCTGGACCGGGGACCGGAGGGAGGGTTTCACCTGTCATCGGGATCTATAGCGGGGGAATCCTCCGGGATTGGATCGGTCAGAGCCGGGCATGTACAGAGCCCACCAAAGAGTATTATCCATCCCAGCATCCAGAGAAGGGAGTCCCTGTGAACATAGTCTGCAACACCCATCCATCCCTTAAAGGGGACCTCTGGCTGATTGGATCATCATATAACCCAGGAGTATTTGCTGTGCTGCCCGCCACCCAGAGGGAGGATAATTCTTTACCCGGCTTACCTTGCTTCCTTTAAGAGGACCTCTGATTATATATTTACATGCGCATTTCCATTGCGCATCTGATGAGTGCGTAATTTTACTACACCTACAAGCACTGAAGCATCGTTGCAGTTGGCACTTTAAGCACAGATTGTCACCTTATGAACTTTTAGCATTTATTATATTTTATTCATTGTATCGGAATTATATATTATATTGGGTCACACAAACGGAAACTCTTATATTATTTTATAGCGCTGCACTTGGATATATGTATTTTTTAAGGTTTTATTTGGTTACCTTTTAGTGCTTAGCTGTTTTGACCAAGAGCGCTCACTGATTTATATCCCTTTTATAACTCTGCATATAAAGAGCTGGAGTGTCTGACATGTGCAGGGTTATGAAAGCACTGAGGAATTACCCACCTGAGACAGATTTTCTGTAATGGATTTTTTTTATCCTTCTCTGACTTGCAGGCAATCTTCCATCTCCCTTCCATGTTACAATTCCCATACCTACAACTTTGCCATGCAGTCCGAGCTCAAGGACCTATGACTATCTCCAACGCCTATCTTTCACTACATCCATTTAGCGCAGGACACAAACGGGTTTATCTCCAGCTGCTATAAAATGTTACTCTACCCACATTTAGAGGTACACCCCTGTAAGGCCAAAGAACTGTGGGAGCAGAAACATAGGCCCACTAGATGAGGAACCATGGGACAATGCCTTGGAACCAATATTGCATAGCTCTCTCAACACCAGTAAGAGGCTCTCACAATTATACATTTTTTATGAATTGATTACACACCTCTCAGGCTTTATCGAATAGGCATTCTACCATCCCCTTTCTGTGCTAAATACGCAACTGCGCAAGGCAACTTCATCCACCTCCTGTGGTGCTGCCCGTGGTTCCACCGCTATGGAGTTGAAGTTGTTGCGACCATTAACATGGTCTTCCAAACTACTGTTTCAGTTAAAACCACCTAGTGCATTTTGGGAATGCTAGATGACCTCCCGCTAACATACTTCCAGAAAGCGACTGTTAATGGAACTTTGTTTCAGGCCCAACGTCTCATTCCCCAGCAGCGGAAATGGGATGGGGCTCCAACTCATAAAGAATGGATAGCACACATTGGAGACACCCTTAGGCTGGAAAAAAATATTTTTCAACATTTGTGGAAGCTTGGGAGGATTTATTTTACTCTCCTAGGAACTGTGGCATCTGAGGTCTTAATGTGGGTCCTCTGCAAATCAGAAAAATGCATATTAATGTTTTTTTTTCTTAACTGTTCTAGAGCCTTGCATGTATGAAGTAGCATGGTTGAGCACTCCAATATGCTGGATTAGGGCCCCACTCTGGGGTCATGGGTCAGAATCCCACTGCTGCCAATAATCTTTTTCTTAGAAGCATTTTCCTCATAATTGCATACTCTCCTTAAATATTCTTTATACCTTAAAATTGTATGTTTGCAATTGTCATGTGTATAGCCAGCAGTAGGCTTACTAGACAAAGGACAGCAATCTTTGCATGCATGATCCAACCTCCCTCAGTCCTCTGTGTTGGCCAGTACATTCCTAAACATGGACAGTCCTAGGTGACTTTTAGTTTTGCACAGTTGTACAGACTCCTCTCCTGTGCTGAAATGGCTTACTGTGATTTCACTGAATACTGTGAGTTTCCTATGCACCTGCACAGTAAGTCTTGAACAGTGTGCATCCCTAGTGAGACCCAATAGTATTTGAGTGCCCCACCCTTCTGGTCATGATGCCACCCAACCCCATGAGCTACAGCCTCCCCATGCTGATCTCAATCACTATAACATGGAACCAGGGGCGTAGCTACAGGGGTCACAATTGCGACCTGGCCCCGACCCGATCTCTCCATGTTCCTCCTGCAGACACAGAATGCCTGCAGGAGGAACATGAAGAGATGGATTCCTCTATATGCAGCCACCCCTCCTATCTAGCTTCTTTTGGCTACACCAGAGCTGAGAGCACTGACAATCCCCCCCATGGATGGGAGAGGAGAGAGAACTGCTTCTGCTCCTTCTCCTTCTGCCCCTCCCTCTGTCCCTGTGTCTGCCCCGCTCACACTATGTGGGCAGAAATTTTGAAGCCCAGGCAAAAGAGGAAAGGAGCAGCCTGCCAATTCACTGTGAGTAAAGTCTTCCGCCTTCCCTTTTCTCTCCTGCCTCCCAGTGAGTACTGTAATGTAAGAGGGACTCCTTTCTTTCTTCCTTTTCTTTTTGTCTTTCCTTCCTTCTTCCTTCCTTCTCTTTTCTCTTCCTTTCTTTCTTTCTTTCCTTCCTTCCTTCTCTTTTCTCTTCCTTTCTTTCCTTCCTTCTTTCTTCCTTCCTTCTCTTTTCTCTTCCTTTCTTTCCTTCCTTCCTTCTTCCTTCCTTCTCTTTTCTCTTCCTTTCTTTCCTTCCTTCCTTCTTCCTTCCTTCCTTCTCTTTTCTCTTCCTTTCTTTCCTTCCTTCCTTCTCTTTTCTCTTCCTTTCTTTCCTTCCTTCCTTCCTTCTTCCTTCCTTCCTTCTCTTTTCTCTTCCTTTCTTTCCTTCCTTCCTTCTTCCTTCCTTTCTTCTCTTTTCTCTTCCTTTCTTTCCTTCCTTCCTTCTTCCTGCTCTTTTCTATTCCTTTCCTTCCTTCCTTCCTTCTTCCTTCCTTCCTTCTCTTTTCTCTTCCTTTCTTTCCTTCCTTCCTTCTTCCTTCCTTCCTTCTCTTTTCTCTTCCTTTCTTTCCTTCCTTCCTTCTTCCTTCCTTCCTTCTCTTTTCTCTTCCTTTCTTTCCTTCCTTCCTTCTTCCTTCCTTCTCTTTTCTCTTCCTTCCTTTCCTTCCTTCCTTCCCTTTTCTCTTCCTTTCTTTCCTTCCTTCCTTCTTCCTTCCTTCCTTCTCTTTTCTCTTCCTTTCTTTCCTTCCTTCCTTTTCTTCTTTGCATTTCTTTCTCCTTCCTTCCCTCCTTCCTTTCCTTCATTCCCTTTCTTTCTTTCTTTCTTTCTTTCTTTTTAGTTTTTATTTCCTCCTCCCTTCCTTTTTAAATCCCTGATATCTGATATATTGGTTTCTTGCATCAGGGCCATAAAGGTTCTAGTTACACCACTGTATGGAACCCTGGTGTACTACCTGAACTCAGGGGAGTGAATACCTGCACCTATCTCTGGGTTAGGGTGCACAGGCGCTTTACATGTTTTTACATTGCCTTCTATGGAGGAAATGAAGCACACACTGACCTTAAAGTCATCTTATCATTGACCAGGTTTTGTGGTTGGAGGAAACCTTCCCCCAATCTTTAGAAAGGCCATGGTTTTTGGTGTGTGAAATTCATGATTTGGAAGCAGTCATTGAAATAACATTGTTTCTTTGTGTTGGAGACTACAGGGTTGGCCATGTTATCTTGTAATGGCATTGCACTGTCCTGGGGGGGAAGGGCAGGTACAACATTACTCCATGGAGTCTATAGTGGAAAATGCTACCTGTGTGAAAAAGGCCATAGCCATAATGATATCAAATTGTCTGGGACTATTAAGCAATTGGCAACTGTTGAGACAATGAACTCTGTGATCAGGAATATTTAATTCCAATATAGCTGATAGAGTGCTGAGGCTGGGAATGTACAATTATACAATGTACAGAGTGCAGTGGTCAGGAAAATGTTATGTATAGGTCAATGTATAAAGTGCTGTGGTCAGGAGTATGTAACATACAGTGCAATTACCATATTTACAGTATGTAATATACAAACTCCAGGTGTATGTACTGTACAGTACAGTATACCAAGTATGGAAGTCATATAAACTGTATGTAATTTACATGGTAAAGGATCTTGTGCTGCATGTTGCACATTCCAGAGCATACAAAGTGCAGAGGTCAGGAGAGATTTAACACACAGCATCTCCCTTACTTCTCCTACTATGGCTCATAAATGCACTCTATTTCCAGTACTGCTTCACCAGACTCTTGAACGCCTCTTTCATCACTTTTTCCCTCACACTTCTCTTCCATCACTGCACCCCACGTACACCACAGCACCCCTTTGCATAACTCTGCCCCCCAAACATCTCTTCCACAACTGTACTCACCCCACCCAACTCTGCCACAACTGTACTCACCCACTTCTGCCACCACTGTGTCTCCTCTCACATCTCCTTCACTGTACCCCTTACACCCCTCTGCACCCCAGGAATACCTCTTCAACAGCTGTAAACCCTCTACCCAGCTCTGCCATCGCTGTGCCTCCTTGCACACCTCTGCCACTACTGTACCCCCCACCAGGGGCGGACTGACCATTCGAGCACTCGGGCACTGCCCGAGGGCCCCGGGGTCAGTAGGGGGCCCCATGAAATGCCCCTGGTACCTTTCTTATAGGCTTTTTTTGAGTGTGGGCAAGGACACAGGGGCCCCATGATCCCTTATTGCCCGGGGGCCCCATGAGTTGTCAGTCTGCCCCTGCACCCCACACCTCTATAACACCAACACACTTCTGCCACCAATGTCCCACTCCACACGTTTGCACCCCAAACACACTTCTGCAACCGCTGCACCTTTACTAGCAATGTCTCTCCCTCGCATGCCAGCAATATCTCCTCCCAGACCTCTGTGCCCCAACTGCACCCACTGTACTCACACAAACCTCGGCCACCAATGTCCTCCTCTGCCACTGATGCCCCCCACACATTCCCTCTGTACCTCCCAACACATTTTTGTAACCACTGTTCCCCCACAAACCTCTGCCACCAATTCCCCTCCTCCACACATTTGCACCCCTAAAGCACGTCTGCAACAAGTCTAACCATCACATGAAAAGATATAATAAAATATTTACAACAATGTGAAGGGTGGACTCACTTCTGTGAGATACTGTATATGATTATTATTTTGCACTTTATTCTTTGGTCATTGGATTATCTTTGAGCACTTTATTCACTGTTTATAATTGTATATATATATGAATTATTGATAATTTATTGTTTATATGATATATATCACTTTGATTGGTATATTAGAGCAACACCATGTATTTATCCATGTCAACTGGAATGCAGCCTTTTTATTTATTTTTTTGTGACTTTTTGTGATTTGTTCCTTATGTAATCAGTCTTTGACCTCAAGCCAGTATGTGTCTTTTAACCTTTTGCAAAGTGTGATGTCATCGCTAGGTGGTGTTGGTGGGTGGGGTTTTGGGTTTTCCTAATTTGCTCATTTTTATGCTGTTGCTTTGACCTATCTCCACTGCAAGACCTGTGAGTGCCTCTACCTTTTCTACATTGTTGATTGCTGAGCACCAACAGTGGTCAATAGGATTCATGTAAATACCATCACAGAGGATACATGGATACAGTGTACGGATAACATATGGCTGGAAACACAATTCTCTATGAAAACAAAACATCACTGTACATGAGCACATACAGTATACTGGAGCTGAACATTGACAAGCTAGAAAAAGGCAATTAAATATAAACACACATCTAGTTTGCAAAGGTATAACTGAAGGCGTAAAAAGTTGAAAGATGCCAAATGGTCATCTAGCAGATCTGACTGTGGCTTTGTAGTTATTTGCAGCTTATTCCAGTATATTCAAGGAAATGCTACCTAAAACTTGTTATAGATCACTCATGTTGTGAATACATGGATCAAACTGCCAATAGTCTCTGTGGCGCAATCGGTTAGTGCAGCGGTTCTCAACCTGGGGGTCGCGACCCCTTTGGGGGTCGAACGACCATTTCACAGGGGTCGCCTAAGACCATCGGAAAACACATATTTCCGATGGTCTTAGGAACCGAGACACCGCTCCTGTTTCAGGCGATCTGTGGGCGGGATGATATGCTGCCCCTGTCACCTGGCCACACCTCCGGGATCACTCAACAGCTCCGCCTCCTCGCCGCTGATTGGCCACCGGAACTGTAGCTCAGGAGAGGCACACAGGTGGCCAATCACCGGCGAAAAGGTGGAGCTTGGAGAGGAGGAGCCGAGCGGCAGCGCGCGGAGATCGAAGAAGATCGAGGGAGCTGCAGGAGCGAGTGAAGAGAGAGGCCAGAGAAGGAAGACAGCTGACAGGTAAGTGTAATTTTGCTGCTGCAGCCAGGTATGCTGCCTGTAGATGGGAGAGGGAAAGAGCTAGCCCAGGCTGGAGCAGGAGTCAGCAAGGTAAGTATCATTGGTGTCAGTGGGTGGAATAGTGCCCCATCATTTGTGTCACTAATACCAACGATGGGGCACTATTCCTCCCCCCACTGACACCAACGATGGGGCACTATTCCTCCCCCCACTGACACCAACGATGGGGCACTATTCCTCCCCCCACTGACACCAACGATGGGGCACTATACCTCCCCCCACTGACACCAACGATGGGGCACTATACCTCCCCCCACTGACACCAATGATGGGGCACTATTCCTCCCACTGACACCAACGATGGGGCACTATTCCTCCCACTGACACCAATTATGGGGCACTATTTTTCCCACTGATACCAATGATGGGGCACTATTCCTCCCCACTGATACCAATGATGGGGCACTATTCCTCCCACTGACACCAACGATGGGGCACTATTCCTCCCACTGACACCAATGATGGGGCACTATTCCTCCCACTGACACCAACGATGGGGCACTATTCCTCCCACTGACACCAACGATGGGACACTATTCCTCCCACTGACACCAATGATGGGGCACTATTCCTCCCACTGACACCAACGATGGGGCACTATTCCTCCCACTGACACCAATGATGGGGCACTATTCCTCCCACTGATACCAATGATGGGGCACTATTCCTCCCCACTGACACCAATGATGGGGCACTATTCCTCCCACTGACACCAACGATGGGGCACTATTCCTCCCACTGACACCAATGATGGGGCACTATTCCTCCCACTGACACCAATGATAAGGCACTATTCCTCCCAATGACACCCACAATGGGGCACTATTCCTGCCACTGACACCCACAATGGGGCACTATTCCTGCCACTGACACCCACAATGGGGCACTATTCCTCCCACTGACACCAATGATGAGGCACTATTCCTCTCAATGACACCCACAATGGGGCACTATTCCTCCCACTGACACCCACAATGGGGCACTATTCCTCCCACTGACACCCACAATGGGGCACTATTCCTCCCACTGACACCAATGATGGGGCACTATTCCTCCCACTGACACCAATGATGGGGCACTATTCCTCCCAATGACACCCACGATGGGGCACTATTCCTCCCAATGACACCAATGATGGGGCACTATTCCTCCCACTGATACCAATGATGGGGCACTATTCCTCCCACTGACACCAATGATGAGGCACTATTCCTCCCAATGACACCCACAATGGGGCATTATTCCTCCCACTGACACCCACAATGGGGCACTATTCCTCCCACTGACACCAATGATGGGGCACTATTCCTCCCACTGATACCAATGATGGGGCACTATTCCTCCCACCGACACCAATGATGGGGCACTATTCCTCCCACTGACACCAATCATGAGGCACTATTCCTCCCAATGACACCCACAATGGGGCACTATTCCTCCCACTGACACCCACAATGGGGCACTATTCCTCCCACTGACACCCACAATGGGGCACTATTCCTCCCACTGACACCCACAATGGGGCACTATTCCTCCCACTGACGCCAATGATTGGGCACTATTCCTCTCACTGACGCCAATGATTGGGCACTATTCCTCCCACTGACGCCAATGATTGTACACTATTCCTCCCACTGTCGCCAATGATGGAGCACTATTCCCCCCACTGACACCAATGATGGGGCACTATTCCTCCCACTGATACCAATGATGGGGCACTATTACTGCAAAATTACAGTTATGAAGTAGCAACGAAAATAATTTTATGGTTGGGGGTCACCACAACATGAGGAACTGTATTAAGGGGTCGCGGCATTAGAAAGGTTGAGAACCACTGGGTTAGTGTGTTCGGCTGTTAACCGAAAGGTTGGTGGTTCAAGGCCACCCAGGGACGAGTTTTATTTATATCTAGAAATAATACAGCTTAAAGCAGAACTTCTGCTTTTCCTCTTCCAACCTCCTCCTCTACCACTTTTGGAAGTAATTTTTTCTGAACATAGGTCAGGTGCAATGTTTTGGCCAAACAAAGTGCATGATGATGTCCCAAGGGGGTGGGGCCACCCCTGTGACTTCATGACAGTATTTAAGAATCAGTATCCTGATGCAGCTGTCAGATGGCGGGAGCCAGCGTCGAAAGTGGAGCTTTTTTTTTTTTCTTTTTTCAAGCTGGCGGTAGCGGAGGGCATCGTGATTGATGTTGGATCTACTTTGGGGGACATTTTTTTTTCATTTTTGTTTTTAATAAAGGTTTTGTCAAAGCCTGTCTGCTGTCATTTTTTACACTACACTTTTTTTTTGTGAATGTGTAGCGGTACCATGTATCCTATACTCATTCACAAGGGGGGGGGGGCAGGATCTGAGAGGGGATATTGTGGGGAAGAGGCTCTTGTCCCCATCAACATGGGGACACGGTGCTTCGGGGGGGAGCCCTCCCTGCCCAAAATCCCCATGTTGAGGGCATGTTGCCTAGTATGGTTCAAGAAGGGGGGAGCTCACTTGTCCTTCCCCTTTCCTCACCTGCTGGATTAGTGCTTGGTTAAAGCTCTGGTATGGATTTTGGAGGGTGTCACAAATGCGCGCAACAGAGACTGACACAGTCTGCCATTTTGTTAAGAATCTCCATTTTCTCCCCTCACTCTCCTTCCCACCTCCCTCCTCACTCTGAGAGTCACAGTGATAGTGTATGTGTGTGTTAAAAAATGTCACAGGAGGGTCATAGGAGCTATAAAGGCCCCCCCAGGGAGCCGGGGCCTAGCTGTTGGAGAACCTGTGCCATTTCACACCTCGGAAGAGATAAGGCAAGCTTTCTCAGGAGTTGAGAGAGATTCCAACCTAATAAAACCTACTCAGCATAGGTGACTGAATCAGATAACACGTCTCAAAATCCATGTTTCCCCTATGTCTCAAGTCTTGGAATATGGGAGACTTACATAAAAACCGGAGATATCGTCAGATGGACGATGAGCAGGCGAACAGTTTGATGGGTTACTCACCTTGTCTCGGACACACAGGAAAGCAGAAAAATAGATCTTGCGAACCGTTCAGTGTACACTTTCATAATTCATATCTAATCAATCCTCAGACTTGTCTGCATAATAATCTACCCGTGGGTGGGATGTCACTGGTGCAGATGGAAAGTTATAGGCCAAAATATGAGTTATGGGAGATTTTTGCTCCAGTTGAGGCATCCACTCATATCTCCACGCCCTAAGCAGAGATTGACCATCGTAATATAGTGAGATCAAAGCACCCTTCTGCTAACCCAGGACTTTGGCAAGTACTTTAACCCTTTCACCTCTCTCTGATATCTCTTTGCTGTGCTATGGTTCTTTGTATATGTATATATACAGTATATCTTAGGTACATCTTTTTCTGTAAATATTTCTATTGCACCCGTTTGACCTTTTAGTAATAAATCTTTCCTTCTGAAAGTGTTGAACTGTTTCTATAGCGCTTTATTGCAATTTACGAATTCCTGCCTCTAAAGAGAACGCTACTGTGTTTGATTAAACCTCTGTATACCCGGCCTGCGGACTGTTTTATACAGATAATTATCTCGATCATTATAGTGTTATAGCTGATAACGCTGAGTTTCCTCTTTCTCTGTACAAAAAGGAGGTGGTGGCAGTGTGAAGGGTTAATTGCGTAATTAACTTGACCCAGTAACAATCGCCCAGGCTGCCGGTACATCGATTGTGGTCCATTAGCTGGAAAATTGTTGTGCAAGGGGCAGCTGGGTGTGGCATTGTTACGCAGGTCACATCGCGGTTCTAGATCGGCTAGTCCTTCGGTCACGAGTTTGGTGAGAAGGTCTGGGGTCTGACGCCGCGATCGTGACAGAGGGGACCCTATGCCATTTAAAAAATTTTTTTTAAAAATCCATAGCAGACTCCAAGGGCTTGGTATGGATGGGCGGGGGACCCCACACCGTTTTTTTTTAACTGTTTTAAGTGCTGGGCAATGCTGGCAATTCCTTTTCCATTCTACATTCTACTTTACATTACTTTTACATTATGAAAAGTGAAATTCTGCCTGAAAAAGTGAACTTAGCCTTTAACATGTTTGTACCTGGGACTTACTGGCCTCCTAAATATGTCATGAATTAAACTGTATAAATCAGGGGTCGGCAACCCACTGATCGCTTTCCACCTGTCGACCACGGGCAGCTGACAGGTAGACCGCGAACAGATTCCCCTTCCCCCAGCCTCCACCGCTGCTGTCATCCTCACTGCACAGCGGAGAGCAGAAGGCAGCACAGCTAAGTTGGAGGGCGGGAGGAGTAGCAGGACAAATTAACTTTTCATATTAACCCGCAGATGATTGGTTGCTAGGTCGGTCCCAGGCCTTTTTTAAAGAATCCACTGAGCTGGCCAGAACCAACTCTTGAGGGAGTCTATTCCACATTTTCACAGCTCTTACTGTGAAGAAACCTTTTCGTGTTTGGAGATTACATTTCTTTTCCTCCAGACGTAAAGAGTGCCCCCTTGTCCTCTGTGACGACCTCAGGGTGAATAACTCTACACCGAGTTCACTATATGAACCACTGATGTATTTATACATATTGATCATATATCCCCTTATATATTATACATATTGATTATATACCCCCTTAATCTCCTCTTCTCAAGAGAGAATAAATGCAGTTCCTCTAATCTTTCCTCATAGCTGATCTCCTCCATGCCTCTTATCAGTTTGGTTTCTCTTCTCTGTACTTTCTCCAGTTCCCCAATGTTCTTTTTGTGAATTAGTGCCCAAAACTGAACTGTATATTCCAGATGAGGTCTTACTAATGATTTGTACCGGGGTAATATGATATCTCTCTCTCTGGAGTCTATACCTCTTAATACAAGAGAGGATTTTGCTCGCTTTAAAAACCGCAGCTTGGCATTGCATGCCATTATTAAGCTTGTGATCAACCAGAACTCCCAGATCCCTTTCCACCATTGATTCCCCCAGTTGTACTGTGTCCTGTGTCCAATCACAGCACACACATAAAAAACAATATCAAGTGAAAGTAAAGATCAGTTCTCTCTGCTCTCATTCTGAAGCAATGCTGCACCCTGTGAGTGTACAACAGCCTGGCAGGCTGCTTGTACACTCACAAACTGCAGTGCCAGCCATCCCTGATCACCACCCAAGTGTCCCTGATCACTGCCACAGAGAAATCATAATAAAAAAATGTAACCAGCATCTGTCACCTGTCCCAGTGCTCAGACAAACGTCACCATACACCATACCAATGTCCTGATGACTGCCATACCAACGACCTGATCACCACCATACCCCATACCAGCATCCTGATCATGCCATATACCATACCAGTGCTCTGGTTACCGCCATACACCATACCAGCTCCTTGATCAGTGCAATACTCCATACCAGCGTTCTGATCACCCCCATACCACATACTAGCATTCTGATCACCCTATATGTCATACCAGTGTCCAGATTACCGCCATACATCGTACCAATATCCTGATCACTGCCATACCCCATACTCACGTCCTCATCACTGCCATACCCCATAGCAACATCCTGATCACCGCCATACCCCATAGCAGCATCCTGATCACCGCCATACCCCATAGCAGCATCCTGATCACCGCCATACCCCATAGCAGCATCCTGATCACCGCCATACCCCATAGCAGCATCCTGATCACCACCATACCCCACACCAGCATTCTGATCACCCCATATGCCATAGCAACAACCTTATCACTGCCATACCCCATACCAATGTCCTTATCACCGCCATAGCCCATACCAATGTCCTGATCAACGCTATACTTCATACCAGCATCCTGATCACCGCCATGCCAGCATCCTGATCACCACCATACCTCACGCCAACATTCTGATCACCGCCATACCTCATACCAACGTCCTGATCAATGCCATAGGTCATGACAGTGTCCAACATTTTCAACTGATCAATTTTCAGATATATATCTCATAGTTTGTGGACTCAAAATGTAGCAGAATACATTTTGGCCTTAAATTATGCAGAATATTTATATGCAAAATTGTATAACAAAAACTAAGCAGAGAGCAGAAGGCAGGTCAGCGAGAGGCACAGTAGCACTGAATGCAAGGCAGGAGCGTGAGCTGCCTGAGATAACTTTGCAGATTAACTAGCAGGTGATTGGTTGCTAGAACACATAGCGGTCCTAGCAACCAATCACCAGCTCGTTAATATGCAAAGTTAACTTCAGGATCTCCTGCTCCCCCCTCCATGCACTCTGCTCTGAGTACCTGTCAGGTAGCGGAGTGAGGGGGGCAGAGGACCTGGCTCTGAAGCATGGGGGAGATGCTTGATGTGAATATACAGACAGCTCTTGTTGGGGGAGGGGTGATGTGGAGGGGGCAGAGGACACTCCTCTGCAGGGGCAGAAAAAGACACTACTGTGGGGGGGTTGGGTGAAGGGGGGCAAAGGACACTGCTGGGGGGGGGGTTGATGTGAAGGGGGGTTCAGAACACTACTGTGAAGGGGCAGAGGACTCTGGTGTAAGTATGGGATTGTGATAAGAGCAGAGGGGTCTGTGATGTGAAGGACCTGAGTTCCTGGACTAACATGAGATTCAGACCTCTGCTGGAAGAAAATGTTACTGATCAGAACTCTGTGAATTTGAACTCAATACCCCTGCTGTAAAGAATCAAAGAGAAAATTCTGAAAATCTTTCTTAGCAAATGGCCCACTGTAGAGCATCATGTCCAGCACAGGGGACACTAGCAGCACATTGTATAAATTGCACCACACGAGCTGATCACTCTCCATTTTCCCAGGTTCTGCACTCATACCTCTCTCACCCGCTGATCTCATAGCTGGAACATCACAACATGACATCACTCTCTGGCAGATACAGAAGTGCACAGTGGAAGTAACCCTGGCCCTCCTCCATGTAACAAAGTGTATCTAAACCCAAAAGTAAATAATTTAATATATATCAGTATGTAAGTCCCTAAATGTGATTGCCGCATAGATTTCTTCTTTCATGTTTTTTTTTTCTTTATTTTCACCTGGTTATTCTTCTAGCAACACATTTGCAGTCCTAGGATGACAACTGTCGCTTGCTCTTCTGTTTAAGGATGACAGAAAAAAAGACAGGACTACAAAACCTTATCACTCTCCTATTGTTCATAATATAGAGGGGTGTGATTCTGTAATCCTAAGAGAACAATGATATTGATAAGTTACAAAAATAGAGAAAACAGCTCCCTAACAGCCTACGTAAGAACAGTGTGCACGAGTCCTTACTGTACACTGCAGCTGAATATGTAACTGTATATTAACCGCTTACCATCCGCCCTATAATAGAAATACTGCTACAGGGCGGGAGGGGTGCGCAAAATCACGTATATATATATATGTGATTTTGCATTTCCGGGTAGGGGGCGCACATGAGGCATGCGAGTGCACTACTCGTGTTGCCATTCGCGGCCACAGCTGTAAATCACCAAAATCCCAGCCGGTGATTACTTGCCGGCGCCCAGTGATTGCCGAGGATCTCTGACGGGAAGGAGAACTGTTT
Organism: Staurois parvus; assembly: GCF_062004578.1. NCBI lineage: Eukaryota > Metazoa > Chordata > Amphibia > Anura > Ranidae > Staurois > Staurois parvus. The sequence continues at coordinate 1,364,424 of NW_028318458.1, forward strand.
GTAAACAAAACCGTTCTCCCTGTCAGCTCCTGCACACTGCTTTTCATGGTTGTGCACAGCACAGCTATCCAAAGCAGTGTGTTTACAGTGAAGCACAAACACACAACCCCCTAGCAAAACACTCCCTGCACACAGGTAGGGGATCCTTTGATCGCCCCTCATACTAACCCCTTCCTCCCAGTGTCATTAGTACAGTGTCTGTGTTTTTTTTTAGCACTGATTACTGTATTGGTTTCCCTGGGGATGTCAGTGACACCAAGTCAGTTTCCCCCCAGTGTCAGAATGCCCGCCGCAGTCCTGCTATAAGTCACTGATTGCTGCCATTACTAGTAAAAAATAAAAAAAAAATTCCAGTATATATATGGCCATTTGTAAACGCTATAACTTTCACTTAAATTAAATAATTTACATGTATTGGTATTTTTTTTTTAGCAAAGACATGTAGCAGAATACATTTTGGCCTAAATTTTTGACGAAATTTGATTTCTTCAATTTTTTTACTGGACATAGCAAAAAGTCAAAAATATTGTTTTTTTCTTAAAATTGTCGGTCTTTTTTTTTTATAGCGCAAGAAATAAAAACCACACTGGCAATCAAATACCACCAAAATAAAGCTCAATTTGTGGGGAAAAAGGATGTAAATTTCATTTGAGTTCAGCGTTGCATGGCCGCGCAATTGTCAGTTAAATTAATGCAGCACCGTAACGCACAAAATGGCCTGGTCAGGAAGGGAGGTAAATCCTCAGGAGGGCAAGTGGTTAAATAAAATACAATGTTTATGAGCAAGCTAGAAAAAAGGCAATGAAACACAAAGGCAAATAAAATTTGCTAAGGTACAATTGTGAATGGAACATGTCAAAAGCCAACTAGCAGAGGATGGTTTCGATCCATCGACCTCTGGGTTATGGGCCCAGCACGCTTCCGCTGCGCCACTCTGCTGTATGTGAGAATGGGTGACAGCACCATTAGTAAGTACATGCTATGATCCTTAGATATGAGCTTTCTGCTAATCAGTTCTAATGCTTATATTTATTATTTGCTGGAGCTGCAGTGTAACTTACCTTAGCTGCTTTCTTCTTTATTGTGCTATGATGTGTTCTTGAATTTGATCTTACAGTCAGTTATCTTTTAGTAAAAAAAGCATCTCGTGAAATTTATTGTGATCGCTGATCCCTGATGAGGCTTTGCAGTTAATTAATACCTTTCTAGTGCATTAAAAATATGATGCTTATCTACAAAACCTCAAAAACAAAGTAGACATTCCAGTAAATGCTACCTGAAAATGATAAGATATCCAGCATGCTGCAAGTACTTGGATACAAATATAGCAGTCCCTGTGGAGCAATCATTTAGCACCATTCTTGTGCCATTTATGCACTGTATGTAAGCAGTATTTTTCAAATTTAAATTAGCTGCTTTCTTTTACAGAATATAACCAGAAATATTGTACAGTTGACCAGGGGTGGCTCCAGATCAAATTTCTTGGGAGTGCTACGTGGGTGCTGGAAGCACAAGTGGGGGAGCTGATGCACCCACTTTGCTCATGTGGACATGGCCAAATGGAAATGGTAAAAAAATGAGTGTTTCTTCCCAGTCTGAAACTTGTAGTGTGCCACCTTTTCCCCTTTGTGTAGACTAAATAGGGCCTGGAGGTACACTGAAGAGGTTGTGGAAGTAAAATAAGTTCCCCTGGGGCCAGTAGTGAGAGCCACCAGCATATGCCTCCAGAGAACCATCTGAAGACTCACACACTGAAAACAGACCACATAGTCAAGCACTCTGTCCCATGCCAACGCCACATGCTCTTCCAGATCACTAATCCTTTGCACCACAAGCAACCACTCATATCAATCTGGCAGTACTGAGTCCCAGGAGTCTGCAAGTACTAAAGACAAGATGTCAGGAGCTTCAGAATTACTCTGCAGACCACAGATAGCTCCCCGATATTACACTCTTATTAGCTAGGAAAAGTTAAATACAGACTCTCACTATGGTGCATGGGTGTTGCCAGGGGCGGACTGACAACTCATGGGGACCCCAGGCAATAGAGGATCATGGGGCCCCTGTGTCGTCGCCCAAACTCAAAAAAGCCTATGAAAAAGGTACCAGGGGCATCTCATGAGGCCCCCTACTGACCCCGGGCCCTCGGGCAGTGCCCGAGTTTCCAAATGATCAGTCCGCCCCTGGGTGTTGCTAGGATTGTGAAAGACCTAGGGCACCCAGTGGCACACTAAAATTAAAAAGCAAAAAAAGCACCTAGCTTGCCAAGGCGAGAGATAGCACCCAACAGTGGGAGTGGCTTAACAGGCATAGGTTATGTAGAATCTGAGCCTACTTGCTCTATACACTGCACATATGTTGCAGTCCTTGTATCCACAAATATGCCTTATTCAGTGGGCTAGTCTAACAGATTCACATAAACCTTGGCACACAGAATCATTTTATATATTATTTTCTGCACACACAACATAGAGAGCTAACACTTTGTCTGATAGTACCTAACAGAAGAACCACCACAATTATTACAGTATATTACTGGTATGGGCTGGTATTATTACTATAATAACAGCTTATACCAGTAGTTGGGGAATTAATTTTCTTAATGTCGCATCGGGTTTCTTAGTTGATTTCATTGGATTTTTATCACTTCTCAATGATGTCTCTGAGTTTCTTCAGGTTTTTAATCTTAGCATGTCTTTTTACTCTTTGGTAAATTGGCAGCAAAATGAGCGTAGAGAGAGGGAGGCAAAGCAGCAACACCTGCTGGACTACGCGGGCAGATTTCTAAAGCAGTTTGAAGTAAAGCACTAGGGGTTGTCAAAGAAGAGCATGTATGTTGTGTTGCTTGGTACTTTGATAAAAAGGGAATGATTTGAGGTTGCAAGGGAAAAACAGTTTTGCAGGTTTCAGCACCAGAAGCATGCGGGTCATTAAAACTCTTGCATTTTACATACTGGGAGTCGAACCCAGGCCACCTGGGTGTAAACCAGGAATCCCAACCACTAGACTTTATGGGAAAACTGCCAATGCTGTTTTGGGAGAAATAGAGAAAACTAAAGTGAAAAGAAAAATAGCACCACCATCATCTTCCAAGTATGATGACCATCTGTGACAAGTATATGACTTTCAGCAGGCAGCCTCGTTAGCGCAGTAGGTAGCGCGTCAGTCTCATAATCTGAAGGTCGTGAGTTCGATCCTCACACGGGGCACTCTTCTTTATGCATTTTGTGTGACTTGGAGTCCTTAATGGCTGAAAGCCACAACTCTGCCTCCCTCAAGCTTTGCAAGAAGCCATATCCATGGAAAAGTCATCAGCAGCTCAAGCTTTCAAAGCTCTTTTGCCCTCCGCCATTTTCCTCAGGAGCTGAAATCGCTAACTCTGCATCTAACAGAGCTTGCAACACACAATGTCTACTCACCCTGAAACAACACATGCATTTTCCATACATCAACCATGTCACGTGCTTCACTCCCTTTCATCACAACAGAAAGAAAAAAGAACAGAGAATCCAAAAGGACTTTTACAAAGGTGTGAAAAAAGGGAAAAGTCCCCACGTGGTTGTCCTCTCTGATTTCACGCTTTCTTTGCCTTTGAACAGCACGGGTAGTTTAACTTCCTCATTTCACCGCTTTTCCTCACTGCATGAATACCGGCGGGAAATTATTTTGTTCATGGATTTGGCTTCCTTGGAAAGAAGCCAAAAAGAAATAACATTCCCTTTTATCTCCACCTGCAAAAGTTGGACTGCCAGCCTTGACGTGGATTATTATTATTATTATACAGGATTTATATAGTGCCAACAGTTTGCTCTGCGCTTTACAATATAATGGGAGACAATACAGCAACAATACAGTTCAATACAAGAGGGTTAGGAGTGCACTGCTCCTTGGAGCTTACAATCTAAGAGGGAGGGGCTAGTGGTACAAAAGGTAGTAACTGTAAGGGGTGGACTGGTAGGAAGAGTAGAAGATTCCATTATTAGCTGAGGGCAGGATAGGCTTCCCTGAAGAGACAGGTTTTCAGAGATCGCCTAAAAGTGAGCAGAGTAGGAGGTAGTCTGATAAATTGGGGTAGAGAGTTCCAGAGAATGGGGGAAGCTCTAGAGAAGTCCTGGAGACAAGCATTGCAGGAGGATACAAGGGAGCTAGAGAGCAGGAAGTTGTGTGACCAGCGGAGAGGACGGTTTGGGTGATATTTGCAGACAAGATTGGTGATGTAATTTGGGGCTGAGTTATAAATGGCTTTATATGTTATTGGTAATGTTTTGAATTTTATCCATTGGGCAATGGGAAGCCAGTGGAGGGATTGGCAGAGAGGGGTGGCAGATACGGAATGGTTAGTAAGGTGGATGAGTCTGGCAGCAGCATTCATGATGGACTAAAGAGGGGATAGCCTACGATGAGGTAGGCTTATGAGGAGGGAGTTACAATAGTCAAGGCAAGAGATAACAAGGGAGTGAATAAGTTGCTTAGTAGTTTCCGAGGTTAAAAACGACCATATCTTGGAGATGTTGCGGAGGTGAAGTCTACATGATTTAGACAGCGATTGGATTTGGGGCTGAAAGGACAGATGGGAGTCTAGGAGTACACCTAGTACCCTGGCATGAGGGGAGGGACTGATGAATGTATTATTGGTCTTGATGGAGAAGTCATGGGAGGGGGCATGGGCTGGGGGGAATACTAAGAGCTCAGTTTTGGAAAGATTGAGTTTGAGGAAGTGGAGTGACATCCATGCTGATATGTCACTTAGCGAGAATGCGAGAGGAGACTGAAGGGGTGAGGTGAGGAGTAGAAAGGTAGATTTGTGTGTCATCAGCATAGAGATTGTACTTAAAGCCATGGGAGTTTATCAAGTGTCCAAGGGAGGAGATGTAGATGAAGAAGAGAAGGGGTCCAAGGACAGAACCTTGAGGGACCCCTACAGAAAGAGGGAGTGGAGAGGAGGCCCTTTTTGGCAGCTGAGGGAATTTGGAGGACTGCTTCTGAAATTGTAATTGAGTGTTTTGTTTTACTTTGCTACATTTTGAGCACTTTTTAATAGTGTCTCTCAGCATCTTATAGAACGAGTGCTGAAAAGCGGAAGAAAACCAGCAACCTCTTTTAAATGAAAGGCCAGATTTTCTAAAGCAATTTCATATCAAGCCCAATAGAGTTGTTGAAAGCAAGAACATGTGTCCCATTGCTCAGCACTTGGACAAGACAGGGAATGAAAATAAACCAGACAGAGGAATCTAAAGAGTTTTTTAAAAAAAAAAAGAGTAAAAGAAACAGCTGGATCTTTCTGGTCCTTCTCACTTTCACCCTTTTCTCTTGGTACATGAAAAGCTGAGGCTCTTTCGATTTGCCTGCATTTCATGGTTTTCTCTCACCGCATAATAACCACTGTGTGTGTTGTTTCTTTGTAAGAATGTGAAATGATTTGTTTCTATTCTATCTCCAGCACCAAAACTGGGTCCACCAGTCTTGATATAGTGTAGGCTATTGATTATTACAGTATATTACTGTACTGTATGAGGAGCCCAGTCTGCCTGCAGTCACCATGACAAGCAGGAGACCCGGGCTCCAAACTGTGAATCTTTTCCCCATGGCACCTGAGGTGGCTACAGATGGGGGTGCTGTGGGGTTTCTATGATAATTTTTGTCAGTGCTATAGCACCCCCAAGCACCCACCTGGTACCACCCCTGTTGACCCACTGTATGTAATCAGCTTTAGTAGGCTGCAATTTCAGAGAGAGAGATAGAGCAAGTTTTATCAAGAAATACAAATTAGTGTCTATTATTTTACAGAAAATAGCTAGAAATATTGTACAGTCAATTCACAGTATTTAGTCAGCTTATGGACCCAATTTCAGAAGAAGAGATGAGGCAGATTTTATCATGAAAAATTAGGGTCTATTTCACAAACAATAGTGAGAAATATTGTAAAGTTGATGCACTATATGTAAACAGCTTTAGTAGGTTGCAATTTCAGAAGGAGAGAAAAGGCGCATTTTAAAATGAAACACAAACTTCCAGTACATTATTTCATAGTCAAAAGCCATAAATATAGTACAGTTGATGTACTGTGTGTAGACTTCAATGGGATTCACGTTCAATTCGGGTTCATCACATTTCAAACAAGATTCATAGAAACCCTAGTAAATTGAACCTGGACAAAGTCATCTATCACTATTTATCAACAATATTGAAAAGGAAGGTTGTTTCTACAAGTGAGAAGTGCTTAATGTATATTCTACTCTTCATTTTAATTGCTACTAATGCAATATTAAATTGTATTTGGCCAGGAGATGAAATTCTGGTATTAGTTATGTCACATTACTCTGCTACTGAAGCCCGGATAGCTCAGTCGGTAGAGCATCAGACTTTTAATCTGAGGGTCCAGGGTTCAAGTCCCTGTTCGGGCGTAGGATTTTTTTTTTTTTATCTGATAAACAATGCAGCTGAATAAACAAACGCTGCCCCCCAGGTGCATGAATCATACAAAAATTAAACCAGCACACAAACAGTCCTTATCAAAATATTGATGCATGCACACTTGTACTTCTATTTATAACATATTCAACTCTCAACAAATGATATGACCCTGGAAATGCATGGGTTAAATAAAGCTTGTGCTCCAAAATGACTGTGGTGTCTTCTTCCTATTTGGTGTCTTTCATCCTATCTCCAAAAATTTGTTTGCTGTATAGAGCTCTTCGCCGAATGCATCAGACGGAATCCAGAGATCGGGGGAATCACCGCACCGGGACCAGACAGACGGGAAGTGAAGTGCTCGCTCTACATGGACGACGTGACAGTGTTCTGTGCCAACCAGCGCTCCATCGACCTGCTCGTCCAGACCTGCGAGGACTTCGGCCAAGCTTCGGGGGCAAAGGTCAACTGCGGGAAGTCGGAAGTCATGCTCTTCGGAAAGTGGTTCCTGCCTTCTTCTGCATCCATGCCCTTTGGCATCAAGACAGACTTCATGAAGATTTTGGGAGTTTGGTTTGGTGCCGAGGGCGCAGCCCTGAAGTCTTGGGAGGAGAGACTGGCCAAGATGCGCCAAAAGTTTGGACTCTGGAGCCTCAGAGACCTCACCATCGAAGGGAAGACACTGGTACTCCGCAGCGAGATTCTCCCTGTGTTGCAGTACCTCGCCCAGGCCTGGCCCCCCCGGGTCAACACCTGCAAGGCCATCACCAGGGCGGTGTTTCACTTCATCTGGGGCTCCAAGATGGACAGAGTGAAGCGGGCAGTCATGTTCAAGGAACCCCTCAAGGGCGGTAAGGGCGTGCCCGACATCGCCACCCAGCTGAGGGTGTTCTTTGCTTGCAACTGCGTCCGCAGAACTTTGCCAAGACGGACTACGGACTCTGGCGGGAACGCAATGTCTCGCTTCTTCCTGTTGCCTCTCTGGAGGTCCCTGGGGTGGGACACTTGGGATAGTTCCATCCCCTACAACTGGGACACTCCTTGGTTCTACTTGGATACCTTCAAGTTCATCAGGGAGCAAGGGCTGCAGGGAGTCAAGCCGGACTTGTGGAAGCCAAAGACGATCTACAAGCTCATCCGAGCCAGCGACATTTTGGAGTCGGTTCCAGGCCTGCCTTCAGACACCTGCAAGGTGGTCTGGAGGAATGTTTCTTCCAACATCCTCACCAACAGGCACAAAGACCTGGCATGGATGGCTATCCAGGGGGGACTGCCTCTCAGGACATTTATGCATGCCAGGAACCTGAGCAGATACAGACACTGCCCCTTCTGCATCATCCATGAGGAAACGTCTTACCACGTTTTCTGGGAGTGCTCATTTGCTCAGGCCCTGTTGGGGGCCCTGGAACCTGAACTCAAGGACTTTGTGCCACAGACAGCCATCACTCACTTTGGGGTGTTGAATGGACTATTCTGTGGAACTTTTTCTTTGGAGGACATTGACGGCGCCTGGCGGGTGCTGTGCTGTTTTAAGGACGCTTTATGGTGCGCCAGAAAGCGCCTCATCCACCAGCGGGAGAGGATGTCCATTGAGGACTGTCGCAGACTGATCCTCAGTCTGCTCAGAGACTATTCCTTGTTGGACTTTAAGGAGGAAGAGGACGTCTGAAGATTTCCCCCTTCCCCCTACTCCCCCTTGCGTGTCTTTGTCCCTTCAATAAAGCTTCGGGCCTGTGTTTCCCCCTTCCCTCCCCTTCCCCCCCCCACACACCCGATGCCTATTGTTGATAGTGTTTTTCAGTTATCGTTTTCGTGCATGACATAGTGACTAGGAAATGTATATCGTATTAGGATGCTACAGTTTTCGGGGTAAGCGGCGTCATGCATGACGTGGTGATCCGGGGGTTCATCCTCTGTGCACATCACGTCAGGCATCATACCGCTGAGCGAATGTATTTATTTGCCTGAATGTATTTATCGTATGTTTGGAACTGTATTGCTATGTGGTGCGCTGCGTCGCAGTACAGGGTGAGATGTACCCCGATTACACGTAACATGTTGTTTTTGATGCTTCTGCAATAAAAGTATCTTTTCAATCTCCAAAAATGATAAGCAAAAAGCAAAAAAAAGCACATAGTTTAGTATGCTCAATATCTTAAAAATGTAAACCAACAAATTATTGTGCTCACATACTTTCATAAATGCATCTTCCAGTGCTATATTTCCTCCTCTCTGCCACGTGCTGATTTCAGCCATTTGGCTCAAAACTTAAAAATGAGATTTGCCTATCATAGTCTTCAGTGGGATTTATTCCTAAATTCGGTTTACCCAAGCAGAAATTCCAAAATTTGGATGACCAGAAGAGGTGTGTTGTCATTACCTGCTTGTAGCTGTAGCAGTCTATGTGGAGCGATTGGCTAGCACCACTATTCTGTTGTTGATGTACTCTATGTAAGCAGCTTTAGCAGGCCACAGTTCACAAGGAAAACAGTAGGCCATTTTTTTCAAGAAATCCAAATTAGAATGTATTAATTTACAGAAAATAGCTAGACATGTTGCACACATGATGCACTGTATGTAATTTGTATGCAGTTTTAGTTGACTGCAATTTCAGAAGGAGAGACTGAGCAGCTGTTATCAAGAAATAAGAATTAGGGTTTATTATGGCACAGAAAATAGCTAAGTATATTGTACAGTTGATGCTCAGTATGTAGACAGCTTTAGTAGGTCCACATTTTATGGAGAGAGATTAGGCAGGTTTCATCATGAAAAAACAGAATATATCTCACAAACAATAGCCAGAAATATTGCACAGTTGATGCACTTTGTGTAGACTTCAACAGTATTCACCTGCAAGTTCAGGTTCATCAAATTGTGAACAAGATACAAGGAATCCCAGGCAAATCGAAGCTGAACAAATACACCCATCAGTATCTATCTACCACATTAGAAAATGAAAACTGATTCTACAGTTGGAAGGTAATTAAAGCGGAACTATACTCTGCTGTCATTGGCCAGGTGGGGATGATGTCATTGAGTTCTGTCAGATTCGGCATTTAAAATTTGTCAAGTGAGCTGCGCATTCGCAGGTCACTGTAATGGGGCGGGCAGGTAGGTAAGTAAGTCTACCAATTTTTATTTTTTAGTTAAGTTCCACTTTCCAATGCAAATTGACATTCATTTCATTTTAGTTACTACTGTTCCTATATTTAGTCATATTTAACCAAGAGGTGAAGTTTTGTTGCCAGTGATGTGATAAATTTCTTCTACTGAAGCCCGGATAGCTCAGTCGGTAGAGCATCAGCCTTTTAAAATGGTTGTAAACCCAAAAAATATAATTGTAGATAATCACATTATAATAATCTGCACAGCAGGACAATGGTGTCACCACGCTCCCTCTCCTTTGATTGACAGCCTACATAATACTTCTCATGCACTAGCACGAAAAGTGTCTTTATACTCATGCACAGATCTCTCTCTCTCTCTCTCTCCCCCTCCTCCTCCTGCTGCACCTGGATTGGCAGCTCTGTCCCTCACCATTGTGGAAGGGGAGGAAGTCAGGTGGTGCAGATCCAGGTGTCTGATTGGACAGGACTCGTCAGGGGGCGTGAGCAGCACTCCTGCAGCCACTATGTCGAGGATGAGCATGGGGAGGGGATGCCGATGACATCAATACTATGCCGCACAAGCTCCAGATTGCCGCCATGCCCACAGAAAGGAACAACGTCCAAGGGCTACATCTCAAAAATGGAGTGAGAGAAAAATTATACAAAGAGGCGATCAGACACAGAGCACTCAAAGGTATTTATTGATGACATTATTCAGCATTTGGCCAACATTGTGTTTACAACTGCTTTAATCTGAGGGTCCAGGGTTCAAGTTCATTTGGGCATCTGGTTTTTACCTTAGTCTTTCAGTTGAGATTTGAAAGCCATTCTAAAGGTTCCTTTTGTTTTTTGTAAAACAAACATGTCTATACTTACCTACTGTGTGCAGTAGTTGTGCCCAGAGCAGCCCTGATCCTCCTCTTCTGTGGTCCCCCGCTGGTGCTCCTGGCCCCTCCCTCCTGTCTGTCGGGTGCCCCCACAGCAAGTAGCTTGCTATGTTGGCACCCGCTGCTCCGTGTGTCCATTCACACATGGAGTCACAGCTTGGCCCTGCCCCTCTGTCTCCTCATTGGCTAACTAGCTGTGATTGACAGCAGTGGGAGCCTTGCTGTCTCTGCCAATGATAAGGCAGAGACCTGGGACAGCTGAGGCTGTCAGTCACATTGCTGGATTGCGATCAGGTAAGTATTGAGGAGGCTGAAGGGGAGCTGCTGCACACAGGTGTTTTACCTTCATGCATAGAATGCAGGAAGGTAAAAAACCTGGAGCCTTTACTACCACTTTAACAGCAAGATTTGCCTACCATAGTCTTCAGTGGGATCCACCTCTAAGTTTGGCTTACTCAAACAGAGATTCTACGCCTGAAATATAAAGGTAAGAAGAAGCACACTGCTGATTAATAGAAATCCTATTCTAGGGACATGCGGAACACAAAAAGAGATTTTAAGGGACATGCCACTCACATTGGGGACATTCTCAAATATGCTCTACGGCATCCTTGCCAGGGAATTTTTAGGACTGCAAAGGACCTGGGACACCCATGGATAAAAGTGCGCACCCTACACCCACCATGACAATCGGTGAGTGTGGTCATATTTTTTACCAGTGGGAGGAGCTTTAAGGGACATGATCAGAAAGCACCTGTGCCTCCTCATGAGTTACATAGCAAACATAAGAACATTATTAGTGCAGTTCATAAAGATACCAGCATATAAAAATAAGAGTACATTTATAGATGTACACAGTTTAGAAATAATGCAAATTTTATATGATAAGATTAGTAATAGTATATACATTCAATATACAAACACATAACATTAACACATGGGCCCAGCACATACTCTTGGTGGAATTACATTCAAAACACACTTTTCAGGGGGGGGGGGGCTGCATTTTCCATACAAGGTGTTTGTGAGCTTTTCCTCACTATTTTTCAGATGTATTTTTCTATCAAGTCAGTTTTAACTTTGATATTTGTAAGCTCTTCTTTCCATTCCAGATTTTGCATGGAAACAACATTTTTTGCTGGAAAAAAAGTCCTGATTTCACAAAACTTCAACTTTCTTGGTCTACCTGTCAGGGATCACCGCGGCACTGGTCCCGGCGCAGGCGCAGTGCGCCGCCTTGTGCAGGGACGAGGGCACTAGGTCTGGGCCGGCCGCGGCATCCGAACTCGCGCATGCGCACTAGAGGCCACGGGCGCACGCCTGGCACCAATGACAGCGCAGGGCGCGATATTTAAACAGCCCTGAACTGTCATTGAGTACCGTCTGGTCTTTTCTGCATTCCTGTTACCTGTGAACCTGTATCCTGATTGTTGCTGACCCGGATTGTCCTTGACCACGCTGTATTCTCCTGCTCTGACCCTTGGCTTGCCTGACCTCTCTCCTGGATGCCCCCTATTGGATCTGATCTTCTGTTGCTGACCTGGCGTGTGACCCGACTATTCTCTGCCCGCTGCTTTGTACCGCACCGTCCCCACGGCTACCGACCCGGCTTGTCTGACCTCGCACCTGCTCAGCCATCCATCCATCCATCCCATCGGGGTCACCCGACCTCCTCATATCAGGCTCTCCCCTGTGGGAGCCCCTGGCGAATACCCCTACCACTGGTGGGTGTACTCAGTAGTCACGACCTGGTCTCAGAGCGCTCCAAGTCCATCCCCACCATCAGGGGCCCTGGTGAACAAGTGCTCTGGGGCTTAGATTCCATACTCTGGGGGCACCTGACCAGTGGAGTGCTAGTGGTACTGCCAGGCGGTCCGTTACATTACCTGAATTTGGCTTGGTATCGAGAGATCCCCGAACTTTCTGCTTGAATGGTGCTGGCTGGCATATTCAATCCTTTGGATATCATTTATATCCCTTTCAATCTTTATAAAGTTCCATTACCTTGTCACGTGGGGTTTTTCACAGTTCTTTTTTGCTCCCCACGGCTCAGTATCTACCCTGCTCAGTGCATCCATAAGAGAACAAACAAACTCATTGGCTATTTATACACAGACACTAATTGCAATTTAAAAAGCCACAGATGTGGGAAAATAAAGGTTAGTTGCCATTTTAACCAGTGTGTATCCCCTTGTGTGTTTGTACAAAGGTCAAATGTTCCGGGATATGTAAACTTTTGATCATGGTCATTTGGGTGATTTCTATTACCATTATGATTTAGAAAAGGAGCCGAACAACTTTTGTGATAATAAACGGCTTCATATGATCACTATCTTTAATTAAAGACAGTCTTTTGGCAAGATCAGTCATATTTTCAATATCAATGCAAAAATTTCCCAATTTCTGGCAGGATATGCATTGTTTGAGCAAATCCGTATATATTTATTGATCTCTGTTGATATTTTCATTGTTAGCTGCCACTCTTTTGATGATTTAGATCATTATTTTTGAATAAATATAATCACCATGTTGCCTATTAATGATCCTCTTTCTATAATTTTTTAAGTTGTGCAGTTGCATTCTTGGTATAGCAATACCCATACACATAGATGCTAGGATTTCTGTTTGGTAGCATCACACCTTTTAAGTGTAGGGAGCAATGCCAGCAGGAGTCTCTGTGGTGCAATCGGTTAGCGCGTTCGGCTGTTAACCGAAAGGTTGGTGGTTCAAGCCCACCCAGGGACGCTTTTCTATTGTTAAATCTGGTAAGCAATTGTTAACACATTTTCATTTTATTACAAAGCAAAACTCCTACAAATGTTCTAAGATATAGAAAAATATATCCCAAGCACAGCAACATCTGCCTGGAGTTTGCATGTTCTCCCTGTGCCTGCATGGGTTTCCTCCGGGTACTCCGGTTTCCTTCCACCCTCCAAAGACATGCTTGTAGGTTAATTGGATCCTGTCTAAATTGGCCCTAGTATATGTATGTATGAATGTGAGTTAGGGACCCTAGATTGTATGCCCCTTGAGGGTTAGGGACTGATGTGAATGTACAATATATGTAAAGCGCTGCGTAATTGTCTGCGCTATATAAGTACCTGAAATAAATAAATATATTGCATAAAGCAGATAACATAAATGTTTGAGCAAACGGGGTACATTTAGCTCTGTGATATTTTAGTTCCAGCTTTTTAGATCTTTCAGCCAACTCTCACAAAGGGGTAAAGTCATCCTAGGAGCTTTAAAATGGGTACATATGAAATATTCATATGTAATATTTAATAATTACCTGGCTAAAAATATGTTTTAAATAATATTTAGTCCTGAACATAACGAATGAAGAAAAATACTGAGAAGTAAGTAATCAAGCATTAACTCTGGGTGACCCTAAAATTGAATGGTGACAATGAACTACTATGATGACCGGATATAAAAAAAAAGTTAAAAAAAGTTGAAAAGGTTGAATTTTTTATTTTTTTTTACATACTATCAACAGGTAGTATCCCTGATCACTGCCACACCAGTCATACAATGATGCTGTACTGTACTGGTGACAGTATGTAAAAAAAATAGTGAAAAAAACAAATGTTTTTTAACCTCTGCATTTTTCAAAAAAGTTTGACAAAAGATTACAACTTCAAAAAACTCACCATGCCTCTTACTAAATGCTTTGGACTGTCTACTTTCCAAAAAGGGGTCATTTAGGGGGTATAGGACTGCAAGACCATTCACAAAAGTGCAGTGTGCTTAGCACATGTGCTGTAGGAAACCAGACTTGAAATCCCAAGATGCCGACACTTGCACCCAAAGCCGAATGAAGAATCAGCTCGAGTGAGGACATCACTGGAAGGGGCAGGTAAGTGTTCTCATATTAGAAGTTAGCAGCTACAAGATTTGTAGCTGCTGACTTTTAATATTTGGGGGGAGGGTTTCGACTCGAACATTGGCTGTATGTGTGTTCGCTGAACACACAAACGTTAAGGGTGTTCGGTGGGCTGCTCGCCCGCCGCACCCCACTATGCATTGCGTCACTGTCAGTACATTGTGTTTGGCCAAAGCAATGCACCTGACCACACCACATGATGACATCACAGTTTTTAAGAACTGTCATTGCGGTGCAGCTGTCAGACAGTGAGAGCAGATCATTTTTTTTTCCTTTTTTCGGGTCTTCGGTAGCGGCAAGCATCGTTAATGACGTTGGATCCACTTTGGGGGACATGTTTTTAATTTTTGTTTTTTTTAAGAGACTTGTCAAAGACTATTTTACAAAAGACTCCTGTCATTTTTACACTACACTTTTTTGTGTGAATGGGTAGCGGTACCATGTACCTCATACTTATTCACATGAGGAGGGGCCGTGATCTGGAGGGGCTTCCAGATTCCGATAAGCCCCCCCACAGACCCCCACAAACACCGGCCAGGGTTGTGCGGAAGAGTTCTTTGTCTCCATCAACATGGGGACAAGGTGCTTTGGAGGAGGAGCCCCCCTGCACCAAAGCATCCCCCATGTTGAGGGCATGTAGCGTGGTATGGTTCAGGAAGGGAGGGACCCTCACTCGTCCCCCCTCTTTCCTGACCTGCCTGGCTGTATGCTCGGATAAGGGTCTGGTATGGATTTTGTGGGGACCCCTGCGCCATTTTTAAAAAAAATTTGGTGTTGGGGTTCCCCTCAAAATCCATACAAGATCCAAAGGGCTTGGTATGGATGGGAGGGGGGACCCCACACCACTTTTTAAAAAAATGTAATTGTTGGGCAATGTCGACGATTCTTTTGACATTCAGCTGTCAGTGGGGAACTGCATTAAAGAATGTTTTACTACTAAAATACCGCATGACATAGTAATATAACCCATGCGGTATTTTAGTAGCTGAATGGTATCTTACTGCATAAGATACTGCTCAGTAAATTGTCTCTGTTCGAATTTTTGGTGGGTTCGAATGTTCGACCGCGAACCAAATGGGACTGTTCAGCTTATCACTACTCATCAGTTCAGAGCACCTGCTGCCATTTTTTGGCACCCGTTCCTGTGTTTTTTTGTATAATTGAGTCGCTTACATTGTTTCCACGTCAAAGGTATAGCTTTTTGGCTACAATTCTTCCATGAAGACCACTTCTGGCCAGACATCCCCATACAGTAGATGGTTCTGTGCTGACGGCACTGGTGGGCATATTCTGATGTTGAAGGGAAATAAGCATGATGTGTTTCCTACGGCATTAGATTTCCCTGGTCGACCACTGCATCTACGGTTCTCAACGTTGCCTGTGTCTTTGTGCTTCTTTAAAAGAGCTTGAGCAGCACATTTTGAAACTCTAGCCTGCTTTGAAATCTTTTCCTGGGATAGACCTTGCTGATGCAGTATAACTACCTTGTGTCTTGTTGCTATGCTCAGTTTTGCCATGGGGTATGATCTGTGACATGAAACTGTCTCCACAACCTTACCTTAGTAGCAGAGTTTGCCTGTTCCTTACCCAGTATTAAGCTTCCTATACTGCTGTGTCTGTTTCAGTTAATGACTGTGTTTCAACCTACATATGAAACTGATGATCACTAGCACCTGCTTGGTATACCTGGATAATCATACACCTGACAATAATCCTACAAAATCCCTGGCTTTCTGCAAGTGTAAGAATTGATGCTGGATTCAAGCCAAAGGGTAGTCACATCAAATATTTATTTAATGTAGATTTTTCTTTGATGCACTCACTTTGCATTTTGTAAATTGATACATTTAAACAATGAAATATATATTTTTGAAGGCATTCTAACTTTACAGCATTTCTTCACACCTGCCTAGAACTTTTGCACAGTACTGTATCTTAATTGTTATTTTACATGCATAGCTGCTAGAATGCATAGCTGTTGTCTTTATCCCATAACATAATACTTGGTGTAAGAGAGTAGTTAACTAACTTGTATAGACATTGTCATGTGAGATGGGAAAACAGCATGTGTTTTCAAAAGCAAAAACCAAGTGAATGCAAGAAGCCTTTCACATGAAAAACTAAATAAGTAGGTGCAATGATATAAAAATACATATAAAGTGACCACACTGTATTGAAAGGTATTGATAACTAATGCTAAATAATCCCCCCAAAAAATATATAAGTGCCAAGTACTGTGAGTGCAAAACAGGTCATGCGTTTGCTGACTAGATCGTGCCAAAATAAAATATATGCACAGTAAACATAATACACAATAATATTACACACTCTAACTGAAAGTGGAAAGTGCTCAGTATGGGTATGAATATAGGTTAAAAGTAAAATCCACAATAAAGTGCAAAACAGGTCATGCGTTTGCTGACTAGACCTGTTTTTTTATGTCATACATCCTGTGGTATTGGAAATAGGTGGTAGCAGCTTGCATATATTTGGGGTTGCGTTTGTTCATACCAGTGGAGCGCAGGGGGATTATATATTTTTAAATGCAAGAAGCCTGCCCCCTTCCTAGCTCCTGCATAGCTGTGACACTACCTGTAAGTGTTGGGGCTTTGCTTGTTTGATTATTATTATTATACAGTATTTATAAAATGCCAACAGTTCGCTCAGCGCTGTACATTACAATGGGAGACAATACATGCGACAGTACAATGTGATACACGAGGGGTGTGAGGGCCCTGCTCTTTTGAGCTTACAATCTAGGAGGGATAGTGGTACAGGAGGAGATAGCTGTGGGGGATGGAGTGGTAGGAAGAGTGGAGGAGGTCTGAAAATTAGCAGGGGGTGGGGTAGGCTTCCCTGAAGAGGTGGGTTTTTCAGGGTGCGCCTAAAGGAGAGGAGAGTAGGTGATAGTCTGATGGGTTGGGGTAGGGAGTTCCAGAGGATGAGAGACACCCTGGAGAAATCCTGGAGGCGGGCATGGAAGGAGGAGACCAGGGAACTAGAGAAAAGGAGGTCCTGTGAGGAGCGGAGTGTGCGTGTTGGGTGGATACCAGGTCGGTGATGTAACTTGGGGCAGTATGGTGGACAGCCTTGTACGTCAGTGTTAGGAGTTTGAATTTGATCCGTTGTGCAATCAGAAGCCAGTGGAGGGATTGGCAGAGTGGGGTGGAGGAAACGGAGCAGTTGGTAAGGTGAATGAGTCTGGCCGCCGTGTTCAGGATCGACTGAAGTGGGGAGAGCCCAAGGCGAGGCAGGCCAGTGAGGAGGGAGTTGCAGTAATCGAGTCATGATATGATGAGGGAGTGGATGAGCTGTTTAGTGGTTTCTGGGGTTAGGAACGTGCGAATTTTGGCGATGTCGCGGAAGTGGAGTCTGCATGAGTTTGTTAAAGATTGGACTTGGGGCTGGAAGTATAGGTTGGAGTCCAGAATGACACCAAGTACTCTGGTCTGCGGGTCGGGCCTGATAGTGGCATTGTTGGACGTGATGGAGAAGTCAGTGGGGGGTGGTGTGCGGGCTGGGGGGAAGACTAGGAGCTCGGTTTTGGAGAGGTTCAGTTTAAGGAAGTGGAGCGACATCCAGTCTGATATGTCGCTCAGTAGGTTTGTGATTCGGGTGGAAACTAAGGGGGTGAGGCGAGGGGTCGAGAGATAGATGTGTGTGTCGTCGGCATAGAGGTGATAGTTGAAGCCGTGAGAGTGTATGAGTTGGCCAAGGGAGGAGGTGTAGATGGAGAAAAGAAGGGGCCCAAGGACAGAGCCTTGAGGTACCCCAACATAGAGGGGGAGTGAGGGGGAGGTGGTAGCATTGTAGGTAACGCTAAAAGAGCGTTGTGACAGGTAGGATGAGAGCCAGGAGAGAGCGGAGCCTCGGAGGCCGAGGGAGTGTAGTTTTTTGAGGAGGGGGTAGTCGTCTGTGTCAAAGGCTGCAGAGAGGTCAAGGAGTAGGAGCACTGAATAGTGGGCATTAGCCTTGGCGGTTAGAAGGTCATTGGAGAGTTTGAGTAAGGTGGTTTCAGTGGAATTTAGGGGACGGAAGCCGGACTTTAGGGGATCGAGGAGGTTGTTGTCGTTGAGGTGAGAGCTTAGGCGAGTGTAGACTAAGCGCTTGAGGAGTTTGGATGTGAATGGGAGCAGGGAGATGGGTCTGAGGTTGTTCGGGTCATTGGGGTCCAGAGAGGGCTTTTTAAGTATAGGAGTGATGTGTGCATGCTTCAGAGGGGAGGGGAATGTGCCGAAAGAGAGGGAGAGATTAAAGATGTGGGTGAGGGAGCGTAGGATGGAGGGGGAGGGAGGTCGTAGGAGTTGTGAGGGGATAGGGTCGAGGGGGCAGGTTGTGAGGCGCGCATCAGAGAAGACCTTGGAGACCTCCTCAGTGCTAGTAAGGTCGAAGGTGTGGAGTGTTAAGGGGGCTTCACTGTGAGGAATGTTGGGTGGGGTGGAGGTCAGACAGTGGTGGTGCCGTGGGATGTAGTATATTGTGTTTTATTATATATATATGTATTGTAGACATTGAAACACACTGTTCATTTTTGGATAAGCCAGTGATAAGACCACTTTACACACCAAAAGGACTCCTTACTGTGTTAATGTATGCAGGAGGTAATTACCTTCCCTTTGTTGTGTGGGGTTAACCTGTTTTGGGTAAATATATGGAGTGTCAGGGGAAGTTTAAGAACAGGTTAGTTGCAAATAGATTGGGAAAAGTCTTAAATATTCATGATGTGCTTGTTTATGGTGAAGAGAGAAGATTTGACATAAACAAGACAAGTAGTATCTATTTAACTTTTTAATTAAAAGCTATGCATACAGCTATTCTAGGTCTAGACACATAAGATCAAACATGCTAATAAAAGTGGCCAATCAGAGTGCTTGCCATTGTACTGAATGGGGAAAATGTGTATATTAACACGGGACACAGAACACAAGATGGAATACAAAGATAGCAGAGCACAAGTGAGGATACCTGGGCAGAAAACAAGGGAAAATAAAAAGATAGCAGAGCACAAGTCAGGATACGTGGGACAGAACACAGGTTGCATGGAAGCTACCTAGTTGTATATAATAGATTGGACATATGCTGAATGGTGTAGTATCTCTATGCTTGATATAAAGTATCTTAAAAGGGACTTTGAGAGCTGTTGTTCATTGTAATCTTTACAAATATTAAACTGAATTTCTGTCATCTGTAACAAATATCTTTATCCGAATAAATGCATCTCTCTGGAAAAGGACTATTGGTTGCTGCGGGAATAGTACATATATAAATATACACTGGTCATCCGGAGAAGGGCTGGATCTCCATGCTTGATATGAAGTATCATTATAATAAGACAACATGGGAGAGGGGTGATGAGGGGGTAGCTGTGTGGGAGGGGGCGGGTCTGGAGGGAGTGTGAGCTGCGGTGATGTCCTTGCGAATTGTGTCAATCTTGTTCTTGAAGTGATTGGCAATCTCAAGGGCAGTGAGTGAGGTGCTGGGTGGAAGTGGAGGCGGAGAGAGTAGAGAGTTAAAGGTGGAGAAGAGTCGGCGAGGATTGGAGGAGAGGGTCTTGATGAGGGTCAGGAAGTAGGCTTGTTTGGCGGCGTGGAGGGAGGAGGTGTAGGTGTGGAAGGCAGATTTATAGCGGGTAAAGGCTAGTTGGGATCTTGACTAGACTGGGAATCTCATTTCCTACCGACTGAGCTAGGCAGGAAACATGCCTTTTTTTCACTTTGTTTTCTATGCTATATGTTCACACACTTACAGAGCTTCCCAGGTCCAAAAGTAATATTTAACAGAATTATGACAGGTCCTGCACAACGGCCCCATATTCTTATGTGGGAATTAATTGCTCACCCCTGGGATAGAGAGAGGGATCAAAACAGCCATTCCCATACCGGGAGTCGAACCCGGGCCGCCTGGGTGAAAACCAGGAATCCTAACCGCTAGACCATATGGGAGAAGTAAGAGTAGGATGTTTGTGAACAGCTTTAGAAGTCAGAAGTAATGATGAGCCAAACATATTCAAGGGGTTTGTGAAAATGCAGCTCCAAACCTGCAAGGAACCTTCACCATGCTTCACTGTTGCCTGAACACACTCAATATTGTACCTCTCTCCAACCTACAGGAGTTCCGGGGGTACCCCTCTGATGACCCTGCATGGGTCAGTCTGCCACTGCTCACCAGGTCCCTTCTTCCGGGGGGCAGTGCCGCCCTAGGCAAACACCTTGTTTGCCTCGCGATAAATACACCGCTGTTTCTCCCAGGCATCCCGAGTTTGATTACTCTTATGGAAGCAATTTATTTTTTTCAAGCAGATGCTGATTGCAAAAAATGTTTCCACTGTGATTAGACTAAATTTGCAAGTCTGTTGTTAGACTTGCTATTGCTTGAACACAGTTAATTGTGTCCAATCATTCTGTGCATTATGACAAATTCTCTTACTGCACCCCCAAAACCACTATGGTCATAATATTTTGTCACATTATGTTATGATAAAGTGCAGCTGAGCCACAAAGAACACCATACAAGTAGCATGTGAAATTCTCTGCCAGGAAAATGTCTAGAAGAAACATTATTATTAATATTATTATTATTATTATACAGTATTTATATAGCACCAGAAAGGTTTGCTCAGCGCTGTACATTATAGTGGGGGACAAAACATTAGACAATACAGTAACAAAACAAAACACGAGGGGTTCAAGGGCCCTGCTCTTTCGAGCTTACAATCTAGGAGCTGCTTATTGCTAGAGATTCCACTCCAGAAACATAATGAGAACAAACAGCATTTTTCAGGGACATCCAATCACATTGGGCATATTCCTAAGCATGTTCTACATGCATTGTCTTGCCAGGGACAGTGGAATTTTTAGGTTTGTGAAAGACCTGAGGCATCTGTGGGCTTCCTAATGTGACTAAAAATGTGGAATCCTACCCCCCCACAGTGAAAGTCCCCACAAAATATGTCTTCAAGCAGAATTCTCGGGCAACAAAATTTTTTTACCATGCAGCGGGGCTGTGCCTGCACAGCATGGGCTAACTGCTCATTTTTTGTATAGGGGTGATAAAAGCAAAGTCATATTTCCTCTGATCGTCCGAGCTCAACTGGTCCCTCCCATTTCTGCCCCCCTGCATGCTAGCGGTCTTGTGAATGGACTGTTCCTGACATCAACATGCCCATAGACCAGCTCCCTATGTGAGGATGGCAGGGACAGTCCACCTCTGAATGTGGGGGAGCGCCGTTTTCGGGCGGTTCGAAGGACAGGGTAAGTATAGCCTTTCTGGGGCCCCTGGACAAAATGAGTAGGTAACCCTTGCAGTGCGGGCACAGCCCCTCTGCATCGGACAGAACATTTTTTACATGGAGTTCTGCTTTAATTACCAGGCCACAAGACAGAATCTAATAGACATATAGGAACCTGAGAACAATAATTTTTTTAAACAATCAAATCAAACAAACAAAAATTACATATTTGTTTGCTTTTTTACACCGAAGAGTTTTATTAGAATAGCTGAGGACTAATTATCAACCAGTAACTATAGAGACAATGAATTTTGGTCATGAGCAGGGATGGGCCAAATATACCGGTGATCAGTACAAGATGGATTTGTTGAAATCTACTCAAGTTTGGGTGCTGAATTCAAACAGTATTGAATTTAATAGGAACTGAATGTTAAAAACTATTGACAGTAATGTTCTAACTAATTAGGCAAGGGATTGGCAAAAAATGGTATGGGGGCCTTGGAGCATCCTGGGAACATGTACAAAAACAGTTTTAAAATATCATTGGCACTTAACAGCAAAAATCCATAGGTGTTCATCATGTGACCCTATAGTTTTAATCTGTGGGTCCAGGGTTCAAGTCCTTGTACAGGTGATTGCTTTATCTTTTGCTACACAACAGTTTACATTTTGGCAAATTTACAGCTGCCATCTTAGCCTCTAGTGATACTAAAGTCTTTTTTTTTAATAACAAACATATTAAACTTACCTGCTCTGTGCAGTGGTTTTGCACAGAGCAGCCCGGATCCTCCTCCTCTCAGGGCCCCTAGCAGCACTCCTGGTCCCTTCTCCCTGTCGGGTACCCCACAGCAAGCAGCTTGCTATTAGGGCACCTGAGCTGGTGAGCCATTCACACACAGAGCTGTGGCTTGCCCCTGCCTCCTCCCTCTCCTCATTGGCTAAGGCAGCAGCGGGAGCCAATCAGGAGTGAGAGTCTCAGGAGAATCGAGGCTCTTGTGAACATCGCTGGATCAGTATAGGGCTCAGGTAAGTATTGAGGGGGCTGCGACAAACAAAAGGTTGTTTACCTTCATGCATAGAATGCATGAAGATAAAAAACCTGGAGCCTTTAGAAACAAGGTATCAGCTATTTTATGGTTTAACAGTTCAGTTGAGAGCCAACATAAGCAAGTAACCATGGCAGTTGAATGTTACTGTCTTGGAAAACAATTAAATTGATAGATTTAATTTCACTTTATAGACTTGTGAATTAAGCCGGTTTGAAATTTTTTTGCATTCAGCAACAGCTTAAAGTTATGTTAGAGAAAAAAAATCAAAATGCTACTAACAGTTATCATTCAAGGCAAGGCTTGAATGCAAATATTTTGGGAAGCATTTGGATCGGTGTGTTTAAAGGAAATTTTTTTTGCAATCTGCTTAAATAAACAAAACTTTTCATTCCCATACCGGGAGTCGAACCCGGGCCGCCTGGGTGAAAACCAGGAATCCTAACCGCTAGACCATATGGGAGAATTGAAAGCTTATCTGCTGGAACTAAACTCTGTAAATCAAAACCCTATATGTTAGAGATGGTTTGCTTTAAATGGAAGGGGTCTGCTGTGCTGGGGGAGAGGTTGATGGGAAGGCTGGAGGAGTATTTAACCTCCCTGGAGGTATTCCCGAGTGTAGCTCGGGGTAAAGTTTCAGCACCAAAAGCGGTAACCCCGAGCTACACTCGGGAATACCCTGCAGCAGGGGCGGACTGACCATTCGAGCACTCGGGCACTGCCCGAGGGCCTGGGGTCAGTAGGGGGCCCCATGAGATGCCCCTGGTACCTTTCATTGGCTTTTTTCATAGGCTTTTTTGGGTATAGGTGAGGACACAGGGGCCCCATGATCCCCTATTGCCCGGGGGCCCCATTAGTTGTCAGTCCACCCCTGTCCTGCAGCGTTGCTCCAGGAGCCCTTCTGCACTTACCTTGTCCTTCGTTCCCACGATGTCCCCCCTGCAGCGTCCCCAGCAGGGGCGGACTGACCATTTGGAAACTCGGGCACTGTACGAGGACCCGGGGTCAGCAGGGGGCCCCATGAGATGCCCCCGGTACCTTTTTCATAGGCTTTTTTGAGCTTAGGCAAGGATACAGGGGCCCCATGATCCCCTATTGAGGGCCCGGGGTCAGTAGGGGGCCCCATGAGATGCCCCTGGTACCTTTTTAATAGGCTTTTTGAGTTTTGACAAGGACAGAGGGGCCTCATGATCCCCTATTGCCCGGGGGGCCCATGAGTTGTCAGTCCGCCCCTGGTCCCCGGCCATCTCCTCTGGCCGATGCCAGCATCTGTCTTCCGGGTTCTGTTCCCTGCGACGTCGGGACATACAGGAAACGGAACCAGTGGGAAATTTAAAAATGACAAAAAGTGACATTCACTAAATACACTAAAATCTGATAGTATAACATTACTGTATCAAACCATTTCACATACATTTTGTCCCGAGTGCTTTGTCCGGCGCCCTGTCTGCATTTTTACTGTTCTTTCTGCCTGGAAACTGAGAAACATCCATGGCGTCCAAAAAGCGTCCCTTTAGGTCAAAAGCGGTTTTAGATCAGCTAGAGAACAGCGATAGTAAACCAGAACTACTTGCAGAATTGAGTGATAATGATTTGTGGGGAAATTCATCATCAGACACTGAAAACGATTCTGCGACTTTGCTCAGTGATGTGCGAACTTGGTGCTCTATTTCAAATTTCAGTGTTTTTGATTTGATCACATTATTGAATTAAATTTATTATTATTATATTATTATTTTTTATGATTATTTATTAAATTATAATTTATGATTTCGTGTTTCAAATTTTATCATACCCGGGATGTTTACTAGACTCTTGTTCGGACAGATTTCAGTGAGTTATTCCTAAAAATTACAGGTCTACATTAAAAAATGACATATTTCCATGCAAAAAAAGTACCGCTTTGAGCACAGAAATACTGACATAATCAGACCGCTAGGGAGGTTAAACTAGGATCGAGGGGGGAGGGAGAATTATATTATAACGGGGCAGACAGATCAGACAGGGGTCAGTACTTATTGGTGTCTGGAATGGGGAAAGATGGGGGAAGACTATGGCAGATGATAAGAAGGTTCCCATGTTACAAACAACCAGTGGAATTGGTACCATTTGTATGAAAATAAAAAATATGCAAAATACGTGTGCAAAAGGTGTCAATGAATTAAAGTGTTTGTTCACCAATGCTAGAAGTCTGCCAAGCAAAATAGGTGAGTTGGAAGTTTGGTGCACGAAGAGAACTATGATTTAATTGTTATTGCTGAATCTTGGCTTCATTCTTCACATGACTGGGCCATTAATATTCCTGGCTATGTTCTCTTTCAGAGAGACGGGGGAAATAGGAAAGGTGGTGGTGTCTCTCTATGTGAGAAGTGATCTCAGAGCGAGTGTGAAAGAGGACCTAGTTGATGGAGAGTGTGATGAGGCTAAAGTATTATGGGTGGAACTTCACATGGGGGTGCGTACTACAAATTTATCATTGAAGTTGGTCATAGGCCACCCAGTGTTAATGAGGAGATGGAAACTCAGCTCCTTGCACAGATCAAAAAGGGCTGCAAGGGCTGGGACAGTGATAATAATGGGGGATTTTAACTACCCGGAAATTAACTGGAGTAATGGCACTGCAGGAACAGTTAAAGGGCAAAATTTTTAAATCTGCCCTTTCCCCGTCCTGCTCGCCCTCTTTCTGCCACAGCCCCAATGTTTGCCTGGTATGTTAACTTTCCCTGTGGATTACTGGCTCCTTGTCGGTGTCACTTCCTGTGGCAGGTATCCATCTTTGCAGGAAAAATCAGCCCAAGCACTTGAGTCCAGACATTGCATCGCTCCACTCAGGTCAGCCAAGCAGCCTCTACCACTATTTCCCTAGCTGGGGATCGGGTCTTCTGGCACTGCTGGGAATCTGTTGGAGGACACTCAGAATTGAACACAAACACACAGAGACACATGTACACACACACATACACACACACATACACACACATACAAACACATGTATACACACACAGGCATGTACAGACACACATACACACAGATACATGTACATACACAGAAATACACACGCACAGACACATGTACATACACACGCATAGACACATGTACATACACATAGACACATGTACACACATGTATGTACATACACACAAACACACACATGTATATGTACACACACACAGACACATGTGCATACACACAGAGACATGTACAATTGTACATGCATACACAGACACACACATGTACACGTACACACACACACCCCATAAAAAGTTGCAGTACTTCCTTGTTCACTCACAGAGCCGGGTACTGCACTCTAGGGGGAGGCAGAGAGCACAGCACACACTCCTTCCTTTGCTTTCACTGCGCTCAGCTATTAAGCAGTCTGACGGCTCCCAGTGCCACTGACAGATCCGGCCTGAGCTCCGAGCCTGCTCAGCAAGACGGCCCTGGAGGACACACTTGCCCCCACCATAATTTCCACTCGCCATTGCCGAGCAGGTGAGTGAAAATTTCAAGCCCTGCCCTATATCACTTATAAATATATTAAAAAGTAAGGGTCCCAACACTGAACCTTGGGGTACACCACTGGCAACCCTAGACCATTCAGAGTATAAATCATTAACCAATACTCTCTGAATACAATCTTTTAAACAAAATCATGTAGTAAACAGACACAGAAATCATACCAGTTGCTTGACATCATTTTTCTAGGATCTCCATATATATGGTCCTCTTGTCACCAGGCTTAGCAGCTGATCTCCAGTAACCTTTTAGAATCTGTTGAACAGAGAACTAATATTTGGTATAAAAAGTCAAGTTGTGTAATTTAAGAAAAAAGGAAACACCTTTGAATGGTTTTGTGGTATAGGCATCAGAAACTCACCACAACCGCAAACAAACACTGGAACTTCCTTAGACCAACTAAAATAATCAGTGCCAAAACTTCTTAAGAAAAACAGCTATCTGTCCATGTGGCTGTATAGCAGATCACATTTAAAGCGTTTCTAAACCCAGGGCGCTGCATTCACTATATCTGGTCTCCCACAGTACACAGAACATGGAAATGCAATTATTTTATTCAATTTAAGCTGCTAAATAACTTTTCTAATTAGCAGTATATAGCAGTCTTGTGACTTCTATCAATGTCCAGCAGAGCATTAGTTAAAGCTTGTAGGAAGAGTTTTATTTCTGCTCTAGTAGGATGCGGGACCCCTGACCTCTGTCTGGACGGTGCTGATTGGCCCTGTGCTGATCACATGCACTCTCTCAAGAAAAAAAACCACTCTAGCAATACACACCAAACTGAGCATGTGCAGAGTGACTCCACACGATATGTCTTATCAGGAGATAAGAGGGGGACACTGGAAGATGGGGAGGACCAAAGCAGTCAGGATCAAACAGTGTTTTTTACACAATGTGGAGGACAGTTCCACAGTGAGTATAACAAGCACACTTTACTGCAGATACAGACTGATTTTACTGTTGTGGATTTAGTAACACTTTACCATTTGCCACCCAGCCATTGCACACAAACTGTTGGTTTGCTAATTCCTAAGAGTGGAAGATTGTTTTAAAATGGCCTCCCCTTTGCATCACTCATGCACACCCTTTAGAGCATGCAGCGGCAGCCTCTGTGATCACTGTGTCCAGTTTACCTTTGACAATGGCACAAACACATCTGTTTGAATACATGTTTTTATGTTATACAGTATTTTTCTTTAGAGATCCATTTATGTTAATTCAGCTGTTTTTCTTTTTTATCTATTGCATACCTCCCAACTTTTTGAGATGGGAATGAGGAACACCTGTCTGGCATAGGACATCCCTCGCCATGCCCCCTTAAAGGAGAATTATAAAAAAAATAAAAATTAGTTAAACCCACAAACGCTTTTTTTAACCACAATATAACTTTATACTGTCTTTTAAAGTTTACAAATGCAACAATTTAGAAATTGGATGAAAGGTTTAGTACTGGGAAACACTTTTTGAAAGATAAATAGTACATGTTATATACCAGGGCTTGAAATTTCCACTTGCCTGCTCGCCAATGGCGAGTGGAAATTATGGTGGGGGCGAGTGTGTCCCCCAGGGCCGTCTTGCTGAGCAGGCTCAGAGCTCAGGCTGGATCTGTCATTGGCACTGGGAGCTGTCAAACTGCTCAATAGCTGAGCGCAGTGAAAGCAGAGCAAGGAGTGTGTTCTGTGCTCTCTGCCTCTCCCTAGAGTGCAGTACCCGGCTCTGTGAGTGAACAACGAAGTACTGCAACTTTTTATGGGTGTGTGTGTATGTACATGTGTGTGTGTTTGTGTGTGTCTGTGTTGTGTATGCATGTACATTTCTGTGTATGTACATTTATCTGTGTGTATGCGTGTCTCTTTATGCCTGTGTGTGTATACATGTGTCTGTATGTCTGTGTATGTACATGTATCTGTGTGTATGCGTGTCTGTGTGTATGCGTGTCTGTGTGTACATGTGTCTCTGTGCATGTGTGTACATGTTTCTGTGTGTGTATGTATGTACATGTCTGTGTGTGTGTACAGGTGTCTCTGTTTGTGTTTGTTGGTGGTGATTAACTCTAAGGCCTGGCTAGTACCTCGGTTTATTAATTTAATGCGTTCTGCGGGACTTTTTGTATTGCGAAAAATCCGTAAACCGAAACGTGGTTTCCCATAGGAATGCATTGAAAACCAATTACTCCGTTCCTGAGGTCAGAAAACAGTCCAAAAAACGTTTTATCTGTTTAAAACTCTTTATAAAGTGCACTTTAAAGGCATAAATACTGTACAGGGACATGATTAAAAAAAAATTGTAAATGCACTGAAAACCAATTAATCTGTTCATGTTACGAAAAAAAATCATACATTTTCAATGGATTTTCATTCATAAACCGAAAATTACATTAACCGAGGCGTTTGTAAAGCGAGGTACGCCGGTATATAGATCAAACCAAACTGAGGGAGGGATGAGGGATAGAGGGACTTTGTTCCAGATCAAGGACAGTCCCTCAAAATCAAGGACAGTTGGGAGGTATGCTATTTTATAGGTTGACCTCAGTAGGCTTCCTATTTCCCAATTTGTTAGGAATTTCAAAAGCTTGGAATTTTTCAGTCCTGACCTTACTTGCCTGGTGTTTTTTTTCCTGCTGTCACCAATTGGCAGCCTATAGTTGCTCAAGCCAAAATCTAGCACTGGTTTTAAGGACAAAAGCTGAGGGATAATCTTTGTGAACTAACTTTTAAATACGGAATACCAGAAACATTTATAACAAAACACAGATATTAAAAAAAAAATCATCACATCAAGGAGACAAAATCTTTAGTGAACCTGTAAAAAAATAAAATAAATTAGCAAATAATTTAGCAAATATGGTTTTGAAATGACTGTATGTATTGTGCTTTCATAAACTGAGACGTGTTAAAGTGACCAAAATGAAAGCACAAAACATATATTTGAAAGCATGCATTAACCCTTCAGATAATCACAGGTTTTTGCATGTGCAGAGGCGTAAAAATTTCCTTTAGGATCTAATCACACCTATCAATTGCGATGCATTGCAGTAATGCATGGAAATACATATATTAGTGTGTTGCCAATAATTTTCAATGATACCTCCAATGCACATGTGCTGCAGTGCACCACAATGCATGGTTTTGTACAACCATGTGTTGTGCATCACGACATTGGAAACAATAGTGCTTATCCGTTTTGGTGCATTGGCAGCTCATACAAATAAATTGGCTCCCTTAATACAATACATGTTAATGAATAAAGGAAAACACCACAAAAGACCACCTAGATATGAATGGGTCCCCAAAACATTTTCACAAAAGCTTCAGCTTGTGTAAGAGCGGCATTTGCAAAGCTTTGACCAAACTTTGAACAGTTCTGTTAAAGTCTTTATTACACCATAAAGGCTTGTTTACATTTGCTTCAAAATGTGGTATAGGACACACTTTTTTAAAGCACTCTGAATGCCAATGAATGCATCCATACTAAATAAAATGTTACGCTTACAGTCCTGTTTACTCATTGCGTTTGCTTTGCTTCACAAATTATACCCCATTTCACTTTCTTGGTGGTTCAAAGTGTCTCCAAAGCCTCCATTACAGTCCATGACAAAGCTCCCTAACAGCACCTGTAGCTTTTGAGAGGCTCTTATTTATCTTTAGCTTCACTTTGGTTTGGAGGTATTGCAGTTATGAGATATCCCAGAATGTACTGGAAAACCAACAAGCCAACCTGGAAAGATTTAATCAGCAGTCACTTCCGGTTAATGTGTATATATTCTGGGAGTGTCTGGTGCAGACTATAGTGGAAGGTGAGCGGGGAGAGGTCTGATCGGCAGAGGATCAGCAGAGCTGGGAGACTGGAGCAGGAGAAGCTAGCAATGTCACACGTGTTGCCCAGCGTGGGAGAAATATAGTGGGAGGTGAGCTGGAACTAGAGAGAGAGGAGGATCAGCAAACCAGAGGATCAGCAGAGCTGGGGGTTACTACTGAGTGGGGGATCAGTATAGCTGGGGTTTACTATTAAGCGGGGATCAGCAGAGCTGGGGTTTATTATTAAGCGGGGATCAGCAGAGCTGGGGTTTACTATTGAGCGGGGGATCAGCAGAGCTGGGGTTACTATTAGGCGGGGGATCAGCAGAGCTGGGGTTTACTATTAAGCGGGGATCAGCAGAGCTGGGGTTTACTATTGAGCCGGGGATCAGCAGAGCTGGGGTTACTATTAAGCGGGGATCAGCAGAGCTGGGGTTTACTATTAAGCGGGGATCAGCAGAGCTGGGGTTTACTATTAAGCGGGGATCAGCAGAGCTGGGGTTTACTATTAAGCGGGGATCAGCAGAGCTGGGGTTTTTCTATTGAGCGGGGGATCAGCAGAGCTGGAGTTACTATTAAGCGGGGGATCAGCAGAGCTGGGGTTTACTATTAAGCGGGGATCAGCAGAGCTGGGGTTTACTATTAAGCGGGGATCAGCAGAGCTGGGGTTTTTCTATTGAGCGGGGGATCAGCAGAGCTGGAGTTACTATTAAGCGGGGGATCAGCAGAGTTGGGGGTCTGCTGAATAAGGGTATTAATAAGCTGGGGATCTGCTGAGTGGAGGTAGTACTGAGCTGGGGTTCTACTGGGCAAACAAATAAAAACAAATAGAAAATCAACACAAAGCAGGGCATTTGACAAGCTTC
Source organism: Staurois parvus (assembly GCF_062004578.1). Lineage (NCBI taxonomy): Eukaryota > Metazoa > Chordata > Amphibia > Anura > Ranidae > Staurois > Staurois parvus. The sequence goes on from NW_028318458.1 coordinate 1,395,168, forward strand.
ATTAAAGGTTCAAAAAAGCTTAGTTGAAGCATCACAGAAGCATCAAAAACACATCAAAAAGCATGTGGAAGTAGTAGGCGCTTTAATGTGTTTAAGTTGAAGCAATTGTAAATGAACCCTTAAAGTGGTTGTAAAGGCTGAAGGGTTTCAAACTTTGTGCATTCTATGCATGAGGGTAAAAAACCTTCAGTGTGCAGCAGCCCCTCCAGCCTCCCTACTACTTACCTGAGTCTATCACGATCCAGCAATGTGCACAAGAGCCCTGGCTCTCTGGGAACTCTATCTTCTCAATGGCTGAGACAGCAGAAGGAGCCAGTGAGCCAATGAGGAGTGACGGGGTAGGGCCAAGCCACAGATCTGTGAATAGACACATAGCGCAGTGGTTTAGGAGCAAGCCTTCTCGATTGCCCCCATAGCAAGCTACTTGCTGTGGGGGCACTTGGCAAGAGAAAAGAACCAAGAGTACTGGCGGAGGACCCAAGAAGAGAAGGATCAGGGCTACTCTGTGCAAAATCACTGCACAGAGCAGGTAAGTATGTTTTTTCATTTATATTATCTTCAGTATCACTTTAAGGTCCATTTTGGGAAGGTTAAAGCAGAACTTTGCCCAGGAAAAAAAATACATTGGTTAATTGGTGCCAGCATCAATTAACATGCATGCACATTCGCAGGAGTTACCTCATCTTGGCTGAAGATGTTAAATCCACAAGAAATCCAAGTGTTAGAGATTCTGAATATAGCCCTACAGAACAGACAAAGCACAGTCCACATGTGTTTATCTGCTGCTTCTCTGACAACAGGAAAAAGGAATGTTTTTTTCCAGAGAACAGAAAGTTTAACCATAGATACGGCCACAAACGTATAAACACTGCCCTCTACTGGCTATAGAATATTTCTCGGCTGAATACTTATACTGATGTACAGTAGTTGTTGCACAAAAATACATGAACAATGTATAATAGTATTCTCTATGTGCTGCTTGTGCTGAGCGATCAGTCTCCTGTATTCAGTAAGCAACAGTGCAACTACTTGGCACGGGACGAGGAAGCTAACAGCAATCACTGTAGTAGTGCTGCTTACTACAGTAATTTCCAGCTTGCTTGTGAATCCCACATGTATGGCACATACATACTTACATTGATCCAAGCTGGACCAATGTAACTATGCCAAAAATTGTTTTACCTGAATTCAGGTTTAAAATGAACACACACTAACATGAGATATACAGTATTCTGCTAGTAAATAAACCCCTTGATTTGGATGGAGTTGCAACCGACCTCAGGGACAACTGCATTTCTGGTTCCTCAGAATAGTTTTTCTGTTTCCCATGAAGTTTTCTGTTCCTGTTCCAAGTAAGCATTCAACAAACATGTTTTTATCACATTCACTTCCCCTGGGTCAGCATTTTTTTTTTACATGAAACAAGTACAGTAAAAGTCAGCATTTTAGCTCATGGAGTCTGATGACAAAGTACTGCAGGACAAGATGAGTTATCCAGGTAACAAATTCTTTTCTTTTTTCCCCGTTTTGTAGCTCTTCAGGTATACAAGCATAGTCCCCAAATGTCCCACTTTATTGAGACCAAATTCCTCTGTCCCTCATGTAGCCTCAGTTGTCCTTCTTTTTCGTCTAATGTGTATATCTCTATATAAAATGTAGTATTTTAATGTTATGCTGCTCTTAACTTTCTATCTAACCTCTATATTATTACATTCATTATTTTGAATAGCCAAAATGAATTAAAAACAGGTCAAAAAGCATGTGTAGTTTAGCCAATCATTTTCTGCATATTAGATCTTTTTTGTTCTGTGCAACTGGGGCCACGGTGGGGACGTGTTCTTTGCCTACATACTTTGTGTTAAAAGGTGTTCCTCTTTATCATTTTAGAAGGTTGGGAGGTATGTACTAAGGAAGATGACCATGGCAAAAACAACTAAATGGCAAAAACATCTAAATGGCATAAACATCTAAACCCATGGGACATTTTGTACATCTCAACCTAACTGCTAAACTGTAAAAAGCATTTTTTCGAGTGGCATTTAGCAAGCCTTGTATATACTACCAGACAGACATTTACTAAGCATCTGCAGAGCTCAGCTCATTAGCCTCCCTGAGTTTGCTAGATAACCAATACATGTTACTAAATGTATATGGCATGCCTGTTACTGTATGTAAACTCAAAATCTATTTTCAGTATGTCATGCATCAGGTCTTACTATATACAGTGTTTTTAAGCAAATCACTTTGTGAATAAGTTGCCTGGAGCAGCATTGTCAACCTGCCATTGGAGATGATTGGGCATACTCCAAACTCATCTCTAACGTGAACATCAAAAACCCATTTTTTTTACTCCATTGAGCTTCAGGCTGGGTCATTCCCCATCATGGAAGCTGCAGGGCAGGGAATGTCCTGACCCACAGCTCATTGGAGTAAAAAACAAAAATTAGGAATTCAGAGTTAGAGATAGAGTCAAGTTTGGATGGCGCCCAAGATCATCTCTGCCTGCCATGTACACTCCTTCGGTTGGCCATTGGGCTGCCTACCAGGTCTATCATATTCTCAGACCAATATCAGCTGATGGCTGGCATACCGCCAGGCCCAAGATGATCTCTGCCTGCCATGTACACTCCTTCGGTTGGCCATTGGGCTGCCTACCAGGTCTATCATATTCTCAGACCAATATCAGCTGATGGCTGGCATACCGCCAGGCCCAAGATGATCTCTGCCTGCCATGTACACTCCTTCGGTTGGCCATTGGGCTGCCTACCAGGTCTATCATATTCTCAGACCAATATCAGCTGATGGCTGGCATACCGCCAGGCCCAAGATGATCTCTGCCTGCCATGTACACTCCTTCGGTTGGCCATTGGGCTGCCTACCAGGTCTATCATATTCTCAGACCAATATGAGCTGATGGTTGGCATACTGCCAGGCCCAAGATGATCTCTGCTTGCCATGTACACTCCTTCGGTTGGCCTTTGGGCTGCCTACCAGGTCTATCATATTCTCAGACCAATATCAGCTGATGGCTGGCATACCGCCAGGCAGAACATATTACTGATAATTGAGAGGAAGTGGCTTAGCATTATCAGTCTACAACAGGAAATGCTGTTACTCTCCATGTAGGAAATGCTGCAACATTATATTAACAAATATGTGCTGTATAAACCTAAAGTGATTGTAAAGTCTGAATTTTTTGAAAAACAAACAAACCTCCTTTTTTTGGGTCCCCCGCTGGCTCTCCTGGCTCCTCCTCTTCGGAGTGTGCCCCCATAGTAAACTGCTTGCTTTGGGGGCTCATCTGCAGGCTCCCTTGCAAGGCACACTTTCTGCATCCATAGACACAGGCAGCGTAGCTCGGTCCCGCCCCCTGCTCCCTTGTCACAGGATATGACTGACAGCAGCAGGAGCCATTGGCTCCCGCTGCTGCTTGTCAGTCCCTGTGTGAAGAAAGAGAGAGGAGAGAAGACTGCAGCCAAGCACAGTGCTGGATTGAGTGAGGACTCAAGTAACTATAAGGAGGGTGAGAGGGCATAACTGATCCCTAAACATGTTTTACCTTAATGCAGGGAACGGTTATATAAGCTATTACCCTGCTCAGGACTTCTCAGTCACAGAATAATGGTTTATTTAATAAGAGCACAATAAGGACATTTTTACATCTCTCCCAGCAACTGTGGGCTATGTGACAATGAGGAAGAATATAAAAATAAAAGCATTGCGGGAATCAATGATAAAGTTTCATGAAAGGAAAATGAATCACCAAAATCTCTGATCCTTTACCAATCCTATTTTGTCATTATGACATTAAACCATGCCAATGATGCCCAGAATAGATCTATTGTACTGTATCTTATGGCCAGACTGCAATCCCAGATATTACCATTAGGGGGATAACAAAGTTCAAATTACAGCTCTGTAAGCTAGAAAATACCAGAAGATGCAGTAGTGGGGAACACTCTGTTTTATGTCTAGATCACAAGCAAATAGTTACAAGGTTTTTGTAGAAATCCATTTTAATGAAATTATTTGCAATATCCTGTCCCTGTTTGGCTTTTTATATATTTTTGAAGTGCATAATGCTTCAGTAGTGCAGACGGATCACAACCTAAAAGTTGGTAGCAAGCAATATCATTGGGAGCAGAGTATCACATCTAACTTTCAGGTCAACGGTTAGGGACTTAAATATACAGAATATGTGAAGTAATAGCACACAGATCTAATAAGTGAACAATTGTTTAAGAGATTTGAACAAATTTGTTCAACTTAGTGATTTGCTTTGCAGAATGGTTATATATTATCCACCAGACATGGAGTGCATTTATAAAGGGGCAATTTGGACCCCACAGTAGTGCACTGTGATAGCCAAAAGATAGCAATATGGGGCAAGAAGCCCTCACTCCAGAGTTGGTCATAGACTCCTGGCTAATAGCGGCCTGCATATCAATGTCTTAGGGGTTAGAAGGACTACTTAGCCAGTTCACAAAGAGAGGATCTGTTTGCACTGAAAAAAACAGCTAAGGCCCACTTTAAAGTAGACCCGAACTCGAAAAGCGAAGACTTTTTTTGTAATATGAAGCATCTGCAAACATCATTTGCACTTAAGCAGTACTCTGAAAATTCTAACTGTTGCCTAAACTCCTCATGAAAATAAGCAGCACACTTCCTGGTAAGTGAGTGTGCCTAGGCACTTTTATATCTACAGCCTTATGGCTGTATATCTGCAGTGAAAGATCCTGGGTGCTTCTAGTCTCATGGGATGTAGAGTAATATTTTATGATGTCACTAATGTGCTGCTCCTTAATCTCTTTGCTGGAGTATCACGTACCTGGTGATGGAGGCCAATGGAGAGAGGGCTTCCCTTGTGCCTGAGTTCCAGACTCCCCTGTGAGTGGGACAGCTGGAGTCAGGCCCAAAGTGGCACAGGTCACCTGTAGGAGTGCTAGTTGGTGGTCCACCCAGGAGCACAGCTGATGCACGGAGATGAGGTCTTCAGACAGGAGGTATGCAAACCCTTCCGGGAATAGAGGATTACTGAATAGCAGGTTCAAGCCAAAGTCAGGTACCAGGTGGGAATCAGAGCAAACGTAGTCAGATGGGATAGCCGAGGTCATACACAGAGGAGAGAGAGAGAGTATCCGTTAGCCAAGCCGAGGTCAGATCAGGGGTTAAGCAGAGTAGACAGGTCCAAGAGCAAGCCAAGTCGGTATCAGGAAATCACAGGTCACAATAACACAGGAAACAGGAACAAGGTATGGGGAGCTAGAGATCATCCAGCAACTTGAGGAAGTGATGAGCCTCCTTATAAAGGCCGTCTGGCACCAAACTGAGGCTGATGCGTGCTTCTGCGGCCATGCAGGGTACTGGCAGAAATGCCAGATCTTCCAGAACTTCTGCCGTGGACAGGACCCTGACATGGAGGCTGTGCATGAGGAAGCAAAACCCTGCCTTTACCAAGATCGCTGCCTCCACACAGACACAGAGCAAAACAAAGCATAGTAAATCAGCAATGGGAATAAGATCAACTGTAGGTAGACCACTGGCAATAGTGGTGACAAGTTCTTTAACCTCCGCCTTCTTTTTGGGCACAGAATCTACTGTTCAGGTCGTCTTTGAGGGCATCAACTCCCAGTGACATCTTTTCTTATATGAACTGGTATTCTTGTGCACAGGAACCTTTATGATGACCCTTGGATGCAGAAATAACTCTTTACTAGAGGTGTAAAATTTCCGTAAATTTTGAAGCCATGGGAAAAAAAAAAATTTTTTTCTGGGGAAAAAAGGAAAAATGTAGAAAACATTCAGTGTGGTGTAGTTTTTTTTTTTTTTAAATTCAAAGTCATTTTGTTACACTGGGAATGTGAAATGCAGTTTCTATAAAAGTATTATTCTTGAAATAAAAGTACAGTTTATTCAGTAAATAAACTAAACTTGCTTTTTTAAATTTTATATTTTTTTTTTATTACAAATGGAATAACAAGTACTATAAATGTTAAGAACATTTTAATTATTCATGAGTACAGGAAACTACCACCCTTTCCTGTCAATATGCATTTTCAGTTTTTGACAATGCTGACCCAAAAGCACATATTGCTTCTCCAAGAGCTTGACCAATTTTCCCCTGATTTTCAGGTGTCGTTTTCTCTATAAATTAAGGTAATGTGTATTTTTGGGAGGTGGTGGTTTGCAGCACTTCCTTACCTGAAGATGCTGCTGATGAAGAAATACTTTGTGATGATCCAGAAGCAGCATAAAGATTGTTTCTGGAATGAGGGAAAAGCTACTTGCATTTTCATTATGGTCCTCATCATTTCATTCCATAAAGTATTTTAGGGAACCTTTGGCATACCAGGATGTGTTTTGTCATCCTTGTAGCATTTGGAAAAGAATATTTCTTCTCACAATATTTGCAAATTGCAGCTTTGCTGCCAGTAGGAATTGCACTATAGAAACTTTTCCAAACTCTAAATTTTGGCCTCACCATTTTAATGAGAGGAGGAAAAGAAAAAACGATTTACTAACCAGACTATAGGTAAACATCTTGGTGTAATGGTGAAGAACATTAATAGGAATAATTTAAGGATTATAAAGATAAATTTATTAATCAGACAAATTTACCCTATTACCTGTCAATTAAGGCATGAGAGGAGGACAGCAACTATCTTCTACTGTATCCCAACAATCTCCCATCTGTACAAGGTACAAGATGAAGCCCACAAGAAAACTAAACTGGAGCCTTTCCCCTGCAGTGCCCCTAGTGGCAGAAATGTATCTCTTGTTTCGGAACAGCACTGAAAAGTACAGTGCTACTTGAATTGTATTCCAGGATTTGCTTGAGAGAAATTGCAATAATTTAAGACTTTACATAAAGCCTCAGAAATCTTTTGTTAGGGTCTTAATGTTATATAGTTTGAATACCATGTCATAGATACATAACTTATAATTGTCAAAAGGACAAATTCCACACCTCTTTTTTCCCAGTTCTTCCGGCTTTGAAAAAATGACAAAAAAAACTGGTTTTCCCAATTTTTCGGGTTTTTTTTCCAAGCCTTCTCATCTCTACTCTTTATTGAAAGGTCCAGATGTTGTAGTAGCCAAGGCTTCATACAGCATTGCAAAACTACATACTGTACATCCATATTGCTTTGACTGCTCTGAGGAAATAATAGCTACAATAAGTCTCTCGAATACGTGTTTAAAGTGTTTCACCCAATAGGTTAGAGATCCCTATGACTAAGCCCTATTGGGTAAAAAGCATTAGCATGGGGACTGTCATTTTCATGCTTGTGGATGTTTCATACATGGATGTCAGTGAATTATCCGGTGTATGGTGGCCTTTCTTTCTGCAGTTTGTCTGTGACTGAGGACAGCTTGGCTAGCCTCCAGCACCTGGTGCTCAAGTGGAGGTGGGGAAGAGCTGCCTGGAGCAGAGAACCTCTTGTTCATTACTGATTCCTAATTTCACTTTCTAACCAGCATTATAAAAATTAAACTGTAATCTGACTGGTTGCTACAAACAAGACTAAATTTTAACAAAAAAAATGTATGGCTAATCTAATTTGTTTTGACTCTTTACAGATAAATGTGGATTCTTCACACAAAAATCTAATCTGATCACATATGGACTGATAGCGCTATCCTATGTGATGGTCATCGCACTCTTCATAATAGTCCTGTCACAGAGTAAGTGGTATCTCTAAGGATAGCTTCATATTTAGCAGTATTTGGCAGAGCCAGACGTCAATGAACATGTGGAGAACTGTGCTGGGGTTCATGCAAACAAAACCAAAATAAAATATTGCTGTTATACATGACATGGTTGCTATGCTTGCGGTTGATCCCTGAGATGGGAGCTAAGAAACACTGACCAATCATTCATACAGCAAGCAGGTGGTGCTGTAGGCTACCTTTTACCTGCTTAATGGGCTGATTTCAGTTGCTCTGTTAAAAAGAGTATGTTGTATATTGAGCTCAATAACTCAAACTCAAATGCACACATATGATCTAATAGGAGCACTGACCCCCCCTCTGTTCAGGGCAGGAGAGTTTAGAGGGGCTGAACAGAGACAAACACAAAATTATGTGCCATGGGTGTTCTCTGTATTAAAGTGGTATAAAGCCCAAAAATAACAATATGGTATATTGCAGCTTAGCAATTCTTAGATGTGGTGCCTGTATAACTTTCTTTTATTTTTAGGCTTTTTACCTCATTTATTTTTACCTAGTGATCCAATCGTAAGTCTAAAATTGATCATCTTCCTTTCCAAGACCAACCTGTCCAGCAAAAGTGGCAGTTAGGGTTGAGACAAACAATTTATTCCACAAGAAAAAGACTGTTGATGTAATTGCTTAAAAAGTGCTAGATGGTGCTTAGCTTTAATTTGTTTGTCAATCCATCTAAATGTGCTGGTGCATCTAACACTATCTTCTCTCCAGACTGACAATGCTGCTGTCCAAAGACATCTCTGCTACTCCTCCATCGAGAGTGGAGACACCCTAAAGCAAGAAGTATGTTACTGGCCAGGTCAACAGGAAAAAAATGCTTAAAAAACTAATGCAGAAGTCATGTTTAAGAATAGATAGGCTGTGGTATATTACATTTTTGTTTTTGAGGTTAATACTACTTTAAACTTTCATTTTAAAACATTGACTGTATACAAAAAGTAAAGTTAAAGAAAATAAATAAACTTTTATATATATATATATATATATATATATATAATTGGTATAAATTTAAAAACGTATAAAGCAAATAATATTTTAAAAACCCCAATACACCTCTGTACACCAACGGCTATATTTTTGGATACCAGGAAAACAGGAGCAAGCATGTTAAATTTTCCTGCTTTTGCTGTTTGCTTAGTATCTATCCTACCACGATACAGCCAAAGACCAAGTAGTAAGACAAGAACCCTGCTTTATCATAGAAAGATGTAGTCTCACCTAAAGTTTCATTGTGTGTCTTTTCTGTCTGGCAATCTACCCATTTTTTATTTCTTTTCTTTTAGAGAGTCCATCTCAAATGGCTACCATGGCTAGCAAGACTGACCTCCAGAGCTTGGACTCAACTGGTAAGTTTTTTCATGCTTTAGTATAATTGAAAAAAAAAACTATTATCCCTAAAAAAACAGTCCTTGGACTCCAGCCAAGTGACCTTACCCAGTCTGCTGCAGGCTGGAGAAAGCATTTCTTCAGCCAGCACTCCCCAGTGATAAGACTTTAGCATTGCAAACTTTGTTGCAAATCATAATATAAGGAAAAGATGGCTATGAGATAATACTGACCCTGGGTTGTTTACTGAATCCACATATGTTAGGGTGAGTTGGAAATTTTTATTTAACCACCCACAATGTACTGCAGACAGGTGGCTTGTACAGGCATAATGACAGCGAGAGTCTGTAAGCAGGTCCTAGTCAATGATTCATGGCCAGCACCTGTGTCCAATCACAGCCAAGTGCCCTGAGTTGACAATCAACACAGGGCTCTGTACAGAGGGATCAATCTTTCTGTTTCTTCTCCCTGCAAATCAGGGATAAGAAACAAAGAGATATGTAGTAAAAAGCAGCACACATTACACACATTAACATTTGTTAGGCACACATCTAACCCCTTGATTAACCACTTCTCAGCCAGTATCATTTGTACAGTGACAGTATTATCACTGATGATTGTATTAGTGTCTGTGATTTACTGCCTGGCACCCCACCTGGATGTTTCCGTCTGAGAACTACTTCCTCGCCTCTGGGACACAGGACCAAGGTATTATAGCTGGGCATTGTACCCAAGAACACTAGCTTAGGTGCAACAAGGAACTCAATGTTATTGAAAATTCCCACAGAATTTATATCACACAAAATCAGATAAGAGCTTGATTATGATCCTAAACAATGCAACCTGTAAACAGTAAAATCATCAGTAAATCTAACAATGCATCTAATGAACAGCTAACATTTAACAGTGATCTAATTAACAGTAAGCTAATCAACAGCCAGGCACCCAGACCAGCCAGGAGCCCACCCCAGACAGCTCGGCAACAAGCCCACACCCCTGGATATACAAAGTGCATTACACATGCTGACTTTCTGGTGTTTGCCTTTCACTTGTATAATCTGTCTACTAGAAAAGTCGTCATAATACAAAACGAATGCAGTTTTCCAACAGTCTGAAAGGTGGAATTATTTATCTTCATAGATTTCTTGAGGGAGATTGGTGATAAATATTTCTTTCCGAAGTGAAGGAGCTTCCCCAACCCAATCTGCAGGAGGGCCACTATATTTTCAATAACCATTAACCTGTACCAGATCAATACTACGTCTTTCCATCCACTCCAAAAGTGAAGCTTTGTTGTCTTTATTCAGAGAATTAATCCAAGCCTCACTCTCAGTGTTCATCACGTTATTATCCATCAACACAGACTGATCCGCTCTCTCCATGGGATCAGAGGCTGAACTGAGTTCTTTTCCATGCTTTTACCTGGAGAAGCAGACAAAATTATCAGTCTCCTCCATGGGCCATAATCAGTGGGTAGAAGGCTAGCACCTAATCCCCTCCAAAAGCCCCTGTCCTAGTTGGGTCTGTCACAATGTCACTGGAGATGGCTGTGCCAGTTAGTCAGTTCCCACCCAATGTCAGTTAGTGTCACACTATAAGTCGCTGATCACCGCCATTACTAGCATAAAAAATAAATAACTAAAAATTCCAGTGTGTATACCATTGTTTTGTAGACGCCATAACTTTGACGCAAACTCATCGATATATACTTATTGGGATTTCTTTACCACTGTACAAAAAAAGAAACCCGCTCCACTCTCGATGCTGGCTCCCTGACAGCTGCGCCGGGATGACAGTTCCTAAATACTATGATGACATCACAAGGGGGCTGTGATTAGCCAAAGCATTTGTCAGGTGCATTGCTTTAGCTAATTACAATGGACTGTCAGTGCATTATGGGGAGCGGTGAGCAAACAGCCCGCCTAACGCCCTTACTGTTTGTGTGTTCGCCAAACACATGAATGGCCAACGTTCGAGTCGAACATCACTAATATAGCAAGAGATAGATCAGTCCAGATGAATTCCACCATGGAACACATGCATTCATTCATAGTCTGTAAATGATATTAAAACATTGTTAATATATCATGACAATGATGGTTTACTCTCTTGCAGTTGGTAACCTGTCACTAAAGATGAAGCAAATAGAACGGGATACAAAAAGTAAGATATTTAAAATATACACATTTTAAAATAGAACAATTCTTTGTGTTTTGAATAGAATATGGAAGGGGTGGCTTTCATTTAGGAAATCTCACTGGGCAAGAAGTGGGGGGTCATTTTTCCAACTTGAACACAGCAGTTGGAAAAGTTAGAACCTCTGTTAGTTGTTTACTGCTGTTTTCATCTATTCTGAGGAAATTCCCATTTTCTTTCTATTCCACGATGGCGCTAACTAGGGAAGTTAGTGTTGGGAGGAGAATTCTCCCACAGCAAGTAATAGAAACCTGACTGAGATAGGAGCCCTTCCTCACTCAAACAAAAACTAAAATTAAAAAAATTTAAAAAAATGGTTTTGACCATAAAGATCTTCACTTTATTCAGTTGCCCAACACAACTATATAGTCTACAGCAAGGGTCTCCTAATGTTCTAAACAAAGGGCCAGTTTATTGTCCTTCAGACTTTAGGGGGATCAGACTGTGGAAGCGGGAATGGAAGTTTTCCTGGCATCAGTGTTATTAGAGGAGGAATAGTGCCCCATTGTTTGTATCATTGGGAAGAATAGTGCCCCATTATTGGTGTCAGTGGGAGAAATGGTGCCCCATTGTTGGTGTCAGTTGGCAGAATGATGTCTCGTACCTGTGTGAGGAATAGTGCCCTAAGGGCTGGATAAAAGCAAGCAAAGGGCCACATCCCGGGTTCCCGCATGTGGGAGTGACATCATCGCAGCTCCAGCCATTCATACTGCCAGAGCTTGCAAACCCAGAAGGAAGACTGGGTGAAGATGAAGGCACAGGGAGCTGTGAGAGAGGTGCATACAAGTACATTATGACCTAAACCTGCAGGGGGACCATTATTTTGTTTTTTTTTCAGGCAGTTTACTACTACTTTAAAAATTGCACATAAGGGAGCCTAAGGGTCTATTCACACCAATGCATCACAATAATGCCTGCTACATGTGTTAAGGCACTGGTCTGATTGTTCAATCCACTTTTTTTAAAGGAACCTGTTGAAAAATTGCCAGTAGAACGGCAATTGCATCTATTTAGAAGTAGGCATTGTTTGGTCTTTCCACTTGTGGCAGTGCCTGCTGTCAGAACACAACAGTCTGCTGTTATCATGTGTGGAGGAATCTGTTAAGTTGGGTGTACACTTTGAGTTTTTTTGTTCAACCTGTAGGATGAGTGAAACAAACTCACAGATTCCCACATCCACACAAGCTATATGGGTGCAGGGATCTTCCCTGCTACACTATTGTATTCTAACAATTGGGACCCCCCCCCCTGCGTCAGAATACATTGATCAGGGCTGCAGCTATTGGCTGCAGCAGCTGATCAAATGCTGGTTTTCCAGCAGGACAATTCGACAGAAGCCTGTCTAGTGATTGTCTGTTGTTGAACAGAGAGATGTTCGCACAGATTAAAATTCATCTGGTTCCTGCTGATCCGGCCGAATTTTGAAGTGTATATCCAGCTGAACACTTGCTAATTCTATAATTTTCTGATCGGTCCTGCATCACTGATAAAGCATTTCTGACACTATCTACAGATATATATACATACAAATATCCTGACATCATCAATAAACATAAGTATAAAGGAAATGTAGAGATGCTATCACTATTCCTCTTCCTTGATAGGAATTATTTTATTGAATTCTATTGCAAAATGTGTGAATCTTGGATGAAAGTTGTGTAACTCGTGTCTGAAAAAAATTAAATAGGCCCAATTTTTGTGTTTTTTTTTCAGAGGCAACCACTTGTGAGACTGGCTGGCAACCATTCAAAGGCAGTTGCTACTTTTTTACAAACCTCAGATCCAACTGGATGAAGGCCAGGAGTTCCTGTGTGATAAAAGGCGCTGACTTAGCTGTAATTACTAGTGAGGAAGAACAGGTGAGCTCTTTATTTTCCAACTGAACTTTAAGGCCTCATTTACACTTGTGTTTGGGGGTGATAAAAATGTGCCACCGCCCCCAACCACTCCCCCTTGCCCCATTACAAAGGTAGTGGAGGGTGATGTACATGTGCCTCGGCTGCAATGCTCATCACTGTAACATTCAGCAGGTGGTACTGAACACAACCCATTCCAATTAGGGAGTTAAAACTGGTGGTGGTGGGGGGGGAAATACAATGCCTCCAAACATGGATCACTCTTTAGAGAGTATTGCTAGTGTAAATGAACACTAATACCCTACACATTATGGCCATCTTTTGATGAACTCCCACTCTCTTAAATCACAGGTGAGTAGGCAGGTGGGGGCGCACGCGCCCCAAACCCGGTGACAGGTAGCAGTGTACCAGTATGTTGCGGTGCCTGTAGCTGCTGCCCCTCCGCAGTAAAGCTACTGTGGCAGGTCAGCAAGTAGATAAAGGGTAGAGCACCATAAAAGTGTTGGAAGAGATTTCTTTAATCTATTTTGGCTACGCTTCCACAGAGGACCTGTACTTTTGTTGATGCCAAATGCACTTGCTTTGATTGGGGCCCTTTGACCGGGAAATACTTTTGGTTGTGCTTTAATTATGGATATGCGGTTTTGTCCATTTGGCGCACCTCTGCACCTCTGATTGAGGGACCCCTCCCTCTTGAATCCAATGTTCATGGTTCTTACTGGCTTCCTACGAACTTATTGATGCCATCATTGGAATCATATGTTATATCTCCCTGAGGAAGTGGGCTATTGTCCCACAAAATTTGTCGGAGAAATAATGGAAATACCAATTTGGAGCTAATACGTCAACTATTGTTCTTATGTTACCTAAGGTCATACCCTGTAATGTTATGTGTTGAACTTGTTTGTTATAAGCATTACATGCTTTTTATGATGAGCATTGTGGTTGCTAAAATATCACTACCACAACTGTGGTTTTAACTCTGTCAATAAAGTTGTACTTTTTACATTTTTGGAGTATATATTCATTTTGTGGTATGGTGCCTCTTAAAGCCCCATTAGTTTTTCCAGTTAGGGTTTTCATGTTTTTCAGTGTCCTGTTAATAAGGGGTGTGGCACCACTAAAACCTACCAACAAAGGGTGAGACCTTATTATGGGCCTCTCTCTCCCCCTCCCTCCATTACTACTATTTCTTTAATTCACCTGAATGAAGTGAAAGGAGGATGGAACACGCTAACCCCCACATTTTTTAACTTGATATATCATATCTGAACAATTTTATTCTAGCAATATTCTTCATATCTTTTTCTTTAGAACTTTATCAGTCGTCAAACTGGGGACCAACCTTACTGGATTGGTCTGAATGACATAGAAGAAGAAGGGAAGTGGACGTGGGTGGATGGAACAGACTATGCATCCTCATACAAGTAAGATGTCTATATATATTTTCTTCTGTTGACATGTCCACAGTAAGCTCCCTCAGACACAATGTAGCAATGATGTCATCACAGATGTAGAAGACAAATTCCAGCTACAAAAACTAGGTTATTAAATGAAAGTACAGATCCTAAAGCAGAACTAAACCCATCAAATTCAACTGTTTCCAAAAGTAGATGCATTCAAAGCACACCATCAATAATAATAATAATGTCATATGGGACAGAAAGCGGGTTTTCCATCTGAAGTACAACCCGATGCAAAAACTGATAAAACATTTGGGGGTTAAGGGACACCTACAATATACAGAGAAAAGAACAAAAAGAAAAGTGGGCATAGAGAGGGGGGAGGGGAGGGGAAAGGGGAACCCATGGGCTCGGGACTATCGTATCAGGATCATAAGTGGACCAAACTTGTCCAGGTGTAATGAGGGAAAAGCGTATTTGATCCAAGGTTCTCAAACTTTGAGGAACTTGGGATGGGAGTCCATCAGGTCACTAGACATTTGTTCATTAATCATAAGTACTGTCAGTTGGTCTTTGTCTCTCTGGAATGGGACTGCAGGTTTCTTGCAGGCTTGGGCTATCGTTCTCTTGGCAGATAGGTAAAGATATGAAGCCAGTTTCTCTTTATGGGAATAGGCCAGTGTAATAGGGCCAATTTAGGATCCTTACGGATAGGCAAATGAAACAAAGTATTCAACAGACTGAAAACTCCAGACCAAAAGCCTATTAGTCACAGGCACTTCCCCAAAATATGGAACATTGCTCCATGATGGCCACAACCCCTGAAGCAGTGGTCCCTTTAGGTGGAATTAGTATGAGCAATCTGAGCAGGGACCCAGTACCATCATATGAGGACTTTGTAAGCTGCCTCCAGTGTGGCAGTATTGATAGAGCATTTCTCTACAGAGGACCAGGCCTTACTCCAATCAGCAAGGTCAATGGTTGTGTTTATATCTCAAACCCAATGAGCCATATGGGTCAGAGATTTATGAGATGCTCGGTTATTCAGGGATGCACAGAGGGAAGAGATAAGGCCCGGAGATCCTGGGGTATATTGACAGATGGGTTCAAATGTTGATTTTCAGTACGGATAAGAGGAAGTGCAAAGAAGGGATGAAATCAAAGATAACGAAAGTGCTCAGACTGTGGTGCCTCACATATTTCCCAGAGGGTGGCCCAGGTTGGAAACAATCAAGTGGATAGAAAGTGGTGTACCTAAGAAAAGTCATGGGAGACCCAAAAGGAGAAAGCTTGTTCTAGACCCAGAGGGAATAAGGGATTGGTAATGAGAGGCAAAAGAGGTAAGAAAGGGAACAATAAGTCCCATGTCCTTAAACCATAGGTTATTAGTGGCCTCAAAGTGGTGGGACGCAGAGTATGAGAGAGCCAAAGAAAACTCTGCATAGAGATTGGGGTGCATTTGGGAAGTTCCAAGAGCATCCACATTGGGACATCCAAGATGACATAGAGTATAGAGAATGGTACAATTTGTGCAGCCAAGTAATATTTAGAAATGATGGGGACTCCCGACCCACCTTGCAAGCTGTGCATAAAGAGAGTGGTTCACGGAACTCTGGGATGTTTATGGGCCCAAATAAAGCATAGGATTCATTCTGAAGAAGACTAAAGAAGTAAAGGGGGACCCGGACAGGCTAAGTTTTAAAGTAGTAGAGGGTCTTAGACAAAGTGGTTATTTTGACTGAATTAATACATCCTATCCAGGATAAATGAGGAAATTGCCTGGATTGCATGAGGGAGGTTAGTGAGTGTAGTGAAGGATAATAGTGGCAAATAAAGAAAGAGTAGTCAGAGGTCAAATTAATGCCTAAATAGTTGATGGAAGAGGATGCCCAATGAAAGGGAAAATGTTGTTGCAGGCAGGTTACCAGATTGAGGTTCAAGGTGACATTAAGGGCAGTCGTCTTATCCAGGTTAATGTGCAGTCCGGATATATCTGAAAATAATCCTTTTAACTTTTTACTAATCCTTTGAATGGGAATTGAGAAAAACTGACCCAATTCCTACTTATAACAGAGATGGGATATCACTTTCTGTTCTCTGATATAAATTTACTATGCTGGTCCACACCAGGGCCTGCATTTTACATCCCATTGTTAAAATGCAGGACAAGGTATAAATCCTATGGTGTCCACAGAGTTGTCTCTGCTTTGCCAGGTCATGTAAAAACTCTTATTCATTTTCATAACAATGATGCGCTTTATAGGTGTGTGTTTTTTAAACAATATAATGGCTGTGGTAGAGTCTTACAACTACTTTATAAATGCTCCCCTTAAAGTAAGAAAATTTCTTATAAAATAAAATATGTATACTGACTTGTCCAATCAGTAATTTAATTTCTATTCTCTTATAGGGCCTGGATGCCCAATCAGCCCAGTGATAGTGATAAAAATGAAGACTGTGCTCACTTGTTGTCGAAAGGGAAATGGAATGATAATAAATGCTCCCACGCCGAACTTATGGCTCTCTGTGAGAAAAAACTAGGTGCCTAATCTGAGGCCAGCTTTGCATCAAGCCTGCAGACACACATTGACTCAATCATATCCAGAAGATTTTACAAAAAAATGTATTAGCTTTGTCTTTGTAGATTGCAGTCATGAGCGTATCTACTCTGTTTCAGAAGTGATGTCAATGAGTTTCAGCCTGTGACATTCTACTTTTTATAATATTCAGGGGCCCCAATAGATCTGCCTGAGCCATGAAAGGCTTTCGGTAAACACATGTAATCTCTCTCTCAAGAATAAAGTTGGCCATAAATGGATAGAATTTCTAATGCAAATTCTTAAGAAAATTCATACGAAAAAGCATCAGACCATTCCTTTGTCATTTGAAAGGTTGGCTTGGAATGAATGGACTGAACAAAAACCACAATCACTGTTAGAAATGTGTTCACTCAAGAAAATTTTCCAATCCTGCTTCTTCAAAGTTTCTCATCACTATGGTCGAAAACAAACGTTGATTTAACCTACTAATGGTTAGAAAAACAAATTAACTTTCTTAAGCCAGCTATAGATGAATCAAATCTTGGCCTGTTCAGCAGGGACTAGCCAAGATTTAATCCATCTATGGACAGGTTGGTTGTACTGAAGTTGATCCATCAATCACAAGAGATTACTGCCTGTGGCTATAGCCACTGGTGGTGGGCAGAACACAATAGCTCCATGGGAAGCATTCCCATATCAACATTGACTGTGGTGATGGGGGAATCAAGAAAGTTTCTTTCTTTCCACCTGTGATGGAAGGAAAGAAAGTCATATCACCTATGGCCTGCTTTAGAATCTTCTTTTCCTAAGATTGTTTGTTCAAAATTCAAACCATCTGTGGCCAGCTTTAGACTTTTCAGCAAAAGGTGCAGCAGTCCAAGAGAAGATTCTCCATAGTCCATAGTTTTGACTCTAAATAAAATGTACAACACTGCCTAGGAAATTCCTGCTACAATAAAGATATGCCAGTGACTTTTATCATTGTCTATGTCTGTTTCATTTTCAAATGTAATTCTTCTTTAAATCTTACATATATGCTATGCCAGAAAGATGCCCAAGTCTCCACCACTTTTAAAGAAAAGGTGGTTAAATTAAAAGAACAAAACCTTGATATGCAATTGGCTATTTATGCAAAGTTGCAATTTGCACATGAATATACCCATCTCTTCCCAACCCACCTGATGACGTCTTCGTCAGTTAATAGCTCAGACACCAATGACTGTATTGCTGAATGGAATCAAGGAGTATGCCTAATTCACAGTGACCTATTTAAAAAAACAAGAAAGGGCAACATTGTTAGTTGCCTGGCTAACTCAGTTGATGGAGCAGAAACCTCTTAATCTCAGGGTTGTGCGTTTGAGCCCCATATTGGGTTTCTACTTCCTTCCCCCCCCCCCATGCCTTAGGTTGCCAATCTAAGGGGCCACATATTTGCATACCCAATGTAAATAAAACATGCCGAGAGCGCACGCCCTGCATGCTCCCCGCACCTCACGGAAAGGTCCCAATCGCTACTTGTGATGTGGAGCTTTCCGATCCTGTGACCACCATGACAGCCAATCATGGCGCTCACATGACCCAAACCCCACCTGCTACCCAGCATCACAAACCCCTTAAAGGGTTGGGTGGCGCTGGCGCCAAGGGGTTAAAGCATTGTATAACACGGCCCCTCTCCAAAAACAATAGTGGGAATGGTTAATGGAATACATTCTGACTGGGATCTAACTTTAGAAGAATATGTCTTTTTTTATTTGTAGTACCATATATGGCACCTAATACGTTCACCCGGGGTTACTATAATATCTAGTCACTGTCATCCAAATTGCAATAGATGTCTTGGTTATGTACATGTACAGTGTATGTATGTATGTACATGTACATTGTATGTATGTGTGTGTGTATGTACATGTACAGTGTATGTATGTATGTACATGTACATTGTATGTGTGTATGTACAAGTACAGTGTATGTATGTACATGTACATTGTATGTATGTGTGTGTGTATGTACATGTACAGTGTATGTATGTATGTACATGTATATTGTGTGTATGTACATGTACAGTGTATGTATGTATGTATGTATGTAAATGTACAGTGTGTGTACGTATGTATGTGTGTATGTATGTAAATGTACAGTATATGTATGTACATACACAGAGTATGTATGTGTGTATGTACCTGTACAGTGTATGTATGTACGTGTACAGTGTATGCATGTACATATACAGTGTATTTGTGTATGTATGTACATGTACAGTGTATGTATGTATGTATGTACATGTACAGTGTATGCATGTATGTACATGTACAGTGTATGTATGTACATGTACAGTATATGTGTGTATGTATGTACATGTACAGTATATGTGTGTATGTACATGTACAGTGTATGTGTGTACATGTACAGTGTATGTATGTGTGTATGTATGTACAGTGTATGTATGTAAATGTACAGTGTATGTATGTGTGTATGTATGTATGTACATGAACAGTGTATGCATGTAAATGTACAATGTATGTATGTGTGTATGTATGTACATGTACAGTGTATGTATGTACATGTACAGTGTATGTATGTGTGCATGTATGTACATTTACAGTGTATGTATGTGTGTATGTATGTACATGTAGTGTATGTATGTATGTATGTATGTACAGTTTATGTATGCACATGTACAGTGTATGTATGTGTGTGTGTACATGTACAGTGTATATATATGTCCAGTGTATGTATGTACATGTCCAGTGTATGTGTGTATGTAAATTTACAGTGTATGTGTGTATGTATGTATGTACATGTACAGTGTATGTATGTATAGTGTATGTATGTACATGTACAGTGTATGTGTGTATAGTGTATGTATGTATGTATGTATGTACATGCACAGTGTATGTATGTATAGTGTATGTATGTACATGTACAGTGTATGTGTGTATGTATGTACATTTACAGTGTATGTATGTACATGCACAGTGTATGTATGTATAGTGTATGTATGTACATGTACAGTGTATGTGTGTATGTACATGTACAGTGTAGGTATGTACACATACAGTGGTTATAGCATTGACCTCACACATGTAATGTCCCCAGTTTTGAAATAGGAGCAGATGTTTTATGTGTTTCACTATATCATAATGACACACCTGACAAATCGAGAGCTAAATGAAGGTCTAATTCAAATGTCTTTTGGATCAATTGAATTATGTAATTAAACCAATAAAACCTATATTTCACTATTGACCATTTTCACACATAGCTGTCAAATGACACAAAGGAGAACAGTATTAAACACTAAGGTAAGCACAATTAATTTGTTAAATTCATGCATATTAGTAAATGATTAGCTAAAAAAACTAGTAAAATCTACTTTGGGAAAGAAAGCCATGTGCCATGTTGAATGTTGGAATACTGTTTCAAGGAGAAATTAGATTTTCAAAACATGTGATGAAGTAATTGTATTTATTTTATAAACATAAAGCAAAGTAGAAATCTTTCATACAGTGTCACAAATTAGTGAGCGCTGCAGAAATGTTAAAGTTAAAATGTTTGCTGTTGCTACAGCACTAGGGGCATCACTTGCAGATAAGTGTTTTCCATGTCCTTCCGGCTGCTGCTTACTAGAGAAATCTTCATTTTAAGCATATGTAACCATTCCTCTTGTAAAAAAAAAACATTCAGTTTAAAACAGAAATCAAAGGCAAAACATTTGTGCATAGATACAATATATATATAAACACTTTTTTTTCTCAGCTGCTCAGCTCAAACCCTCTGTTCTCAGCTGTATAAGAGGGGGGAGGAGAAACAGCAGAACGCTGATCTCCCCAAAGCTAGGGGAAGAGAAACAGCAGAACACTGATCTTCCCAGAGCTGGGGGAAGAGAAACAGCAGGACACTGATCTTCTCAGAGCTCTTGGAGGAGAAAGAGCAGAACACTGATCTTCTCAGAGCTGGGGGAGGAGAAACAACAGCACACTGATCTCAGAGCTGGGGGGAGGAGAAACAGCAGCACACTGATCTTCCCAGAGCTGAGGGAGGAAAAACATCAGCTCACTGATCTTCCCAGTGAATGGCTGTGCAGAGGGGGAGTGTCAGGACAAGTCTGATCATTGTAAGGTAGCAGGCTGATTTCTCAGCAGAGCTAGAGAACTGACCACAGTGTGTCCTCCTGTGGTGTGTGGTCAGTTTTTAATAGGAAAGCAGAGGGACTTGCAGAAACACCACAAATTTTACACAAAAGAATCAATATATAGAAAACAGGATACTTTTTCATACAAATACATGGTACAGCAGACACATACCAGGAATATAAAATGTTCAGTTTGCATACTCTTTATTTATGCTGGATACTTCCAGAATATTGGTATGAATTTATTTTTAACATTGCAGCAGTAAGTGAACACAGGAAAGCTTGGCTATAACAAACTATACACAGCTTCCCTGGTGGTCTAGTGGTTAGGATTCGGCGCTCTCACCGCCGCGGCCCGGGTTCGATTCCCGGTCAGGGAATGTGTGCTTTAGCTCACCTACTGATTCAACCTCTCCGTTTTTATCTTACCTCAATATTACATGTGGTTTCGTTGGTCCTTCCCCAGGCTGTTCACAGTTACTCAACAAGTTATTATATTAATACAGTCAGTTTTGATATAATCCGTATGAACAACATAACAAAAATAGGCTAAACAGTACAAAAATGGAAGAAAAAACATGTTATTACTTCATCCTTCTCTAATATACATAGTGCCTTTTGCCTTTTTACCTTCTAACAAATTGCCTGAAGTTGCCTCTATATTGCTCTGGTACACAAGAGCTCTTCATGGCCACACTGATCACATGATATAGGGGCTTTATACCAGCTTTACCGTGCCAACATGCCACTCTGCTCTGATTTGCTTCTTCCCATTTGACTCAATGAGGTTAGAGGGGTCTATGTACCCTCCTGAACTATACCAGCCCACATGCCCTCAATTTGGTGCTGGTGCCTTGCCAGCATTGACCCCCCACTGGTAAAGTCCCTTGTCCCCATGTTGATGAGGAAAGGACCTCTTCTCTAAAACACTGGCCCAGAGATTGTAGGGGTCTGTAGGTGGGGGCCTATCAGAATCTAGAAGCTCACTTTAACAAGGGGGACCCTTGACACTGCCCCCCCATGTGAATGAGTAAGGGGTACATAGTACCCCTTACTCATTCACAAAAAATCTAATGTACATCCATTGGCAATGATGTCATCCAGTGATGCAGGTCCATGTAAATGACCATGAATCACCAACCTGGACTTGACAGATCCCACTAATTCCCCCATACCAAATGACATATCTGAGTCCCCACCAACAGAGGGCAGGGGGTCACCGGGGTGATGTCATTGACCAAATATAGACATATACATATTTATTAATATTTAAGATGTCACATAGGTGTCCCTGCCCCTTTGTTACTTTAGGTGTGGGGACCTAGATATTTCATTTGGTGAAAAGGAAACAATGGGATCAGAGGTGCATCTTGGTAAAATAATGAACACTAAAAGATTTACTGAATGCACTGTTTTAGTAGCGTTTCATGATGAATTGAAAACATTTTTGAAAAATACATTTACAGATAAAATTAATAATTTACACTTAGGGGATTGAGCCCATTGTCCTGCTAAATAGAAAGGGTTTTAGTAAATACTTGGTGAGTTTACTATTATTTCTACTGTTGCCAGGCTCATTCACCTTACCAACCGTTCAGTGTCTGCTGCCCCTCTCTGCCAATCCCTCCACTGACTTCCACTCAGTGTCCTCCACCCCTCTCTGCCAATCCCTCCACTGGCTTCCACTCAGTGTCCTCCACCCCTCTCTGCCAATCCCTCCACTGGCCTCCACTCAGTGTCCTCCACCCCTCTCTGCCAATCCCTCCACTGGCCTCCACTCAGTGTCCTCCACCCCTCCCTGCCAATCCCTCCACTGACTTCCACTTGCAGAACAAATAAAATACTAACAACAACTTACAAAGTCACCCACAACTCTGCCCCCAGCTACATCGCCAACCTTGTCTCAAAATATCAACCAAACCGCTCTCTTCGATCCTCCCAATATCTGCATTCACATATTCATATCTCTATTTGTATCTGTAGCATGTTTTTATCAGTATTCATATATCTGCATTTAATTCTGTGTATACATTTCTGCTGTGACACGTTGGCCCCACCTTCTATGAGTTGTGTGTTCCGCCCATTTGGGAAGGCTCACACATAGATTTGGACTATTTATTGAGGAGGGGTTTCTCAGTCTGGTTAGCTCTGATGAAGAAGGGACCCCCCTTCGAAACGTGCCAGCTTCATACTGAGAGTCTCCCCTCCTGATGGGATTCATAAATGTCTCCCAATCCAGGGACTCGTTTTTGGGATTTTATTTGCCTGTTATAGTGCTACTCTTGAGAGTATATTTCCTATATCAATAAATCTACTAATTGCTTACTGAGGTAATGCGCAAGGTTGGTGCACTCTGTGTTTTTGTTCTTTACTACAGTTTATTTCTACTGCTGCCAGACTCATCCACCTTACCAACTGTTCAGTGTCTACTACCCCTCCCTGCCAATCCCTCCACTGGCTTCCACTCACCGAACGAATAAAATTCAAAATACTAACAACTTACAAAGCCATCTACAACTCTGCCAGTGGTGTATCTAGGTTTTGTGCTGTAGGCAACCCAAAAATTGGCCCCCCACCCCTCCGCAGAAAGAGCCTGACATTGACCAAGAACACCCCTGTCCTCAACCTGGGCCTTCCATTACCACTGTCCCCCACACACCAGCCACCATCCCCCATGGCGAGAGAGAGAAAGACACTCACCTTAATAGCTCCGGACATCCCCAGGAGCGAGATTCAGGCTGTGCATACACCATCATGAAACCCACAGCATCTCTCAGAACCCACCAAGTCCCCATGCTGCGTGTGTCCCTTCTTCTGTCCCTGTTCTTCCAAGTGGCAGTACTGCCCCCCTGAAAAATGCCATCCTAGGCAAATGCCTTGTTTGTCTTGTGGTAAATATACCCCTGAAATCTGCCCTCAGCTACATCACCAACCTGATCTCAAAATAGCAACCAAACCGCTCTCTTCGATCCTCCCAAGACCTTCTGCTCTCTGGTTCCCCTGTCACCTCCTCCCATGCTCGCCTCCAGGACTTCTCCTGAGCTTCTCCCATCCTATTGAACCCCAATCTGTCTGGTTATCTCATAATCTATCCACCTTTAGACGATCCCTGAAAACCTCTGTCTTTAAAGAAGCCTATCCTGCTTCTACCTAGTAAACTGTCTTTTATTTTCTCCATCAGCTCATCCCCCACTGCTATTACCTTTTGTATCACTCAACCCTTCCTCCTAGATTGTAAGCTCTAACGAGCCGGGCCCTCTGTTTCCTGTTGTACCAAATTGTATTGTAACTGTAATGTCTGCCTTCATTTTGTAAAGTGCTGCGCAAACTGTTGCCGCTATATAAATCCTGTATAATAATTTCAAATGTAATTAACATGACTGAAGCTTCACTCAGAGGCCCAAGGGGAATGAGGAAAAAAAACATGTGAATGGGCCTGACAAACAATGGAACTCAAAAATTCCTGTTCAAAAAAAAAAGATGGCAAATTGAGCTAAAAAATACAGGGCAGAGTTCTGGAGTTGAAGTAACCTAGATGAAAGGCCCAAGTCTTTCAAGTCAAAAATAGTTGGCAGGTTGTTAGGTTTTCCAAACTGCAAATCGAGTAACAGATTTCCACTAAGCACCTCCCACTACAGTAAATGAAGCTATTACTGTGCATTCACGTCACTATACTTTAACCTCTTTAGTGCCCTTCTAATTCAATATTAACTTTTATGGTGCAACCTCCATTCAATCTGCATTAAAGTGAAACTTCATTCCCTGCTTTCAAGTTGCCCGGCTAGCTCAGTCGGTAGAGCATGAGACTCTTAATCTCAGGGTCGTGGGTTCGAGCCCCACGTTGGGCGCAATCTTTTGCTTATATTTTAGGTTTTTTCACAACAACCAACTCTCCCCAAGAATTCTAAAAACTGCTTAGCAGAAGATTTGTTTGACTGTACGACATCTATAGAAATCGGCCTTTTTATGTGCAGTACTATATATGACTCCTAATACGTTCATCTGGGGTTAGCATAGCGTGTATTCACTGTTGTCATAACTGCAATTAGTTTGCTTTGGTTTCCGTGTGCGCTGGTTATAGTATCAACCTCACACATATCCCTAGTCCTGAAATAGGAAAGATCTTTTATTGCTTCATCATTTCATAATGAATCACCTGACAAAGATATAGGTCAATGATGGTTTGCTTCAGATGTCTTTCAGATCAGATGTATTGTGCTATTAAACCAATAAAACCTATTTGACTAGAAACTGCTTCCATATATAAGATCACGCTCACATCGGAGCAGAAAGAATGGATGCACTTTTGTGTATTTTTTTTTGGGGGGGGGGGGGAGGTGACAGTGTAGGACAGTCCATTCACCTTAACCTCTTCCCGCCCAGCCTATGGCCGAATGGTGGCTGGCAAAAACACTCACCTTTCCGGGTGGACGCCGTATGGCGTCCTTTTGGGCATGCGCAGTTTGCGTGCCTGCAGAGCCGCAGACATGGCTGATGACAGATCTGAGTACCGGCCCCGTTGCCGGTACCATGTGACCTGCTGTGACCAATCACAGCAGGTCACATGACAGTTGTATACAATGGATGGCTTCATTCATGCCATCCATTGTATACTAGTGTGTCTAGCTGTGAATGGTCACAGCTAGAGATGAGCGAAGAAATGAAAAATTCGATTCGACTGATTCGGCGAATTCGTGGACAATATTCGATTCGAGTCGAATAAATTCGCTGTGAATTTAACTTAAAAAAGGGTGTTTCTAGGCTTCAGAGAGACTTAATATTAGTGCAGAACACTGTACCTTTAATTTAAATGCCCTTGGAGTCTGCTGGGGAAGAGAAATAATACTGTCAGTCAGTATGACATGCAGATGAGTGCCGTCGATCTTAGAATCACCGCACACTTCACTCATTTGGGCAGTCACGGGGCCAAAACCAGAGTGTGGAGCCACAGTGTGGCGGTGGAGGCAGCAGCAATGGGAGGCCATACAGCACCCTATGACAAAAATGGAAACCACCAGCAGTGTGAGGAGACCTGAAAGTGGCACATGGCAGAGTGTGGCGATAGAGACAGCAGCAATGGGAGGCCGTACAGGGACCCATGACACACTCTGGACCTGGCAGCAGCATGAGGAGGCGGTACAGGGGCCCATGACAGATTACGGGCCTGGCAGCAGCATGAGGAGTCGGTACAGGGGCCCATGGCAGATTACGGGCCTGGCAGCAGCAATGGGAGGCCGTACAGGGACCCATGACACACTCTGGACCTGGCAGCAGCATGGGGAGGCGGTACAGGGGCCCATGACAGATTACGGGCCTGGCAGCAGCATGAGGAGTCGGTACGGGGGCCCATGACACACTCTGGACCTGGCAGCAGCATGAGGAGGCGGTACAGGGGCGCATGACAGATTACGAGCCTGGCAGCAGCAACTTGGACAGGAGGACGTTCAGCTTCTGCACCGTCGGGTGCGTGCTCGCAAACTGTTGTCTCTTGGAAACGGATTCCAAGAAAGACTGCTGACGGAATCCGTGAAGATGAGTAGCAGGAGAAGGAGCATCTGAACGAGCGGAATATGCCAACAAGCGACAACAGGGGCCCATGACAGATTACGGGCCTGGCAGCAGCATGAGGAGTCGGTACGGGGGCCCATGGCAGATTACGGGCCTGGCAGCAGCTATGGGAGGCCCGTAATCTGCCAGCACCCTATGACAAAAAATGGAACCCACCAGCAGTGTGAGGAGACCTGAAAGTGGCACATGGCAGCAGAGTGTGGCGATGGAGACAGCAGCAATGGGAGGCCGTACAGGGACCCATGAGAGACTCTGGACCTGGCAGCAGCATGAGGAGGCGGTATAGGGGCCCATGGCAGATTAGGGGCCTGGCAGCAGCTATGGGAGGCCCGTAATCTGCCAGCACCCTATGACAAAAAATGGAACACACCAGCAGTGTGAGGAGACCTGAAAGTGGCACATGGCAGAGTGTGGCGATGGAGGCAGCAGCAATGGGAGGCCGTACAGGGACCCATGAGAGACTCTGGACTTGGCAGCAGCATGAGGAGGCGGTATAGGGGCCCATGGCAGATTAGGGGCCTGGCAGCAGCTATGGGAGGCCCGTAATCTGCCAGCACCCTATGACAAAAAATGGAACACACCAGCAGTGTGAGGAGACCTGAAAGTGGCACATGTTTGGGGCATGATTCATGGCGGATTTAGTCAGTTGTGTCAGGAACTGGTGGTTTGAAATCCAGACTAATCCACGCCTGATTCATTTTCACAAACGTGAGTCTCTCCACACTTTGGGTGGACAGTCGTGTCCTCCGCGGAGTTGCAATACCTCCTGCCGCACTAAACACGCGCTCCGATGCCACGCTACTGGCCGGGCATGACAGCCTTTCAAGGGCAAATTCAGCTAGTTGGGGCCAAAGGTCAAGTTTCGTTGCCCAGTAGTCAAGGGGATTGTCTACCTCGGTTGGCAGGGTGCTGTCCAAGTAGGCCTAAGCCTGTTGTTTGAGGTCCTGCTCCAGGTCCACCTGATGCTGCTGCTGCTGCTGCGGCTGGTTAGTAGTTTCCTCACTGCGCTGGTGAAGAAAGCTACTCATCATCGACTGCAGACTGAGGCAGCCGCTGCTGGTGGAGCTGCCACTGCTCCTACCACCCCACCCCTCCCCTGCTGCCATGGCAGCGGAACACGAGCGCACAGGGCCCACAGTGTCTGAGGATGGACGTTGGCGCAGACAGGCAGAGACCAGCTGACTACATAGGTGTTTTTTATAGTACGTTATTTTGGCCTCCCTCTCAGCAGGTGTGAAAAAGGCCACCATTTTTGAACGGTAGCGAGGGTCCAACAAGGTGGACAGCCAAAAGTCATCCCTCTGTCTGATGGTTATTATTCGGCTGTCGCTACGCAAGCAACCGAGCATGCTATGGGCCATTTGTGCCAAGGAATGCGAGGGACTCCCTGCCTCCATCTCCACAGCATACTGCCACGGTGCGTCTAGGTCCTCTGTCTCCTCTTCCTCCTCCTCTACCAGATGCTCCTGCTCCTCCACTCCTGTCCGCTGAGTGGAAAAACCACCCATTTCACTCAATAATTCCTGAGCACCAATGTCCTCCTCTACCTCCTCCTCTTCTTCCAGTCCTGCCCCCACAGGGGCCATGTGGCGTTGAGATCTGTGCGCCACGTCTACCGCACCCTGACCAGCCATTGTTAACAGCATTTGTTCCAGGACGTGCAACAGAGGAATGACGTCGTTCATCCCATAGTCCTGCCGACTCACGAATAGCGTGGCCTCCTCAAAGGGCCTGAGCAAGCGCAGGTGTCACGCATGAGCTGCCAATGGCTGACATCTAAGTTACACAGGGAGTACCTTTATCTGCTTTTAACATCAGGAAATCTGTGATGGCCTTTTGCTGTTCGTAAAGGCGGTCTAACATATGTAGGGTTGAATTCCACGTTGTTGCAACGTCACAGCATGAGGAGTCGGTATAGGGGCCCATGGCAGATTAGGGGCCTGGCAGCAGTTATGGGAGGCCCATAATCTGCCAGCACCCTATGACAAAAAATGGAACACACCAGCAGTGTGAGGAGACCTGAAAGTGGCACATGGCAGAGTGTGGCGATGGAGACAGCAGCAATGGGAGGCCGTACAGGGACCCATGAGAGACTCTGGACCTGGCAGCAGCATGAGGAGGCGGTATATAGGGGCCTACGGCAGATTAGGGGCCTGGCAGCAGCTATAGGAGGCCCGTAATCTGCCAGCACCCTATGTCAAAAAATTCAACACACCAGCAGTGTGTGAGGAGACCTGAAAGTGGCACATGGCAGAGTGTGGCGATGGAGACAGCAGCAATGGGAGGCCGTACAGGGACCCATGACAGACTCTGGACTTGGCAGCAGCATGAGGAGGCGGTATATAGGGGCTTATGGCAGATTAGGGGCCTGGCAGCAGCTATAGGAGGCCCGTAATCTGCCAGCACCCTATGTCAAAAAATTCAACACACCAGCAGTGTGAGGAGACCTGAAAGTGGCACATGGCAGCAGAGTGTGGCGATGGAGACAGCAGCAATGGGAGGCCGTACAGGGACCCATGACAGACTCTGAACTTGGCAGCAGCATGAGGAGGCGGTATATAGGGGCCCATGGCAGATTAGGGGCCTGGCAGCAGCTATGTGAGGCCCGTAATCTGCCTGCACCCTATGTCAAAAAATTTAACACACCAGCAGTGTGAAGAGACCTGAAAGTGGCACATGGCAGCAGACTGTGGCGATGGAGACAGCAGCAATGGGAGGCCGTACAGGGACCATGACAGACTCTGGACTTGGCAGCAGCATGAGGAGGCGGTATATAGGGGCCCATGGCAGATTAGGGGCCTGGCAGCAGCTATGTGAGGCCCGTAATCTGCCTGCACCCTATGTCAAAAAATTTAACACACCAGCAGTGTGAAGAGACCTGAAAGTGGCACATGGCAGCAGACTGTGGCGATGGAGACAGCAGCAATGGGAGGCCGTACAGGGACCATGACAGACTCTGGACTTGGCAGCAGCATGAGGAGGCGGTATATAGGGGCCCATGGCAGATTAGGGGCCTGGCAGCAGCTATGTGAGGCCCGTAATCTGCCTGCACCCTATGTCAAAAAATTTAACACACCAGCAGTGTGAAGAGACCTGAAAGTGGCACATGGCAGCAGAGTGTGGCGATGGAGACAGCAGCAATGGGAGGCCGTACAGGGACCATGACAGACTCTGGACTTGGCAGCAGCATGAGGAGGCGGTATATAGGGGCCCATGGCAGATTAGGGGCCTGGCAGCAGCTATGTGAGGCCCGTAATCTGCCTGCACCCTATGTCAAAAAATTAAACACACCAGCAGTGTGAAGAGACCTGAAAGTGGCACATGGCAGCAGAGTGTGGCGATGGAGACAGCAGCAATGGGAGGCCGTACAGGGACCATGACAGACTCTGGACTTGGCAGCAGCATGAGGAGGCGGTATATAGGGGCCCATGGCAGATTAGGGGCCTGGCAGCAGCTATGTGAGGCCCGTAATCTGCCTGCACCCTATGTCAAAAAATTTAACACACCAGCAGTGTGAAGAGACCTGAAAGTGGCACATGGCAGCAGAGTGTGGCGATGGAGACAGCAGCAATGGGAGGCCGTACAGGGACCCATGAGAGACTCTAGACTTGGCAGCAGCATGAGGAGGCGGTATATAGGGGCCCATGGCAGATTAGGGGCCTGGCAGCAGCTATGTGAGGCCCGTAATCTGCCTGCACCCTATGTCAAAAAATTTAACACACCAGCAGTGTGAAGAGACCTGAAAGTGGCACATGGCAGCAGAGTGTGGCGATGGAGACAGCAGCAATGGGAGGCCGTACAGGGACCCATGAGAGACTCTAGACTTGGCAGCAGCATGAGGAGGCGGTATATAGGGGCCCATGGCAGATTAGGGGCCTGGCAGCAGCTATGTGAGGCCCGTAATCTGCCTGCACCCTATGTCAAAAAATTTAACACACCAGCAGTGTGAAGAGACCTGAAAGTGGCACATGGCAGCAGAGTGTGGCGATGGAGACAGCAGCAATGGGAGGCCGTACAGGGACCATGACAGACTCTGGACTTGGCAGCAGCATGAGGAGGCGGTATATAGGGGCCCATGGCAGATTAGGGGCCTGGCAGCAGCTATGTGAGGCCCGTAATCTGCCTGCACCCTATGTCAAAAAATTTAACACACCAGCAGTGTGAAGAGACCTGAAAGTGGCACATGGCAGCAGAGTGTGGCGATGGAGACAGCAGCAATGGGAGGCCGTACAGGGACCATGACAGACTCTGGACTTGGCAGCAGCATGAGGAGGCGGTATATAGGGGCCCATGGCAGATTAGGGGCCTGGCAGCAGCTATGTGAGGCCCGTAATCTGCCTGCACCCTATGTCAAAAAATTTAACACACCAGCAGTGTGAAGAGACCTGAAAGTGGCACATGGCAGCAGAGTGTGGCGATGGAGACAGCAGCAATGGGAGGCCTTACAGGGACCCATGAGAGACTCTAGACTTGGCAGCAGCATGAGGAGGCGGTATATAGGGGCCCATGGCAGATTAGGGGCCTGGCAGCAGCTATGTGAGGCCCGTAATCTGCCTGCACCCTATGTCAAAAAATTTAACACACCAGCAGTGTGTGAGGAGACCTGAAAGTGGCACATGGCAGAGTGTGGCGATGGAGACAGCAGCAATGGGAGGCCGTACAGGGACCCATGAGAGACTCTGGCACTGGCAGCAGCATGAGGAGGCGGTATATAGGGGCCTATGGCAGATTAGGGGCCTGGCAGCAGCTATGGGAGGCCCGTAATCTGCCAGCACCCTATGTCAAAAACCTGAACACACCAGCAGTGTGAGGAGACCTGAAAGTGGCACATGGCAGAGTGTGGCGATGGAGACAGCAGCAATGGGAGGCCGTACAGGGACCCATGACAGACTCTGGACCTGGCAGCAGCATGAGGAGGCGGTATATAGGGGCCTATGGCAGATTAGGGGCCCGTAATCTGCCAGCACCCTATGTCAAAAAACTGAACACACCAGTAGTGTGTGAGGAGACCTGAAAGTGGCACATGGCAGAGTGTGGCGATGGAGACAGCAGCAATGGGAGGCCGTACAGGGACCCATGAGAGACTCTGGACCTGGCAGCAGCATGAGGAGGCGGTATATAGGGGCCTATGGCAGATTAGGGGCCTGGCAGCAGCTATGGGAGGCCCGTAATCTGCCAGCACCCTATGTCAAAAAACTGAACACACCAGCAGTGTGTGAGGAGACCTGAAAGTGGCACATGGCAGAGTGTGGCGATGGAGACAGCAGCAATGGGAGGCCGTACAGGGACCCATGAGAGACTCTGGCACTGGCAGCAGCATGAGGAGGCGGTATATAGGGGCCTATGGCAGATTAGGGGCCTGGCAGCAGCTATGGGAGGCCCGTAATCTGCCAGCACCCTATGTCAAAAAATTCAACACACCAGCAGTGTGAGGAGACCTGAAAGTGGCACATGGCAGAGTGTGGCGATGGAGACAGCAGCAATGGGAGGCCGTACAGGGACCCATGACAGACTCTGGACCTGGCAGCAGCATGAGGAGGCGGTATATAGGGGCCTATGGCAGATTAGGGGCCCGTAATCTGCCAGCACCCTATGTCAAAAAACTGAACACACCAGTAGTGTGTGAGGAGACCTGAAAGTGGCACATGGCAGAGTGTGGCGATGGAGACAGCAGCAATGGGAGGCCGTACAGGGACCCATGAGAGACTCTGGACCTGGCAGCAGCATGAGGAGGCGGTATATAGGGGCCTATGGCAGATTAGGGGCCTGGCAGCAGCTATGGGAGGCCCGTAATCTGCCAGCACCCTATGTCAAAAAACTGAACACACCAGCAGTGTGTGAGGAGACCTGAAAGTGGCACATGGCAGAGTGTGGCGATGGAGACAGCAGCAATGGGAGGCCGTACAGGGACCCATGAGAGACTCTGGACCTGGCAGCAGCATGAGGAGGCGGTATATAGGGGCCTATGGCAGATTAGGGGCCTGGCAGCAGCTATAGGAGGCCCATAATCTGCCAGCACCCTATGTCAAAAAATTCAACACACCAGCAGTGTGAGGAGACCTGAAAGTGGCACATGGCATGAGACACTGTGGACCTGGCAGCAGCATGAGGAGGCGGTATATAGGGGCCCATGGCAGATTAGGGGCCTGGCAGCAGCTATGGGAGGCCCGTAATCTGCCAGCACCCTATGTCAAAAAACTGAACACACCAGCAGTGTGTGAGGAGACCTGAAAGTGGCACATGGCAGAGTGTGGCGATGGAGACAGCAGCAATGGGAGGTCTCCCATTGTCCCAACATGGCCCAAATAGTCCCAACATGGGCCCCCTGGCCACGCTTGACTTTCTGGCCACATAGTCGACATACGGCTACGTTTACTTCCTCGGGCGGCTTGACGAAATATTGCCACACCGCCGAGTAGGAAACTTTGCCCCCGATACTCCTCACTGGCTGACTGCTGCTTCCTCCGTGCACACCGGCACCACTACTGGCCGTGGTGGTAGGCTGCAGTGGAGCTGGTGCTCTACTCCGTGGCCGTTTGGCTCCACTGACACTGCTTCCACTGACACTGCTGCGACCCTGCTGCTGTCTCCTGGGCAACCCACCGACTGTTTCGCTCACTGCCAAGCTGCCACCCTCTTCTCCTGATGATGCGGAAGAAATTGCCTGATGACGACGAGGCTGCCAAGTGCGATCAACCTCCTCATCATCAAGTAGGGTCTCCGCCTCACTACTAGCCCCCTCGGCTGCGTCTGGGTCAGGAGACAGACCTGTCTCCAGACCGGCTACCGGGCCACTCTCCTCGCCACTACTTCTTCGCCTAGCTGCTGAAAAGGCGGATGTCTCCCCCCGTTCCTGACCGCCCTCTGTTAGCTCTTCCTCACTGTACAGTGGGGCTGAGCCCACAGCATGCGATACTTCGCTTGGTGAGGGAACACCAAAGGACAGGGGCAGGTAGAGGACACGTGATTTCAGTGGGCTAGGTCCCGGGCCATGCCAACTAACGTTTGTGTCTGACGTACCCACCGACCGTTGGCTGTAGGTGTCAGAGGTGACCTGGAAAGAGGAAGACGACCGAGCCAACCAATCGATAACGGCAGGGTTGTCGGTGGAGACACGACCGCTGGATGACACCGGGAGCACTGGCCTCTGGCTGCGAATAGTGCTGCCTCGACCCCTTCCTCTGCTGCCACGTCTGCTCGCTCCTAAAACATTGCCTCCTCTGCCACTCCTCTGCATGTTGTCTGACATACTATTTAATTCAACGATTATGTGTCCCTGAGTAACAATTCTGTGTCCCTGAGTAACAATTCTGTGTCTGTGCGAGTAACAATTCTGTGGCCCTAAGTAACAGTTCTGTGGCCCTCAGTAACAATTCTGTGTCTGTCCCTGAGTAACAATTCTGTGGCCCTAACTAAAGTTTCTGTGGCCCTAAGTAACAATTCTCTGGCACTCAGTAACAATTCTGTCTGTCCCTGAGTAACAATTCTGTGGCCCTAATAACGTTTCTGTGGCCCTAAGTAACAATTATCTGGCACTCAGTAACAATTCTGTCTGTCCCTGAGTAACAATTCTCTGGCACTCAGTAACAATTCTGTCTGTCCCTGAGTAACAATTCTCTGGCACTCAGTAACAATTCTGTCTGTCCCTGAGTATGAATTCTGTGGCCCTGAGTAACAATTCTGTGTCTGCGCGAGTAACAATTCTGTGTCTGTGCAAGTAACAATTTTGTGTCTGTGCGAGTAACAATTCTCTGGCACTCAGTAACAATTCTGTCTGTCCCTGAGTAACAATTCTCTGGCACTCAGTAACAATTCTGTCTGTCCCTGAGTAACAATTCTCTGGCACTCAGTAACAATTCTGTCTGTCCCTGAGTAACAATTCTCTGGCACTCAGTAACAATTCTGTCTGTCCCTGAGTAACAATTCTCTGGCGCTCAGTAACAATTCTGTCTGTCCCTGAGTATGAATTCTGTGGCCCTGAGTAACAATTCTGTGTCTGTGCGAGTAACAATTCTGTGTCTGTGCAAGTAACAATTTTGTGTCTGTGCGAGTAACAATTCTCTGGCACTCAGTAACAATTCTGTCTGTCCCTGAGTAACAATTCTCTGGCACTCAGTAACAATTCTGTCTGTCCCTGAGTAACAATTCTCTGGCACTCAGTAACAATTCTGTCTGTCCCTGAGTAACAATTCTCTGGCACTCAGTAACAATTCTGTCTGTCCCTGAGTATGAATTCTGTGGCCCTGAGTAACAATTCTGTGTCTGCGCGAGTAACAATTCTGTGTCTGTGCAAGTAACAATTTTGTGTCTGTGCGAGTAACAATTCTCTGGCACTCAGTAACAATTCTGTCTGTCCCTGAGTAACAATTCTCTGGCACTCAGTAACAATTCTGTCTGTCCCTGAGTAACAATTCTCTGGCACTCAGTAACAATTCTGTCTGTCCCTGAGTATGAATTCTGTGGCCCTGAGTAACAATTCTGTGTCTGCGCGAGTAACAATTCTGTGTCTGTGCAAGTAACAATTTTGTGTCTGTGCGAGTAACAATTCTCTGGCACTCAGTAACAATTCTGTCTGTCCCTGAGTAACAATTCTCTGGCACTCAGTAACAATTCTGTCTGTCCCTGAGTAACAATTCTCTGGCACTCAGTAACAATTCTGTCTGTCCCTGAGTAACAATTCTCTGGCACTCAGTAACAATTCTGTCTGTCCCTGAGTAACAATTCTCTGGCACTCAGTAACAATTCTGTCTGTCCCTGAGTAACAATTCTCTGGCACTCAGTAACAATTCTGTCTGTCCCTGAGTAACAATTCTCTGGCACTCAGTAACAATTCTGTCTGTCCCTGAGTATGAATTCTGTGGCCCTGAGTAACAATTCTGTGTCTGTGCGAGTAACAATTCTGTGTCTGTGCAAGTAACAATTTTGTGTCTGTGCGAGTAACAATTCTCTGGCACTCAGTAACAATTCTGTCTGTCCCTGAGTAACAATTCTCTGGCACTCAGTAACAATTCTGTCTGTCCCTGAGTAACAATTCTCTGGCACTCAGTAACAATTCTGTCTGTCCCTGAGTATGAATTCTGTGGCCCTGAGTAACAATTCTGTGTCTGTGCGAGTAACAATTCTGTGTCTGTGCAAGTAACAATTTTGTGTCTGTGCGAGTAACAATTCTCTGGCACTCAGTAACAATTCTGTCTGTCCCTGAGTAACAATTCTCTGGCACTCAGTAACAATTCTGTCTGTCCCTGAGTAACAATTCTCTGGCACTCAGTAACAATTCTGTCTGTCCCTGAGTAACAATTCTCTGGCACTCAGTAACAATTCTGTCTGTCCCTGAGTAACAATTCTCTGGCGCTCAGTAACAATTCTGTCTGTCCCTGAGTATGAATTCTGTGGCCCTGAGTAACAATTCTGTGTCTGTGCGAGTAACAATTCTGTGTCTGTGCAAGTAACAATTTTGTGTCTGTGCGAGTAACAATTCTCTGGCACTCAGTAACAATTCTGTCTGTCCCTGAGTAACAATTCTCTGGCACTCAGTAACAATTCTGTCTGTCCCTGAGTAACAATTCTCTGGCACTCAGTAACAATTCTGTCTGTCCCTGAGTATGAATTCTGTGGCCCTGAGTAACAATTCTGTGTCTGCGCGAGTAACAATTCTGTGTCTGTGCAAGTAACAATTTTGTGTCTGTGCGAGTAACAATTCTCTGGCACTCAGTAACAATTCTGTCTGTCCCTGAGTAACAATTCTCTGGCACTCAGTAACAATTCTGTCTGTCCCTGAGTAACAATTCTCTGGCACTCAGTAACAATTCTGTCTGTCCCTGAGTAACAATTCTCTGGCACTCAGTAACAATTCTGTCTGTCCCTGAGTAACAATTCTCTGGCACTCAGTAACAATTCTGTCTGTCCCTGAGTAACAATTCTCTGGCACTCAGTAACAATTCTGTCTGTCCCTGAGTAACAATTCTCTGGCACTCAGTAACAATTCTGTCTGTCCCTGAGTAACAATTCTCTGGCACTCAGTAACAATTCTGTCTGTCCCTGAGTAACAATTCTGTCTGTCCCTGAGAATGAATTCTGTGGCCCTGAGTAAGAATTCTCTGGCACTCAGTAACAATTCTGTCTGTCCCTGAGTAACAATTCTCTGGCACTCAGTAACAATTCTGTCTGTCCCTGAGTAAAAATTCTGTGGCCCTAATAACGTTTCTGTGGCCCTAAGTAACAATTCTCTGGCACTGAGTAACAATTCTGTCTGTCCCTGAGTATGAATTCTGTGGCCCTAACTAGCGTTTCTTTGTCCCTAAATAACGATTCTGTGGCCCTCATTAACAAGTCTGTGTCCCTGAGTAATGGTTCTCTGTCCCTAAGTAACTTCTCTCTGTCCCCAATTCTCGTTTCTGTGGCCCTAACTCTGTCCCTGTCCCTAGTACAGAGCGGTCTGCCTCTGTTCAATGACTGCAGGCAAATGAAGATTTCCAAAATGGCCGCTATATATACCTCGACCATTACACAGTGCTGGCTGGCTGGCTGCTGATTGGCTGATGCGATCACATGTCGTTGAGGAATGCATTATGGGGCAGCGCGCCTTGTCTGCGCGCCTTCCCCGACATCCCCGCTCCGTCGCCGCACATGTCAGCCGCCATTTTCGGAAAAATTTCGATTCGCGCGTCCGAATTAGGCTGTTTTTCGGATTCGGCACGAATCGAAATTTTTCCGATATTCGACTCGAATTCCACTTCGGATACTTCGATTCGCTCATCTCTAGTCACAGCGATCACATGCACAAGCTGGGCCAATCACAGCCCAGCTGTGTCATGTGATTAGCCGTAACCAAATCACAGCTAAGCACAAAAAAAAAAAACCCTGAATGAATCGATGTCATTCAGGTAAATGCTTGCTTATAGCAAAGTAATTCTTTGCTATAAGCAAATTGTGTAAAAAAAAAATACTGATCACTTCCCCAAAGTAGTATAATGTTACTATGGTAACATTGTACTACTTTGTTCATAGTGAAATATGAAAAAAAATCTTAAAAAAAAGAAACAAATTTATTTAAAAATTAAAAATAATAAAAAAATGTAAAACATTTTTTTTTTAAATTATAATTTTTTTTCATACTGTCACCAGTCAGTGTTCCTGATCACCGCCA
The DNA here is from genome assembly GCF_062004578.1 of Staurois parvus. NCBI lineage: Eukaryota > Metazoa > Chordata > Amphibia > Anura > Ranidae > Staurois > Staurois parvus. Next base: position 1,433,060 of record NW_028318458.1, read on the forward strand.
TGCCAGTTATATGATGACGCTGTACTGCACTGGTGACAGTATGTAAAAAAAAAAATAGTGAAAATAATTGTTTTAATTTTTAATTTTGCGAAAAATTATGACAAAAAAAGTACAACTTCAAAAAACTCGCCATGCCTCTTATGAAGTACGTCGGACTGTCTACTCTGCAAAAAGGGGTCATTTGGGGGATATCTGTACTATTCTGATATTCTTGGACCTCAAGAAATTAGATTGGCTGTCAGTACTTCAGGATTGATCAATATTCAGATCTATACCATAGTTTGTGAACTCTAAAACTTTCCTACAAACTAAAAAATACATCCTAATTTGGGTTATTTTCACCAAAGACATGTAGCAGAATACATCTCGGCCTAAATTTATGAAGAACAATTATTTATTTGCAAACTTTTATAACAGAAGCAAAGAAAAACTTTTTTTTTCAAAATTTTCGGTCTTTTTTTGTTAATTTAGCAAAAAATAAAACCCCAGTGGTGATTAAATACCACCAAAAGAAAGCTCTAGTTGTGTGAAGAAAATGATAAAATTTTAGTTTGGGTACAATGTTGTATGACCGCGCAATTGTCATTCAAAGTGTAAGAGCGCTGAGACCTGAAAATTGGCCTGGGCAGGAAGGGGGTGAAAGTGTCCGGTATGAGAGGCTAATAGACTGCCCTGTGCTCCGAAAATGTACTAATGTAGCTCCAGTACCTCTTTTGGAGCTGACTTTGGTGCATTTGTGAACAGTGTGTTTTTGTGGCTTTTGTTGCTTGGGGAAAAAAAGCCATTTTTAGCACATTTGGGTTCCATTAAGAATGAATGGCACCCAAATGTGCGTTCTGTGTTTTTGCACGTTTTTGTCACGTTCTGGAAAAGCTCACAGATGCACTCATTTCTGTGTGCATTACTCCTACACTCAGATGTGAACACGACATAACTGTTAAGTGATACAAAGGAAGCTGAAAACATCCCAAAAGAAAAAGAGCTAAAAATATATATAAAAACTATTTATAGACATTAGATCACCAGCTGGAAAAAATGCTGAAAGTTAAAGCTGAAGTTTAGTTGTTTTTTTTAATCTACATACTGTACCTACCTGTAAAGAAACTAGATCCTGAAGATATCTTTGTTCCCGTGATGCCCAGCCCTTGTCACAGCTCTGAACTTCTGGCACCGCACGAGTTATAACTTTGGCTCTTCCACAGCTCTCCAGACAAAAGTCCGTTCATTCATTTCACTGAATGTAACACTATCTGTGAGTGGGGAAGGTCATTCTGTCATTCATCCAACCCTCTCCCACTCATTGACCATACAAATGATACAACTAAGATGATCTTTCCTTCTTTAGTTTAAGATGTGATGTCACATTTTTGCAAGACAAATGGTCTCATGATACTGTAAATAAAATGCATTGATATAACAATAAAGGAAACACAAAGAATGAACAAATGATCTATTACAAAAGGTAACATAGAGAAGACAACAACTTGTAACATACAGCAGAGTGGCGCAGCGGAAGCGTGCTGGGCCCATAACCCAGAGGTCGATGGATCGAAACCATCCTCTGCTAAGTGTGTTTTGGCAATTGCTCCAGCATTCTAGCAGCTATGTATTACTGCAGGGGTCTCCAAACTGTGGCCCTTTGCTCGCTTTTATTTGGCCCTTAGGGCACTTTTCCTTCCATTGATATGAAAGCCATGTGCCATGTTGAATGTTGGAATACTGTTTCAAGGAGAAATTAGATTTTCAAAACATGTGATGAGGTAAATGTATATATTTTATAAACATAAAGCAAAGTAGAAATCTTTCATACAGTGACACAAATTAGTGAGCGCTGCAGAAATGTTAAAGCTGTAGTTGAGTTCAAATGTTTGTTGTTGCTACAGCACTAGAGGCATCACTTGCAGATAAGTGTTTTCCATGTCCTTCCGGCTGCTGCTTACTAGAGAAATCTTCATTTTAAGCATATGTAACCATTCCTCTTGTAAAAAAAAAAAAATTCAGTTTAAAACAGAAATGAAAGGCAAAACATTTGTGTATAGATACACACACACACACATATATAAAAACACTTTTTTTTCTCAGCTGCTCAGCTCAAACCCTCTGTTCTCAGCTGTATAAGAGGGGGGAGGAGAAACAGCAGAACACTGATCTCCCCAAAACTAGGGGAAGAGAAACAGCAGAACACTGATCTTCCCAGAGCTGAGGAAAGAGAAACAGCAGAACACTGATCTTCTCAGAGCTGAGGGAGGAGAAACAGCAGCACACTGATCTTTCCACAGCTGAGAGTTGAGAAACAGCAGCACACTGATCTTCCCAGAGCTGGGGGAGGAGAAACGGCAGTACACTGATCTTCTCAGAGCTTGGGGAGGAGAAACAGCAGCACACTGATCTCAGAGCTGGGGGAGGAGAAAAAGCAGCACACTGATCTTCCCTGAGCTGAGGAAGGAGAAACAGTTGCCCCCAGCTACATCACCAACCTGATCTCAAAATATCCACCTAACCGTTCTCTTCGATCCTCCCAAGACCTTCTGCTCTCTATTTCCCCTGTCACCTCTTCCCATACTCACCTCCAGGACTTCTCCTGAGCTTCTCCTATCCTATGGAACCCCAATCTGTCTGGTTATCTCATAATCTATCCACCTTTAGATGATACCTGAAAGCCTCTCTCTTTAAAGAAGACTACCCTGCTTCTACCTAGTAAACTGCCATTTATTTCCTCCATCAGCTCATCCCACACTGCTATTACCTTTTGTATCACTCAACCCTTCCTCCTAGATTGTGAGGTCTAACAAGCCGGGCCCTCTGTTTCCTCTTGTACCAAATTGTATTGTAACTGTAATGTCTGCCTTCATTTCGTAAAGAGCTGTGCAAACTGTTGGCGCTATATAAATCCTGTATAATAATCATAATTTCAAATGTAATTAACATGACTGAAGCTTCACTCAGAGGCCCAAGGGGAATGAGGAAAAAAAACTATGGGAATGGGCCTGATAAACAATGGAACTCAAAAATTCCTGTTCAAAAAAATAGATGGCAAATTGAGCTAAAAAATACAGGGCAGAGTTCTGGAGTTGAAGTAACCTAGATGAAAGGCCCAAGTCTTTCAAGTCAAAAATAGTTGGCAGGTTGTTAGGTTTTCCAAACTGCAAATCGAGTAACAGATTTCCACTAAGCACCTCCCACTACAGTAAATGAAGCTATTACTGTGCATTCACGTCACTATACTTTAACCTCTTTAGTGCCCTTCTAATTCAATATTAACTTCTATGTTGCAACCTCCATTCAATCTGCATTAAAGTGAAACTTCATTCTCTACTTTCAAGTTGCCCGGCTAGCTCAGTCGGTAGAGCATGAGACTCTTAATCTCAGGGTCGTGGGTTCGAGCCCCACGTTGGGCGCAGTCTTTTGCTTATATTTTTGGGTTTTTAACAACAACCAACTCTCCCCAAGAATTCTAAAAACTGCTTAGCAGAAGATTTGTTTGACTGTACGACATCTATAGACATCTGCCTTTTTATGTGCAGTACTATATATGACTCCTAATACGTTCATCTGGGGTTAGCATAGCGTGTATTCACTGTTGTCAAAACTGCAATTAGTTTGCTTTGGTTTCCGTGTGCGCTGGTTATAGTATCAACCTCACACATATCCCTAGTCCTGAAATAGGAAAGATCTTTTATTGCTTCATCATTTCATAATGAATCACCTGACAAAGATATAGGTCAATGATGGTTTGCTTCAGATGTCTTTCAGATCAGATGTATTGTGCTATTAAACCAATAAAACCTATTTGACTAGAAACTGCTTCCATATATAATATCACACTCACATCGGAGCAGAAAGATTGGCTGCACGTTTGTGTATTTTTTTTGGGGGGGGGAGGGGGCAAGGTGACAGTGTAGGGCAGTCCATTCACCTTAACCCCCCCCCGGCAGAATTCCCGAGTGTAGGTTAAGTTTCAGTACCAGAAGCGGTAACTTTGAGCTAAACTCAGAATTACACTGCAGCGTTGCTCTGGGATCCCTGGATCACTTACCTGGTCCCGCGCTGTCCTCCCGCTGCGTCCCCGGCCATGTCCTCAGGCCGATGCCGGCATTCGTCTTCTGGATTCCATTCCCTGCGAGCGTTGCCATGTATGGGTTACGGAACCGGCGGGAGATTCAAAAATGTCTAAATTTTACATACATATAACACATAATATCTGATAGTATTATATTACTGTATCAAACCATTTCACATACATTTTGTCCCTGCCTGCATTTTTACTGTTCTTTCCTGGAAACTGAGAAACGTCCATGGCATCCAAAAAGCGTCCCTTTAGGTCAAAAGCGGTTTTAGACCAGCTAGAGAACAGCGATAGTAAATTAGAACCGCTTGCAGAATTGAGCAATAATGATTCGTGGGGAAATTCGTCATCAGACACTGAAAACGATTCTGCGACTGAGTTCAGTGATGTGCGAACTTGGCGCTCTATTTCAAATTTCAGTGTTTTTGGTTTGATTACATTATTGAATAAAATGTATTATTATTATATTATTATTTTTTATGATTATTTATTATATTATAATTTATGATTTCATGTTTCAAAATTTATCATACCCGGGATGTTTACTAGACTCTTGTTCGGACAGATTTCAATGAGTTATTCCTAAGAATTACAGGCCCACAATAAAAAAACAACATATTTCCATGAAAAAAAATGTACTGCTTTAAGCACAGAAATACTGACATAATCAAACTGCTAAGGAGGTTAATAGACTGCCCTGTGCTCCGAAAATGTACTAATGTACCTCTTTTGGAGCTGACTTTGGTGCATTTGTGAACAGTGTGTTTTTGTGGCTTTTGTTACTTGGGGAAAAAGCCCTTTTTAGCACATTTGGATTCCATTAAGAATTAATGGCACCCAAATGTGTGTTCTGTGTTTTTTGCACGTTTTTGTCACGTTCTGGAAAAGCTCACAGATGCACTAATTTCTGTGTGCATTACCCCTACACTCAGATGTGAACACGACATAACTGTTCAGTGATATAAAGGAAGCTGAAAACATCCCAAAAGAAAAAGAGCTAAAAAAATATATAAAAACTATTTATAGAAATTAGATCACCAGCTGGAAAAAATGCTGAAAGTTAAAGCTGAAGTTTAGTTGTTTTTTTAATCTACATACTGTACCTACCTGTAAAGAAACTAGATCCTGAAGATATCTTTGTTCCCGTGATGCCCAGCCCTTGTCACAGCTCTGAACTTCTGGCACCGCACGAGTTATAACTTTGGCTCTTCCACAGCTCTCCAGACAAAAGTCCGTTCATTCATTTCACTGAATGTAACACTATCTGCGAGTGGGGAAGGTCATTCTGTCATTCATCCAACCCTCTCCCACTCATTGACCATACAAATGATACAACTAAGATGATCTTTCCTTCTTTAGTTTAAGATGTGATGTCACATTTTTGCAAGACAAATGGTCTCATGATACTGTAAATAAAATGAATTGATATAACAATAAAGGAAACACAAAGAATGAACAAATGATCTATTACAAAAGGTAACACAGAGAATACAATAACTTATAGCATACAGAAGAGTGGCGCAGCGGAAGTGTGCTGGGCCCATAACCCAGAGGTCGATGGATCGAAACCATCCTCTGCTAAGTGTGTTTTGGCAAAACATTGTTCCAGCATTCTAGCAGCTATGTATTACTGCAGGGGTCTCCAAACTGTGGCCCTTTGCTCGCTTTTATTTGGCCCTTAGGGCACTTTTCCTTCCATTGATATGAAAGCCATGTGCCATGTTGAATGTTGGAATACTGTTTCAAGGAGAAATTAGATTTATAAAACATGTGATGAGGTAAATGTATATATTTTATAAACATAAAGCAAAGTAGAAATCTTTCATACAGTGACACAAATTAGTGAGCGCTGCAGAAATGTTAAAGCTGTAGTTGAGTTCAAATGTTTGTTGTTGCTACAGCACTAGAGGCATCACTTGCAGATAAGTGTTTTCCATGTCCTTCCGGCTGCTGCTTACTAGAGAAATCTTCATTTTAAGCATATGTAACCATTCCTCTTGTAAAAAAAAAAAATTCAGTTTAAAACAGAAATGAAAGGCAAAACATTTGTCTATAGATACACACACACACACATATATAAAAACACTTTTTTTCTCAGCTGCTCAGCTCAAACCTTCTGTTCGCAGCTGTATGAGAGGGGGGAGGAGAAACAGCAGAACACTGATCTCCCCAAAGCTAGGGGAAGAGAAACAGCAGAACACTGATCTTCCCAGGGCTGGGGAAAGAGAAACAGCAGCACACTGATCTTCTCAGAGATGAGAAACAGCAGCACACTGATCTTCCAGAGCTGGGGGAGAAGAAACTGCAGCACACTGATCTTCTCAGAGCTGGGGGAGGAGAAACAGCAGTACACTGTTCTCAGAGCTGGGGGGAGGAGAAAAAGCAGCACACTGATCTTCCCAGAGCTGAGGAAGGAGAAACAGCAGCTCACTGATCTTCCCAGTGAATGGCTGTGCAGAAGGGGAGTGTCAGGACAAGTCTGATCATTGAAAGGTAGCAGGCTGATTTCTCAGCAGAGCTAGAGAACTGACCACAGTGTGCCCTCCTGCTTAGTGTGGTGTGTGGTCAGTTTTTAATAGGAAAGCAGAGGGACTGGCAGGAACACCACAAATTTTACACAAAAGAATCAATATATAGAAAACAGGATACTTTTTCATACAAATACATGGTACAGCAGACACATACCAGGAATATAAAATGTTCAGTTTGCATACTCTTTATTTATACTGGATACTTCCAGAATATTGGTATGAATTTATTTTTAACATTGTCACAGTAGGTGAACACAGGAAAGCTTGGCTATGACAGACTCTGTACAGCTTCCCTGGTGCTCTAAACAACATAACAAAAATAGGCTAAACAGTACAAAAATGGAAGAAAAAACGTTATTACTTCATCCTTCTCTAATATATATAGTGCCTTTTGCCTTTTTATCTTTTAACAAATTGCCTGAAGTTGCCTCTATATTGCTCTGGTACACAAGAGCTCTTCATGGCCACACTGATCACACGATATAGGGGCTTTATACCAGCTTCACCGTGCCACCATGCCACTCTGCTCTGATTTGCTTCTTCCCATTTGAAGGTTTAATCAGAGTCAATGAGGTTAGAGGGGTCTATGTACCCTCCTGAACTATACCAGCCCACATGCCCTCAACATGGTGCTGGTGCCTTGTCAGCATTGACCCCCCACTGGTAAAGTCCCTTGTCCCCATGTTGATAAGGAAAGGACCTCTTCTCAAAAACCCTGGCCCTGAGGTTGTAGGGGTCTGTAGGTGAGGGTCCATCGAAATCCAGAAGCTCACTTTAAGGGGGACCCTTGACACTGCCCCCCCATGTGAATGAGTAAGGGGTACATAGTACACCTACTCATTCACAAAAAAAGAATGTACGCTAGAAATAAAAACACCCAAATATTTGACAAATCCTTATTAAATTTTCTTTCCAAAAAATCTAATGTACATCGGTTGGCAATGATGTCATCCAGTGATGCAGATCCATGTAAATGACCATGAACCACTCGCCTGCGCTTGACAGATCCCACCAATTCCCCCATACGGAATGACATATCTGAGTCCCCTCCACTACAATAAACAAAGGGGCGGGGGTCACTGGGGTGATGTCATTGACCAAATATAGACATATCCATATTTATTAAAGATGTCACATGGGTGTCCCTGCCCCTTTGTTTACTTTAGGTGTGGGGACCTAGAGATTTCATTTGGTGAAAAGGAAACGATGGGATTAGAGGTGCATCTTGGTAAAATAATGAACACTGACAGATTTACTGAATGCACTATTTTAGTAGCGTTTCATGATGAATTGAAAACATTTTTGAAAAATACTACATGCGTTCATTTACAGGTAAAATTAATAATTTACACTTAGGGGATTGAGCCCATTGTCCTGCTAAATAGAAGGGTTTTAGTAAAGACTTGATGAGTTTACTATTATTTCTACTGCTGCCAGGCTCATCCACCTTACCAACCGTTCAGTGTCCTCCACCCCTCTCTGCCAATCCCTCCACTGGCCTCCATTCAGTGTCCTCCACCCCTCTCTGCCAATCCCTCCACTGACTTCCACTCAGTGTCCTCCACCCCTCTCTGCCAATCCCTCCACTGGCCTCCATTCAGTGTCCTCCACCCCTCTCTGCCAATCCCTCCATTGGCCTCCACTCAGTGTCCTCCACCCCTCCCTGCCAATCCCTCCACTGGCTTCCACTCAGTGTCCTCCACCCCTCCCTGCCAATCCCTCCACTGGCCACCACTCAGTGTCCTCCACCCCTCCCTGCCAATCCCTCCACTGGCCTCCATTCAGTGTCCTCCACCCCTCTCTGCCAATCCCTCCACTGGCCTCCATTCAGTGTCCTCCACCCCTCCCTGCCAATCCCTCCACTGGCCTCCATTCAGTGTCCTCCACCCCTCCCTGCCAATCCCTCCACTGGCCTCCACTCAGTGTCCTCCACCCCTCCCTGCCAATCCCTCCACTGGCCTCCATTCAGTGTCCTCACTCACTCCCTCCTCCTAGATTGTAAGCTCTAACGAGCCGGGCCCTCTGTTTCCTCTTGTACCAAATTGTATTGTAACTGTAATGTCTACCTTCATTTCGTAAAGAGCTGCGCAAACTGTTGGCACTATATAAATCCTGTATAATAATCATAATTTCAAATGTAATTAACATGACTGAAGCTTCACTCAGAGGTCCAAGGGGAATGAGGAAAAAAAACCATAGGAATGGGCCTGATAAACAATGGAAATCAAAAATTCCTGTTCAAAAAAATAGATGGCAAATTGAGCTAAAAAATACAGGGCAGAGTTCTGGAGTTGAAGTAACCTAGATGAAAGGCCCAAGTCTTTCAAGTCAAAAATAGTTGGCAGGTTGTTAGGTTTTCCAAACTGCAAATCGAGTAACAGATTTCCACTAAGCACCTCCCACTACAGTAAATGAAGCTATTACTGTGCATTCACGTCACTATACTTTAACCTCTTTAGTGCCCTTCTAATTCAATATTAACTTTTATGGTGCAACCTCCATTCAATCTGCATTAAAGTGAAACTTCATTCTCTACTTTCAAGTTGCCCGGCTAGCTCAGTCGGTAGAGCATGAGACTCTTAATCTCAGGGTCGTGGGTTCGAGCCCCACGTTGGGCGCAGTCTTTTGCTTATATTTTAGGTTTTTTCACAACAACCAACTCTCCCCAAGAATTCTAAAAACTGCTTAGCAGAAGATTTGTTTGACTGCACGACATCTATAGACATCTGCCTTTTTATGTGCAGTACCATATATGACTCCTAATACGTTCATCTGGGGTTAGCATAGCGTGTATTCACTGTTGTCAAAACTGCAATTAGTTTGCTTTGGTTTCCGTGTGCGCTGGTTATAGTATCAACCTCACACATATCCCTAGTCCTGAAATAGGAAAGATCTTTTATTGCTTCATCATTTCATAATGAATCACCTGACAAAGATATAGGTCAATGATGGTCTGCTTCAGATGTCTTTCAGATCAGATGTATTGTGCTATTAAACCAATAAAACTTATTTAACTAGAAACTGTTTCCATATATAATATCACACTCACATCGGAGCAGAAAGATTAGCTGCACTTTTGTGTATTTTTTTTTGGGGGGGGAGGGGGCAAGGTGACAGTGTAGGGCAGTCCATTCACCTTAACCCCCCCCCGGCAGAATTCCCGAGTGTAGGTTAAGTTTCAGTACCAGAAGCGGTAACTTTGAGCTAAACTCAGAATTACACTGCAGCGTTGCTCTGGGATCCCTGGATCACTTACCTGGTCCCGCGCTGTCCTCCCGCTGCGTCCCCGGCCATGTCCTCAGACCGATGCCGGCATTCGTCTTCTGGATTCCATTCCCTGCGAGCGTTGCCATGTATGGGTTACGGAACCGGCGGGAGATTCAAAAATGTCTAAATTTTACATACATATAACACATAATATCTGATAGTATTATATTACTGTATCAAACCATTTCACATACATTTTGTCCCTGCCTGCATTTTTACTGTTCTTTCCTGGAAACTGAGAAACGTCCATGGCATCCAAAAAGTGTCCCTTTAGGTCAAAAGCGGTTTTAGACCAGCTAGAGAACAGCGATAGTAAATTAGAACCACTTGCAGAATTGAGCAATAATGATTCGTGGGGAAATTCGTCATCAGACACTGAAAACGATTCTGCGACTGAGTTCAGTGATGTGCGAACTTGGCGCTCTATTTCAAATTTCAGTGTTTTTGGTTTGATTACATTATTGAATAAAATGTATTATTATTATAATATTATTATTTTTTATGATTATTTATTATATTATAATTTATGATTTCATGTTTCAAAATTTATCATACCTGGGATGTTTACTAGACTCTTGTTCGGACAGATTTCAATGAGTTATTCCTAAGAATTACAGGCCTACAATAAAAAAACAACATATTTCCATGAAAAAAAATATACTGCTTTAAGCACAGAAATACTGACATAATCAAACTGCTAAGGAGGTTAATAGACTGCCCTGTGCTCCGAAAATGTACTAATGTACCTCTTTTGGAGCTGACTTTGGTGCATTTGTGAACAGTGTGTTTTTGTGGCTTTTGTTGCTTGGGGAAAAAGCCCTTTTTAGCACATTTGGGTTCCATTAAGAATGAATGGCACCCAAATGTGTGTTCTGTGTTTTTTGCACGTTTTTGTCACGTTCTGGAAAAGCTCACAGATGCACTAATTTCTGTGTGCATTACCCCTACACTCAGATGTGAACACAACATAACTGTTCAGTGATACATAGGAAGCTGAATACATCCCAAAAGAAAAAGAGCTAAAAAAATATATATAAAAACTATTTATAGAAATTAGATCACCAGCTGGAAAAAATGCTGAAAGTTAAAGCTGAAGTTTAGTTGTTTTTTTTAATCTACATACTGTACCTACCTGTAAAGAAACTAGATCCTGAAGATATCTTTGTTCCTGTGATGCCCAGCCCTTGTCACAGCTCTGAACTTCTGGCACCGCACGAGTTATAACTTTGGCTCTTCCACAGCTCTCCAGACAAAAGTCCGTTCATTCATTTCACTGAATGTAACACTATCTGCGAGTGGGGAAGGTCATTCTGTCATTCATCCAACCCTCTCCCACTCATTGACCATACAAATGATACAACTAAGATGATCTTTCCTTCTTTAGTTTAAGATGTGATGTCACATTTTTGCAAGACAAATGGTCTCATGATACTGTAAATAAAATGAATTGATATAACAATAAAGGAAACACAAAGAATGAACAAATGATCTATTACAAAAGGTAACATAGAGAAGACAACAACTTGTAACATATAGCAGAGTGGCGCAGCGGAAGCGTGCTGGGCCCATAACCCAGAGGTCGATGGATCGAAACCATCCTCTGCTAAGTGAATTTTTGCATTCTAGCAGCTATGTATTACTGCAGGGGTCTCCAAACTGTGGCCCTTTGCTTTTTGCTTTTTGCTTTTACCCGGCCCTTAGGGCACTTTTCCTTCCACTGATATGAAGCACTATTCCTTCCTTCCAATTACACCAACGATGGGGCATTATTCTTCCCACTGACACCAATGATGGGGCATTATTCTTCCCACTGACACCAACGATGGGGCATTATTCTTCCCACTGACACCTACGATGGGACGCTATTCCTCCCACTGACACCAACGATGGGGCGCTATTCCTCCCACTGACACCAACGATGGGGCGCTATTCCTCCCACTGACACCAATGATGGGGCGCTATTCCTCCCACTGACACCAATGACTGGGACGCTGTTCCTCCCACTGACACCAATGACTGGGCACTATTCCTCCCACTGACACCAACGATTGGGTGCTATTTCTCCCACTGACCCCAACGATGGGGTGCTGTTCCTCCCACTGACCCCAACGACAGGGTACTGTTCCTCCCACTGACCCCCGCAACGGGTAACTGTTTTTCCTACTGATCCCAACGAAGGGGCACTTTTCCTCCCACTGACCCCAACGGCGGGCACTGTTCCTCCCACTGACCCCAACGACGGGGTACTGTTTCTCCCACTGACCTGAATGACGGGGCACTGTTTCTCCCACTGACCTAAACGACAGAGCACTGTTCCTCACACTGACCCCAAGGATAGGGCACTGTTCCTCCCACTGACCCCAACGATGGGGCACTGTTTTTCCCACTGAACCCAATGACAGGGCACTGTTCCTCCCACTGACCCCAGTGACGGGGCACTGTTCCTCCCACTGACACCAGCGATGGGGCACTATTCCTCCCACTGACACAAAAAATGGGGAACTAATTATCCCACTGACACCAATGATGGGGCACTGTTCCTCCCACTGACCACCAAGCCTAGGGTATGGTTTACTCCCACTGATGCCAGGGTATTTTCTACTCCCATTGGCCACAATCCAGCCCCCCTAAAGTTTGAAGGGCAGTAAAATGGCCCTTTGTTTCAAAAGTTTGGATACCCTTGTACTACTGCAGCAGTTACCATATAGAAATGTTAACATTACACCAAACTCAAATCATAAAAAATGATTAATGAATGCTGTAATACATTATTATTATTATACAGGATTTATATAGCGCCAACAGTTTGCTCAGCGCTTTACAATATAACGGGAGACAATACAACAACAATACAGTTCAATACAAGAGGGATAGGAGGGCCCTGCTCCTTGGAGCTTACAATCTAACAGGGAGGGGCTAGTGGTACAAAAGGTATTAACTCTGGGGGATGGACTGGTTGGAAGAGTAGAAGATTCTATTATTAGCTGAGGGCAGGATAGGCTTTCCTGAAGAGATAGGTTTTCAGAGATCGCCTAAAAGTGAGCAGAGTAGGCGATAGTCTGATAAATTGGGATAGAGAGTTCCAGAGGATGGGGAAAGCTCTGTTGAAGTCCTGGAGATGAGCATGGGAGGAGGAGACAAGGGAGCTAGAGAGTAGGAGGTCTTGCGAGGAGCGGAGAGTACGGTTTGGGTGATATTTAGAGACAAGATTGGTGATGTTATTTGAGGCAGAGTTATAAATGGCTTTATACGTTATTATTAATGTTTTGAATTTTATCCGTTGGGCAATGGGAAGCCAGTGGAGGGATTGGCAGAGAGGGGTGGCAGATACAGAACGGTTAGTAAGGTGGATGAGTCTGGCAGCAGCATTCATGATAGACTGAAGAGGGGATAGCCTGCGATGAGGTCGGCCAATGAGGAGGGAGTTACAATAGTCGAGGCAAGATATAACAAGGGAGTGAATAAGTTGCTTAGTGGTTTCCGAGGTTAGGAACGGGCGTATCTTGGAGATGTTGCGGAGGTGAAGTCTACAAGATTTGGACAGCGACTAGATTTGGGACTGAAAGAACAGATGGGAGTCTAGGATTACACCTAGTACACTGGCATGAGGGGAGTGTCTGATGATTGTATTATTGATCTTGATGGAAAAGTCAGGGGATGGGGCACGGGCTGGGGGGAATACTAAGAGCTCAGTTTTGGAAAGATTGAGTTTGAGGAAGTGGAGTGACATCCATGCCGATATGTCACTTAGTAGGTTAGTAATGCGAGAGGAGACTGAAGTGGTGAGGTGAGGGGTAGAAAGATAGGTTTGTGTGTCATCAGCATAGAGATGGTAATTGAAGCCATGGGAGTTTATCAAGTGACCAAGGGAGGAGGTGTAGATGGAGAAGAGAAGGGGTCCAAGGACAGAACCTTGAGGGACCCCCTACAAAAAGAGGGAGTGAAGAGGAGGAGGCAGCGTTATAGGTAACACTGAAGGAGCGCTGTGATAGGTAGGAGGAGAACCAGGAGAGAGCAGAGTTTCTGAGGCCAAGAGACTGGAGGTTTTTGAGGGGATGGTCAACCATATCAAAAGCCGCAGAGAGGTCAAGTAGTAAGAGTATGAAGTAGTGGCCATCGGTTTTAGCAGTTAGTAGATCATTAGTGAGTTTTAGTAGGGCAGTTTCAGTGGAGTGTATTGAGCGAAAGCCAGACTGTATACGGTCAAGAAGGTTGGACAGTGAATGGATATACATGAAATACATGCTGTTCATGCTCGCTCATTCACAATGGGATTAGTTTTTTGCATTCTGTAAAAAACCTGGTTGATCCTGCTGATCGTTATCTTTCCTTTCTGTCCATGTCCCCAATGCAGTTGGGGATTTTGCAGAGCAGTGTCGGCAGCTACTGCACATGATCAGTTTTCAGTGTATTTCTATGCTGAGCATTTCTCTATCACATCTGAGCAGCCCATTAGTCCCGCATGTAGGCATATTACACATTGGTAAATGTCAGCCCACTCCCTCCCTCCTCCATGCCTACTAATTAGCTAAACACAATGGGATTGGCATATTACATCTTGATTGGATGAGGCTGGAGGGGTGTGAAACAACCTCTCACGTGCAGAAATCTGCCCACACCATGTTATTGCCAAAAAATAATAAAGATTTAATTTCATGTATATATTTGTATGATGATTTGAAACAGTGTATTGATATTACTCTGTATCCCAAAGGCTGTTCTTTTTTATTCTAAACATGTGACCAGCAGCAAAGGACTAGAAACTCCACCTGCCACTGTTTCCCTGCAGACACACTGGGAAAGAGCAGGGTCATGCGATAGCTGTATATCAATTAGGAAAAAGGTACTTAGATGCTTTTTTAAATTACAGTAATTACAGAGCCATCATCCGCATACAGAAAGAGAAGGAACAATGTAAATTGAACAGTGTGTGTTTAGTATCACTTTAAATTAAATAAACTAAACTTTGTTTTACAGGTATTTGAAAGTATTGATAAACTGCATAAATTCACAGCATCCACTTTCATTTTATAACATCAGCATTGTAACTGCAATACAAACTTCATTTATATCTAGCAATCCAGTATAAGCTTACTTGAAAAATCTTTCATGTTGTGATTCCTGTCTGCTGACCATCACTTTCCACAACGTCCTGGATTCCCTGCATGCTCTGCAGCTTCGTGTCCTTTGGTTTTCTTTCAATTTCTAAAGACTACATGTCCCATGGTATCTTGCTCTCTGCAAGCAGTGGTTCCTGTACTGACTCCACCTCCTGAAACTCCTCCTCTCAGCACCTCTGTAGTTCAGAAAGCAGGCTCTGTGAAATGTGTGACACAGCAGTGATTATTCACAGGGAATAGGGAATATGTGTGACTGCATTAAATGAAGTAATGAGTGGGGATCGTCACAAAGTAAGTCAAACTTTAAGATCTTACAGATTAATAGGAATTGGCTAGAAACAGTATAAATACAATGTGGAAATGAATATATTATTATTATTATAATACAGGATTTATATAGCGCCAACAGTTTACTCAGCGCTTTGCAATATAAAGGGAGCCAATACAGCAACAATACAGTTCAATACAAGAGGGTTAGGAGGGCCCTGATCCTGGGAGCTTACAATCTAAGAATATATGATTTTAAATTTTGACCATGGACACACTTTAGGGTCCTTTCACACGAGTATCATCCGTTTAGTCATGTTTTTTTCAAAGTAAAACAGATTCAGTTTACATCGGATTTTACTTCAGTTTTCAGCCTGCCCATAAAAGGTTCAAATCCCAGCCAGTCCCTGCTGAACCTGCCTAGATTCAAACCAACTATGGCCGGCTTTAGCCCTCATGCACACGGGACGTTTTGTCAACGCTGGTAACGTTAGCTGTGTAAAGTCACATTAAAAACGTGAATTTTTTAGCATCTTGCAGAATTTTCCCATACAAAGTAGTGTGCAGGAGCTGACACCGAAGAGAACTATGTTGTTTATACATAGGTCTCTCCCCCATTGGAGATACTCGGCGATCACTGGGTGGCGGCACCTTATCACGTGATTGACAACCGAGGCCGTGAATGGTGGCGCTGGTAGGGCACGCACATGCGCCCCCACCCGGAACTGCAAAATCACGTATATATATATAGATATATATACGTGATTTTGCGCACCCATACCTCCCTGTAGCAATATTTCATGGAACCAGTTAAATCGTACATATGTGCTAATTTAAATTATTACTAAACCCACAACAGTACAATCAGTCTGTATATGCAGTAAAGCATGCTTGTTATACTCACTGTGGAACCTAAGGGGTTAATCCTCTGCATTGTGTAAAAAGTGTGTTTGATCCTGTCTTCCCTGGTCCTCCCCTTCTACTACTGCCCCCAATCTATCTGCTGATAGAACAGAGCCTTTGGAGCGAGCTGCACATACTCAGTTTGGTGTGTATTGCTAGAGAGTTTTTTGTTTCTTGGGAGAGTGCATGTGATCAGCACAGGGCCAATCAGCACTGTCCAGACAGAGGGTCAGGGGTCCTGCAGTCTCATAGGACAATCAAGGGAGAATGAAAACTCCTCCAACAAGCTTTAACATGTGCTCTATTGGACACTGATAGAAGTCCCAAGACGGCTCCAACTACTGATGAGAAAAGGTATTTAGCAGTTTATATTTAGTAAAATAATTGCATTTCCATGTTGTGTGTACTGTGGGAGACCAGATATAGGGAATGCAGGGTTATGGGTTTAGTAACACTTTAAAATGCTACCCCAGTCTCCACTGCATTTACTGGGGTGCCGTGACATGGCTCTGTAGCTTACGCATGCATTTGCAATTGTGTGCTAACTAAACCCCTGTTTTTAAGGCATACTGTTAGACAGGTTGATTTGGTTTGTTTGCAAGCTGGCTAGCAAGTTAGAGCTGGGAATTGTTTCTTTTGTTGTTTTCCACTGCATTTAAAGCAAATCTCTGACCTAATTAAAAGAACAAAGCATGGATCTGCAAGTAGCTGTTTGCTGTTCCTATTTGCATATGAATACACATGCCTTTCCCTACCTTACATGACAATGTCTTTAACAGGTAATAGCTCAAAAACCTGCTTAGTGTGCATGGAGGAATCTACTTACCAGTATGCGCAGTTTTAGCAATGCATCTTTTTCTTTGGTGCTAAGAAAACAAAGAATGTTTCTAAGGTTCGCATGATCAGGATGTCTATCACTGAATCTTACTTTGAATTGGGTTTCTACAACAGCAAGGTCAACTGCACTGTGCAAATATGGTGGCTTTCCTCTGGGCTGAAAGGGCTTGGAATGTGTCTATTTAATGCCAGCCATAGATGGGTCGAAAATCGGCTGATTTTTCGGACAAAAAAAAAATCTGCCGATTTTTGCACTGTTAGTGGGTTAATTGGTCGGCCGTTACTCAGGTTTTTTGCACAGTTCTTTTATCGGTCATGTTGGAAAATTCACGGCCGATTTGGACGATCGGCCGATTTTCCCGGCAATGATGGGCAAATCGGACGATCGTTTTACCGATAAAAAATCTGCGCATGAGCCGTGACCTACAAGGTTGCCAGCATTCTTTTTGCTGAATCCCATTAATAAAATAGGAGCCCTAGCTACATTGTTCCCTGGAAAAAACGGTCATTCCCATCCCAGCTATTATATAGATATTTCCTCAGTTCTAGAAATGAAATGACAGTCCCTAGTAAATGCACACACACACATACAGTTGCAAGAAAAAGTATGTGAACCCCTTGGGATTACGTGGAGTTTTGCATGAATTGGGCATAAAATGTGCTCTGACCGTCATCTAAGTCACAACAATAGAAGAACACAGTCTGCTGAACATAATACTACACAAACATTAGATGTTTCCATGGTTTAATTGCACATAACATGTAAACATTCACAGTGCAGGGAGGAAAAATTATGTGAACCATTGGACTTAATAACTGGTTGACCCTCCTTTGGCAGCAATGACCTCAACCAAACGTTTCCTGTAGTTGCAGATCAGACCTGCACAACGATCTGGAGTAATTTTGGACCACTCCTCTTCACAAAACTGTTTCAGTGTAGCAATATTCTTGGGATGTCTGGTGTGAATCGTTCTCTTAAGGTCATGCCACAGCATTTCAATCGGGTTGAGGTCAGGACTCTGACTGTATACATACTGTATGTATGTATATATATATATATATATATATATATATATGTATATATATATATATAATTTTTATTTTCCACCTGAATCCATCCTACGAACTGGAAGTCCAGTCCTAGCTATTATATTTTATATGAAAATGAATCCATATATTAACACCCATGACTGTCTGTCCTACCGTTGGGATTAGATAATAGAACATTGTGTTTTGCGAAGTGTTTTCATAAAAAGTCTTGCGGTTGCAACAAATGTATCCATTTGTATCCAAATAAAAACATAATGTATTTGGTCCACCACGTGCCGAATAATGATAGACCGAGATGATTATTATGGTATAGTTGACATTAAAGCGTACGATTTAATGTCCCTGACGGTATATACATATATATATATACTGTGGGGGAGATTTACTACAAAGCTGATTGGTTTCTGGGCAGAGGTGCAGCAGCAGATATTGCGCGCTCCAGTTTAAATCTCCCCTAGTGTGTGTAATATTACCAAGTTCTATATTTTTTGTTCTGTGTAGATCTGTGCAGATCAGGGGCGGACTGACCATTTGGAAACTCGGGCACTGCCTGAGGGCCCGGGTTCAGTAGGGGGCCCCATGAGATGCCCCTGGTACCTTTTTCATAGGCTTTTTTGAGTTTGGGCAAGGACACAGGGGCCCCATGATTCCCTATTGCCTGGGGGCCCCATGAGTTGTCAGTCCTCCCCTGGTGCAGATCCCTGTACGTATTGCTGTCACATTGTATGGTGTGCTCCCCTGTCTCTGTCAAACTGGTTTCTTGTCACATTCTTTCGTGAGCATTGGTGGCAGCATCCATGGTGGCAACGACCGTTTTTTCGTTTATCGGCCGATAAACGACCCGTCTTTGGTCTGCATTAATCAGCCATACATGGGTCAAAATTCGTCCTGTTCAGCAGGGAATGGCTGAATTTCAGTCCATGTATGGGCAGGCTGTTTGTACACAAATCGATCTGTGAAATTGACTTGTGTACAGCCAGCTTGTTGGCCTGTTGGGCTTTCCTGAACCTTCAGTGCCATCAACACTTATTAAATACTGGTAGCGGGGAAGGCTCCCCACTGTCAAAATACAATACCACAGCGGGAAGGACTCCCCCATCCACCTAGAATATGTGGATAGGGAAATTGGATCATTTTCTTTTCATTCTGCATTCTGGTTGAACAAACAAAATCAATGTATGAGCTGCCTTTGGGTAGATCTTCCAAGCAGCTACTTCTATAATGCTTTTGCCATTTCCACACTTATCTGATATCCATCTTGAACCATGCCTGGGATGCCACGATTTCAACTAACGAACGAACACCTCTCGGTCGTCGGATGACCGATCGGTTGATGTATATTGCTGTTGTTTACCAGTGCCCCGTACACACGATAAGAAAATCGTACAAAAAATACCAATGATCGAACTATTTTCCCTTTGTTGATGAGCAGGATGTTTTAACTGATAACGATATTGTAAACGAAAAAATCCGGTTGAACAACAGTGAAAAATTTAGTCGTTCCGCATACGAACTACCGATTTTCTATGCGGTGGTATGACGGTCGTACAAAAAAAAATCTATCAAGCGCTATCACGCATGAGCGGAAACAGAAGATGACCCGGGTGTTTATGTCCAAGGAATCTTCGTAAACACGAACGAAAAATCCAAATGTTAAAAGTAGATTGGCCTAATGAGATAATGACACCAGAATTGTGCAGATTATATTTTATGTATCACTATTTATGTATATAGGTCATGTAATAAACGATATTATACTCATTGCTGGTAATTGTTGTTTATATCGCTCGTTCTGGCCGGAAAGGCGTGGCTACAAGGTCACACGCACACTGCATCACTTCCACTTGTACGGAAGACGTCAACACTACGTATTGCCCAATGAATGTTTTTTTTTAGATTGGTTAATGTGGGCCATGATTTCGACCAATGAACGAACGCCTCTCAGTCGTCGGATGACCGATCAGTCAATTTTCTAATCGTGTATTCCCACCTTTAACCCATTGTCTGACATTTTTTCTTTTGTAGTGCAGGATTGTAATGGTAAAAGTCTGTCTGTTTAGGGCAGTGTGAACAGGCATGAACCATCTTCTAATTAGATCTCCTTAAAAGACTCCTGAAAAAATAATAATTGATTAGAACACTCTGAGATTCATCACACTCCTTAGGTGAAGTCAACTAACAGCACGTAAGTCTCTGTGGCGCAATCGGTTAGCGCGTTCGGCTGTTAACCGAAAGGTTGGTGGTTCAAGCCCACCCAGGGACGCTCTTTTGGCATATAATAATTAAAACGTATTTCTTGTATTTAAGGGTTAAATTATTTAGTAGCACATGAAGTTTAAACTTGCATCCAAAGCATAGAGACAGGTGGTATCTCTAATAAATTCCGCATTCATATATAACGTGCTGAAGTCCACGCTACCCTAGAATACGTTCTACAGCTGGCAGCCTCCCAGCATTGCCTTTCCTTCTCACAAGTCTTCTTTAGTCTAGGTTCACACCTATGCCGGTTGCATTTTGCACTTTTGTACTTGTGTTTTTGCTGTGTTTTTTATGCTATTTGCAGGTTTTTTCATATTTTTTTTATTTTTCTTGTTGCCAGGCAGATTTTAAATGCAAACCACATAAAAAACGCAGCAAAAACACAATACATGGTTTTCTGCAGTGTTCCCATTGAAGTCTATAGAACCAAAAAACGCGTTGCGTTGCAGTTTTAACTCCAACCATGGGTAACCAGACAATTGTCTCTTCTCCACCCCATCTAAGGTTAGTAAACTTCACTCCTCCTCCTCTCCAACATACCAATGGCCATGAAACAAAAGACAGGGGAGACCCAAGAAATAGTGTAATCCCATTTTATTAAACTTTTAAATGAAACAATCCAAATTGCACTTACTGTATATTGTGTGGAAAAGCAGCAAAACTACAGGAACTCCCTTCCTCTATATGTGGTCGTTGGAATGCTCCAGCGTTCCAGATGGTAGAAGTGACACAACGCGTTTCGTCAGTCAAGTCCCAACACGTCAGTCAAACTGATGTTATCAGAAGAAGCCCTCAAGTGTTCTAAAATATACAAAAACATTACATATACTGCATAATGCAGATAAAATAAATGAACAAGAGCACTATATAACTACAATGCATTTTACACACAGTATATTCCATACTCAAACTCTTCTACATGCTAATATAGATGGCTCTAAAGTGAAATCCCAGCATGAACTGCTACTTTCTATCTTTGCCTGCCTAAAACTCTTGATGCAGCTAAAGCCCTGTACACACGATGACAATATCGGACAAATGATTGTCCAATTTTTTTGCATGCTAGTCTCATATCGAAAGTGAATTACGAAAATTCTTGTATGACAGAATACAAATTCAAAAGTTGAATAAAACTGTACCGATTAAACGAAAATCGTACAATCTGGTATCATAGTTACATAGTACAGCCTTTATGGGTGTAAAAGCAATCTGTGTTAAAAAAAGGAAAAAAAATCTTCATCACCCCCCACAAGTAGTACAGTGTCATTATGGTGACACTATACTACTAGGGTGATGGTATGTTAAAAAAAAAAAATAATAATAATATAAAAAAATAAAATAAAAATGTAAAAAAAAAATTTTTAAATTATAATTTTTGGTTATGAACTAATTTGTTTTTTTTGTCTTTTTTGCTTAAAAGATAGCTGAATACATTTTGGCCAAGATTTATGAAGAAAGATTATTTATTTGCAAAATTCTATAACAAAAACACTTTTTTTTTTTCAAAATGTTTGGACTTTTTCATCTATATATAATGAATAAATACCGCCAAAATAATGTTTTTTCTGTCTCAAAAAAAATGCTAAAAAAAACAAGAGTGCAGTGTTGCATGACTGCGCAATTGTCATTCAAAGTGTGATAGCACTGAAAGCTGAAAATTGGCCTGGGCAGGAAGGGGGCGAAAGTGTCCGGACTTGAAGTGGTTAAGACAGTGGGGGTAGTTGAGTAGTTTAGCAAAAGAAAATGACGATACTCAGTCCACAAAAATGCTAGGTGTTGTCATCCCACAAAAGGTCATTCAAATCTAAATAAGTTTCTGATAGGTAGGTTAACCAGGCTCATTAAAATATTGCTTTCTGACTTGGTTGTTTTTAACCATTTCAGTACTGGAAACTCTCGCCCGGTTCCTGCCCAGGCCAATTTTCAGCTTTCAGTGCTGACGCGCTTTGAATGACAATTGCGCGGTCATACAACACTATACGCAAATTAAATTTTGATCATTTTTCACACAAATAGAGCTTTATTTTGGTGGTATTTAATCGCCACTAGATTTTTTTTATTTTTTGTTAAAGGAAAAAACACCAAAACGCAGTGCTATTCTGCCGCAATTGTTGCATGACAGAATCAAAACGTGATCACGTCGAAACGCGTGTTGAAAAAGTGCACTCAGCTTGTCATTCAAAAGGGAGCAGGAGCTTTTCTTGGGCGACAAATGTGCATAGGGTAGACCATTGAAGAGAATACGCTGCCCTATGTGCGACATGCGGAAACGAGTGTAAATAGTGATTTTAAAATTGCAAGCGGGAATGCTTGTTCCCCCAACCCGATATCTGAACCGGGCCTGACTGCAGATACACATTTACTGTATTTGTACACTATTTATACTTTTACATGGTAAGAATTTTGGTAGTTTTCTTTGAACTATTTTATTTTGATGCATTTGAAAGATGGATGAAAAATTGCCTTTTTGATGGGATGCGTTTCAGTAAACCATAGAAACAGTAGTGTCTCAAAGTGAGCAAAGTCAGCCAGGAAAAATATCACACGTCCCTGGGTGGGCTTGAACCACCAACCTTTCGGTTAACAGCCGAACGCGCTAACCGATTGCGCCACAGAGACTTGTGAGGGGCTTGTGCGATTTACCTAAAGACAGTGATACACCATAGACTGTTTTAAGTACTATATTATTTTCAAGTGTCCTACAAAGATTAAGTTCCCCATTAGGAACAAGTTACACCCATACAAAGGCTCCACGTACACGGGATGTTTGGAAAACACTTCTGAATGATGGAAACTGACTGCTGGAAAACGTAGCTTAAAAACCATTTGTTTATCCGCGTTTATGGGCAGTTGTGTTTAGAAGCGTTTTTTAAAGATAACCCCAGAGACCTTCCAAAATGCCCAGAATGCACTGAAAAATAGTAAAAAATTAACTATTTCAGACATTTTGAGAGGAATAGAGAGAGCAGAAGCAGAGAGAGTAGTATGTGTTGAGATGACCTGTCTTTTCTGGTTGTATTCACTATGGATCCCATCATGAGCATAATGCGGCACGTTCTACCATTTTTTCCTTCAGGCCAAACCTGCAACTGACTGCGCTGGTGTACCGGGTCTATTTGAATACATGGAAAACACTTTGCATGCATTTCTGATGATGAAAAAAGGCTCTGGACAGCATCTGGACATGGAACAGTTAAAAAACGCTTCTAAACACAAACTCTTATATATGCAGGTAGCCACATTTACATGCATTTACAAGAATTTGGCGTTTGAAATGCTGATAAAATCTACTGCTAAACACAAGTTTGGTGCGTTCAAAAAAACGACTGTAAACTCAACTGCCTGTAAATGACTGTAAACGACAATGTGTACGTGGACACATAGGAAAACATTAGGGAGAGTTCAGGGGCTGCTGAAAACAAATGCAGAAAAGCTCCTGAACATCAGTTTATCAGCTGCAGTGTACAGTACATGGAGCCTGAGAGTGTAACATGTTCCTCGGCACCCCTTCGTGACAGCATACAGGTGATCCATGCAAGAGATGCTAAACTTTTCTTTGCAATCAAGAGCCTGCAAAGGTTAGGTTCACCTTAGGAAACATGTTTTGTTCGCCATTTTTTGTGTTACGGCACTGCGTTACTTTGACTGACAATTGCGCGGTCGTGTAACGCTGCACCGAAATGAAATTTACATCCTTTTTTCCACAAATTGAGCTTTCTTTCGGTGGTATTTTGTCACCTGTGTGTTTTTATTTTTTGCGCTATAAGCAAAAAAAGACAGACAATTTTGAGAAAAAAACTATATTTTGGACTTTTTGCTATTAAACATGTGAAGTAAAAAAATTTAAAAAATCCAATTTCGTCATAAATTTAGGCCAAAATGTATTCTGCTACATGTCTTTGCTAAAAAAAATCCCAATACGTGTAAATTAACTGGTTTACGTGAAAGTTATACGCTTACAGATGGCGGTGTAGATAATGGGATTTTTTTTGTTCACTAGTAATGGCGGCGATCAGCGACTCTTAGCGGGACTGCAGCAGACATTCTGACACTGGGGGGGAACTAACTTGGTGTCACTGACATCTCCAGTGACACCAATGCAATGAGCAGTGCTAAAAAAAAAGCACTGTACCAATGACACTGGGCATGAAGGAGTTAATGTGAGGGACGATCAAAGGGTTAACTGTGTGCTGTGTGTGTTTTACTAGAGGGCGGGGGGGTGTTCTTCACTGTAAGCACACTGATCGGGATGGCTGTACTGTGCACAGCCATACTGAGCAGTGTGCTCGAGCTGACAGGGAGGAAGATTGTTTGTAAACAAAATAATCATCTTCGCCATCAGAGATGCTCGGTAATCACCGAGTATTTACCCACTGGGACCCAGTGATTGACATCCGCGGCTGCAAATAGTGGTGTGGGTAGGGCGCACACAGCTTGCACACGCCCCCTACCCGGAAATGCAAGATCACATATATATACAGTCAGGTCCATAAATATTGGGACATCGGCACAATTCTAACATTTTTGGCTCTATACACCACCACAATGGATTTGAAATGAAATGAACAAGATGTGCTTTAACTGCAGACTGTCAGCTTTAATTTGAGGGTATTTACATCCAAATCAGGTGAACGGTGTAGGAATTACAACAGTTTGCATATGTACCTCCCACTTGTTAAGGGACCAAAAGTAATGGGACAATTGGCTTCTCAGCTGTTCCATGGCCAGGTGTGTGTTATTCCCTCATTATCCCAATTACAATGAGCAGATAAAAGGTCCAGAGTTCATTTCAAGTGTGATATTTGCATTTGGAATCTGTTGCTGTCAACTCTCAAGATGATATCCAAAGAGCTGTCACTATCAGTGAAGCAAGCCATCATTAGGCTGAAAAAACAAACCCATCAGAGAGATAGCAAAAACATTAGACGTGGCCAAAACAACTGTTTGAAACATTCTTAAAAAGAAGGAACGCATCGGTGAGCTCAGCAACACCAAAAGACCCGGAAGACCACGGAAAACAACTGTGGTGGATGACCAAAGAATTCTTTCCCTGGTGAAGAAAACACCCTTCACAACAGTTGGCCAGATCAAGAACACTCTCCAGGAGGTAGGTGTATGTGTGTCAAAGTCACCAATCAAGAGAAGACTTCACCAGAGTGAATACAGAGGGTTCACCACAAGATGTAAACCATTGGTGAGCCTCAAAAACAGGAAGGCCAGATTAGAGTTTGCCAAACGACATCTAAAAAAGCTTTCACAGTTCTGGAACAACATCCTATGGACAGATGAGCCCGAGATCAACTTGTACCAGAGTGATGGGAAGAGAAGAGTATGGAGAAGGAACTGCTCATGATCCTAAGCATACCACCTCATCAGTGAAGCATGGTGGTGGTAGTGTCATGGCGTGGGCATGTATGGCTGCCAATGGAACTGGTTCTCTTGTATTTATTGATGATGTGACTGCTGACAAAAGCAGCAGGATGAATTCTGAAGTGTTTCGGGCAATATTATCTGCTCATATTCAGCCAAATGCTTCACAACTCATTGGACGCTTCACAGTGCAGATGGACAATGACCCAAAGCATACTGCAAAAGTAACCAAAGAGTTTTTTAAGGGAAAAAAGTGGAATGTTATGCAATGGCCAAGTCAATCACCTGACCTGAATCCGATTGAGCATGCATTTCACTTGCTGAAGACAAAACTGAAGGGAAAATGCCCCAAGAACAAGCAGGAACTGAAAACAGTTGCAGTAGAGGCCTGGCAGAGCATCACCAGGGATGAAACCCAGCGTCTGGTGATGTCTATGCGTTCCAGACTTCAGGCTGTAATTGACTGCAAAGGATTTGCAACCAAGTATTAAAAAGTGAAAGTTTGATTTATGATTATTATTCTGTCCCATTATTTTTGGTCCCTTAACAAGTGGGAGGCACATATGCAAACTGTTGTAATTCCTACACCGTTCACCTAATTTGGATGTAAATACCCTCAAATTAAAGCTGACAGTCTGCAGCTAAAGCACATCTTGTTCATTTCATTTCAAATCTATTGTGGTGGTGTATAGAGCCAAAAATGTTAGAATTGTGTTGATGTCCCAATATTTATGGACCTGACTGTATATTCAGGTAAAACTCGAAAAATTAGAATATCGTGCAAAAGTTCATTTATTTCAGTAATGCAACTTAAAAGGTGAAACTAATATATGAGATAGACTCATTACATGCAAAGCAAAGATAGTTCAAGCCGTGATTTGTCAGAATTGTGATGATTATGGTTTACAGTTCATGAAAACCCCAAATCCACAATCTCAGAAAATTAGAATATTGTGAAAAGGTGCAATATTCTCGGCTCAAAGTGTCCCACTCTAATCAGCTAATTAAGCCATAACACCTGCAAAGGGTTCCTGAGCCTTTAAATGGTCTCTCAGTCTGGTTCAGTAGGAATCACAATCATGGGAAAGTTTGCTGACCTAACAGTTGTGCAGAAAATCATCATTGACACCCTCCATAAGGAGGGAAAGCCTCAAAAGGTAACTGCAAAGAAGTTGGATGTTCCCAAAGTGCTGTATCAAAGCACATTAATAGAAAGGTATATGGAAGGGAAACGTGTGGAAGAAAAAGGTGCACAAGCAGCAGGGATGACCACAGCCTGGAGAGGATTGTCAGGAAAAGGCCATTCAAAAGTGTTGGGGACTTTCACAAGGAGTGGACTGAGGCTGGAGTCAGTGCATCAAGAGCCACCACACACAGACGGATCCTGGACATGGGCTTCAAATGTCATATTCCTCTTGTCAAGCCGCTCCTGAACAACAAACAACATCAGAAGCGTCTTACCTGGGCTAAAGAAAAACAGACCTGGTCTGGTGCTCAGTGGTCCAAAGTCCTCTTTTCTGATGAGAGCAACTTTTGCATCTCATTTGGAAACCAAGGACCCAGAGTATGGAGGAAGAATGGAGAGGCACACACTGCAAGATGCTTGAAGTCCAGTGTGAAGTTTCCACAGTGTGTGTTGATTTGGGGAGCCATGTCATCTGCTGGTGTTGGTCCACTGTGCTTCATTAAATCCAGGGTCAATGCAGCTGTCTACTAGGAGATTTTGGAGCACTTCATGCTTCCTTCCGCAGACGAGCTTTATGGGGATGCTGACTTCATTTTCCAGCAGGACTTGGCACCTGCCCACACTGCCAAAAGCACCAAAACCTGGTTCAATGACCGTGGGATTACTGTGCTTGATTGGCCAGCAAACTCGCCTGACCTGAACCCCATAGAGAATCTATGGGGCATTGCCAAGAGAAAGATGTGAGACATGAGACTGAACAATGCAGAAGAGCTGAAGGCTGCTATTAAAGCATCCTGGTCTTCCATAACACCTCAGCAGTGCCACAGGCTGATAGCTTCCATGCCACGTCACATTGAGGCAGTAATTGCTGCAAAAGGGGTCCAAACCAAGTACTGAGTACATATGCATGCTTCTACTTTTTAGAGGTCCGATATTGTTCTATGTACAATCCTTGTTTTATTGATTGCATGTAATATTCTCATTTTCTGAGATTGTGGATTTGGGGTTTTCATGAGCTGTAAGCCATAATCATCACAATGATGACAAATCACAGCTTGAACTATCTTGCTTTTCATGTAATGAGTATATATCTGATATATATCATTATATAGATATATATATCTATATAATGAATATATATCTCATATATTAGTTTCACCTTTTAAGTTACATTACTGAAATACATGAACTTTTGCACAATATTCAAATTTTTTTCGAGTTTCACCTGTATATGTTAAAGTCTCAATAATTGTCCAAATATATAAAAGTTAAAAAAATTGAAAGTTCCAAAAAAAAAACAAAGAAACCCCCATCCGCATCCAGTGTGAATATTAAGTGATACAGTAAATCTTCTTATCCATAGCAATTCTCTGTGTGAAGGGCTCCTCCTCCAGAGCCCCACTCACCACAGATAACTGACCACCTGGATTGGTAGGTCAAATATCGTATAAGATGTTGCAGCGCTCTCCTGCAGGAAAGTTGGCCGTCTGTGTGGTCATGATACCGCTATATGCTGATGACAGACTCCACAGTGGAAACACCTCTAGATCAATGGTTTGCGACAAAACTCCTCCAGAACCTCCACAGTACTCCTCCACCATCAAAAAAACATCAAAGCAAAACTTCCATAGCGTAACACCGTATTTATTAGGTAAAAAACGTTTAAAATTGCACTTACATAAAAAACCTTGTGTATGGCACTTTAAATCCCAGCACAAAGCAATTCGTTCTCAGAGGACTTGTCAAAAACTGCTTCTGTCTCCCAACCACCCCACCACCACCACACCACGAAAAAAACAAAACAAACAAAAACACAGCTTTTGTCTTTACACTTGACTTTTTTTCTGAATTAGCATAGGTTATATGTGCCTTTTACTCATTCACATAGGGGGCAGTATCTGGGTGCCCCCTTATTGTTGACGGAGGCTTCCAGATTATGATGAGGCCATAGTCTTGGGGAGGAGGCCCTTGCCCTCATCAATATGGGAACAAGCTGTTTTGTTCTTGAATTTTGAATGTGAGGACACATGGTCTTGTATGGTTTGGAGGGGCACTTTTTCCTGACCACCCAGGATACTTGGATATTGGTCTGCTATGGATTTTGGGAGGACACAATTGGTTTGTGGGGTAGCCTATTAAAATCCATAGTAGCCCCTATCTAGGATAAGGATCTTTTATGGATTGAGGGAGCCCCACATCTTTTTTGGGGGCTGTGCTGCTGCTGACATTCTAGTAACAAATGATGTGATTGGTTTCGAGGAGGCAAGTGGCCAGCTTGCACAGCAGTCTTCATTGCTAAGGTGCAGGTCATCTCCTGTGTTCTAGAAACTAGAAAGAAGTGGGAAGCCATTAATTTAGTGTCAGTAGTGATACCACTGGCCATTTAGTTCATCTGTTTAGCGAACAGTGATCTTGTAAAGTCAAAATCTACATGGCTGCAAAATCAAATCTCATTCCTATAAAATGGGAACAGTTAGGAGCTTCTAGATATCTGGGAAAGACCTTTGTATTGTACATCTATGTCTGCGTTATTAAATGCCATCTTCAGCATATTTGTTTCCTCTTCACCAGAATGGGTGCGGATGTTCCATGCTGACCACAGCTAGGAAGAGTGAATGATATCAATATGGGAACTTAGTAAAGAAAAGGAATTTAGAAATATCTTCTGTACATAAATGTTTTTTTCTATTAAATAAAACATAGTTATTTTAAACTAAATATACCGGAGGTATGACTAAAGCCACATACACATGATGAGAAAATCAGACAAAAATACCACTTTTGGAGCGGTACCAAAATAACGGAGCAAACTATTTTTGTTTATTCAGTACAGTATTCATCCATAAAAAATCAAGTGATAAAGACCGTGCATGCTCAGAAATGGAAGAATACATTACAATATGGGCAGCACAGTGGCTAAATGGTTAGCACTTTCGCCTGGCAGTACTAGGGTCGTCGGTTCAAATCCCAACCATGGCACCACCTGCCTGGAGTTTGCATGTTCTCCCTGTGCCTGCGTGGGTTTCCTCCCACACTCCAAAGACATGCTGGTAGGTTAATTGGCTCCTGTCTAAATTGTCCCTAGTATGTGTATGTATGAATGTGAGTTAGGGACCTTAGATTGTATGCCCCTTGAGGGTTAGGGACTGATGTGAATGTACAATATATATGGAAAGTGCTGCATAAATTGACAGCGCTATATGAAGTACCTGTAATAAATAAATAAATTACATAATCACAGGAAGTTGTATTCTGTCTTATGAGAATTTTCCTAACTCTAGTAACCTATTCATTTTTTATATGAGACTAGCATGCAAAAAAAGTGTACGAGTGTACGAGGTTTAAGGGTCCATGCACACTGGATTAAAAAAAGCCAGTTCCCTTGGCCAAAAAAAAAATACTCATATAGAGTGTTTATGTTCATGAGTTTAGGCATGTTTAGAAGCTTTTAGGACAGTTTAGGAGCATCCAGTTTATAAACGGCCTCCACATTCACTGCCTATGCGCGTTCCCTGGACACAGCGGAACACCGATCGCTGTACGGGACCTCTGTGTGAGGTCCCAATCATGTGATCACTGATTGGCCAATCAGTGATCACATGAATAGTAGTAAGCAAGATGTCACTTCCTGACATCATTGCTTACTATCAATGAAATCTGTGAATGATCAAAGAGGTCACTTGGTACAGGGCTATTCCCAACAGCCTTGTACCATGTGACAAGCTGTGACCAATCACAGCTCTCACAGTATTTCTCAATGGCTGCCAGAATGCAGCCAGAGAGGAGAAATGATTGCTTTTACAAGGCTGTAAAGGCTTATGGGTGTAAAAGCAATCAGTGTAAAAAAAAAAAAAAAAAAAATCTTCATCACCCCCCACAAGTAATACAGTGTCACTGTGGTGACACTGTGCTGCTAGGGTGACAGTACGTAAAAAAACCCATAAATAATAATATTAAAAAAGTTTTTTTTTAAATTATATTTTTGGTTTTAAACTAATTTCGGTTATTTTTTTTTTACTAAAAAGATAGCTGAATACGTTTTGGCAAAATTTATGGAGAAAGATTATTTATTTGCAAAATTTTATAAGAAAAACACTTTTTTTTCAAAATGCTTGGACTTTTTTATCTATATAACAATAAAAATCCCAGTGGTGAATAAATACCACCAAAATAAATTGTTATCTGTCTCAAAAAAATGCTAAAAATTTCATATGGGTACAGTGTTGCATGACCGCGCAATTGTCATTCAAAGTGTGATAGCACTGAAAGCTGAAAATTGGCCTGGACTGGAAGGGGGTCAAAGTGTCTGGACTTGAAGTGGTTAAAGCTCCAGTCTCTTTGAGGGTGTGGGCTTGAATCCCACCACTGCCAAGCATCTTTTCTTTTGTAGGTCCTTGTTCCATGTTTGGAGGAAACCTTCCCCCAGTCTGGAGAAAAGGCAGGGGTTTATGGTGTGTGAAGTTCACTTTCTGGAGACATTGAAATACCATTGTTTCCTGTGTGCTGTATACAAGGCCAGCCATGTGATCCAGCAGTGTTTTTTTTCCCCTGTCCTGGGTGGAAGGGCAGGTACAACACGGAGTCCATGGAGTCTCTGTAGTCCATGGAGTCTCTGTATCTTAAGATGCTTGAGAGGCTCTTGTTGAGAAGAGCTACAACAGACTCATCTACCAAGCTATTGAGAAAGGTTAACTCATTTTCCTGACTAATCCTAGCAGGCTGTAAAGCAGGAATCACTAAATGGCGGACCATGGTCCAGATCTGGACTGAGTCCAGTGTCCAGACTTGAAGTGGTTAAAAATGCAAAACAGAAGGTTTTTTTTTTCTGCTTCTAAGGCCTCATGCACACAGTGCATTTTTACTGCCGCTTTTAGGAGTGTCAGGTATTTTTTTTTTTACTGCCTCCGAACACCCTTCCATGTTATTCTATGCGTACATGCACTCTATGGCTTTTAGAAGCTTTTTGTGAAAGGGGCATTTAGAGGCAGTAGAAAAAAAAAACAGTGCCAGTGAATCCTGGAACAGCGACATTTTGGCAGAAAAAACAGTTGAAGTGCTTAAATGCATGTAAATGCCCCTAAGCGCTAGGTGCGTTTAGTGCTGGATCGTTAATTTATTTCAATGGCCGTAATAAGTTATTTATTTTGGCCAATGCAATTAATTAACAGCCAAACGCTTGATGCGGGTAAACATGGGTAAAAGCAGATAAACGCAAGTAAACACGTGTAGACGCAGTAAACTCTTTTACAAACATAAGTGGTTTTTTAGCCAAAACGCTGCTGCCAGGAACAGGCTTCTAGGGGAGTTAAAAAAAACATCAGTGTACATGAGGCCTAAACCCTGAGCTTCAAATATGCCTCTAAACATCCTAATGTGAATGGACACATAGGATAATATTGAGCTGCTTCTACAGGCAAAACACAAAACTCCTGTAGAAGCAGAGTTTTTTAAGCCAGTGTGTCTGGACCCAAAAGCTGCAACAGTCTGATTAATTTTAGCGTTTACAGTGCTTTAGTCACGTCTTGTTTGATGACCAAAAAAATATAGAATGTATTCTTTAGTGTGAATACCTGAATTTGACTAGGTCTCTTATCATGTCCTGTTCAGCAGGGTACCAATACATTGTATTGCATTGCAAATGACCTAACAGTACATTCCTCATGAATAGTGTTCAGCTTGATGTTCAAGTCGAACTTAAGTTTGTCTTGAACATCGGCCGTTCGAGTGTACGCCCGCCCGTCCCACAATGCACAGCGCTCTGGCAGCGCATTATTATTGGCCAAAGCAATGCACCTGACCACAGGTCAGGTGCAATGCTTTGGCCAATCAGAGCACATGATGATGTCAAAAGGGGGCAGGGTCACCCAGTTGACGTCACCGGGTGACTCCACCCCTTAGATATGTCAGGATGGCACAGCGTTGAGAGCGGAGCCTTTTTTTTTTCTTTTTGTTTTTAATAAAGGACTTGTCAAAGACTGTTTACTGTCATTTTTTACACTACACTTTTTTGTGAATGAGTAGCGGTACCATGTACCCCATACTTATTCACATGGGGGGCAGGGATCTGGGGGCCCCCTTGTTAAAGGGGGCTTCCAGATTCTGATAAGACCCTTGCCCGCAGACCCCCATAACCACCGGTCACAGTTGTGAGGAAGGAGTCCTTGTCCCTATCAACATGGGGACAATATTCTTTGGGGGGGAGCAAGGCACCTCCCCCCATGTTGAGGGCATGTGGCTTTATATGGTTCAGGAGGGGGGGTGCTTGCTCATTCCCCTCTTTTCCTGACTTGCAGGACTGCAAGATTGGATAAGGGTCTGGTATGGATTTTGGGGGGACCCCATGCCATTTTTAAAAGAACGTTGCCGTGGGGTTCCCCTCAAAATCCATACTAGACCTGAAGGGCTTGGTATGGATGGGGGGGGGGTCCCATGTCATTTTTGTGCAAAATTATTGAACCATTAAAGCATGTTTTCACTACTAAATTACTGCATGACTTAAAGTGTTACTAAACCCACAACAGTAAAATCAGTCTGTACAGTATATGCAGTAAAGCATGCTTGTTATACTCACTCTGGAAGAGGTTAATCCTCTGCATTGTATAAAAAGGATTGATCCTGACTTCTCTGATCTTCCCCTTCTTCTACTGTCCCCAATCCATCTGCTGATAGAACAGAGCCTTGGGGGCAAGCTGTACACGCTCAGTTTGGCGTGTTGCTAAAGAGTTTTTTTTCCTGGTAGAGTACTGTCAGCACTGTCCAAACACAGGCTCAGGGGTCCTGCCGCCTCATAGGAGAGAATGAAAACTCCTCCTACAAACTTTAACTGGACACTGATAGAAGTCACAAGACTGCTCTAACTGCTGATGAGAAAAGGTATTTGAATGAATGCAGGGTCCTGGGTTTAGTAACACTTTAATAAAATAACTCATGCAGTATTTTAGAAGGTTTTTTGGGAAAACTGCTGTGCAGTATCTTACCGCATACTCAGATGCAGTAAGATACCGCTTAGTGAATTGTCCTGATTTGAAGTTTGTGGTTGAACTTTCATTAGGTTTGAATGTTCGAACTGAACAGGGGGGGGTTCACTACTCATGAAGTCCAGCACAAGTATTTGGCTTGATCAGGCTGGTCATAGAGGTGCAAGGAGCAGGGCTGCTGGGCTTTTCTTGTCCAGTCACAGTTATGGTGCATGGAGATAACCAGGCCATATTGCCTAACTGGCCACTCAGTTTGGTAAAGCCCTGTATGTCTCAGAACTGGATAAAAGATCTGAAGATTGCAACTTGTATGATATTTAGAAAGATGTTTTACAAAATTCAACTGAATCAGCCACATCAAATTTAAAAACAAAGTTTGAGTTTACAGAATTTACCCAGAAACCAAAGAACCCTTAATTATCCTGCCACCTCAACCTCCGGAACATTTCCAGAATCCGCCCCTTTCTGACCAATGACAACACAAAACAACTTATCTACGCCTTGGTTATATCCTGCCTTGATTACTGCACTCCCTCCTTACTGGTCTATCGTTACACAGGTTATCCCCCCTTCAATCTATTATGAATGCTGCTGCTAGACTCAAACACCTTATCAACCGATCAGCGACTGCTGCCCCTCTCTGCCAATCCCTCCACTGGCTTCCACTAACCCAACGTATAAAATTCAAAATACTAACCATGACATACAAAGCCATCTACAACACTGCCCCCAGCTACATCACCAACCTCATCCACCGATATCACCCAAATCGCCCACTCCGCTCCTCCAAAGATATCTTCCTCTCTAGCTCCCTCATCACCTCCTCCCACGCTCGCCTCCAGGACTTCTCCAGAGCCTCTCCCATCCTCTGGAACTCCCTACCACAGTATGTCCGGTCAGCCCCCACCCTGTCTGCCTTTAGGCGATCTTTGAAAACTCATTTATTCAGGGAACCCTACCCCACCTCCACCTAAGAACTGTATTTCAATCACCTCCACAAGATCATCCCCCGCAGCTATCACCTTTTGTATCACCTCCACTTCCTTTAGATTGTAAGCTCCACAAGCAGGACCCTCATATTCCTTCTGTACTGAAATGTAATTATACTGTCTCCCTTATATTGTAAAGCGCTGCGCAAACTGTTGGCACCATATAAATGCTGTCTAATAATAATTCATTTTTAATATTGAAAGAAAACTCACCCATCCATCCATGTCTCCATGTTGTATTTTGCTTAGAAATCACTTTGAAACCCCCCCCCCCCCTAGTATTTCTAGCCGTGGTCAGCAATAAATAGGATATGTAGGGCTCTCTGGTAAGAGAGACCCTAGGAATCCAAACAGTCATGTATGTAGGCTATAAACATCTATGTTGTGGTGAGGGGAAATGGATAATCATCATCCGCTTGCAGCAGCCCTACAGGAGAGGGAAGCCAGGGTCTAAACAGCAACAAGGGAAGAGAGGAGGCGCTTCTAAGTGTAATAGGTTGGAAAAATTTATTGGGTCAGAAAGAGTAAAATGTACTTACTAGAGCAGGGGTGGGCAAACTTTTTGACTTGAGGGCCGCAATGGGTTCATATATTGGACCCGGGGGCCGGACCAAGAGTAGATGAATGATGTGTATGTGTCATCCATAGTAAGTATAGTAATATTCCCCCATAGTAAGCATAGTAATTAATCCCCCATATAGTAATTCATCCCCCATATAGTAATTCATCCCCCATAGTAATTCATCCCCCATATAGTAATTCATCCCCCATAGTAATTCATCCCCCATAGTAATTCATCCCCCATATAGTAATTGATCCCCCATATAGTAATTCATCCCCCATAGTAATTCATCCCCCATATAGTAATTAATCCCCCATATAGTAATTCATCCCCCATAGTAATTCATCCCCCATAGTAATTCATCCCCCATATAGTAATTCTCCCCCATATAGTAATTCATCCCCCATAGTAATTCATCCCCCATAGTAATTCATCCCCCATAGTAATTAATCCCCCATATAGTAATTCATCCCCCATAGTAATTCATCCCCCATATAGTAATTCATCCCCCATAGTAATTCACCCCCCATAGTAATTCATCCCCCATATAGTAATTCATCCCCCCTATAGTAATTCAATTTACTTACCTTTGCTCCGCGCGTTCCTCTCGCCATGTTCCCGCGCCGTTCCGGTTTTCAGGGCGGACTGTGAGAGGAGCCTAGCTCCCCTCACGTTCATCACGCTGCCCCGCCTACACACATCCTGACAGCCATCCTGACAGTATCACGCTCCGCGGGCCGGATTAAAAGGTCCGCCGGCCGTATACGGCCCGCGGGCCGTAGTTTGCCCATTGCTGTACTAGAGCATGGTGAAATATCAGCATATCAATCAAATAAAGCATCTAGATACTCGATCCCTTTGAGGAGGAATTCATTGACAGTTTATTTGATTGATATGCTGAAATTTCACCATGCCCTAGTAAGTGCATTTTTTTCTTTTTTGTCCCTATAAATTTTTCCAGCCTATTACACTTAGAAGTGCCTCCTCTTGTCCCCTATTTCTAGCCATGGCCATCCTGAGTAAGGGCAGATCATTCATGTAGCATTTTCTTCCTGAAGTGTGCCTGCCCCTAACTTAGGCATACAAGCAGGAGGGTGTGCTTAGTTGAGAAAATCCCTCCCTCCCCTCCTGAAGACTCCTGGGATGTATGACATCATTTGCCTAGGCATGGAAACCAGGAAGTAACTGAAGAAATGTAAAAAGAAAATGTTTAACCCCTTGGCGCCGGTGCCTCCCGGCCCTTTAAGGGTTTCAGAAGCCGGGAGGCCGGGTTTAGAGTCATGTGACTGTCATGATGTCGTGTCACGGCGGTCACATGATCGGGAAAGGTCCCGATCGAAAGAGGAGATTGGAACCTTTCCGTGAGTACTGGACATGTGTGCTGGGAGTGCGCAGGGCGCGCACTCACAGTACATATCTCTTTTAATAGAAGGCAAATGTGTGGCCGCTCTGCGTCTAGGCCCAGACGCCCGGGAGGTCGCACATTTGTGTTCTGCCGGCACCAAGAGGTTAAAGCAAGGAAATATGATGTACGTTCCTGTCTATTTACTAATGCTAGCAGCATAAGGATTAAAAATAGCTCATGTTGATTGAGAGAGAGAAGTGCCGGTTGCTGTTGAGGTGGGGACTTTTTGTTTTGCAAAAAATGGGCCCCAGTCCAACAAGAGATTTTTGTTTTTCTCAGATATCTTCCTTAAATGATATAACATGCAGAATTTTCTTCTGTGAAAATCTTCAAAAGGGTGGCGTGCTCTGCCCATAGTTCCCCATTTTTAGGTTAGGCATAGTTATGTTAAAAGAGTAAAACTGTTACATGTGAGAAGGCCAATTCTGGAGAATAGTAAACTCAGAAAAAGATGAGTCAACCCACCAGGAAAAGGATCTTTTTTATTCTAAAAACAAAGCATCTTTTTTGCTGAGGCCAGTGATTTAAAAAAAAAATACAGTATCCTGGCAAAATAAAGATTCTTATCCCTGTGTTAGTTTGGTGATCTGAACCTATTGTAGTAAAGGAAAGCCATAGTGCATTTTCAGGGCACGATAGTGAATTTTCATTGTTGTATTGGGGGAAGCTTTGCTTAAACAAGACTTTAAAACTGCCCTTTCACTCAGTTTAAACTCACCTTTCCTTTCCCTGTTTAGTCAACTGGAGAGGAAAAAAAGCCATGGAGTCACTTGACTTAGGTAGCCCATTCATTAGCCAGTTTTTTTCCTTCTGGTTGAATGAAAAATCTGATCCAAGTCACCCATCCACACATTTGCGGTAAATGGGGAATCTTCTTTCATACAGAAAGACCTGGGAGAAACAATAGTCAAAGCCAACCAAAAAGTACAACTCAGAAAATATACTACATTGTGAGTGAATACACCAGGCCAAAATTCATACTCCATGTCACTGAACACTGCTTATGGATAGCAATGAAGTCCTCACCACCCGTATTGTACTTCATTTTTCAGAACACAAAACAAAAACACACACAAAAACAAAATGGAGTCGAAACAACAATAGTAATGTAGCGCTACCCCCACAGGGGTCGCTTGATAATACTGCTTCCCAGTGATTGCCCTGACCTTGCAAGCCTCCCGACACCTCTGACACTCTGGGTTCGGACATATTTCAACAGTATAGTATAACAATACAAGAGGCACAATTCTTTAGTAACACCTCTACTGTATATTAGTCTTGTTCAAAAGAGTAGACCACAAGAACTAAGGGTTTAGGATATCAAACCCCAGTTAACGTACAAAACAGAACACTGGTAAAGTAGAAATAATCAATTTTTCAATGTTTAACAAATTATACAGTCATGAGTAGTAAGCTTCGATTATTAAAACCCATCTCTTCAGGGAAGCCTACCCCACCCCCTGCTAACTTGCCGACCTCCTCCACTCTTCCTACCACTCCATCCCCCACAGCTATCTCCTCCTGTGCCACCACCCCCTCCCTCCTAGATTGTAAGCTCGAAAGAGCAGGGCCCTTGATCCCCTCATGTTTTGCATTGTATTGGTATTGTTCTGTCACATGTTCTGTCTCCCTTTGTAATGTACAGCGCTGAGCGAACTATTGGCGCTTTATAAATACTGTATAATAATATTAATAATAAATTAAACTGCCACACCAGCAGTAAGAGGGGGAAGGAAAGGCTTGTTGACTTATCAGCTCCCTCTAGGCCACCGCACAGCAATAGTGGATGCAGAGAATTATGTAATTATATACTCCGACATAAATAGATGGAATTCTAATTTGAATAACAATGGCCTTAGAAGAGAAGAGGTCACTTTAACTACAGATTGCAACTTGAGTCCTGTAATGTTTAAAGTTCCTGACATGGTGGCGTCTGTTGTATTCTCCTAGCAATGGTGGGGTCCATAAACATTAGTGAATACTGGTGATGCAATGAAGTTAAACAGGCTGTGGTACTGCTCAAAGCAAAGATCTGATACGGAGGTGTAAAGTTGTCTGCATGCAGTGTTTTTAGAGTTATAACAGATAAAGGTTGGGCATCTGCCCATTCACCAATCCTATGGATAGCATAGCCTCCTAGGAATAAGAGTTCTTATCCAGACTCTTGTCTATTTGCAGGGAAGTGCAGAGTTACTGCCCGACGAGCCTGTCAGTGAGCAGAAATGAATGAGTCAAGACTGGATAGTGACAGTCCCGATGCAGAGAAGCTGATGTGATGCTGGTGTGGCAATCACCAGTAGGTCAACAATCTGTCTCTGAAGGAGAGCAGCAAACCCCCTGTTTTCAGGTCTGAATCCCACAGCAAGAGAGCAAACCAGTCCCTTGCTGTAAAATATGTCTGCTCTCCCAGCTTCCTTCTGGTTCACAAGCTTTCTGGTAGTTGTAGTTCAATTGGCACTCAGAAATGCATTAGGTATTAGCTGTAGGACTACAGATCCCAAGATCTGTATCAATTCTGCTAACAGGAAGTGATGTAGCAGTCCCAGTACTGGGCACTAGGGGGGCAAAAGGATTAAATATAGTCTAATCTGTAAATGTCCCTAAAAGGCATATTGATATAGCCAGGACCTGGCTACATCAACAAATAAAAGGAAGAAAAAGAACAGAGAAGAAGAAGAAAAAAGGAAAGGGGAGGGGGGAATGGGGGAGGGAGAATAGTACCATTACCCTTCCCCTTCCT
Source organism: Staurois parvus (assembly GCF_062004578.1). Taxonomy (NCBI): domain Eukaryota; kingdom Metazoa; phylum Chordata; class Amphibia; order Anura; family Ranidae; genus Staurois; species Staurois parvus. Next base: position 1,472,589 of record NW_028318458.1, read on the forward strand.
CTACAAGAGCAGAGCCATATTTCCTGGAACGTGTATAGAGAGACCAATAGAACCACTTTTTTATTAAACTCCTCCTCTTTACCTTGCAAGGCAGCCGTGATACATTGCCCAAAGAAATTAAAGGAACACTTTGAAAACACTTCAGATCTCATTTGGAAATAATCTCATGCTGGATATCTATACTGATATGGATGGGTAATGTGTTAGGAATGTAAGGATGCCCCATCGTTTGATGGAAAGGAAAATTATCAACCTACAGAGGACTGAATTCAAAGACACCACGAAAATCAAAGTGAAAAAATTATGCAGCAGGCCAGTCCATTTTGCTGAAATTTCATTGCAGCAACTCAGAATGGTCCTCAGTAGTTTGTATGGCCTCCACGTGCTTGTATGCATGCCTGACAACGTCGGGGCATGCTCCTAATGAGACAATGGATGGTGTCCTGGGGTATATCCTCCCAGATCCCAGAGGTGTTCTATTGGATTTAGGTCAGGCAAGCATGGGGGCCATTCAATGGTATCAATTCCTTCATCCTCCTGGAATACCCTGCATACTCTCTCCACATGAGGCCGGGCATGGTTGTACACCAGGAGGAACCCAGGACCCACTGCACCAGTGTAGGGTCTGACAATGAGTCCAATGATTTCATACCGATACCTAATGGCAGTCAGGGTGCCATTGTCTAGCCTGTAGAGGTCTGTGTGTCCCTCCATGGATATGCCTCCCCAGACCATCACTGACCCACCACAAAAACGGTCATGCTGAATGGTGTTACAGGCAGCATAACATTCTCCATGGCTTCTCCAGACCCTTTCACGTCTGTCACATGTGCCCAGGGTGAACCTGCTCTCATCTGTGAAAAGCACAGGGTGCCAGTGGTGGACCTTCCAATTCTGGTGTGCAATGGCAATGCCAACTGAGCTCTATGGTGCCGCTTTTTATTAGCACTGATCACTGTATTAACGTCACTGGGGATGTCAGTGGTAGTTAGTTCCCCACCAATGCCAGAATGCCCACCACAGTCACGCAGTCCCACTATAAGCTGCTGATCACCGCCATTACTAGTATTTGAAAAAAAAATTCCAGTAAATAACACAATTTTTAGACGCTATAATTTTCATGTATTATACAGTCAGGTCCATAAATATTGGGACATCGACACGATTCTAACATTTTTGGCTCTATACACCACCACAATGGATTTGAAATGAAACGACCAAGATGTGCTTTAACTGCAGACTGTCAGCTTTAATTTGAGGGTATTTACATCCAAATCAGGTGAACGGTGTAGGAATTACAACAGTTTGCATATGTGCCTCCCACTTGTTAAGGGACCAAAAGTAATGGGACAGAATAATAATCATAAATCAAACTTTCGCTTTTTAATACTTGCTTGCAAATCCTTTGCAGTCAATTACAGCCTGAAGTCTGGAACGCATAGACATCACCAGACGCTGGGTTTCATCCCTGGTGATGCTCTCCCAGGCCTCTACTGCAACTGTCTTCAGTTCCTGCTTGTTCTTGGGGCATTTTCCCTTCAGTTTTGTCTTCAGCAAGTGAAATGCATGCTCAATCGGATTCAGGTCAGGTGATTGACTTGGCCATTGCATAACATTCCACTTCTTTCCCTTAAAAAAACTCTTTGGTTGCTTTTGCAGTATGCTTTGGGTCATTGTCCATCTGCACTGTGAAGCGGCGTCCAATGAGTTGTGAAGCATTTGGCTGAATATGAGCAGATAATATTCCCGAAACACTTCAGAATTCATCCTGCTGCTTTTGTCAGCAGTCACATCATCAATAAATACAAGAGAACCAGTTCCATTGGCAGCCATACATGCCCACGCCATGACACTACCACCACCATGCTTCACTGATGAGGTGGTATGCTTAGGATCATGAGCAGTTCCTTTCCTTCTCCATACTCTTCTCTTCCCATCACTCTGGTACAAGTTGATCTTGGTCTCATCTGTCCATAGGATGTTGTTCCAGAACTGTGAAGGCTTTTTTAGATGTCGTTTGGCAAACTCTAATCTGGCCTTCCTGTTTTTGAGGCTCACCAATGGTTTACATCTTGTGGTGAACCCTCTGTATTCACTCTGGTGAAGTCTTCTCTTGATTGGTGACTTTGACACACATACACCTACCTCCTGGAGAGTGTTCTTGATGTGGCCAACTGTTGTGAAGGGTGTTTTCTTCACCAGGGAAAGAATGCTTCGGTCATCCACCACAGTTGTTTTCCGTGGTCTTCCGGGTCTTTTGGTGTTGCTGAGCTCCCCGGTGCGTTCCTTCTTTTTAAGAATGTTCCAAACAGTTGTTTTGGCCACGCCTAATGTTTTTGATATCTCTCTGATGGGTTTGTTTTGTTTTTTCAGCCTAATGATGGCTTGCTTCACTGATAGTGACAGCTCTTTGGATCTCATCTTGAGAGTTGACAGCAACAGATTCCAAATGCAAATAGCACACTTGAAATGAACTCTGGACCTTTTATCTGCTCATTGTAATTGGGATATCAGTCTTGGTGTTTCTGATGACCCACCGTGAGTAGGACGCCCACCACTCGGTCTTTGTTGGATCTGATATCTGGGATGATTTACCCTACATGCGCATAATCCATGCGTTTCTGGTGAGTGCGCATTGCTATTATTTCGAGGCAGTATATACTCCGGATGTGTATTCACCTTACCAGACGATACCACGGATATTGCACAGACTTTATATATACTTGGTTTTCATTTATTTATCAATTCTTGAGCGCTGCACTGTTTCTTGTTACATTGATATACTTATATTCTAAAGGTATTGTGGTTACCTGAAGTGTTCCAGCTGCTATATATATTTAAGAGCGCTCACTATACATTTCTTAATTAACACTGCATATTTGCCGCTTGAAAAAATGTACGTCAAACATGAAAAAAAAAAAAGAAAGAAGAAGCAGCAGCTTTGTGGAGTCTGGAAAAAAGTGTCAAGAAGTGGAGGATGAAAAAAAAAAATTGTTTCCGCCCGGTTTCGAACCGGGGACCTTTCGCGTGTTAGGCGAACGTGATAACCACTACACTACGGAAACCTGCATGTTAGATTGATATCTCCCATTGGGGTGGCTCCTGAGGGGAGGGGAGGGGAGGAGTTACAATTTATTATATTAGGATATTTGAATGCCAATAGCCTGTCAAAAGGTTTACTTTAACCGCTTCCTGACTACCCTATAGCAGAAATACTGCTACAGGGCGGCACGGGTGCGCAAAATCCACCAAAACGGTTATGCTAAACAATGTTACAGGCATCTGATCGTTTTCCACAACTTCTCCAGACCCTTTCATGTCTGTCACATGTGCTCAGGGTGAACCTGCTCTCATCTGTGAAAATCACAGGGTGCCAGTGGAGGACCTGCCAATCCTGGTGTTCAATGGCAAATGCCAAGTGAGCTCTATGGTGCCGGGCAGTCAGCACAGGGCCCACTAGAGGAGGTCGGGCCCTCAGGCCACCCTCATGAAGTCTGTTTCTGATTGTTTGGTCAGAGACATTCACACCAGTGGACTGCTGGAGGTCATTTTGTAGGGCTCTTGCAGTGCTCATCCTGTTCCTCCTTGCACAAAGGAGCAGATACCGGTCCTGCTGATGGGTTAAGGACCTTCTACGGCCATGTCCAGCTCTCCTAGAGTAACTGCTTGTCTCCTGGAATCTCCTCCATGCTCTTCAGACTGTGCTGGGAGACACAGCAAACCTTCTGGCAATGGCACGTATTGATGTGCCATCCTGGAGGAGTTGGAATGCCTGTGCAACCTCAGTAGGGTTCAGGTATCACCTCATGCTACCAGAAGTGACACTGACCCTAGCCAAATGCAAAACTAGTGAAAAAAAGTCAGAAAAGATGAGTAGGGAAAAAAATGTCAGTGGCCTACTGTAAAACCATTCCTGTTTTGGGGGTCGTCTCATTGTTGCCCATCTAGTGCATATCCCAGGAGTGTAACTGACTTGATGCTAGACTCTGATTAAAAAGTGTTCCATTCATTTTTTTTAGCAGTGTACTTTCCATGGCATACATATTAGCAATGTTAGTGAGCCACAGCGAGATTGTAGGGTGGGAGTCTTGCTTCCACATCGCTGTTATACAGGCCTTTCACTGCATTCAAAAGGTGGACCAACATTAAGTTTTTGTATGTATGTTTTGAGAGATCAGGATAATGGAGGAGGTATCTGGCTGGATTGGTGCCCATATCTAAATCAGTGAGTTGCTTGATAGTGCCACACACCTGGGACCAAAACGTCTCTAGTTTCTGGAATGACAAGATAATGTGTAACATGGTAATTTTAGCCTCCCTGCAATGCCAACAGATGTTCACCACATCAGGGCAGAGCTATTATATTCTGAGAGCAGGGAAACTTCTCCACCATCAGAATACAGTACACTGATCAGCACTGCAGTATATAGCCAGCACTGCTGATCAAGCTGGAAAAATATAACAGGGCGCTTGTACATAAGCCAATCAGTAGAATTCTGTACAGCCACAGTGCCCATACATGGATCAAGATTCAGCCAGTCCCTGCTGGTTCAGCCAAATTTCAATCCATGTATGCGTTAGAGATTACACAGAGCTGAGGACATCCTCTGCCCTTATGTGACAGCGTGGGGCCAATTCCAAAGCACCAGGGCTGTTATTTGGTGTGAATCATCTACTCCTCCATACTTGCAAGTACTGAATTATTTTCTTTGAGGCTGAATGAAGGCAAAATGAGTATTAAAGTGATTGTAAAGCTCAGATATGAAATATGAACAAAGTATATCCCTCTATAGTGTGTACCTTTCTCAATTAAGAGCACTAAGTGTCATTTCTGTCTTTTGCTTTGTTCCTCTAATATCAGCATGAGTCACTTATGACAAATTTTCTTGACACCAAGATAAAAATGGTGACAAGGGCGGGACCTCCAGCAGATTGACTGCCTCAGCTCCTGGGAGCTGTGTGGAAGTGGGTGTGTCCCTTCCCTCCAATCAGCTCTCAGAACTTTCCTCACTGTGCTCTGTAGTGTGCAACTTCATCTCTCCAGAAGGATGCTGGGAGAGCAAATATATTGCTCCTCCAGAGACAGATTGTTGAACTTCTGCTGCAGGACTCTGCACATCAGTTCAGCACATCAATGATGCCAATCGCCACACCGGGATCACATAAGCTTCTCTGCATTGGGGCTATTACTGTCCAGTCTTGACACATTCATCTGTGCTTACCGCACTGACAGGCCATCGGGTGGTTACTTCCCTGCAAACAGCCAAGAGCCTGGGAAAGAACTCTCATTCCTAGGAGGCAGTGCTCTCCATAAGATTGGTGAGTGGGTGGATGCCTAACTTTTATCTGTCACCATTTTAGAGACACTGCAAACTGCCCCTTTACAACTTTGCTTTGATTACCAGTATTCAATAATGTTTATGGAGCCCACCATTGCTAGCAGAAGACAACGGACTCCACCATATCAGGAACTTTAAACATCACAGGACTCAAGTTGCAATCTGTAGTTAAAGGGATCTCTTCTCTCCTAAGGCCGTTGTTATTCAAATTAGAATTCTTATATCTATATATTTACATGATTCTCTGTATTCACCTTTGTGGCGCTTATGACCTAGAGCATCCTTTCTCTCTCAACATCATCAGTTGATAAGGACGTGGGTTGCATGCACATCATCTTTGTTTGCCCCTTCCCCGCCCCTCTCCATCAGCACTGGAGTCACATTAGTAGAGTGAGGGAGACAGAGCAACACACTGGTACTAGTTGGTACCAATGTGCAAAGGTGTATTTGCTTTGGAAGAGTAAATCACCTCTGACGTTGGGTGCATTGGATGTGTGTATAATAGTTTTTTGCATTTTGGAATGGGGTGCCTTAAGATTGTGCAGAATTTCAAAGAGTGTTTTGAGATTATCCATAATTTTAAAGGTTGCTTTGACTGAAAAAAGTTTGAGAAACACTGACCTAGAGGGAGCTGATAAGTCAACAAGCCTATTCTTCCCCCTGTAGCACCCTCTAGTGTTGGGTTTTGATGTTTTGTTAGTAAGTGGCTGGCTAGCAGCCTGGGATGAGTCAGCCTCAGAAAGAGGTAGAGTGAGTTCATCTCAGTACAGGTTGCGAGGCTCTACATGTCAGAGCTTCTGGAGCCCTGTAACATGAAAAAATGTTGAATATTTCAAGGGGTATGAATACCTTTTTCAAGGCACTGTGTGCTTCTTGCATTTAAAAAAACTGTCAAAATGTGTTAATGAATACAAAGATGAAATAAAGCGGTAATAAACAAAAAATGTAACATATTGCAGTTTACCAAACATTAAAGTGATACTTAATCTAAAAACTATTTTTTAACCTTAAGGCAGGGGTGTCAAACTCAATTTCATTGTGGGCCAGCATTATGGTTGCCCTCAAAAGGCCAGTTGTTTCTGTGAGACTAGACATACAGAGCACCCCACCCCCCTTACATTAGATAGCAAGAGTCCCCCACCCTCCCTTATGTCACATTGCACCCCCCTACCTTGTGCTTCTGCCTGAAAGAAGCTGGGGGAGAAGTTGGAAAGCAGAAAGTGCAGAGTCTGGAGGAGGACCAGAGGAGGGCTGGAGTCAACTGCTGGAGTTTGCTGAAGGCTGTCCTCTTTTCTGCTGCTGACTGCTGAGACTGGGGAGGGGGCAGAGAGATGAGCCTCTCCATGGCTGAACGGAGAAGTGTAGGATTTGGCGGAGGAGTTCTGTCCTCCTCTCTGCTGCCGACTGCTGAGACAAGGTGGGTGCCGATGTGAGGATGGGTGTCGCAGCTGCAGGAGAAATGTGAAATGGGCTGGGGGGGCCGAGTTTGGCCCGAGGGCCTTTGTGTTTGACACATGTTCCTTAATGCATTCCTTGCATTAAGGTAAAAAACATTTTCTGTTTCTCTGTCCCCCCCTTCCATGTGTGAAGGGGAAGAGAGGGGAGAATAGATCAAGCGCTGTGCATGGCTTCTACCCTCTTCTTCTTCACACAGGACTCAAGCAGCAGTAGGAGCCATTGGCTCCTGCTGCTGTCAATCAAATGCAGTGAGGAGAAAGTGAGGGCGGGGCTAAGTCCTGCTGTGTGAGTCTTTGGGTCAGGTCAGCGGATGTGATGCCACCACACATGCTGACGTGGGAAACGGGACTGTGTATCGAGACAGCGGCTGATCTGATGGTTGTAGATATGTACTTTGATGTCTTTCCATTTTAACCATGTGAGTGTACTGTATAAAAATTCTATATCGGTCTTTACTAAACTTTGAGAGTTCTTCTTATTCTATATGTCATCGGTATGCTTGGGCTGGAGCATTGGATTTGAGCTAGTCGTTAGAGGATTTCAGATGTCCTATCCTTGTTAAAGCCACGTGGGTAGTGACGTAACACGTGGGGTGGAGCATGGTGACGTCATTTCTGGCACGGAGCCATGGACTGGAAGTCTTCTGTTTTTATTGTTAATGTGATTAGTTATTTGGCTTTTTCAATATATTTTAATAAAACAATATTACACTATTGGAGGCATTTTCTTTCTTCTCCCTTGGTGCTATCTCAAGTGGAGGAGAGGAAGTGGAGGTATATCAAGTGGAGGAAAGGAAGTAGAGTTTTCATAACTGGAGTGGAGCTCAAATGGAGATGTACAGTGTTCATCAAATTGATATCATCTTGAGTCTATTTATGGAAATGCAAGTGCTTGTGACCTGCATTTAATTATATAGGTCCTGGTGCTCATGTGAGCAACCATCCTTAAGCTTGGTGGAAGGGTGTGACGGGTGAAGCACACAGTATTTGTTTGGATCATTGAAGTACATTTGAATCATCCACGTTTTATGGACACACTTAATATAGTTTCTATTATGTTTTTGGACTTTATTGCACTTTGTATTTTGAATGTTTGTTGAGTAGCGCAATACTTTTATATTATCATTTACTCTGAGCGCCTAATGACCATATTTCTATACATAGTCATATATCCTCTGGTAAGGTACTTCATGGGCACTTGAGGTGGTCACGTGGTGATTGGAATATTCCTCTTAGTTCGTTTGGTGGAAGCAACTGTTGGAGAACATTTTCTGCTGTTTTTTACACTGATATTTGGAACTACAAGGGGTGTTCAAAACAAACCTGGACTTGGAAACCTGGACCTTGAAACTGCATCTATTTTTTACAACATACTCCCCTGCTACATTTATACACTTATCCCAGAATTTAACTAATGCCTGGAAAACTTTGGCATAGAAAGATTTGTCAGTGCGCCTGAACCATCCTAGGACATCCTGCTTCACTTCGTCATCAGTGCTGAAATGCTGACCTTGGAAGAACAATTTTAGGTATCCAGTCAGGTGGAGCGAAGTCTGGGCTATAAGGGAGATGTGACAATACCTCCCAGCTGATTTGCTGTAATCTGCATGTAGTGCGATGAGCAGTAGGAGCTCGTGCATTATCCTGGAGATACAGGATGCCTTTAGTGATGTGCAATTTCACAGGTTTTGTGTTGATTATCCAGGATCAGGCATTCGACACGTTGAATGTTTACAGGAATGACTGCTGTGGGCTGGAAACCATCATGGCCGGGAGTGTTATTGATGGATGTACGGCCATCTTTGAAAAGTTTACACCATGCACTGCGGCTGAGTGTCTCATCACTGTACTGTGCGTGAAATCTTCTGTTGATATCTGCGGGTTTTACCCCTTTGTTCACAAGAAACCTCTTCACCACACGCTGTTCCATGCACGCACTAACACTGTTGTCTGCCATCTTGATAAATGGTTTCTGGACTGGCCCGCGACATTTGTGCCGCCTATCAGTAATAGGACACACTTACCACTGTGTGTAAGAAAATTGTGAATAAACTCAAGTTTTTACTATGGTGAATACAAAATATAAATAAGTATAATTTGAATACTGTAGCCGCTAGTGCACACGGTGGTTGTTATCTCAAGGAGGGGGTCACAGGAGAACACTTAATTGACTGGACTTTAATTAATTAATTTCTTCTTTTTTTTTGGAATATTTCTCTTTGAAGTCACATAATCTCTGTTTTTTTATATCACTGTCTACGTCTATATATTTTATAGGTATTGTGCATTTTTGTATATGTAGCCCAGCATTTTTTTTTTTCATTGATATTATTTATTTACTGCTGTGTGTAGTACCACACCATGCTGGCATCCCTTTTTATACCTGCAAAATGAAAAGTCCCAGTTTGACTTGAACGCCCCTCATATATGAACTTTCTATTTTTGTATTTTGTTTATTTTCTGAACACTTAACATTGGATTGATAATGACAATTATGTTTTTTTCATTACTGCTTGTTTTTTACCGCTGCACTTCTATCAAATTATTATCAAAATAAAATAGCTGGAGTGAGAGATTCATCCATCCGTAGATAAGGAATCTTACATTGTTTTCATTTAGCCCACGGGCTGAAAAAAAGAAATCTATATGTGTATGACCAGCTTTATTGGTCAGATCATCAGGTGAAAATAAAGTAAAAAGCTTAAAAGAGGAAAATAATGCAGCCAAAATCAAAAGTGCAATTTTTGATTTTGGGTCTAATACCCCTGTAATTTAGTTCTGTTATATCTGACTGGAGTTCAGTTTCCACAGATCTGTTTACAGTCTGATTCTAGGAAAAGCATATATAAGTATTTTGTGTCCACAAAGATGTGCTTATCTTTTAGAATCACGTCCAAAAGCAAGGATAGGATAGACTATTTCCTAACCATTTCCTTCCTGATTCAGCTGTTTTCTGCATAAAACCCGTTCAGTCAAGATAGTGTAAACTGTGACCATGGAATCGGACCAGAGCACTTTTCATGATCTGCAGAATTCTGGTAAGAATTTAATTCCTGTAGCTGAATAGTATATAAAGAAAACACAGATGATAAATTCAATAAAACCATTTGGAGAAAAATAATATTGTTGAAAGTGGCCTGATTGATTGTAATGGGTTTTTGCTCTTTGCATGTTGCTTTTTTTCAGTTTTATGCACAAAACCCAGTGGACTTATGTAAGGCAGTGCAAGTGAAAGAATGATGTGCAAAGTGCAGAAATAAATATACAATATTTTGTATGTGTTGGTAAATACCAAAGAGTTTGGAGAGTTTTCTAAGAAACTGATTTATCCTTTGGTAAATTTTCAAAGTAAGTGAAAACTCCAGGTTTTGCTCATTGGGCTGCTTAGGCAAAATTTGATTACAAAATCGACAGTTTCTGTGTTTTTTGGGGGGTTGTGTAAGTCATTTCATTTTTCTTTTGTATGTATTTGATTGTCTATTGTTTTTATAAAAAAATTCCTAAAAGGTGCCAAAATCAGTTTCATCTCACCCTTAACTTATAAAATAAACCATAAAAACAACCTAAATTTCAAAATCTTAATTGCTTCTGCTCTTAAATATAATTAACTTAAATTGAATGAAAAATAAAGAACATGTTATTCCCAATTTTTCAAGCAGCGCAATATGTCCAATGTCCAATAAAAAAGTGTCCACAAAATTCAGTGTGCAACTGTTTTTAGTGTGTGTGTGTATGTGTTTGTAGCCTGTAAGTTTTTTGTTTTGTTTTGTTTTTTTTGTGCTTAAAAAAAAAGTGTAAAATAATGAGGCTAATAAGAGTCTATTTGTCAGCTAAGAACAGGTCCAGGGTAGTTAGAATAAGGTTCTGTAACCCTCAAGAGCAGCTTAACCTCCCTGGCGGTATTCCCGAGTGTAGCTCGGGGTAATGTTTCAGCACCACAAGCGGTAACCCCGAGCTACACTCGGAAATACCCTGCAGCGTTGCTCCGGGATCTCTTCTTCTCTTACCTTGTGCTGCGCTCCCGCGATGTCCCCCCTGCAGCGTCCCCGGCAAAGTCCTCCGGCTGATGCCGGCATCTGTCTTCCCGGTTCCGTTCCCTGCGACGTTGGGACGTACGGGGACGGAACTGGCGGGAAATTTAAAAATGTCAAAAAGTGACATTCACTAAATACTCTAAAATCACATAGTAAAACATTCCTGTATCAAACCATTTCACATACATATTGTCCCGAGTGCTTTGTCCTGTGCCCTGCCTGCATTTTTACTGTTCTTTCTGCCTTGAAACTGAGAAATGTCCATGGCGTCCAAAAAGCGTCAATTTAGGTCAAAAGCGGTTTTAGACCAGCTCATATTTCTGTTGTTAAATGTCAATCTGAACGCCCTAAAACAGTTTTGGGATCCTATGTGGGTTTCCACCAACCCAATATTTTGGGTGAAAGAACTTTTTGGTCATATTCGTATGAGATTTTTTTGGGGGGGTCTCTATTCATCAGACCCAAAATACTGTATGTCAGGGGTGTCAAACTGGCGGCCCTTCCGGCTGTTGTGTTGCAAAACTACAATATATTATAAAGTGCTGAGCAAACTGTTGGTGCTATATAAATCCTGTATAATAATATAATAATAACTACAAGTCGCAACCTGAAATAAATATCAGCTGTCTTCAGGTTTTAAACATGGTCATAGCCAGGGGCAGACTGACCATTTGGAAACTTGGGCACTGCCCGAGGGCCAGGGGTCAGTAGGGGGCCCCATGAGATGCCCCTGGTACCTTTTTCATAGGCTTTTTTGAGTTTGGGCAAGGGCACAGGGGCCCCATGATCCCCTATTGCCTGGGGGCCCCATGAGTTGTCAGTCCGCCCCTGGTCGCATCATGCCTCTGCCTTTGGGAGTCATGCTTGTAACTGTCAATCTTGCAGTGTCATGGGACTTGTAGTTTGGCAAAAGCTGGAGGGCACCTGTGGTGTATATGCTCTGCAGTGGAACATAGCCAAGTCAAAATAATTTCTACCCCTGGAGGCCCAAAACATTGGTTGTAATACCCAGTTAAGTAGGGTAGCTAGAGCAGACATCAGGACGGTACCATGAGCATCCGTACTTCAGACATCATTAAAAATACCACTGTTAATTACATAAGCAAGTATTTTCTGCAACCTGTAGCAACCAATCCATTATCAGTTGTAATAGTGTAGCCTTATTAAAGGACAATGGTAAGACAATTCTGTAGAAGCTGGTATCTGAACATTCCCTTATCATCACTGTACAATGTTAGGTGGGGTGCAGACTATGAGAAAATCGGACGAACAATCATCCGATTTTCCACAAAGGTGCTTATCATGATGTAACCGACAATGGTATTAAAATGTTGTGTGTGGGAATTGGCTGTTACAAGTACTTGACTAGCAATCAGATAATCAACCAATCGATCCTCGTATGGAATTTTTCTTCCAATTTTCTTCCTGGACGACTTTGCCGCCTGGCTTCCCTTCTTCCTCTCCTCTGAGCTACCGACCATCATCCTTTAGGATTTCAATATCCCCATCAACATCAACAACCCGGCTACTTCCCAACTCCTCCTCCTAACCTCCTATTTCGCGCTCACACAGTGCACACAGTCCTCCATCCACACCGATGGGAACACCCTGGACCTTCTTTTCTCCCACCTCTGCACCCTCCACAACTTCACTAACACACCCTCCCCCCTCTCTGACCACCACCTCCTCATGTTTTCCATCTCCCCCTCCTCTATCTCCCCCCCCAAACCATCAAACCATCACCAGCCATAACCTCCGCAACCTGAACTTGGCCCGTCTCCACTCGGCAGCTGACCGTCTGTACGGCAGTATCCTTCCACTGTCATGCCCTGACCTGGCTACTACTGCATACAACGACTCACTGTCAGCTGCCCTAGACTCCCTGGCACCCCTAACCACGCGTAACATCAAACCCCGACCGCCTCAACCCTGGCAGAACGACCATACAAAATGTCTCAAACGACGCAGTCGTGCGCTGGAGCGATTATGGCGCAAAACCAGATCCCCTCGAGCGTTCTCCCTCTACAAATCCACCTTCCTCACCTACACCACCTCCCTCCACGCCGACCAAGCAAGCATATTTCGTAACCCTCATCAACACCCTCTCCACTTGTCCTCGCCAGCTCTTCTCCACTTTCAAATCCCTGCTCTCTCCCCCCCCACCTCCACTCAGAACCTCACTCACCGCCCATGAGATTGCAAATCATTTCCAAAACAAGATTGACGCAATCCGTAAGGACATTGTCAATTCGCAATCGACCTCTCACCCTAGCCTCCCTCTCTCCATCACCCCCTCAACTCTCCCCTCCTCTGACCTCGCAACCGCACTGCCCCCCACCATACCTAACGCCCCGCACACTATAACCTCCCCAACACTCCGCTCCTTCAGCCCTGCTACCACTAAGGAGGTCATTAAGGTCTTCACTGAAACCCACCTCACCACTTGCCCCCTGGACCCTATCCCCTCACAACTCCTCCAGTCACCCCCCTCCTCCATCATTCGCTCCCTCACCCACATCTTCAATCTCTCCCTCTCTACTGGCGCATTCCCCTCCCCCCTAAAGCACGCACACATAACCCACATACTCAAAAAACCCTCCCTTGACCTAAACAACCTTAGACCCATCTCCCTGCTGCCATTCACTTCCAAGCTCCTTGAGCGCTTAGCCTACAATCGCCTAAGCACCCACCTCACTGATAACAACCTCCTTGATCCACTACAGTCTGGCTTCCGTCCCCTACACTGCACCGAAACCGCCCTACTTAAAATCACTAACGACCTGCTAACCGCCAAAGCTAATGGCCACTACTCAGTCCTCCTGCTCCTCGACCTCTCCGCGGCCTTCGAAACCATCAACCACCCCCTCCTCCTTACTACACTGCACTCCTTTGGCATAAGGGACACTGCTCTCTCCTGGCTCTCCTCCTACCTATCCCAATGCTCCTTCAGCGTTACCTATAACGCTGCCACCTCCCCCTCTCTCCCCCTCTCTGTTGGAGTCCCCCAAGGCTCTGTCCTCGGGCCCCTCCTCTTCTCCATGTACACCTCCTCCCTTCGCAAACTGATACACTCCCACGGCTTCAACTATCACCTCTATGCCGACGACACACAAATTTACCTCTCCACCCCTCACCTCACCCCCTCTCTCTCCGCTTGCATCGCCCACCTCCTGAACGACATATCAGACTGGATGTCGCTCCATTTCCTCAAGTTAAACCTGTCCAATCCCACCCCACACGCCAAAGTCCTGGGTGTCACCCTGGACTCAAACATTTCCTTCCAACCTCATGTCCAATCACTATCAAAGTCATGCAGGCTCCACCTCCGCAACATCTCCAAGATACGTACATTCCTCACCCCAGACACTACTAAACAACTCGTACAGTCCCTCATTATCTCACGCCTGGACTACTGCAACTCCCTTCTCACCGGCCCACCCAAACAAATGCTATCCCCACTCCAGTCTATCCTGAACTCAGCAACTAGACTCATCCACCTCACCAACCGCTCCACTTCTGCTACCCCCCTCTGCCAATCCCTTCACTGGCTCCCGATTGCCCAATGCATTAAATTCAAATTACTAACTCTGACATACAAAGCCATTCACAATGCTGCCCCAAACTACCTAACTGACCTGATACCCAAATACCACCATACCCGTGCCCTTCGCTCCTCACAGGACCTCCTACTCTCCAGCTCCCTGGTCTCCTCCTCCCATGCCCGACTGCAGGACTTCTCCAGGACTTCCCCCATCCTCTGGAACTCCCTACCCCAATCCATCAGACTGTCACCTACCCTCCTCACCTTCAGGCGCACCCTGAAAACCCATCTCTTCAGGAAAGCCTACCCCACCCTCACCTAACAACCGATCTCCTCCACTCCTCCTACCACTCCATCCCCCACAGCCACTTCCTCCTGTACCACTATCCCCTCCCTCCTAGATTGTAAGCTCGAAAGAGCAGGGCCCTCAAACCCCTCGTGTATTGTATTGTACTGTATTGTCTCATGTTCTGTCCCCCTCGCTAATGTACAGCGCTGAGCAAACCCTTTGGCGCTATATAAACACTGTATAATAATAATAATAGTGTGTACCCAGATTTAGGCTGGCCATAGATGACTAATTTTTTGGGGTTTTTTTTGTGATAAGCAAGAGGGGTGATCAAAACAAATTAACAGATTCCCCCAAGCGAGGTGGATGGAGGAACCTTACCCTTGGGCCATTATATTCTGACAATGGGACTCCTCCGCCGTCAGAATACACTGATCAGCAATTATCCGGCTGCAGTCGGCTGATCAAGAAAAATATTTCAGCATTACTGTTTGACAGAAGATGATCCTTATATCGACTTCTGTTAAGCAAGAATGGCCACAGATGGATCAAAATTTGTCCAATCCCTGCTGAAGCAGTCAAATTTTGATTCATCTATGGACAGTTTTAGATTATGCAAGTACAATATGGCTTATTTATATATTAAAATCCAACTCCACCTTTTAAAAAGGAAACCAAAATAATTAGACCTAGGGAGTGTAAAAATAAAAAAGATTTGGATGCGATATTCACCATGGCATCTTCCAGGCTGAAGGATGCCCAGTGTGATCCAAGCCACTTCCCATTAGCTCAGGCCATCATGGACTCTTGTTGTGCACCCTCACATAGCTTAGACTTGCAGTACTGCTGGACAGACTTATGCTCACACAATATTATCTGAACGCCATGCTGTCCAAAAGTAAAGTCCACCCACCGCCACCACCAAAGGGGAAGAGGTCATGATGTCAGCAGACATGAAATCCTGACTGCAGGAAAAAAAAGGTGTGTATAACAGCACAATAGGGTCAGGGTAAAAAATAGAGTTAGGCTTTAAAATACAAATTTTTTTAATTTTAAAGGTCTGGAAAACTAACATCCCTTTTGTGTTGTCATTTTAGGTAACAGATGGACTACTTTTTACAGGCAAAACCCAATACGGCTTACCTATGGACTGCTGGCTTTGTTATATATACTGATCGTGGCTTTATTCATTACCGTATTCTCCAAATGTAAGAATTCAAATTTTTTTCTTATTTTATTTCAAATTTGTGTATACTATAATATCTGTTTATATTTTTTCATGGCTATTCACTGCTTGGAAATGTAATATATTCTGATTAGAACACATGTGGAATATGATTGCATGCTTGACTTATTTGCAGTGGAGACTCTTCAATGCTACATTTATTGACATTGAACATTTTTATATACATTGATTCCCTTATTTAGTAATATAGCTTCTATGTAAAATGTGTGTTAGCTTCTATACAATTGTATGGTTGGCATGTTGGTTTCATACCTTTACATATTTTATAAAGTGGCTCAGGTAGCTATTCATGACCCAAGTAAACCCCCATGAAAAGTCCCTCTTTAGGTCAGTCTTGAACTGAGCTTACAATACTTAAAGCCAAGAAACTAAAAAAATCCTTGCAGTGGACTTCCTCGCTCAGCCAGCCCCCTCAATCTGGGCAACTGGTCCCTTGCAGATCCTCTGTAGGGTACTCCCTGCCATTGTTCTACTCTTACCTCAATTACATACAAAGTAGGATTAATAACCCTGCATTGCACACGATGACACAGTGGGACCACCCACAGCCTGGAGTGAAGAAGAGAAGAGGAGAGCATTGGTGTGGAGGCACTTTAAGGATTTTATTTTCCATCCTGGAGTTGGACTTTAATAAAAATTAAAATAACATATGACAATAAAAAATAATTCAGGCAAAAATAAAGTTTTTCTAAGAACATATACAGTTGATATTTGGCACCCTGGATGCAAGACATTCAGTTTTGTTCTCTAAACTCTTTAGCCTTCGCTGGTAATTCTCCTCCCCAAAACACACATGTACACACATACACATACAATGTTGTATATGCACACCACCTGCACTACTAGCACATTATTCTCATTCCTTCCGCTACTTGTTGATATCAATTGCAACAGTTCTGCCATCAAGTCAAGGGATATCCTGAAGCCAAAACATACTGTATCAGCATTCTGCAGATATATATATAGCACACTAGCCAAGCCAGCTTCTGTTACTGGTGATAAACTGAACCTGTCATTAGAATGTTAAAAAGTCATCACAACTAGAGTGGCCAAAGATTATTCTTCGAGCATTCTTCCCAAAATGCCTTCACAAGGATTGTCATTACAAATTATTTAGTAGGCCTGCTGTCTCTTTTCCAGCCCAACATTGAACTGTGGATCAGTTTGGCCCATTGGCCTACAGGGTAGTCAAGCTAATAAGATCTCTGAAGTGTTAGTTGAGTCATCATTATATCAGCGATGGGAAGAAATTTCACTCAGGCCTCATACTAGATGTTCTGCGGACCCTGATGTAAGGTGGTGGCACTTTGTGGACACTGATGTAAGATGGGACTCTAATGTAAATGTGCCATTCATCCTGACTGCTGCACTATATATGTTGTTTTGTTTGTTACTTACTCCCAAGTCCTGACCCCTGCACTGTATACATTATGCTGTACATACAGACTTGACCAAGGTGTTCATTGTCTCAACAGTTGCTGATTTTATTAAATTCTTCTTTAAGGTAGGCTCAATAAGGCTTCCCATATGTTATTCATATTTTTCATTTAACCAGCCGGTTGAATAAAAAAATGAGCTAATTCCCTCATCCACACATTCGATATGGAAGAGGGAATCAGTCCCACTAAGGTATTTTGTTCTGACAGCGGGGAGACTTCTCTGCCATCATAATACACTGATCAGTGCTGCCAGCCGCAGTCGACTGCACCAAATGAGCAGAAATATTTCTAAAGGCTGGTTGTACAGAAGTCAATCAGTAGATCGACTTCTGTACAACCAGCCTGCCCATACAGTACATGGATCGAAACTCATCCTCCTGAATTGGAATTATTTTGATTCCTGTATGGCTGCCTAAGACAAAAATATCCTTTTCTTGTGCATAATACATGTAATGTAATGGAAAACTTTAATTAAAAACATTATTACTTTGTCCTGAGGTTTATTTGTGTCTGTGAGACTGTCAGTTGTGGCACAGTAATTAGTGTTTTGTGGGTACAAGGACTGTTATATGTGTGCATTGTATACAGCAGGCACATATTATGTTCCAATTCCCCCTTAAGACCCCCCACTGGCAAGCCGAAGAACTTTTCTCTTCTGTCCAAGGGTGCTCCATGTCTTTCATAATCCTAGACTTATTCACATTTTGTCATGCTGTATTGACTTTTTATTTGTAAAGAAAGGCAGATAGAGTATTGTTTAAAGGCTAAGTTTGCATTTAGCAACACACTAAAAGTCCTCTGGCCTGCTGACTCCCTGTACATTTCCATACTGAGCAGTGTACACTCCCCTGCTGACCGCCTGTCCTCTGCCCTACTGACCCCTGTCCTCCGCCCTGCTGATTCCTGTCATCTCTCTGCTTATCCCTAACCTTTGCCCTAGTAACTCCTGTACACTTGCCTCCTGACCTCCCATCCTCTGCCCTGCTGACCCACTACACACTGTCTTGCTACCCTCTTTCTTCTGCCCTGCTGACCCCCTGTACACTGCTCTGTTGATCTCCCATCTTTTGCCCCCTGAAATGTTTTACTGCACCCCTGCATCATTCCAGCTAGATCCGGCCCTGTGAGTCATTGGAAAGATTCGGGAATCTGGAATTCTCATTTTCATTCTCCAAGTGCCTGTTAGGGCCCTTTCACATGGGTGGACTCTGTCAAGCGGATCCACCTGCTCAGCAGGGGGTCTGTCTGCTGATCCCTGCTGAGCAGGCATATGACAGTTCCCTGTGTGCTCCACTTGTGCAGAGCTGACACACGCACAGCCTGCTGTTCTTTATGGGGTGGTTGGATGTCAACGGACCGTTTGTCCGTTTACATCTGACTGTCATTCGATTCGATCCACCAGACATATGGGAAACAGATCCCAACCTATCTGTTTTTATTGGATCGGATGATATTGGGTGTAAACAGACATATGTCCATTTACATCCACCTCCCCGTAGAGAACAATGAGTGGTCCAATCAGGTCCACCTGAAAAATGGACAGGCGGATGCAACTGGTCCGCCTGTGTGAACGAGCCCTTATACTTTGTATAACGTGTATATTTATAAATATACTTTATCTTTCCATTTCTACAGCCTCTTCACCTGAGAATCTTCAGCTTGTCAGCAAGAAGGAAATTAATGACTTCAACAGTAAAGGTCTGGAGATTCAGTTGTGACTGCAGTCAAGTTTTGGATTAAAGTTAAAAGTGATTTCCACTCCTGCCATATAAACTCCTCCTGTGACATCTCAACCTGAAATAAATATCAGCTGTCTTCAGGTTTTAAACATGGTCATAGCCAGGGGCAGACTGACCATTTGGAAACTTGGGCACTGCCCGAGGGCCAGGGGTCAGTAGGGGGCCCCATGAGATGCCCCTGGTACCTTTTTCATAGGCTTCTTTGAGTTTGGGCAAGGACACAGGGGCCCCATGATCCCCTATTGCCCGGGGGCCCCATGAGTTGTCAGTCCACCCTTGGTCATAGCCATTAGTGATTCACCGCACGCCAGGAAACGATTTGACCACTCTGCAAGGTCTCAACCCTCCAACTGGCACTTAGGCTAACAATTCCCATATGTGAACCAGGTGAATTCTCTCCAGTTGTCGGTGTTCATAGACACAGGAAGGCAGCAAGATACATAAGCAGATCCTGCCCACGGTACCTCTGATAAATGATCCTGTCATAAGGAAGTTTAGGGAGGTGCCTGGAGATCTATGGTGCTGTCATATCTACAGTGAAATAACAGCGATCAGACAATGTTTTCCAACATGTACAATAGCTTAAGTCCTCAAGAGTTGTGTGCTGAGACACATCTCTCTTCCATCTTTACAGTAGTACTGAGACCCACCACTGTGGCTTGTGTGGCTCACATAATAGACTAAAGCAGCACAAAACTAGCTGGCGTCTTCTTCCCTCATCTCACTCTAAAGGTATCAGACCAGGGGCGGACTGACCATTTGGAAACTCAGGCACTGCCCGAGGGCCCAGGATCAGTAGGGGGCCCCATGAGATGCCCATGGTACCCTTTTCATAGGCTTTTTTGAGCTTGGACAAGGACACAGGGGCCCCATGATCCCCTATTGCCCGGGGGCTCCATGAGTTGTCAGTCCGCCCCTGTATCAGACTCTTTATAGCCAGCTGCAAATTGGCCTACAGCTGTATGCCTTTATCTTATGGTGAATCGTGGTCTCCAGGATTGTCTCTTGATCCTGCCATTTCAGCAGGACAGGGCAATAATCATTTAATATCCAGGAGCATTTTAAAAGACAACTATTGCAAGGTAGTTACTGAAAATCAATAGTGGATGGTAAAATAATTATATACTCCTCCCACTGGTTTATTTATCTGTCAGAGTCATTGCAAATACCCAGTAAAATCAGCCATAGATGGATTGAATTTCATCCAGTTCAGCAGGGACCAGCTGAGATCCGATCCATCTATGGTCAGGCTGGTTGTACTGAAGTCGATCCATTGATCAACTTCAGTACAACCAGCATATTGGATTTTTAGCATGCGATTGCTGCTGGTGTCTATATTTTATTTATTTATTTATTTATTTCAGGTACTTGTTTAGCGCCATCAATTTATTCAGCACTTTACATATATATTGTACATCAGTCCCTTACCCTAAAAGGGCGTACAATCTAAGGTCCTGAACTCCCATCATACATACACAGACTAGGGCCAATTTCAACAGGAGCCAATTAACTTATCGGCATATCTTTGGAGTGTGGGAGGAAACCCACACAGGCACAGGGAGAGCGTGCAAACTCCAGGCAGGTGGTGCCATGGTTGGGATTTGAATCAATGACCTGAGTACTGCCAGGTGGAAGTGCTAACCATTTAGCCACTGTGCTGTTCCCGAATATATCATTGTGGGCTTCCTACCGGCCAGGGACGGACTGACCATTTGGAAACTCGGGCACTGCCTGAGGGCCTGGGGTCAGTAGGGGGCCCCATGAGATGCCCCTGGTACCTTTTTCATAGGCTTTTTTGGAGTTTGGACAAGGACACAGGGGCACCATGATCCCCTATTGCCCAGGGGCCCCATGAGTTGTCAGTCCACCCCTGCTACCGGCTTAACAAAATAGCGCTACAGGAGTGATTCCACCATCAACACCGACTCTGGTAGAAGAAAAGAAAATTGTATCATCTATGGCCTGCTTAATTCTTTGGTTGGCTGAGCATATGACCCTTTCCCTTTCCTCCCAGGATGCAATGCCTAGGCCTGAGCAGCCAATCACCAAGCCCGTTACATGAGGGAATAAAAGAAACTCATTAGCTGTGTATGAAAAGTTTTGTAGTGAAGGACATCTGTAGACAATGGTGGGAGAAATACACATTGCTGCAAGAGTACAATTATGTCTATAGTAACTCTATGTAAACTCAAGCATGTGAATTGAAGTCCCGCACAAGAAGAGGGTAGTGGGAAAGCACTGAGAAAGTAGCTGTCAGTGGAAGTATGTCAAAAGAACCTTTCATTTTGAGCCACATGAGTAATTTTTTCTTATTAACTTTATTCTGATGGACTAATTCCATTTAATATAACTCGGCCTGACCACAGGCAACTGTCATTTTTATATTGGCGGTGTGTTTTACATTTTTAGCAATGTATTTTTCCTTTACAGTCAGCAAACTCTCTTCAGAAATGAACCAGCTACATTCAACTTTCACAAGTAAGACAGCTAACATAAAAAAACCATAAAGTAATCAATTAGAAAAAATGTTGCTATGTTGCCATTTTCTAAGTTTATAAGGACCTGTGAGATGAAATGAGCTGAACAGAGAAAATAAAACAATGACAAAAGCTGGTCATTAGGTGATGGTCAGATACTGTTTAAGGCATTATCCTATTATTATTATTTAGTCCAAAAGAAGGCATAAAATGGGTCTCTGCAGTGTTCATATTTATACCTATGGAGACGGGAGGACATCTGTGCATAGAATGACCAACAGAGGATCCCACCAACATCTAATGTGAAGTTCTACATTGTGTTAAAGCTGAGCTCAAGCCAGGCAGCTAAATACAGATGAAATATATATACTGTATATGAAAGCTGTTTTACCTGCTGAAGGATATGTATTTCTGTCCACTCAGTCCTAAGGGATTTACACAATTCTTCCATATAGCTCACCCCTGTTTTGAGATCTGCTTTTTCTCTACCGCTGAAAAGTAACTCTCAAAAGTCTTGTCCCTTCCCCAGCCTATGAGTGGACAACGAAAGGAATGGAATCATGAACAGATAATCTCTCTTATTACTCTGCAGCACAGATGATTGGTTCCTTGTGCTGCTTCCCCCTCTCCCAGTATAAGCACTACTGTAAGAGGCTAATGCCAGTTCAAATTTAGATGCATACACTACACTATGGATGAGCTGCCAGTCCAATCATCTGCACCCAGTGCATTCCCCCCAGTCCAGCATACACAAAGTGGCAGGGAGACTCGTAGCATCATTTACCTAATATTGTCATATTAGATCAATATCATTGATTCAATGTAGCCAAGCAGCCATCACGTTCATCCGCAACCCTTCTGTGTATGCGCAACTGAGAGGTGGGAAATGCCCCTGAGCTTTTGCTTGAGTAGGCAGAGTGCGATCAAGTGACAGCTTCCTGCGGGAACTGCTGAACTGTATTTGTACCAAGTTCGTACCAAGCCCAATTCATCCCTGCTGGTCGCAAAAAAGTAATCATGTATTAATGAGCACAGGGTTTTATATCTTCCTAAAGTTCAGATTTAAGACCATTAAAAGGGTGACCTCTTTATGGCTTGACAGTTTCGGTTGAAAGGTAATATAAGCACACTAGTAACTATGCTGTCCTACTAACAGTTAGCTGAAAGCTAGCTAACAAAACTGACAGAAGCAGCATTGTGTTTCATTACAAAACTAAATTTACTTCTGTGAATAGTTCTGTAAAACAGTCACATAAATCACTTAAACTGGAGTTACAATATGCTTTATACATGTCTTTTACAAATGCATACAATGAACGCATTGTTTTGCAGATAACTACCTTTAAATCTACATCAAGCACATAACAGTACAATCTAGATATATATAACTTTAACAAACAATGAATAGACTTCCAAGCATATGTTTATCAAAGGGAAAAGAGGAGACCTTCCCTGGTGTGTCCTTCTGGAAGCTGAAATGGCACTGCATTGTTTGTGGGTAATCTTTATTGAATAAATACAAGGCACTTCCTGTTCTTGTTTGAAAAGAATAAAAAAGGGTGCAATTGCAGCGAACACCTAATAGATGGCTCCCTACTCAACACAATAATAATGGTAGACAGTACAGTAACTGAAACATGCCTTGAATGTAAGGTTTTGGGAAACAGTTGAATAGGTGGGTTCGGTTCTATTTTAAAGACATGCCAATTCCCTTAATCTGTAAATCGGTAAGAGACAAAACTTGTGGATCAGCCGTGGCGACGGAGTCTGTGCATGCACACTAGCATTCGCGGGTGCACGCCGGGCACTAATGACAGCGCAGGGCGCGGTATTTAAATCCCCCCTGTGCTGTCACTGGTTGCCGAATGGTCTTTCCCTGTTACCTGTGTTCCTGAATCTGTTAGTGAGTATTATTGATCCGGATTGCCTGACTTTGCTGATTTCTCCTGTCCTGACCCCTGGCTTGCCTGACCTTGCTCCTGAATGCCCCTTTATAGATCTGACCTCCTGTTACTGACCTGGCGTGTGACCTGACCATTCTCTGCCTGCTGCTTTGTACTGCACCAACTCCCCGGCTACCGACTTGGCTTGTCTGACTGTGCACTTGCTCATCCATCCATCCGTACATCCCACCGGGATCTCCCGGCCTCCTCACATCAGGCTCTCACCCTGCGGGAGCCTCTGGCGGACTCCTCTACCACTGGTAGGTGTACCCGGTAGTCGCGACCTGGTCTCGGTACACTCCAAGTCCATCCCCACCATCAGGGGCTCTGGTGAACAAGTGATCCGGGACTTAGACTCCGCGCTCTGGGGAAACCTGACCAGAGCTGCTAGAGGTGCCGCCAGGTGGTCCTTTACAGGCTAATAGTGAAACGCATCAATCACAAGAGGTGCAATGTGTGTCTGATGCCTGGACTGAATTTTCTAAAGCGTTAAGACTGTTTTAAAACTTTATGATCCTTCTATCATTTGAGTGTCATTGTTGCGTTTCTGGATTTTTCTAGAGAAAAAGTGTCGAGCTGACTGGATACAATTTGAGAACAGCTGCTACTACATAAGCAAGTCCAAATTTGAATGGGCAGCAGCCAGGACAATGTGTCAAGGAAAAGAAAGTGACTTGCTTGTAATTAACAGTGCAAAAGAACAGGTGAGATACTGTAAGGCAAACAACAAAAAAGAAAAATTCCCAGTTCAACTTGCCAGCCAGCCTGCAAACAAATCTCAGGTCCACCTGCCCTTGGTCTATCCATTAAATACATGTGCTTCTACTATGGGAGCTCTTAAAATTTGTAGAGTTAGGAACCACAGAATATTGGGGTGCTATGACGAGGCTCTGAAGCTTACGCATGTGTTTGCAATTGTGTGCTAACTAAACCCCTGTTTTTAACACATACTGTTAGACAGGTTAATTCTGTTTGTTTGCAGGCTGGCTGGCAAGTTGAGCTGGAATTTTTCTTTTTTGTTGCTTGACATGCGTCGCCCGTCCATGTGCTCCTTGCTGTGAGGGCCAGTTATAGATTGGGGCAGAGGCCATTTTTGCACTGATATACTGTAAGGGCCAGTCCCTCCAAATGAGGGACAATTGTGGGCTATAAGATTTAAAATAGATATTTTTACAGTTATTTTAACCACTTGCCATCCAGGCCAACTTTGACATTTCACATATTAAAATGTTCCTTTTTTGCTAGAAAACTATTTCTGAAAGTGGAGAATAAAATGTTAGTTATTACAATTATTTAAACTGCATGATATTTATACAGCCATTTATCATATGCAAATTTTCTGAAAAAAAACACAATTAAATTAATTATAGTACACGCAAACACAATATAAAACCCAATTTTTGGTAACATATAAAAGATGATGTTGCACCAAGTAAATAGATACCAGACATGTCAAGACTTAAAATTGTGCACGCCTGTGAAATAGCAACAAATTATAGCTAATTATACCTAAAATTATCCATAGGCAGGGGCGGACTGACAACTCATGGGGCCCCCGGGCAATAGGGGATCATGGGGCCCCTGTGTCCTTGCCCAAACTCAAAAAAGCCTATGAAAAAGGTACCAGGGGCATCTCATTGGGGCCCCCTACTGACCCTGGGCCCTCGGGCAGTGCCCGAGTTTCCAAATGGTCAGTCTGCCCCTGTCCATAGGTAATGCTTTAAAAACCTTCACAGGTTAATATGACCCTGTCACTACAGAGATAAAAGTGGACTGAAGAAGACATACTGTACCTGTTAAAGATGTTATATACCTACAGTATGTTTCTGGGGGCCCATGTGTTGAAAAGCTGCTGTGATGCTGTTCCCTGACTGCTGCAAGTAACCGACGCTTCAGGTGGGTTGACTATCTTCTCCCTCTACTGCAAACAGCGGTCTCCCTGCTGATAAGTCCTATAGTGATCTACAAGCCAAGGTGGGGAACCACAGAATGTGGTAGATGAGCAGTTATATTACACACCTAGAACTGTTAAATACTTTCAGTGTCCAGGGACCAGCCAAACAATGGAGCTCCAACACACAGGCTAACTAAAAAGTAAATATATAGCCTCTTCTTTTATCTGTCTTCTTTTGGTTTTGACAGGGTCACTTTAAATGGGGAGCTTACTCTTCAATTCCTGATGGTTGCCTTTTCATTTCAGCTTTTCATTACTGGCAAAACAAGTCCTAGCTCTTACAAACGTTTCTGGCTTGGTCTGCACGATACTGATGAGGAAGGATTGTGGAAATGGGTGGATGAAACAAACTATGAAACATCTTTCAAGTAAGTATAAGAATATTACAAACTACTCTGTTCTTAAACTGATAATAATCACAGAGAGAATTCATTTAGAAATTGTGAAATTTCTCTTTCTGTATAAAGTGTTGTCAGGATGTTAGTGTTAGCACCAAGCTGTGTGCACATCTCCTCAGCTATGTTACAGAATATCTAAACCCAGGGCACATTGAGAGGGCAATTTTGAGAGGTAGGAGTCAAGGTAAAAAAAAGCACCCCGGTTTGGGATTTCTGGCATGCCCTGGAAGATAGCTGAGGAGACACCCAGGCAGACGAGAGTGTAGTGCCAGGTTTAGACCATGGGGGGACAGGGGCATTTCCCATTTTGTGGCCCCTCACCATAGAAATTAAATAATATTACAAATAAAAAAGTGAACTGAAATGAGTGATAAACTTTATCTGTTTTGATGAAGACACTTAGGGGTAGATACATTTTTTGCTGGGTTCTCTTGTTCCAAGCATTATGGGAAGTCCCCTCTCTTTTTGCTGAGTTGACAGCATTGACAGGCGCACAGGAGGTGGTGTGTGTGGATCCAAAAGCTGAAAGGTTTGAGAAATGGAAAATCACTTATGGGAAGTCTGGACGAATGATTTAGGACACTGAAAAAAACCCACTGGTTAGGGGTCGATTTCACTACAACACTCTGCAAGACTCATAAGGAACAAAGGTCCTCTACTCTCTGATTGTCCAACACTCTGTTATGTCACTCTGGCTGAATTCCAATCCAGGACCACGCCTGTCCCAAATTCAACCCAAATTCCAGAAGTAGAGTACAACTTGCTAACAGAGTTTTACCCCATTCAAGATCGCAGAGTGTCAGATTCACCCCTTGACCCAATTAGGGTCAAGTGGGGAAGGAGTGTCTCTGTTGTTTCTTACTGCAATAAATCAATGCTGGTCATTAACTTCACTCCCACACGGTGGGGGAGGGGTTGTTGTTTGGCACTTTCCAACACTTTTCAAACATTTCCCTTGTCCCTTCCACTTGTCTCTCAGTAAAAAAGGCAATAAATTCACAGTCAAGTTAAAAAAAACACCTCAAGTGGCAAAATAGTGAAATGTAAAACATCCGCAAGAAGCCTTCATCCCTTTCTTTGCTGGTAAAGTCAGGCTTAACTTTTCCATATCCTGACACCCACACACTCTTTGGTAATTTTTTTTAAATATTAAAACTTATTTTATAATTATTATATTTTTTTTTATAAAGTAAGTCTGAGGCCTCCTCTGATATTGGGGCCTGAGGCAATTGCCCCTTTTGTCTCTTATAAATCCAGCACTGGCATGGTGCCTGTACTAATATTCTGATGGTACTTCATACAGCAAATGGAAAATACAGTGCCACCTTAATGTGATGACAGAGAGATAGACAATCACTGGACCACCAGCTTCTGGTCATTTTTTTTACTACACAAAAAAAACAAACATTAGAATGTTAATCTATCCATAATAGCAGGGGAGGGCTGGGAACCTTTGGCCTGTGGGACAAAAATAAAGTACTATGGTGCCTTGTTGAATGATGATCATGGTGAAAGATGGGTGTTCCTAAAGGACATATTTTACTGTGACATGCATTTTTAACATCTTTCAGCAGTTTTTTAAAGATCTCTGTATTCTGTCACAGGACATCTCAAAGCCCCAAAAATGCTGTGATTGCAGGTCTAAATGAGGAGCTTGTAGCTATATATTGTTCCCCATATGTCACTGACCCCACACATCAGTATCTAAATGTTGCAGTATCTTTCCTCAGGGCCACTAACCCAACATATCTTAACAATATTGGTTCAGGAGGCACATGCTCCCCAGCCCAGTCCTAGTCCACTAGTATGGCAGGTATGTGGTACATAGCACTGCTTGCGGAGCACCAAGGGATTGGATGCTTTACCACTTGTGCAGTAAAGCCTAGACTAGATTTTCCTTTATACTTTCTGCATTGAGCAACTCAATTTTGACATTGTTTTATTCTATTTAAGTGTGCTAATTCATTTTTTTTGTTTTTCGCACATGAGTGATCTTTACCACTAATGAGCAGGTAAAAAGAATTGCCACAATTCTGATAAACTGACACTGAAGCCAGTCTTCTAATAGTCATGTTACAAAATTTAATGGGCATCCTGAAGATCAATATAGCTGTTTACTTTATTATGACCACATAAAAAAATGAAACATTAAATATTCTGTATGAATACTCTATATCTGTATATCCAGGAGGTAAGTGGAGCTCACAGCTCTTTTTCACATGTTTTCCAGCTTCTCCTCCTACTGTAAAAAGGCTTGTATAGAGAGTTCAATAGCCAAAATTTACACATCAACGTAGTAAATCAGAAGAATAACTTTCCCTTTCAATTATAGATAGCATGCCTAAAAGGATGCTTCTGTTATGCTCTCTCTGAAGAAAAATCCATTGTGCTCTGGAAAGCCTTTATCTCTTATTAAATGTTTTTTTTTTCTACATAAATAATTGTAGACAAAATTTAAAAATGTACAGAAATTTCAATTGAAAAATGTGTGATACATAAAGCTGGATAGAAGGAAGGTTAAAGGGCACCTGCATTCCAAATACATAAAAATGTCTTAGTTGAAGTAGGGTTTGCATGGTGCCACTACTAATCATACATTTGCAACAGTTAAAATAACAATCATTTTATTGTATTGCATAATAAAATCTTGCATAAAAACTGAATTGTTGTTGAACACAGCAAAGCAAAATAAACAATACAGTTCCAAGTCAATGTTCTTGAACAGGGGCGGACTGACAACTCAAGGGGCCCCTGGTCAATAGGGGATCATGGGGCCCCTGTGCCCTTGCCCAAACTCAAAAAAGCCTATTAAAAAGGTACCAGGGGCATCTCATGGGGCCCCCTACTGACCACGGGCCCTCGGGCAGTGCCCGAGTTTCCAAATGGTCAGTCCACCCCTAATCTTGAACTAAATCACCATAGGTACTTGCTTCTTCTGTATGTTTTGCCTGGTCTGGTTTCATCAGGAAGTTTATAGTACCAAAGGCATAACTATTGTACAACAACAATCCAGTTTTTATGCAAGATTTTATAATGTAATACAATAAAAATTATTGTTATTTTAACTGTTGCAAATGTATGATTAATAGTGGCACCATGAAAATCCTTCTTCTACTTTAACTAAGTAAGAAACTCACTTTAAATATGTTTGCACTTTTAAAAATGTAAAATAAAATTGATCCAAATCCATTTTCGTTTCCTTTTAACTGAACTTGCTCTGTAATATTGAAGATGTTTCGTAAGTCATCCAAATGGTGAAACAACGTTACAGAATAAGTTCAGTTGAATGTGACTTAATGCTACAAGCAGGGGCTGACTGACCATTTGGAAACTCTGCCCGAGGGCCCGGGGTCAGTAGGGGGCCCCATGAGATGCCCTTGGTACCTTTTTCATAGGCTTTTTTGAGTTTGAGCAAGGACACAGGGGCCCCATGATCCCCTATTGATCGGGGGCCCCATGAGTTGTCAGTCCGCCCCTGGCTACAAGTCATAGCATGACCTGAATAAATGAGAGCCCTCTTATATAGTTGCCCTTTAAGAAAATAATAGACATGTCACCTTCCCAGTACAGACTGGGAAGCACAAGTCTTTTAAAACACAGGGCTATCAGGTGTTCTGGTAAGCAAGGAATTTACAACAGGCCATTGCTGACATTGTGATCCTTGGCTCACTGAAGTACAAATAGGTTAGTTGTTCCCTGAGCTGTATCATGCTGAGTTGTTATAATTTAGTTAGTGTTTGGCACATTAAAGACGTTAGCTCCTTGCAGCCAATCATTTACACACTGTATGTTTTGGATTAGTTTGTACCTGAGCCATTACTGGTTCCAAACACAAACTATCCTGGAATACCAACTCCACTTCAATGCACCCAAAACACCTTTTAGGAGTAAATTTTTTTATTTCCCATGTGTATCAAAGATCCATGTTCTGAAGGATAGTCTTCTAGGCTTGCAAAGAAATACCGATGCACTGGAAGGTCTCAAATCTATATACTGTAACTTTACTCTTTTGAATGCTTAACAATGTTGTACCTAAACTGAAAACACTGTATGCTGGGAGAACACTATCCCAAAAATTCTGTAAAACCAGGCATTTGGCTGGTTAATTGCCATGACTTATGAAAATTTGCTTGTCACTGTGGAATTTGATGGGTAGGAGTTGACGGTATGTTGTATGTATGAGTGAATGTAGTATATCCTAATGTTCCTTGTGTTACTGAAGTTACCAGGAATTGTTGTCCTGGCTGTAACTTTGCTATGTATGCCTTACACTTCATAATTAAAAAGCAAAAATAAAGACTTAAAAAATATGTGCATGAACCTCCAACTTGCATGTGATTACTATGTCATAGCTGACAAGTGATTGGATGACTGGGAGCTACTCTGAATGGTTCCTGATTATTAGTGAAGACTGGAGCTGTCAGTGACAACCAGGTCTGACAGCTAGCAGTAAACTCTGTGCACATGTGCTGTTGGTCAGACGAGTTTGTGAATGTCATGTTGGTCAGATCAGTTAGTGACTGTCATGTTGGTCAGACCAGTTTGTGACTCTCATGTTGGTCAGATGAGTTTGTGAATGTCATATTGGTCAGACGAGTTTGTGACTCTCATGTTGGTCAGATGAGTTTGTGAATGTCATGTTGGTCAGACGAATTTGTGAATGTCATGTTGGTCAGACCAGTTTGTGAATGTCATGTTGGTCAGACCAGTTTGTGAATGTCATGTTGGTCAGACCAGTTTGTGAATGTCATGTTGGTCAGACCAGTTTGTGAATGTCATGTTGGTCAGATCAGTTTTGTGAATGTCATGTTGGTCAGACGAGTTTGTGAATGTCATGTTGGTCAGACGAGTTTGGGAATGTCATGTTGGTCAGATCAGTTTGTCAATGTCATGTTGGTCAGACCAGTTTGTGAATGTCATGTTGGTTAGATCAGTTTGTGAATGTCATGTTGGTCAGACCAGTTTGTGAATGTCATGTTGGTCAGACTAGTTTGTGAATGTCATGTTGGTCAGATCAGTTTGTGAATGTCAGCTCAAACAGGGAACATAGATTAATACTCCCTTCACACCATGCATAACTATCTACAGACTGTGGGCAGAAAGCAGTTAAACGTACTGAGCTTAGCTAATTGGATTTTAAAAAAGGATGTCCTGAAAAAATTCCTGTATGTAATTCTGGCCATTTTTCTTCAGGTCCTGGACCAAAGGGGAGCCAAATGACCATAATGATGAGGAAGACTGTGCACTGGTATGGACCAATGGAGAATGGAATGATGTACCATGCAGCTATGATAACAGCTATGCAGTTTGTGAACATAAGCTCTGAAACATTATTGGATACCTTTATCGGATATACATTTCTAGCCCCAATTTTGTTTAGTTTGGATTGAGTAAGGGAAGGGCTAAAACCCCTGTTGCTTTATAGTCTGCAGTGTGTCTTTTCAGGGATAATTTCTTCACTTCTTGACCCAGGGACTCAACCATAAGTGAGATGAATTCTCTAAAAAGGAAGACAATTTCCCTCTTAATCAAAAATTATATTTGGATAGCGCCACAAAATGATAAATAACAAAAAAGTGAAAAAAACATATAAACCAATCAAAAAAGTCACAGCTGCAAACCTAACCTTAAAAAAAGGTGCATATAAACTAAACAGGTTGCGCTTTACAAACCAAATATAATTTGTGGCAAAAATATATAATGTGAGAAAATATAAATAAAGTCCAAATAACAATATTTGTTGTAATGAAGGAAAACCTATTCGTGTCCAACAAATTTCACCATGTGTTAATCCACCACCAAATAAATTGAATGAACTCACCAGAGCAATATGCTGATCAAACTATAAATCAGCGTAAGCGCTTTCTGCTCTAGGAGCAATACTCTGCGGAAGGATGCAATAACTCTGTAGATAGTATCCGTATATTCAAGGAGCAATACTCTTGAATATACCTTGAATGTACGGATACTACTGAAATTTGTTGGACACAAATACATTTTCCTTCATCACAACACAATATTGTTATTTGGACTTTATTTATATTTTCTCACATAATATATTTTTGCCACTACCGTATTTTTCGCTCCATAAGACGCACTTTTTTCCCCCTCAAAAAAGGGGGAAAATGTCAGTGCGTCTTATGGAGCAAATATAAAGCGGCCGGTCCGGTATTTTTGCGGCCACCATGTCAGAATATCGGGCCGGCTGCTCAGCTGTTCTCTCCTGCAGGGCCTTACCTGTTCCTCGCTCCAGCGCTGCACAGTCTTCCCGCGCTGGCTTCTGTGACAGCCGGGTGCCCACTGCGCATGTGCTGCGCTTTGTGAATGATCCGGTGTCTTCTGGGACACATGAAAGGTCCCAGAAGGCGCCCGGCCATTCACAAAGCGCAGCGCTTCTCGCACATGCGCAGTAGGCACCCGGCTGTCACAGAAGCCGGCCCGGGAAGAAGAGGGAAAGACAACGCCGCGGAAGTGGGAGCGAGTACCTCAAATTCAGGTACCCGCTCCCCCTCCCTCCCCAAAGGTCTGCAGTCTCTGGTCATTCCCTGCACTGTCTGCAGTCTCTGGTCATTCCCTGCACTGTCCGCAGTCTCTGGTCATTCCCTGCACTGTCCGCAGTCTCTGGTCATTCCCTGCACTGTCCGCAGTCTCTGGTCATTCCCTGCACTGTCCGCAGTCTCTGGTCATTCCCTGCACTGTCCGCAGTCTCTGGTCATCCCCTGCACTGTCCACAGTCTCTGGTCATCCCCTGCACCGTGTCCGCAGTCTCTGGTCATCTCCTGTACCGTGTCCGCAGTCTCTGGTCATCTCCTGTACCGTGTCCGCAGTCCCTGGTCATCTCCTGCACCGTGTCCGCAGTCTCTGGTCATCTCCTGCACCGTGTCCGCAGTCTCTGGTCATCTCCTGCACCGTGTCCGCAGTCTCTGGTCATCTCCTGCACCGTGTCCGCAGTCTCTGGTCATCTCCTGCACCGTGTCCGCAGTCTCTGGTCATCTCCTGCACCGTGCCCGCAGTCTCTGGTCATCTCCTGCACCGTGTCCGCAGTCTCTGGTCATCTCCTGCACCGTGTCCGCAGTCTCTGGTCATCTCCTGCACCGTGTCCGCAGTCTCTGGTCATCTCCTGCACCGTGTCCGCAGTCTCTGGTCATCTCCTGCACCGTGTCCGCAGTCTCTGGTCATCTCCTGCACCGTGTCCGCAGTCTCTGGTCATCCCCTGCACCGTGTCCGCAGTCTCTGGTCATCTTCTGCACCGTGTCCGCAGTCTCTGGTCATCCCCTGCACCGTGTCCGCAGTCTCTGGTCATCCCCTGCACTGTGTCCGCAGTCTCTGGTCATCCCCTGTACTGTGTCTGCAGTCTCTGGTCATCCCCTGTACTGTGTCCGCAGTCTCTGGTCATCCCCTGTACTGTGTCCGCAGTCTCTGGTCATCCCTACTATGTCTGCAGTCTCTGGTCATCTCCTGTACTGTGTCCGCAGTCTCTGGTCATCTCCTGTACTGTGTCCGCAGTCTCTGGTCATCCCCTGTACTGTGTCTGCAGTCCATTGGTTCAGAATATTTTTTTTTCTTGTTTTTCACCTCTAAAACCTAGGTGCGTCTTATGGTCAGGTGCGTCTTATGGAGCGAAAAATACGGTAATTATATTTGGTTTGTAAAGCGCAACCTGTTTAGTTTACCATTATAATTCACCTCTTAAACAGTTTTCACCAGTACAGGTGGCCCCATTGGAAGATTTTCCCTCACCTCTTGTGGTGACAACTCAAAAATGTTGGATTTCCTATCACTTTCTGTTCCATTGACGATGGTCAATCAGACAAACAGAGAGAAGAAATCTGAACAACAGGGACAATGACAGCAATAATAACCTGACGGGGTTTTAATCCTTCACTACTCAATTCAAAATAAAAAAAAAACACAGTTTGGGCTATACATACACTTTACTTTTCTTGAATATGACACATGTTAAAGAGTGCAGTTTTTTCGCACGCATGGTTGCTGTATTTGCCAGTAAGCATTGCTTCTTACTAGAAACCATGTCTGATAGGAGTTGTTGTTGAGCCTCTGATCCACTGTTTCAAGCATAAGTCCACCAAGCATAGTTCAGAAGGGAGAAACCAAAAAAGTGTTGGCAGCCAAGAAGCAGCAGGAGGTAGATTACAATGACAGTTCCTTCTGCAGGTATTCACAGGCCTCATAGGAACTGTGCAACCACCACCGATTGTCTGAGATATAGATCCTGACCACATCTTGGATACAGCTTCCTATTACAACTCAATCGTAAAATATTTACAAAACTTACAGCATAATTAGCAGTTTTGCTTGATATCTAGAAATAATTTGAAATTAAACAATTCTAAAACATAACAATCACTTCAATGTGAATAACACTTCTGGTAGTGTAACACCTTCTATCTGTTCTATCTGAATACTCCAATTAAATGTATTGACTAAACATGTAGACCAATAAAATAAAATTTGGTTTTAATTATTTTACTTATTTTAGAAGGGGTGTATATTAATTCTAGAAATTAATTGACAAGAAAGACATTTCTTTAATGCAAGTTGCTATGATTAAACCTGAACTCCAGGCAATTAAAGTGTATGTAAACCCGCACCTTGTAAAATAATTCATTTTGTGTAAAATAGAAATGAAAGGCAAAACATAGATGCATAGATAATATAAAAAAAAATTATAAACACTGTTTTCCCCTTTTTATAAGTGGTCACATTCCCTCTCGTCTCAGCTGTATAAGCTTGGGGAAGAGAAACAGCAGTACAGTGATCATCCCAGTGTGTGTGTGTGTGAAGGGGGTGGGGGCTGTCAGTAGAAGTCTAATCATTGGAGGGGAGAGTTCCCAGCACAGCTAGAGAACTGACCACAGTGTGTTCTCCTGCCTAGTGTGGTCAGTTTATAATAGGAAAGCAGAGAGACTGTGAAACCCCAGGGATTTCACACAAAGGAAGCAATACAAAGAAAACAGGATCATTTTCAATACAAGTACATGGCACAGCAGACACATATCAGAAATATGAAATGTTGAGTTTACATATTCTTTAAATGCTAAATACACAGCTGATAAATGCCAAACTGTTTTTCTGTCCATCCAGTTTTGAGATGTACACAGCCTTGCTACGTAGCACAGCCCTGTCTAGGAGAGCAGAAGACATGATCAGTGTACTGTATTCTGATGGTGGAGAAGTCTCCCTGCTCTCAGAATATAACATCTATTGGCATTGCAGGGAGGCTAAAATTACCATGTTACACATTTTCTTGTCATGCCAGAAACTAGAGACGTTTTGGTCCCAGGTGTGTGGCACTATCAAGCAACTCACTCATTTAGATATGGGCACCGATCCAGCCAGATACCTCCTCCATTATTCTGATCTCTCAAAACATACCTACAAAAACTTAATGTTGGTCCACCTTTTGAATGCAGTGAAAGGCCTGTATAACAGCGATGTGGAAGCAAGACTCCCACCCTACAATCTCGCTGTGGCTCACTAACATTGCTAATATTTATGCCATGGAAAGTACACTGCTGAAAAAAAGTAATGGAACACTTTTTAATGAGAGTCTAGCATCAAGTCAGTTACACTCCTGGGATATTGATCTGGTCAGTTAAGTAGCAGAGGGGGTTGCTCATCAGTTTCAGCTGTTTTGGTGTTAATGAAATTAACAACAGGTGCACTAGATGGGCAACAATGAGACGACCCCCAAAACAGGAATGGTTTTACAGGTGGAGGCCACTGACATTTTTTCCCCTACTCATCTTTTCTGACTATTTTTCACTAGTTTTGCATTTGGCTAGGGTCAGTGTCACTACTGGTAGCATGAGGTGATACCTGGACCCTACAGAGGGTGCACAGGCAGTCCAACTCCTCCAGGATGGCACATCAATACGTGCCATTGCCAGAAGGTTTGCTGTGTCTCCCAGCACAGTCTCAAGAGCATGGAGGAGATTCCAGGAGACAAGCAGATACTCCAGGAGAGCTGGACAGGGCCGTAGAAGGTCCTTAACCCATCAACAGGACCGATATCTGCTCCTTTGTGCAAGGAGGAACAGGATGAGCACTGCCAGAGCCCTACAAAATGACCTCCAGCAGGCTACTGGTGTGAATGACTCTCACCAATCAAAAACAGACTTCATGAGGGTGGCCTAAGGGCCCAACGTCTTCTAGTGGGCCCTGTGCTGACTGCCCGGCACCATAGAGCTCACTTGGCATTTGCCATTGAACACCAGAATTGGCAGGTCCACCACTGGCACCCTGTACTTTTCACAGATGAGAGCAGGTTCACCCTGAGCACATGTGACAGACATGAAAGGGTCTGGAGAAGTTGTGCAAAACGATCAGATGCCTGTAACATTGCTTAGCATGACCTTTTTGGTGGATTTTGAGCAACCCGTGCTGCCCTGTAGCAGTATTTCTGCAGTCGGGAAGCGGTTAAAGTAAATCTTTTGACAGACTATTGGCATTCAAATATCCTAATACACTACTCTAATTTGTAACCGCTCCCCACCCCACAGGAGCCACCCCCATGGGGGATAATAATGTAACATGCAGGTTTCCGTAGTGTAGTGGTTATCACGTTCGCCTAACACGCGAAAGGTCCCCGGTTCGAAACCGGGCGGAAACATTTTTTTTTTTTTCATCCTCCCCTTCTTGACACTTTTTTTCCAGACTTCACAAAGCTGCTGTTTCTTCTGGATGAGGGTCTTCAGCTTTCTTTTTCTTTTTTTTGTCATGTTTGACGTATGTTTTTTCAAGCAGCAAATATGCAGTGTTGCCAACCTCCCGCAGCATTTTTTACTGACAAAACATAGAAAATGTGCTGACGGAGAACTTTGTTTTACTGACAACCTGAAAATTACATTAAAAACTAAGACAATATTTAAACAGCATAAACACAATATGGAAACACTGACAATACCCATAACAAGTCATTTGTCTGGTTTACACTTACAAAAGTCAACACAGCTTGACATATTATCAGCCCCTGATATTTACAGACAGCTGAAAAAATCATCAATTTTTTCAAATTGTTCTTAAACTTACTAACATATGGCAACCCTGCAAATATGCATCTTATGAGCATTTAGGAAATGCTGAAGTGTGAATGCAGCATAAGTGAACTCTGCTGGACATTTTACAGCTGACATTTAATTACACATTTTGTTGAGCATACACCAGCAGGAATATAACTTACCTCTAGTGAAGTGTATCCTATGTCCTGCAGGCAGCTGATTAACCACTTGCCCTCCAGAGGATTTACCCCTATAATGCAGGCCATAGATGGGCCATTTATCGGCCGAATTGTTGGCCGATAAATGAAAAATCGGCCGAATTGTCGGCCAATAAACGAAAAATCGGCCGAATTGTCGGCCAATAAACGAAAAATCGGTCTGTGCCGTTGCCGATGCTGCCACCAATGCTCACAAAAGAATGGGGCAAGAAACCAGTTTGACAGAGACAGGGGAGCACACCATACAATGTGACAGCAATACAAATACATTATGTTTTTATTTGGATACAAATGGATACATTTGTTGCAACCGCAAGACTTTTTCATATAAAATATAATAGCGGACTTCTTCTTATTATTCTTATTCTTATTATTCTTTTTAATTTAATTTTGGGCTTTCAGAAACAATATATATATATATATATATATACATATATATATGTGTGTGCATTTACAGTAAAAAGAATGCTGGCAACCTTGCTGGTCACGGCTCATGCGCAGATTTTTTATTGGTAAGACGATCTGCCGATTTGCCCATCATTGCCGAGAAAATCGGCCGATCGTCCAAATCGGCTGCAAATTTTCCAACATGACTGATAAAAAAACTGCAAATAACCCAAAAAAACCAATTAACCCACTAACAGTGCGAAAATCGGCTGATTTTTTTTAGGACGAAAAATCAGCCCATTTTCAACCCGTCTATGGCCGGCATTACTGACCAGACCATTTTTTGCGATATGGCACTGCATTACTTTAACAGACAATTGCGTGGTCATGCAACACTGTACATAAATAAAATTTATGTCATTTTTTCCCACAAATAGAGCTTTCTTTCGATGGTATTTGATCACCTCTGTGTTTTTTATTGTTTGTGCTATAAACAAAAAAAGACCGACAATTTTGAAAAAAAACCCCTATATTTTTGATGGTTTGCTACAAAACTGTAGTAGCAATTTTGCCGAACCAGATAAAACTCCGGACACAGACTTCTGAAGGAAACAACTGATTTATTAAAAACAGCGCTGTTTTAACTCAACAGATGGCTTGTACGTTCATCTGCTAAGTGAGTTATAGAAAACTTCTTACAAACATATACTGTATACCAACGATTACGTCACAAAGCATACATTCCTTTCCTACTTTCTATACACTCAAAAAACTTCCTAAACTCTGCAGAATAACCTTGGCCAACAGCTAGAAATAAAACATACCAGCTACAAACCGGTACATAAGGGAGCGGGAAAATGAGCCAAAAACCTTGCTTCTACAAACTCAAACTGCTAGAAGTGTTAGAATTTAAAGGAGAACTCTACAACATAAAACATGTCCAATAAAACATTTTTAAAAATCCAATTTCTTCATAAATTTAGGCCAAAATGTATTCTGCTACATGTCTTTGCTAAAAAAAAAAAGATTACAATATGTGTAAATTAATTGTTTTACATGAAAGTTATAGCATCTACAAATTGCATTATATACTGGAATTTTTTTTTTTTATAAATACTAGTAATGGCGGTGATCAGCGACTTATAGTGAGACTACGTGACTGTGGTGGGCATTCTGGCACTGGGGGGGGGGCTGACTAACTGCCTCTGACATCCACAGTGACGCTAATACAGTGATCAGTGCTAATAAAAAGCTCTGACACTGTATTAATGACACTGGACATGAAGGGGTTAACATCTGGGGCGATCAAAGGGTTAGCTGTGTGCATTTTACTAGGGAGGCATGTGGTTTTGTATTTCTCTGCTGTGCAGAGAGATATAAAACATCATGTCCATGCTGACAAGAGAGACCTGTGTTGTTTACACACAGGTCTCTCCACTGTCAGCTTTCCCCGAAGATGGCCAAGTGCTGGCTGGGAATTGCTGGCCAGGACCCGGTGATTGACATCTCTGTCCGCCAATAGTGGAGCAGGTAGGGCAGCGTGTGCCCCCTACCCAGATATGCAAATCACGTATATATACAGGTGAAACCCGAAAAATTAGAATATCATGCAAAAGTTCATTTATTTCAGTAATGCAACTTAAAAGGTGAAACTAATATATGAGATAGACTCATTACATGCAAAGCAAGATAGTTCAAGCCGTGATTTCTCATAATTGTGATGATTATGGCTTACAGCTCCTGAAAACCCCAAATCCACAATCTCAGAAAATGAGAATATTACATGCAATCAATAAAACAAGGATTGTACATAGAACAATATCGGACCTCTGAAAAGTAGAAGCATGCATATGTACTCAGTACTTGGTTTGGGCCCCTTTTGCAGCAATTACTGCCTCAATGCTGCGTGGCATGGAAGCTATCAGCCTGTGGCACTGCTGAGGTGTTATGGAAGACCGGGATGCTTCAATAGCAGCCTTCAACTCTTCTGCATTGTTCGGTCTCATGTCTCTCATCTTTCTCTTGGCAATGCCCCATAGATTCTCTATGGGGTTCAGGTCAGGCCAGTTTGCTGGCCAATCAAGCACAGTAATCTCACAGTCATTGAACCAGGTTTTGGTGCTTTTGGCAGTGTGGGCAGGTGCCAAGTCCTGCTGGAAAATGAAGTCAGCATCCCCATAAAACTTTTCTGTGGAAGGAAGCATGAAGTGCTCCAAAATCTCCTGGTAGACGGCTGCGTTGACCCTGGACTTAATGAAGCACAGTGGACCAACACCAGCAGATGACATGGCTCCCCAAATCAACACAGACTGTGGAAACTTCACACTGGACTTCAAGCATCTTGCAGTGTGTGCCTCTCCATTCTTCCTCCATACTCTGGGTCCTTGGTTTCTAAATGAGATGCAAAAGTTGCTCTCATCAGAAAAGAGGACTTTTCTTTAGCCCAGGTAAGACGCTTCTGACGTTGTTTATTGTTCAGGAGTGGCTTGACAAGAGGAATACGACATTTGAAGCCCATGTCCAGGATCCGTCTGTGTGTGGTGGCTCTTGATGCACTGACTCCAGCCTCAGTCCACTCCTTGTGAAAGTCCAACACTTTTGAATGGCCTTTTTCTGACAATCCTCTCCAGG
Source organism: Staurois parvus (assembly GCF_062004578.1). Taxonomy (NCBI): domain Eukaryota; kingdom Metazoa; phylum Chordata; class Amphibia; order Anura; family Ranidae; genus Staurois; species Staurois parvus. The sequence continues at coordinate 1,512,702 of NW_028318458.1, forward strand.
CTGCGGTCATCCCTGCTGCTTGTGCACCTTTTTCTTCCACACTTTTCCCTTCCACATAACTTTCTATTAATGTGCTTTGATACAGCACTTTGGGAACATCCAACTTCTTTTGCAATTACCTTTTGAGGCTTTCCCTCCTTTTGGAGGGTGTCAATGATGGTTTTCTGCACAACTGTCAGGTCGGCAGTCTTTCCCATGATTGTGATTCCTACTGAACCAGACTGAGAGACCATTAAAGGCTCAGGAACCATTTACAGGTATTATGGCTTAATTATCTGATTAGAGTGGGACACTTTGAGCCGAGAATATTGCACCTTTTCACAATATTCTAATTCTCTGAGATTGTGGATTTGGGGTTTTCATGAGCTGTAAGCCATAATCATCACAATGATGACAAATCACAGCTTGAACTATCTTACTTTGCATGTAATGAGTCTATCTCATATATTAGTTTCACCTTTTAAGTTGCATTACTGAAATAAATGAACTTTTGCACGATATTCTAATTTTTTGAGTTTCACCTGTATGTGATCTTGTGCAGCCTTACCACCCTGTAGTAGTACTATAGGGTGCAGGGAAAGTAGAGAACTCTTCCCTACACTCATACCAGATAACCTACATAGTCTTCCTAGCACACATCCTCCCTGGTGGTCTAGTGGTTAGGATTCGGCGCTCTCACCGCCGCGGCCTGGGTTCGATTCCCAGGCAGGGAAGACTTGTTTTAATATTGCCTCTGATTACATTATTTAGCAAATAAATCAAATACGGAAATTTTCTGGAATTTTAATATGTAAGTGCACTACCTGTTTTACTTAGTGTAGCAATTTTTATTCAAAGGGATAAGTAAAACAGGTAGTGCACTTACATACTAAAATTCCAGAAAAATTTCCGAAAGTCGCCGCCAGTCAGATGTGTGGACTATGTCAGCATGTGAGGTACCATCTCCCTAACACGTTTCGTGACTAATGCACATTTTCAAAAGGTTTTGCTTTTGAAAATGTGCATTAGTCACGAAACGCGTTAGTGAGATGGTACCTTACATGCTGACATAGTCCACATGGTCCACACATCTGACTGGCAGCCATTTTGGACTTTCGGAAATTTTTCTGGAATTTTAATATGTAAGTGCACTACCTGTTTTACTTATCCCTTTGAACAAAAATTACTACACTATCGGATATCTCTCTTTTGGGTTTATTAATGAGCCCCTAAGGTGATTCCTGATATACGAGAGCACATTACACCCAGAGATTGATGACAGAAGGGGATTCGTGATAAGTGGGAGAGGCACATACCCCCCCTGGTGGCTGGAGACGGTACACCTGGAGACGCTATGGAGGATCCTGAGGTTGCTGCATTGATGACCACCTGTTTGGCAGTGTCCCTGTTCCAGTGACCAGGAGTAGGTCATTTTACTCCAACGCGCTATAATTTGGGCTATCTGGTTAGTGCAATCAACAGCCACATTCTATACCACAGATGTCACGGTTTTCCCTGTCACTTGGATATATTCATGGATTGATTGACTTTGGCACCTTTGTCACTTTATACACCTTGATCTGACATATGATACTACAGTATAAACTTATAGTTTTGGTTTTCATACCAATTTATTCATTTCAGCTGTGCTAACCTCACATTTGATTTTATTATTTTATTGTTTTTGTTTCATCTCATTTAGCGCTGCATACTTCATGTATATTCATGCTTTCATGTTGTTTAAACCAAATTCTGACCCTACTGCAAGGATTCAACCTATGTCTGTAGCCCCCTTGTCCTCGTTATTTTCACCACCAGGCCTGGGAGAAATAAAGCTTCAGACACCGAAGTGTGCAAGCTAAATCTCTGAAAATTGAATGCATGACAAGAACAGTTATAGAGAATTCAGTAGGCGTTGCTTAATCTCAGGATGACCAATGAAACATTCCATTCTTATCAATATAGTTACGTGAAAACCAGAAACTGCAAATAGTTGCGGGATACCATATAAGGTAGTCCCGTTTAGAGAAATGAAACTAGTCTAAGGAAATGAGAGAGAAGTTACAAAATCGAAACTAACTGTTCACACATCTAGAAATGGAAGCATTATACAAAATGGATGCCAGTTAATAAGACATATTTCCTTACACCTACCATCTGAATGTTGCAACTGAAATTGAATGCCCATTCTCCTCTGACCTCTGACATCAACAGGGCATTTGCCTCCACACAACTGCCACTCGCTGGATATTTTCTTTTTTTCAAGCCATTCTCTGTGAACCCTAGAGATGGTTGTGTGTGAAAATCCCAGTAGATCAGCAGTTTTTGAAATGCTCAGACCAGCCCGTCCGGCACCAACAACCATGCTACGGCCAAAATCACTTAAATCCCCTTTCTTCCCCATTCTGATGCAGGTTGCCTTCACAGTGTCTACATGCCTAAATGCATTGAGTTGCTGCCATGTGATTGGTTGATTAGCAATTTGTGTTACCAAGTAATGGAACCTAATAAAATGGCCGGTGAGCGTATATGAGGTGTTGCCCGTGGTGTAGCACTATGGTGGTGAGTCACACAGCCATTCACACTCGAGTGTGTTCTGACATGTTCTAACTTGCAAAATAATGTATAGACTATGTAGCGAGCGCTAATGTAACAAAAAATATATATACAAATTATGTATAAAAGCCGCTAGAACACCAAAAAGGCAACCAAAAAAACCTTCCAGAGAAATATAAAAATAATAAAGGTGCAGCGCTAAGAATAGGAATAATATCATACAAATGTCAGCAGAAAATGAGATATATAATGTGCAAATATTGGTATATGGAGCACAATATGGAGTATATAATTGTAATGATCACAATATAATGTCCAGCTCCCAGAGTTGCGTCTAACGGTGATAATACGTGGTCCAGAGGTGAAGATAATTAAATAAGTAGAATGCGCACTCACCAGAAGTGCATATTAAATACGCATGAAAGAAGTTTCCTTTGCCATCAGATACATCTAGGTCATCTGCATTCTGGTCAGGTTGCATTCCCTAACATCCTCTGGTCATCCGTTATAGCAAGGCTCCAGGGTTCATCAGATAATCACAGAACGTCCGGGGTCCCCCTTTAGGGTAGGTACTGCGGAGGGTGGTGCTCACAAAGAGAGCCCAATAAGGGACACCACATAGTGTGATACAGTACAGATGAACTTTTATTTCAAATGTAGGTACAAAACAAAATTGTACTGACCGCAAATTCAGGATGGCCACCTGCGGTGGCTAGATGTCCAAATGCTGTAGCCCTCTGACGCGTTTCGTGCTAAGCACGCACTCATAGGGTGCAGGGCTTATAGCAGGACATCTGTGTGGAGCTATTTATATTCAAAACTGGCGTTCGCGCTTCTCGCCTGGTTCGCAGACCAGTCTTTAGGGAGTAGTAGAAGAAATAACACGTGTGTGTGTTGCACTGTTGGTGGAAAATGAGTGACAGGAAACTGAAGCAGGGGATTCACATCATTGGCAAAAATGCAAATGAATCTTTAGCTCTGTAGTAACAGGCTTATAGTGAACATTCCATGAAGAAATCAAGTGTTTTTGAATGGCATAAGCAGTTTAGGGAGGGGCAGGAAGATGGCCATGATGATGCAAAAAGTCGGCAGCAAAAAACGCAAAGGATGGATGCAAATGTGGATAGAGTGTGAATCCTCGTATGCTCAGATCGAAGACTGAGTGTGCAAATGTTGGCAGAAGACTTGAACATGAACAAGGAAACAGATTGGTAGATTCTAACAGAGGATTTGGAAATGGGAAAGATGATGCTTTGAATCTTGACAGAAGATCAGAAAGGGCGTCAGCTTCAAACTTCATTCTGTCTCTTGAAGAATGCCAAGGTGTTTGATAAGGTTTTTTCCAGTCCATTCCGGGAATTAAATTGTGGCACGAGCTTATTATCAACCACATGTCATCAAGTGCAAAAGTCCCTGCTAAAAGAATGGCTGGCAAATATCTAAATTAAAAACATAGGACAACAACACCAAAGTAGTAGCTAGAAAGTAATCAGAAATGAAGGATGGAGCCAAACCAAAGTACTAGACATGTGCATTTTGTTTCATTTCGATTATTTTTTCAGCTGAAAATTTAATTTTCGGAGATTCAAATGTATATAAATCTCTGAATGCACATAGTAGTGAATGTTGACAAATTCAAAAAAAGTTATAATGAATCTAACTAATGCATTGGTGTCATTTGGATGACGTCACATGACGTGATAGTAGTCCGAGCCCATGGGGAAATTAATTAACTTTTCAAATTTGTTCTATAATTCGGATTTGGATAATGAATAAATCCAAATTTCATTCCATTTGTTAATTTGGATGCACATGACACCAGTTGATATTGTCCAATCAGCTCATGCTTTTTCTCTTGGTGGGTTGGACTAGCATACGAAAATATTGAATCTGTCTGATTCGATAATATATTGAATATATAGCAAGCTTCTAGAAAAACTGCAACATTTTTCAAATCCACGCAGACCAACAAACATACAAAACAAATACCAAAGATACAAAACTAATTCCAAAAATGAATCGGTTCAACATAACAACTATGACAAAATTAAATTCTTCAATGAATGAATACATCTGAAATTAACATTTCTGGAGTGCATATGACTGCCAGGCACTAACAGCAAGTGCCAGAGACAAGAGAAGGAAGGACGGAGCATCATGTTACCTAAGCAAGATGGCCACCATAGATGAATCAGGGCTGAAATAGGAGAAAATGGTGGACAGTTCAATGTACAGGAAAAAGTACAAAAGTACAAACGAGGAGCTATCTACAGAGCAACCTGCAGCACCAGAGATGTAAATCAAGGGACAAGTCCAAATACAGTGAAAATAGTATTAGAATCTGCGCTGGTCAATATAACGTCAAGCATAAAACATACAGGCTGCCAGCGCTAAATTCTGATACTGTGAATATAAAAACGCATACGTATGGAGGTGCAGCACTAAAATAACCAAAAATAAATAGATAAATAATGTGAATGGTGAACAAATAAACACTAAAAAGTGATCAAATTAGTCCCAGTACCAAACAGACACTATATATATAATGTCCATCAATCAAATCCTGTGTCTTCAATGATAAAGAATATCCAAATACTCGCGTGTCACCCCACTCAGTGCACACAGGAGGCTTACCGGATAATATTGACCATCATGTTATAGAATGGTCAATTAAGGCACAGATGTAATCAAACAGCAGCCCCTCCAAAAGTAAAAGAAAAAATAAATGGTGTAGCGCTCCAAAAAATTAAATGTTAAATATATGAATATTGCATACACAATTATACAAAACTGTAATATTAAAGATCTAATCCCAATTAGAGATCTTTTTTACTTTGGCTTTGTCACCTTTTGGATTCCGAAAAGGGATCAAGGCAATATTGAGAGATCACTCAGAGACATTGGGATCAGATCTTTAATATTACAGTTTTGTATAATTTTGTATGCAATATTCATATATTTAACATTTAATTTTTTTAAGCGCTACACCATTTATTTTTTCATTTAGTATTTATCACTTTTGGGTAATAGGTGTGGGTGTTAGCTGCCGCCATTTATTTTATTTTTTATATATTTTTTGAGTTGCTGTACATTTCCTTAGCGCAGAAGGTATATATGTATATATATATATATATATATATATATATATTCTTAGCCCCTCCAAAACTCCTTCTTAGCCTCCAAAAAGCGCCCATAGTGTAAAATCCTTAAACAAATATTTATTGAGCCACAGTAATGCAATTACAGCACAAACAATCCAATACAGCGTTGTATGAGGATAAAAGACTGTGTGTGCAACTTCAAAGATGGACCCAAGAAGAGGACTACTCTGTGGAAAAATAATTCAACAGTGCGGGTAAGTATTCCTGTTGGAAACTTCAGGATACTTCACAGCAGCTGCCTCGTTAGCGCAGTAGGTAGCGCGTCAGTCTCATAATCTGAAGGTCGTGAGTTCGATCCTCACACGGGGCACTCATTTTATGTCCTGGTTCATACTTATGATAATTTGACAACTTGTCAGAAGAGAATTTCAGCCATCGTGGAGTGCCTGTGCAGTCCTTAGATTTACACTCTGCACTCTTTTCAGTGCTCACAACTTTTTGTGAACTGGCTCACCAAACCAAACTGAATATTCCAGATGAGACCCTAATAATGTTTTGCACAGGGGCAAGATATGTCTCTCTCTGAAGTCTATACCTCTTAAAAAACAGCTCCAGGATATCAGCAACCCCACCTTCCACATCCATCTAACTAACCACTGGGATGAAAATGGGAATTTAACCATTTGCTGTCCGGCCGCTGTACATAAACGGCCGGGCGGTGGCAGTCCAGGGGCGGGTCACCGTTCATAAACGGCGCCTGCCATTTTGGACTGTGCACGCTCCCTGGGAGCACGCAGCACTGCGATCCGGACACAGAGGAACACCGATCGTCGTACGGGACCTCTGTGCGAGGTCCCGATCATGTGATCGATGATTAGCCAATCAGTGATCACATGAAGAGTAGTAAGCAAGATGTCACTTCTGACATCATTGCTTACTACGTGTGAAATCTGTGAATGATCACAGAGGTCACATGGTACAAGGCTATTCACAACAGCCTTGTACCATGTGACAAGCTGTGACCAATCACAGATCACACAGTATTTCTCAATGGCTTCAAGAATGCAGCCAGAGAGAAGGAGAAATTATTGCTTTTACAGCCTTTATGGGTGTAAAAGCAATCAGTGTAAAAAAAAAAAAATTTAATCTTCCTCACCCCCACAAGTAGTAGTGTCACCATGGTGTCACTGTACTGCTAGGGTGACAGTATGTAAAAAAAAAAAAAAAACACAAATAATAATATAAAAAAAATAAAAATGTAATTTTTTTTTTTATTATAATTTTTGGTTATAAACTAAATTTGTTTTTTTTTTTTTACTAAAAAGATGACTGAATAAATTTTGGCCAAGATTTATGATGAAATATTATTTATTTGCAAACTTTTATAAGAAAAACAATTTTTAAAAAAGTTTTTGGACTTTTTCATTTATATAGCAAAAAAAATAAAACTCCCAGTGGTGAATAAATACCACCAAAATAAAGCTTTATCTGTCTCAAAAAAATACTAACAAATTCATATAGGTACAGTGTTGCATGACCGCGCAATTGTCATTCAAAGTGTAATAGCACTGAAAGCTGAAAATTGGCCTGGACAGGAAGGGGGTAAAGGTGTCCGGACTGGAAGTGGTTAAATGTCCGTTTTACTTACCTGAAGCCACTGTCACATGGCAGTCCATCTCTTTTCTTCTGCTACTTTCCTGGGGTCCTTCTTTAGGTGTCCACATCATAGCCTGCATAATGTAGACACCTCCAAAGGAAACATTTCCAGCAACTAAGTTCTCTTTCATAGGCTCCAGAGGCAGGAGAATTCATTGGGGTGTTGAGACCAGAGCCCAGAAAGATAACAAGCAGGGAAAAATGTCTGGTCCCTGTGACAGGAAATTATCTTGGCTTATAGGCAGGGGTGGACTGACAACTCATGGGGCCCCCGGGCAATAGGGGATCATGGGGCCCCTGTGTCCTTGCTCAAACTCAAAAAAGCCTATGAAAAATGTACCATGGGCCTCTCATGGGGCCCCCTACTGGCCCCGGGCCCTCGGGCAGTGCCGGAATTTCCAAATGGTCAGTCCGCCCCTGCTTATAGGTAAACTATGGGTTTGATCCATTCCACTGCAGGATAGCTTAGAAAGATGTGGAATCAAGACTGAGAAGTCAGGTAATTGATGCACAATGCGTTATTTCAATTTCATTTTTGCCTGGAATTGGGCTTTAAACATAAGAAAGCATCTTACTGTTTGTTGAAGTTGCAGATTGGCATTGCTTGCTGCTGAACTAGTGATGGACCAAAGAGCTTCCTGTTCGCGATTGAACATCCAAACCTAACGAAAGTTCGAACTGGGACAATTCACTAAGCGGTATCTTATCGCATCTGAGTATGTGGAAAGATATCGCACAGCTACTAAAATACCACGAGTTATATTATTAAGTCATGCTGTATTTTAGTAGTGAAACTTTCTTTACTGTTTCAGCTGCCCGCGGGTTTCCCCTCGCACAGCTGAATGTAAAAAGAATTGCCAGCATTGCCATAATTGCAGTTACATTTAAAAAAAAAAAAAACGAGTGGGGTCCCCCCCCATCCATACCAAGCCCTTTGAGTCTGGTATGGATTTTGAGGGAAATTTCATGCCAAAATAAAAAAAATCTGGCATGGGGGTCCCCCCCAAAGTCCATTCCAGACCCTTATCCGAGCATGCAGCCCGGCAGGTCAGGAAACCCCCTTCCTCCTGAACCATACCAGGCTACATATTCTCAACATGGGGTGCTTTGGGACAGGGGGGCTTATCCCCACAACTGTGGCCGGTGGTTGTGGGGGTCTGCTGTCAGGGGGAATATCAGATTCTGGAGGCCTAGATCCCACCCCCCCATGTGAATGTGTATGGGGTACATGATATTCAATGACACGACACAGTCTTTGACAAGTACTTCATTAAAAACAAACATTTTAAAAATGTCCCCAAAGTAGATGCAATGTAAATCACAATGCCTGCCGCCATCGCCATCCTGAAAAACGATTTTAAAAACCCGCCCCGCTCTCGACGCTGGCTCCCGGTCACCCCCGCCCCTTGTGACGTCATCATGCCCTGTGATTGGCCAAAGCATTGCACCTGACCAGGTGCAATGCTTTGGCCAATCACAATGCACTGTCAGGGTGCAGTGCATTGTGGGGCATGGTGGGCAAATAGCTTACCAAACGCTCTTACCGTTCGTGTGTTCGCTGAACACACGAACAGCCGATGTTTGAGTTGAATTTATGTTCAACTTGAACATCAACCCCAACCCTACGCTGAACACTCCAGTGTGCACATACCTGTAACATACAGTTGACTTCTCCACTCTACAGTGCCTTGAAAAAGTATTCATGCCCCTTGAGATATTTCACATTTTGTCATGTTACAACCAAAAACGTAAATCTATTTTATTGGGATTTTTTGTGATAGACCAACACAAAGGAAAATGATAAATGATTTTCAACTTTTTTTACAAATAAATATCTGAAAAGTGTGGCGTGCATTTTTATTCAGCTCCCTTTACTCTGATACCCCTAACTAAAATATAGCGGAACCAATTGCCTTCAGAAGTCACCTAAATAGTAAATAGAGTTCACCTGTGAATAATTTAATCTCAGTATAAATACAGCTGTTCTGTGAAGCCCTCAGAGGTTTGTTAGAGGACATTAGTGAACAAGCAGCATCATGAAGGCCACACCAGACAGGTCAGGGATAAAATTGTGGAGAAGTTTAAAGCAGGATTAGGTGATACAAAAATATCCCAAGCTTTGAGTATCTCAGAGAGCACTGTTCAATCCATCATCCAAAAATGGAAAGAGTATGGCACAACTGCAAATTTACCAAGACATGGCCGTCCACCTAAACTGACAGACCGGGCAAGGAGAGCATGAATCAGAGAAGCAGCCAAGAGGCCCATGGTAACTCTGGAGGAACTACAGAGATCCACAGCTCAGGGGGGAGAATCTGTCCACAGGACAACTATTAGTCGTGGACTCCACAAATCTGGCCTTTATGGAAGAGTGGCAAGAAGAAAGACATTGATGAAAGAAAGCCATAAGAAGTCCTGTTTGCAGTTTGCAAGAAGCCATGTGGGGGACACAGCAAGAATGTGGCAGAAGGTGCTCTGGTCAGATGAGACCAACTTCTAGCACATAAAATCCCAATAAAATACATTTATGTTTTTGGTTGTAACATGACGAAATGTGGAAAATGTCAAGGGGTAGGAATACTTTTTCAAGGCACTGTATGTTACATATTACTGACCACTCCACTGTACCAGGGGCGGACTGACCATTCGAGCACTCGGGTCAGTAGGGGGCCCCATGAGATGCTCCTGGTACCTTTCATTGGCTTTTTCATAGGCTTTTTTGGGTGTCAGCGAGGATACAGGGGCCCCATGATCCCCTATTGCCCGGGGGTCCCATGAGTTGTCAGTTCGCCCCTGCACTGTACATTACGTATTTTTGCTCAACTACACTCTGTATGCTAAACTATACACTACATACTGCTGACCGCACCACTGAACTGTCATTTACATACTAATGGCATAGAAACATGGTGACAGCAGAAAAAAAACAAGTAGTCCCTGGAATCTGTCCATTTTTGTTTGTTTGTTTTTGGGGGGGGTTGTTTTTTGTTTTGTTTTTGTTAACTTTTTTTGTCTGAGTATAGATCTATGCTTGTTCAAAGCATGTTTGATGCTATTTACTGTTGACTGCCTCTGTTGGAAGTTTATTCCAAGAATCAACTTCTCTTTCAGTAAAATAATACTTTCTGAGGTTAGTTTTGAACTTTCCTCCAGTTGACCACAGTCAACCTTATTTTTATAGCTTTACTAGTGGTTTAGTTGGTAGGATTCAGTGCTGTTACCAGTGGCGGACTGACCATTCGGCACTGCCCGAGGGCCCGGGGTCAGTAGGGGGCCCCATGAAATGCCCCTGGTACCTTTTTATAGACTTTTTTGGGTGTTCTTTGAGTGAGGGCAAGGACACAGGGGCCCCATGATCCCCTATTGCCCAGGGGCCCCATGAGTTGTCAGTCCACCCCTGGCTGTTACCATTGTGGCCTGGCTTTGATTCCTAGTTAGGGAATTCCTATTAAAATTTCTGATTACATGCCTTCCAACTGCTTTTGGATTTTTATCCTCTAATTTTTTTATCCCCTAATCTTTCAGAAAGAACCAACCAGCACTACTGTTTGAACGCAAGAAGGACAACAGCCTGCAGTGCACAAGTTTCATCTCCAGAATGAGTGCCTGCACTGGGCCCTATGGCACAGCTTGAATCCACAAGTTGCTGGTTGTATTGGAATCTCAAGATAGTCCCACAAGATCCAGGATGGCTGGGAGGAATGGTATAGATGCACTTGAAGGCTGTCGGTGTAAACATCTAAAGGATACTCGACTCAGCACTAAGGGCTTTTTCAGACATGTAGCAATGAGGGGGAGGGTAAAAATAGGTGGTTGATCCAGGAGCCCCCAGGTATTTCCTATGATACTTAATGCCATCAACTAAAACCATTGGATGGGCAAAGGAAATAGATAACAGCATTCGTTGTTTGCCCTATTCACACAGAACATTGTACACTTTCATTGGGTAATTATTTCCACCGATCTTTAAAATATTAATCCTATGGCTGAAGGAATTCAGGAATTGACCCCTAAGTGTGGTACAGGAAAATGAATAGTAAAGAATAGAAAATAAAATAAAAGTAGCATTGTGTTTCCGCCTGGTTTCGAACCGGGGACCTTTCGCGTGTGAGGCGAACGTGATAACCACTACACTACGAAAACCTGTAGAGTTGGGCATTTACTTTGAAGAGCTGATTGATATGTATGGTATATAAAGGTGAGGAGGGAAGGTGACAGTCAGATGGATTGGGGTAGTGAGTTCCAGAGGATGGGGGAAGCCCTGAAGAAGTCCTGGAGACAGGCATGGGAGGAGGAGACCAGGGAACTGGAAAGTAGGAGGTCTTGTGAGGAGCGGATAGTGCGTTTTGGATGGTAGATGGATATCAGGTCGGTGATGTAGTTTGGGGCAGTGTTATGAACAGCTTTGTACGTCAATGTTAATATTTTGAATTTTATGCATTGGGCAATCGGAAGCCAGTGGAGGGATTGGCAGAGAGGGGTGGAGGATATGGAGCGGTTGATAATGTGGATGAGTCAGAATTCAGGATAGACTGAAGCGGGGATAGCCTGTGTTGAGGTAGGCCGGCGAGGAGGGAGTAACAGTAGTCAAGTCGTGATATAATAAGGGAGTGAATGAGTTGCTTTGTAGTTTCAGGAGTTAGGAACGTGCGTATTTTGGAGATGTTGCGGAGTTGGAATCTACATGAATTTGTCAGCGATTGGATCTGGGGCTGGAAAGATAGATTGTAGTCTAGAATGACACCTAGTACTCTGGCTTGCGAGGTGGGGCTGATGGTGGCGTTGTTGGTCGTGATGGAGAGGTCGGGGGGGGTGCGTGGGCTGGGGGGAAAACTAGGAGCTCGGTTTTAGCAAGGTTTAGTTTGAGGAAGTGGAGTGACATCCAGTCTGATATGTCGTTCAGAAGGCTAGTGATTCGGGCCGAGACTGAAGGGGTGAGGTGGGGGGGGTAGAGAGATAAATTTGAGTGTCATCAGCATAGAGATGGTAGTTGAAGCCGTGGGAGTGTATCAGTTGACCAAGGGAGGAGGTGTAGATGGAGAAGAGAAGGGGCCCGAGGACAGAACCTTGGGGGACCCCAACAGAGAGGGGGAGTGAGGGGGAGGTGGAAGCATTATAGGTAACACTGAAGGAGCGTTGAGATAGATAGGAAGAGAGCCAGGAGAGAGAGGAGTCCCTGAGGCCAAAAGAGTACAGTTTTTTGAGGAGGAGGGGGTGGTCGACCGTGTCGAAAGCCGCGGAAAGGTCGAGGAGTAGTAGCACCGAGTAGTGGCCATTGGCTTTGGCAGTTGGCAGGTTGTTGGTGAGTTTGAGTAGGGCGGTTTCGGTGGAGTGTAGGGGATGGAAGCCAGATTGTAGGGGATCAAGGAGGTTGTTGTCGGTGAGGTGGGAACTCAGGCGATTGTAGGCTAAGCACTCAAGGAGTTTGGATGAAAATGGCAGCAGAGAGATGGGTCTAAGGTTGTTTAGGTCGGTGGGATCCAGGGAGGGTTTTTTAAGTATGGGAGTGATGTGCGCGTGTTTCAGGGGGGAGGGGAATGTGCCAGTAGAGAGGGAGAGATTAAAGATGTGAGTGAGGGAGTGTAGGATGGAGGAGGAGGGAGATCATAGGAGTTGTGTGGGGACAGGGTCAAGGGGGCCGGTAGTAAGGGGAGCTTCAGAGAAGATCTTAGTGACCACTTCAGTGGTAGCAGGGTCGCAGGAGTAGAGTGTTGAGGGGGTTTTAGTGTGCGGAATGTTGGGTGGGGTGGAGGTCTGGACAGTGGCGAGGTCGAAGGAGAGGAGTGTTGAGGGGGTTTTCATGTGAGGGATGCTAGGTGGGGTGGAAGTCTGAGCAGTGGTGATGTCCCTGCGAATTGCGTCGATCTTGCTTTGGAAGTGGTTAGAAATCTCATGGGCGGTGAGTGAGGTACTGTGTCAGGGATCTCCTCGATCCCCGCCGCAATGGTCCCGGCGCAGGCGCAGTGCACCGCCCTGTGCAGGGACACGGGCACTAGGTCCGGGCCGGCCGCGGCGTTCGAGTTCGCGCATGCGCAGTAGAAGCCGCGGCCGCCCGCTGGGCACCAATGGCAGCGCAGGGCGGGATATTTAAATGGCCCTGAGCTGTCATTCAGTGCCTTCTGGTCTTTCCTGCATCCTGTGATTCTGCGAACCTGTACCCTGTAAGTTATTGACCCAGATTGTACCTGACCTTGCTATTTTCTCCTATCCTGACCCTTGCTTTGCCTGACCTCTCTCCTGGATGCCCCCTATTGGATTTGACCTGCTGTTGCTGACCTGGCGTGTGACCCGACCATTCTCTGCCCGCTGCCTTGTACCTTACCGTCCTCTCTGTTACCGACCCGGCCCGTCTGACCTTGCTCATCCATCCATCCACCCATCCCTCGCAGTGGGGTCTTCTGACCTCCTCATATCAGACTCTTTCCCGTGGGAGCCCTTGGCGCATACCACTACCACTGACGGGCGCACCCAGTAGCCACTACCTGGTCTCGGGGGGCTCCAAGTCCATCCCCACCATCAGGGGCCCTGGTGAACAAGCACCCTGGGACTTAGATTCCGTGCGCTGGGGACGCCTATTCAGTGGAGTGCTAGTGGTACCGCCGGGCGGTCCCTTACATACTGGGTGGAGGTGGGGGCGGAAAGAGCAGAGAGTTGAAGATGGAGAAGAGTCGGCGAGGGCTGGAGGAAAGGGTATTGATGAGGGTTACAAAGTAGGCTTGCTTGGCAGCGTGGAGGGAGGATACAGTAGTTGTTCATCAGTTCATGTCAGATTTACATCAGGTTCAGGATAAGCTCTCAGGATTATCCTGTTCACACATGCGCGGTTTAGAAACAGTTCCCATAGAAATTAATAGCCTGTAATCCGTACCTGAACTGGACTGCACTGCTCAGAAATCGTACATGAGTCTTTTTCAAACCGCACTGAATCTGCACCGCCAGTGCACCAGACTTACTGTATGTGAACAGGCACCATAGGAAGCCATGTTTTTTACATCATGTGGATTGGATGCAGTTCAAACTGTGCTTGGAGGGGGTTGGAGGGGGGGGTAGTTGTGCTGGGAGGTGGGATTGAGAGAAAGGAGAGTCTGTGCTGGGGGAAATTTGGAAGGAGAGAATTAGGGGGAAGGATTTATGCTGGGGGGGGCTGTGCTGGGAGGAGCATTTAGGGGGTTTAAGAGGATTTGTGCTGGGAGAGGGGATTTGGAGGGAGGATTTGTCCTAGAATTGAAGAGAGGATTGCGCTGGGAGGGGGAATGGGGGAAAACTTGTCCTAGGAGGGGGATTTGGTAGGGGATTTTTCTAGAAAGGGGAGAAAAAGTTTGATGAGAGTAGGAATTTGGGGGTGGAGGAGAAATTGTGCTGGGTGCGTTGAGAAGAGAATTTGTGTTGAGAGGGTCTGTACTAGAATTGTGTAGAGAATTTGTTCTGGGAGGGGGAACTGGGGGAGAAGTAGGATTTGTGCTGGGAGGGTGTGGGGGGGATTTGTGCTGGGAAGGGAGACTGGAGGACGTTAGAGGATTTGTGCTGGGAATTGAGTCTGAGGGAAGTTAGAGGATTTGTGCTGCAAAACCTGGAAAATATCTTCACCATTGGTAGAAGCTGCCTCGTTAGCGCAGTAGGTAGCGCGTCAGTCTCATAATCTGAAGGTCGTGAGTTCGATCCTCACACGGGGCACTAATTTTATATAAATTTGACAACTTGTATCTGTCAATTATTACTACAAAAGAGAAATACAGCTATTATGCAATGCTCATGCAGTCCTTAGATTTGCACTTTGCAGTCTTTCCGCTTTGTGAACGGTTGCACTAAAATGAACTGCATATTCCAGATGAGATCTTACTAATGCTTTGTACAGGGGCACACTTATGTTTTCTTCTTTCTGTCTGGAGTCTGTACCTCTTTTAACATAAGAAAGGATCTTAGTCCATTTAAAGGTTGCAGGTTGGCATTGCATACTGCTGAACACTCCACTGTGCACATATATGTAACATACATCTGGCTGCTCCAACGCCCTGTATGTGACACTTCAATTTGTATTACATACATTTGCCCAACTACACTCCTGTATGCTGTAATATACAAGACACACTGCTGCCCATGCCACTAAATTGTACTGGCCATAGTAACCTTGTTTTCTGATTTTCAATACATTTTAATTAAAAAAAGCACATATAACATGGTTACAATGGTTTAGCATCAAATCAGTGTAGTGCTGCCCCCTTGAGAGCTGCTGGCTTTGAGTCCCCCTTATTTCCTGCACAGCCAGGCAACAAGCATTTTCCAACTTGTATCCAGACACAAGGAAACAGTCCATGGGCTTGTTTTTTTTATTTGGGGATAAACAACTTGAATAGGGTATAGGGATTATGGGATGGCCAGCTTGGTTGAGGAATAACAAAATAAGGACAATTTCCTTCTCTAGCATAGTGCAAAATAACAAACAACTGACTGCGTTCCAGCCGGAACCACAACAGTCTGTAACAAGGAAATCCCCTCCTTTAGGGGCATTAGACTTTCCCCTGAAGACTTGCCAGGAACTTGCATCTATTAGACTTCTCCTTTATGGGTCCTGGGAATGTAGACGTACTCACACTGTCCTCTTGCATCTGTGGATAGAACTTCTTTCAGGCCTTCTGCTGGGGTGGTTCTTTTCCAGACTATGCAGGCTGTCCTTCCCCCAGTGGAGCTCCCTCTTTCAGCTTTCCTCCTTCCTTCAATTTCCAGCCTAGAGGCAGAACCTCCCTTCTCCAGGGCCCCCTCCCAGGCTACACAGCAGGATTTCAACCATTTATCTCTCCCCCGACTCCCCTACTGGCCGGGCTCTGTCATATTTATGGGACAGTCTGCCACATTGTCAGGCCTCCTGCCTGGGATTGGTCAGAATCCCATAAATATGCAGATCAGCCCCTCCTCACCTCCGCCCACTGACTTCTAGAAGCTTCTCCAAGCTTCTACAGCAGGACTGACCAGAGGACTGACCTGTAGATCCGTCCAGCTTAAGTCTGTCTAAACCCAGGGTTCCAGCAAGCCTCTAACTACACTGTACACTAGAAGGCACTACATCGGTTTCCATAAAAGAAGGTTTGTGCTCTAATTACAGAAAGACAAGACTATTTGTTACAAACAATATACACTGGCCTATCAATACCTTGGCATCTTGAGCAATCACACCCAAGTGAGTACCTCCCTGACTAGCAGGATGAAGACGTATAAAGAGTGCCCTCAGGATATACAGCTGTGCACAGGATATATTAACCACTTTCTTGCCACCTTATAGAAGATATACTGCTACAGGGTGGCAGGGGTGCACAAAATCACGTACAGTGGCGTATTGACCATTTAGGCACTCGGGCAATGCCCAAGGGCCCGGGGTCAGTAGGGGGCCCCATGAAATGCCCCTGGTACCTTTCATAGGCTTTTTTGGGTGTGGTTTGAATGTGAGTGAGGACACAGGGGCCCCATGATTTCCTATTGCCCCTGATCACGTATATATGTGATTTTGCATTTCCGGGAAGGTGGCCGCAGCTGTCAATCACCGGGTCTCGACAGGTGATTACCCACCGGCGCCTAGTGATTACCGAGCATCTCCGATGGAGAGGAGGACCGCTTTGTTTACTAACAGTTCTCCTCCCTGTCAGCTCGGGCACACTGCTTCGGGTGGCTGTGCAGCTTTGAGAAGCATTTTTGGTGCAGTTTTAAAGTCACATATCCTTTAAAAAAATGCTCAGAAAGTGCGGCAAAAGAGCGGTAAAAATGCCTATGCGTTTTTGTTGTGCTTTTGCGGCGGATCAGTGTGAAAGTAGCCTATGAAAGGACTATAACCCCTGTCAAAATTGTTTTTGCCATCTGTGTCCCATTGGGGAGATTTCCCTTCACTTCCTGTCCCATAGCCAAAACAGGATGTAAGAGGAAACCCCTATAAATTAAAAGAATCACTTGGGACCCCCAGGTCACCAGAACTAGTGTCCTCATTGAAAAATGCCCCGTTCATAACTGTTCTGGAGACAACCCAAAATTTGGTGTTTTCTTTTACATTCACTTTCAGTGAAAATGGTAAAATGGACAAATAGAGATGGTGAATCTCCATAATGGGGGCACAGTCAGCAATAAAAACTGACAGGGGTTCTAATCCATCTCCACAACTTAAAAACAAGCGTTTTGCCCTTAGTTATACTTTAGGCTCTGGTTCACACCAGTGCGATATGCGATTTACAAATCGTACCTGAAGTCACATCTAATGTATGTCTATGGCACTTAATTAGTGTGATTTGAAGTAGCGCAATTTCAAAAATAGTTCCTGCACTACTTTTTTTATTTAATTGCAACTTTCATTGACTTCTGTTAAACAAAGTTGCAAACCGCTGTGAAATTAGAGGTACAAATCGCACTGATCTGAGACTTGGAATTCACGCTACTTCGAGTGAAGAAGTGTGATTTCAAAGTCACATTCAATTTTAACCAGGGCTAATGGTAATGCTGCAATCATAATCATAGATTTGATACTTGCCTAATCAGGTAACATTTGCATACTGTAAAATACACTGTATCACCAGGATAGATGAATGAAAGAAACAGCACAAAATAAGCAGAAGAAAGAAAAAATAAAGCTTTCAACATAGCAAGAACATTGAAGTCAATGTACATTATCTAAGTAAAGTCCTGCATAAAATTGTTTGTGTTATAGAATTACCTGTAATAATAATAATAGTAATAATAATAATAATAATAATAATAATAATAATAAAACAAAATAAATCCAGAGTTTTATATAGAATATAAATACACTTGTGTATGTATTACAGTGTTCAGAACCTTTACAAGCATCATACAACAACTTCCCTGGTGGTCTAGTGGTTAGGATTCGGCGCTCTCACCGCCGCGGCCCGGGTTCGATTCCCGGTCAGGGAATAACTTTTTAAGATTCTTCATCCATAGGTTGGATGTGCTGCACATGCCCCAAAACAATTATACACTGTGTGTGTAGCATATCCAGTCCTTCTGCTGCTGCCCCCTCCCAATTCTTGGCTCTGTTAATGAAACTACATACAACAACTAGCAACCACAGCTGTAAAAAAAAAAACTGTCTGACACAGTGTTTATAAACACTGTTCAGACCAAATAGAGAGATACAAAGTTATATTGTTGATTTTGCATCTACTCTGTTTCAGTTATTAAATTTATACTTTTATCCTACAGCAACACTATTCTACAGCAACACTATTTTTTTTTTTAAACGAAAACTAAAAAAAACACAAAAAGAAACTTTTTGTTACTTTTTTGTCAAGGGATTTCATTTAAAAAGTTAATTTTTGCAAGGCAGTTTCATGAAAAGAAAGCATATTACTTTGTAATCTAAAAATAATATGGCTCATAGGGATGTAAAGGTGTTAGAAGGGAAGTGGCTAAAGCAGAACTATAGACAAAACTTTTTTTTTCATTTTGGATAGAGTAAGGGAGGCTTATAACCCCTGCCAGATTTTTTTTCACCATCTGTGTCTCATTCCAGATGGGACCATAGCCAAACAGGAAGTGAGAAGAATTCCTTGGGGAACCCCAGAACTTGTGTCCCCATTGGAAGATTTCCTCTCTATTACTTTTTTGGGGACAACCCAAAATTTGGGGTTTTCTTTTACTTTTACTTTCAATGAATATGGTAAACAGGACAAATAGAGAGGGAGAATCTTAACAGGGGCACAGACAGCAATAAAAGCTGGCAGGCAATCTAATCCCTCTCCACTCTGTCCAAAGCTAAAACAAAAAAAAAGTTTTCCCTTTAGGTATACTGTACTGTTTTTCTAGCAAGAAAGAGAGAATGAAACCAACATTATCCTAACAAATTAACTTCTTTATCAGCAAATTCATGACTACTATCCATTAGTGATGAGCCAAACTAAATTTTGGGTTGCTAATTCAAACCCCATGGAAGTCAATTGGAGCTGAAAAAATAGTAACAACCTTTTTCTAGGCTAATAATAAAGGGATTGTCAAAAAATGAAAAACAAAATTCTGCTTAGGTATATGTCCCCCAAGGACATAAGGCACTTGTCTGGAGGACATGTACCAAACAGGGGCGGACTGGCCATTTGGAAACTAGTGCACTGCCCGAGGGCCCGGGGTCAGTAGGGGGCCCCATGAGATGCCCCTGGTACCTTTTTCATAGGCTTTTTTGAGTTTGGGCAAGGACACAGGGGCCCCATGATCCCCTATTGCCCGGGGGCCCCATGAGTTGTCAGTCCGCCCCTGGTTTCAAGCTGATGATCCCCACAGGATGGATCAGATCTGTGGATTGGGGACCATAATAGAGTCCGATCCATTATGCTCCCCAATCTGCAGATCCAATCCATCTTGCGGAGATCGTCGGCTTGCTTTAAAACTTACCTTTTCGTGGAGTGGGTCCGGTGTCACCCCGTGCCATGGGTGTCACCCGGTGTGGCGCACACCCCCCACACCTATCTAGGGACGCCACTGGTACCTACCCAAAGTTATGTTGCCTATCAGGAAAGGAATATTATGGTAAGTATCTGAGAGGGAATTTTCCATGATCTCTTTTGATGGATACACGTTGTCATATTATTATGGGTATGAGCCATGACATAAAAGTTTCCCCATGTGAAGATCAAACTTGCAACTTTCACATTATGAGACTGACACACTACCTACTGCACTAACAAGGTATATGCTCCGATAAGGCTGTCCTGTACAGATTGGTGCAGCCGAGTGTAGTCTCCACCCTGGCCATATGTCACAGGATACTAAACTCAAAAAAACCTATGAAAAAGGTACCAGGGGCATCTCATGGGGCCCGCTACTGACCCCAGACCCTCGGGCAGTACCAGAGTTTCCAAATGGTCAGTCCACCCCTGCTTGCAACCTATACGGGTTAACTGATCTCTCCACGAAAAGGTAGGTTTTAAAGCAAGCCGATGATCCCCGCTGGATGGATCCGCACTGCGAATTGAGCATAATGGATTGGAGTCCAATCCATTATGCTCCCCAATCCGCAGATCCGATCCATCTTGCCGGGATCATTGGCTTGCTTTAAAACCTACCTTTTCGTGGAGCGTGGAGAGATCAGTTAAACCCGTATAGCTTGCAAGCCAACGATCCCCACAGGATGGATCGGATCTGTGGATTGGGGAGTATAATGGATCGGACTCCGATCCATTATGCTCAGTCTGCAGATCCGATCCATCCTGTGGGGATCTTTGGAGGGGTGACAACAAGTGTTACCGCACCGGGTGACAACAACCCTAGGGATGCCCCTGATAGGTACACCTATCATGGAAAGCCTTTGCTCTCTTTTCAGTTCAGGGACCTATTTGAGAACCAAAGCTGCAAACTGAACTGCATATTCCAAACTATACTAAGACTTTGTACAGGGGGCACAATTATTTCTTCCTCTCTCTGAAGTCTATACCCCTATTAATATGAGAAAGCATATTGCTCCTTGTAGAAGTTGGAGAATGGCACTGCATGCTGCTGAATAGACATGTGCAATTCATTTAGTTCCGAATCAAAATTCAGACAAATATTCCGTTATTCAGATTCGGATGTATCCGAATTCTGAATTAGAATAGTAACAAATTTAAATAAATCTGAAATAAAGAAACAAAATTCGGTAGAAATTCAAATCGATTTGAATTTGAAAACACATTCAAAAACAGAAAATAAAGAAATAGAAAAGAATAGAAATTAAAAGAATAGAAAAGAACAGAATATAAAACAAAATAATAGAACAGTACAGTTGAAAAGAATATAGTAAAACAGAGCAAAATAGAACAGAAAATAAAGGAACAGAGTAGAATCAATTAGAACAGAATAGAACAGAAAAGATTAGAATAGAAAATCAAAGAATAGAATAGAATAGTCTAGAAAAACAATAGAATAGAATAAAATAGAAAGAATATAACTGCCTTCCGAAATTTGAATTTTGAATAGAATGAATTTGAATTCGAACACAATACATCAGAATAGAATATAAAAGAATAGAATAGATTAGAAAAGACTAAAACACTTTACAAAAAATTGTGAGCTGCACTATGGTGATGTGAGTAGTGATCAACAAAAGCACTGTGAAAATTTTGCTGAAATAGAAATATCCAGTATGGTCACGCAACTCTTCATATAGAACATATACCATCAAAAACATATAAGAATTGTGGATTATGGATTGTAACATTAGAATGGTTTTAGAATCTGTTAGAATTATTTTCAAATCCATTAGAATTGTTTTCTAATCCATCTGAATAATTTTCGAATCCGTTGGAAATTTCGAATTAGGTCGAATACAAATAAACGAAACAAATTAAACAAATTTAATCGAACGAAACTAAATTAGTCAAATAGCAAAACGAAACAATTTTTTCATTTTGGACATGTCTACTGCTGAACACTCCAGTGTGCACATAACTGTAAGATATAGCTGACTGCTCCACTGTGCTGTATGTTACACAGTACTGACCACTTCACTGTACATTACATACTTTTACCCAACTACACTCTGTATGCTGTACTATGTACTACATACTGCTGACTGCTCCACTGTGCTGTATGTTACACAGTACTGACCACTTCACTGTACATTACATACTTTTACCCAACTACACTCTGTATGCTGTACTATGTACTACATACTGCTGACTGTTCCACTGAGCTGCACTTTACATACTACTGACCAAAGTCAATACTTTTGTTTTATCTGCCCCAGTGGTGTTCTAGTGCCAGGGTCGGCAACCCATTGATCACAATCTGCCGGTCAACCACGGGCAGCCGACGGGTAGATTATGTACACGGCTTTGCCGATCCTTCCCTTCAGCCTCCGCTACTCTCATCTTATCAGCAGAGTGAAGAGCAGGAGGCAGCACAGTACTGGGCGGAGGGCGGGAGCTGCCACAATTAGCCATTGAAGCTAGCCAGCAGGTGATTGGTTTCCAGAACGCCGGCGGTCCTAGGAATCAATCACCAGCTTGTTAATATGATAAAAGATAACTCCAGCTCCCACCCCCACCCTCCATGTAGTACTGTGCTGCCTCCCACTCCCCGCTCTGCTGTACAGACCAGGGGTGGACTGACCATTTGGAAACTCGGGCACGGCCCGAGGGCCCGAGGTCAGTAGGGGGCCCCATGAGATGCCGCTGGTACCTTTTTCATAGGCTTTTTTGAGTTTGGGCAAGGACACAGGGGCCCCATGATCCCCTATTGCCCGGGGGCCCCATGAGTTGTCAGTCCGCCCCTGCTACAGACATTGTAAGGTAGGAGAATGCTACCTACACTCTGCTGTGTCGGTCGTGAGGATGATGTAGAGGGGCAAAGGGCAATACTTGATGGGGACAGAGGACATTACTGTGTTGGGGGGCAGAGGACACTGCTATGGGAGGGGCGCAGAGGAAAGAGGCAGAGGGGTGGTCAGAGGAAACCGTTATGGGGGCCAGAGAACACTGCTTTGGGGGGGCACAGGACACTACTGTGGGGGTCATGAATACCACAGTTGGATGGTTTATGTTAAGGAGCAGAAGAAAATGCTATGGAGAGGGGAAGAGGGTCAGAGGGCACCACAGTGGGGGGATTGATGCAAACGGGCAGAGGATACTGCTATGGAGGGGGGGGGCAGAGGACACTAGAGTTGGGAGGGTGATGTGAAAGAGGCAGAGGACACTGCTATGGGGGGTGGGGGGGCAGAGGACACTACAGTGGGAGTGGGGTGATGTGAAGGGGGGCAGGGAACATTGCTAAGGGGGGGCAGAATACGCTACTGTGAGGGGGGAAGGCAAAGGACTTTATTGTGGGGTGGCAGAGTACGTTACTGTGGGGGATGATGTGAAGGGGCAGAGGATAATACTGTGACACACCATGTGTTCTTCATGTTGTCTTTTTTTTGGAGGCTTTATTTATTTCTTTTTAAGGGTGTCGTCCCCGTCCATGTTATCCAGATAGATCTGAACCTCTAAAGGTCGACCACATTGTCCCCTCTCCCTGTACACAGCCCCCTCCCCGATCACATTGTCCCCTCTCCCTGTACACAGCCCTCTCCCTGACCACACTGTCCCCTCTCCCTGTACACAGCCCTCTCCCTGACCACACTGTCCCCTCTCCCTGTACACAGCCCTCTCCCTGACCACATTGTCCCCTCTCCCTGTACACAGCCCCCTTCCCTGTACACAGCCCCCCACATTGTCCCTTCTCCCTGTACACAGCCCTCTCCCTGACCACATTGTCCCCTCTCCCTGTACACAGCCCCCTCTCCCTGTACACAGCCCCCCACATTGTCCCCTCTCCCTGTACACAGCCCCCTTCCCCGACCACATTGTCCCCTCTCCCTGTACACAGCCCTCTCCCCGACCACACTGTCCCCTCTCCCTATACACAGCCCTCTCCCAGACCACACTGTCCCCTCTCCCTGTACACAGCCCTCTCCCCGACCACACTGTCCCCTCTCCCTGTACACAGCCCTCTCCCCGACCACACTGTCCCCTCTCCCTGTACACAGCCCTCTCCCCGACCACACTGTCCCCTCTCCCTGTACACAGCCCCCTTCCCCAACCACATTGTTCCCTCTCCCTGTACACAGCCTCCCTCCAGGACCACATTGTCCCCTCTCCCTGTACACAGCCCTCTCCCCGACCACATGGTCCACTCTCCCTGTACACAGCCCCCTCCCCGACCACACTATCCCCTCTCCCTGTACACAGCCCTCTCCCCGACCACACTGTCCCCTCTCCCTGTACACAGCCCTCTCCCCGACCACGCTGTCCCCTCTCATTGTACACAGCCCTCTCCCCGACCACACTGTCCCCTCTCCCTGTACACAGCCCTCTCCCCGACCACACTGTCCCCTCTCCCTGTACACAGCCCTCTCCCCGACCACACTGTCCCCTCTCCCTGTACACAGCCCTCTCCCCGACCACACCGTCCCCTCTCCCTGTACACAGCCCTCTCCCCAACCACACCGTCCCCTCTCCCTGTACACAGCCCTCTCCTCGACCACATTGTCCTCTCTCCCTGTACACAGCCTCCCTCCAGGACCACATTGTCCCCTCTCCCTGTACACAGCCTCCCTCCAGGACCACATTGTCCCCTCTCCCTGTACACAGCCCTCTCCTCGACCACATTGTCCCCTCTCCCTGTACACAGCCTCCCTCCAGGACCACATTGTCCCCTCTCCCTGTACACAGCCCTCTCCCTGACCACACTGTCCCCTCTCCCTGTACATAGCCCCCCTCCCCGACCACACTGTCCCCTCTCCCTGTACACAGCCCTCTCCCCGACCACACCGTCCCCTCTCCCTGTACACAGCCCTCTCCCCAACCACACCGTCCCCTCTCCCTGTACACAGCCCTCTCCTCGACCACATTGTCCTCTCTCCCTGTACACAGCCTCCCTCCAGGACCACATTGTCCCCTCTCCCTGTACACAGCCTCCCTCCAGGACCACATTGTCCCCTCTCCCTGTACACAGCCCTCTCCTCGACCACATTGTCCCCTCTCCCTGTACACAGCCTCCCTCCAGGACCACATTGTCCCCTCTCCCTGTACACAGCCCTCTCCCCGACCACACTGTCCCCTCTCCCTGTACATAGCCCCCCTCCCCGACCACACTGTCCCCTCTCCCTGTACACAGCCCCCTCCCCGACCACACTGTCCCCCCTCCCTGTACACAGCCCCCTCCCCGACCACACCGTCCCCTCTCATTGTACACAGCCCCCTCCCCGACCACACCGTCCCCTCTCCCTGTACACAGCCCCCTCCCCGACCACACCGTCCCCTCTCCCTGTACACAGCCCCCTCCCCGACCACACCGTCCCCTCTCCCTGTACACAGCCCCCCTCCCCGACCACACCGTCCCCTCTCCCTGTACACACCCCCTCTCCCCGACCACACCGTCCCCTCTCCCTGTACACAGCCCCTCTCCCCGACCACACCGTCCCCTCTCCCTGTACACAGCCCCCCTCCCCGACCACACCGTCCCCTCTCCCTGTACACAGCCCTCTCCCCGACCACACCGTCCCCTCTCCCTGTACACAGCCCCCTCCCCGACCACACCGTCCCCTCTCCCTGTACACAGCCCCCTCCCCGACCACACCGTCCCCTCTCCCTGTACACAGCCCCCTCCCCGACCACACCGTCCCCTCTCCCTGTACACAGCCCCCTCCCCGACCACACCGTCCCCTCTCCCTGTACACAGCCCCCTCCCCGACCACACTCTCCCCTCTCCCTGTACACAGCCCCCTCCCCGACCACACCGTCCCCTCTCCCTGTACACAGCCCCCTCCCCGACCACACCGTCCCCTCTCCCTGTACACAGCCCCCTCCCCGACCACACTGTCCCCTCTCCCTGTACACAGCCCCCTCCCCGACCACATTGTATCCATTTAGTTGATGCAACTCCAAATTTTATATAGTTTGTAACAAAATTAATTTTAATGCATTTTTTTAAACAAGTATGTTAAACAGTGGCACAAATAACAAGCTATATAAACAATTGCATCTGCAGCCATTTTATCCTGTAGAGCGTCTGATTTCAGAAAAAAAATAGAATTGTTTTGGGATTCAAAGTAATTGTTGAACAAAAAAATGTAGATTTTAACAAAAGAAAAAAAAATTGCAAACAAGTAGTTAAACTTTTTTGTGTCATGTAATTCTCTTTAAAGTTCTTACTTCTGTAAAATGTTAATCCTATGGCTGAAATACACAAGGATCACTCAAAGGTCGATGCTACAGGAAAGTTAATGGTAAAAAGAAAGAAAAAAAACGTGTTTCCGCCCGGTTTCGAACCGGGGACCTTTCGCGTGTGAGGCGAACGTGATAACCACTACACTACGGAAACTCACACTAGTTTAGCTTTTTTGACATTCAGAGACTCATTACACCAAACAATCTTTGCATCATCAATAAAGCCAAGTATTTTTATTTTTTTATTTTTGTTTTTTTTTTCTTATATAACCTACAAATTGCTAAATTTTACATTAGATATTTATTTATAGCCCATGTGGATTTTAAAACCAATAGTTTTCAAATATGGAAATAAAATCTGTTAAAATAATCTCATATGCTAGTTTGTTTCTTGATTGTGATCTCTTGCCTGCGCAGGAAAAACTGCAAAAGAAAATGTTAATTTCTCTCTACTGAGTGGGTGATGACTCTCGGATGTAAGAAGAATTTTAAAAGACTTTCCCTGACCGGGAATCGAACCCGGGCCGCGGCGGTGAGAGCGCCGAATCCTAACCACTAGACCACCAGGGAAGCTGTTTGATTGTTATGTATATAGATGGTGCAGTGCTAGAAGTAATGCAGTTCACAGTGAAAAGATTATATAGACCTCAAATCAAAGCACAATGCGACAAGCTATAATGATACAGATCTATCCTCTCATAAGATCATCATATACAAGTGCCAATATAGTGTCAGGTATAAAGTGACAGAGTGCCCAGAAATATATAAACATAAATCATGACAAGGTGGTCACAGGTGCATTAGAGTGAGAAAGTCCTTCCATTAGGAAATAAACGTAAAACTTAGAATCCAGGTGATCACTCAAAATTCTTCTGGTGTCAAACAAATGATAAAATTACGCACTCACCAGATGCACAATAGTGTGGCGCATTTGAGAATATTAATCTCATGAGGTCAGAAGGATCATCATAAGGGTGTCAATTCCTGGTAAGGACTCGCTCCTGGGACATCACTGGCACCTTAACCCTCTCGTCTAAATAGGTATTCTGTAGGTGATGGGGCTCGGGTCAAGAGCCCCCCCAAAAAAGGATGCCAGGATAGAGTAGTATTGCTTAAATTATTTATTAATCCAAAAGATATGATCACAAATGGGAATAGAACATGTAGTACTGACCATGCATCTGAAATCCAAAAATGGCCGCCGGACCAGCGTGGGCCTCAGCGGTGAGATGTCGGGATGCTGAGGCTCTACTCTGACGCGTTTCGTGTCCAAACACGTATTCTTAGGGATCTGCCAGCCTGGCCCAAGCTGGTCCGGCGGCCATTTTTGGATTTCAGATGCATGGTCAGTACTACATGTTCTATACCCATTTGTGATCATATCTTTTGGATTAATAAATAATTTAAGCAATACTACTCTATCCTGGCATCCTTTTTTTGGGGGCTCTTGACCCGAGCCCCATCACCTACAGAATACCTATTTAGATGAGAGGTGTGAGGTGCCAGTGATGTCCCAGGAGCGAGTGCTTACCAGGAATTGATGCCCTTATGATGATCCTTCTGACCTCATGAGATTAATATTCTCAATTGCGCCACACTATTGCGCATCTGGTGAGTGCGTAATTTTATTGTTTGTTTGACACCAGAAGAGTTTTGAGTGATCACCTGGATTATAAGTTTTACGTTTATTTCTTAATGGAAGGAATTTCTCACTCTAATGCACCTGTGACCACCTTGTCATGATTTATGTTTATATATTTCTGTGCACTCTGTCACTTTATACCTGACACTATATTGGCACTTGTATATGATGATCTTATGAGAGTATAGATCTGTATCATTATAGCTTATCGCATTGTGCTTTGATTTGAGGTCTTTATAATCTTTTCACTGTGAACTGCATTACTTC
The DNA here is from genome assembly GCF_062004578.1 of Staurois parvus. NCBI lineage: Eukaryota > Metazoa > Chordata > Amphibia > Anura > Ranidae > Staurois > Staurois parvus. The sequence continues at coordinate 1,540,571 of NW_028318458.1, forward strand.
TAGCGCTGCACCACCTATATACATTATTCAGATTCCTCTTACATCCTGTTTTGGCTATGGGACAGGAAGTGAAGGGAAATCTCCCCAATGGGACACAGATAGCAATAACAACTTTGACAGGGGTTATAGTCCTTTCATAGGCTACTTTCACACTGATCTGCCACAAAAAAAACACATAGGTGTTTTGACCACTCTTTTGTTGCGCTTTCGGAGCATTTTTAAAGGATACGTGACTTTAAGTCCTCATGCCCACGGGACGTTTTCACAGCTGCTGTTTTTGGCTTTTGACGGTTTTTTCTACAGCCAGTAAACTCCCCAGCATGTTATGTGTCCATGCACACAGACTGTAATCAACATTTTTTGGCTGGAAAAAAACCCCAGGACTAGTGGGTTTCTAGAGGAGTTTTTTAGCTGTAATGCTGAAAAACACACCAAAACGCAGTAAAACATGGCAAAACTCGGTGAAATGCCGTAAACCGGCATTTTTGGACATTTTTTTGACCCCCCAAAAAATTTTTTTGGTAAAAAAAAAAAAAAAACACTAAAAAATGTAAACGTGGAAAAACGCCACTAAACACGGCAAAACGCCACTAAACACTAATGCAAAAATGCTAAAAAAAAAGCTGAAAAACTCAGGTTTTAACGTGAATTTACACAGCTAATGTTACCAGCGTTATCAAAACATACCGTGTGCATGAGAACTGAAACTGCACCAAAAACGCTTCTCAAAGACGTTTGAGGCGCTTTTCAGGCGTTTTTTAAGGTGTTTGTGTTTTTAAGGTGTTTTCCATTGGTTTCAATGGGAAAAGGCGTTTTTGGGTCGTATTTTTTAACTCACCAAACATGCCCCGAAGATGCTGCAAGCAGGAGTTTTTACATCGCACCGCAAGCGCAACACCTCAGTGTGAAAACATACATAGATGTACATTCACATACATAGGGAAGCATTTTTCTTGAGCTTTTCAGGCGCTTTTTTTAACGCAAAAACGCTCTAAAAACGCCTCAGTGTGAAAGTAGCCTGACTCTATCCAAAATGAAAAAATGCATTTTGCGCTATTCACATTTGCTGCATGTTTTATAATGTCTGGTCCGTGACTCCTGAAGCTAAAAGTGGTTGTAAACCCTTACATATACCCACAAAAAAGTTAATTTATTATTTTTTCCCACTGGAGCCGGGAGAACATCACACCGGAGAGCCTAAATATGGGTGTAATAAACAACGTGTACCAAAAGGTGAACTCAAAGCGGAGGTCCAGTTGGAATTTAAAATAATAAAAAAAAGGACACTAGCCTGTCCCATGATCCCGCGGTGTCCTCACACTGGCTAGGTTGACCAGCTGTCCATTCTCCTTGGCATCGGCATCTTCAGCATTGGCACCCGGCTGTGACAGTTTGAGGCTTCACAGCCAGGTGCCCATTGCACATGCGCAAGAAGCGCTGCACTTTGTGAATGGTCTTGTAGTCTTCTGGGACCTATCACATGTTCCAGTAGACTACGGAGGGGGGAGGCCAACTTACCTATCAAATTTGGGTACCCCCACTGCTCCTTAAGGTGCCAATCCTTAACGGGACTGGAGGACAAAGCTGCACCAAACCACAATGTGCTGTGGTACCATGCAATTTGGTGCCTGCAATATGCGTTTAGGGTAGGCTTGCCACCTCATCCTTTTAAACCCAATCACATATTGATTACACAGCTTCTGTGGCTGATTAAGGTGGTAATTAAACTCACCTGGTGCATTATCTGCAATAAATTTGCCTGAGAAGCTGTGCAATTAATATGTGTTTGGTTTAAAAAGGATGAGATAGCAACCCTAGTTTAGGTTACCATTAACAATTAATTGCACCCGTGTGCATCTAACAAGGTCAGTGTGTTCCCATGCAGTGCAGAAAATGTGCATTTCTTGCGCAGCCATTGGTGTGAATGTCCATGCACACGTGTTTTTTCCTGCATGGATTTTTTAGATAGCCCATTAATTTCAAAAGGCTGCCAAACTGCGCAAAAAGTCCAGCAGCTGCAACTTCCAATCCATGTAGTTTGGTGTGCGCAACATGTGCTCGTTTCCTAGATGCACTTGGGGTGCCATTAACATTTAATGGCACTCGCCATGCATATAACCAGTGCAGTGTGTTCCCATGCGGTCCTGCAAACTCACAAAGAAATGCACACTTCAAACACCACAATTGGTTTTAACGAGCCCTAAACCATATACTCGGTTTTGGATTGCTGAGTATACTTTACACTTGTCATGGTAGGCAGTGAGAGGAAAAGAAAACATTGAAGTGTATAGGGTGAATGGCTAGCTATTTAGCTAGAGTTAATTCCATGATTGAAAAATCCTGAATATGTTCAGGGAGGACGTTTTTACAATTAATGCTGGGAGCGGTTCTTGGTAGCGATAAATTATGCAGTGTGCAGTATTATTACTGTGTTATAATGTGAAGCCTGAGCATGTAAACATGGACCTCCAATTTCCTATCTTATAGGGAGCATCTAGAAGTCTTGTAAGCAGTACCCAGAAAATCTGCCTTGTGTTTTGGATTCCTCTGGAAAATAGCACTTCCCAACATGTGACTGTACCTAGACCAGTGTTTCTCAACCGGGGTGCTAATTGAGTTCCCTCAGGGTGTAAGACAGAGATCAGAGATGCCCTGGATGATGGATGAGAGGGGAACTCTGTGGTGATGGGGGACTCTGATTTATAGGGAGACTCTGGAGTGATGGGGAGACACTGTCATGAGGGTTCTTTGCTGTGATGGAGGCCCTCATGTATAGAGGAGACTTTGATGTGATTGAGGGACTTTGATGTGATGGGGAGGTGGGGCTTCTAACAGAATAGGAGAACGTTGATGTGAAGGACTTCTGATTTTAAGGGAGGCTTCTGATGTGAAGTTAAGTTGATCAAAGTGATTGTGTGCAGCATTCCAAAATCAGGTTTCCCATTAATAAGTAACATTTTCATTTTTTATATTTTAGACTGGGGTGCCTTGAGATTTTGCAAAAGGTTCTGCGACCAAAAGGTGAAAAAACACTGGCCTAGATACTCATGTCTAGAGCCTCATAGCTGTATATCTGCAGTGTGAGATCTAAGGCACTGCTCCCTTTGACTGCTCGTTTTTCAAGTTTCATGATGTCTGTCCTGTGCTGCTCACAGTTCTCATTGATGGAGTGGATGCTGTACCTGAGGATCTGCAGACATGGATCTCCCTGCATCTACTTCTTTCGGTTTGTGGATCTGGGATTCCTCCATTTCCCTGACATTTCTTTAACTCCTTGGCACTGAGTGTACGCAAATATGTGACCTCTCAGCGGCTGGGGTACCCAATGTAAACAAAAGATGTGCTGAGAGTAAGCACCCTGCACATTTATCGGCACCTCACAGAAAGGTTCCAATAGCTACTTGCAGTCGGGAGATTTCTGATCATATGACTACTGTGACAGCCAATCATGGTGGTCACATGACCATAAACCCTGCCCTGCCTACCGACATCACAAACCCCTTAGAGGCACCGGTGCCAAGGGGTTAAATACTTCCCACCCAGTCTATTGATGGCCAGGCAGGAATTTTGTCATTCTAGGTCAGTGATGGCGAACCTATGGCACTCATGCCTGAGCTGGCACGGAGAGCCATCTCAGTGGGCATGCCAGGAAGAAGAGGAAGATGAGCGCATACGGACCACACACACTGACTGGCCATCCAGATCTTGTTCACACTCCCCTTTGAACTACATTTCCCACATGTCTCTGGGGCCAGGGTGGGCATGGATGAGAGGAAGCGGCTCCCACACATCTCTGGCGTCAGGGGTGACATATCCGGGGATGGGCGTGGATGAGATGAAGTGGCTCCCACATGGCTCTGGTGTCACGGGTGACATACCCGGGGATGGACATGGATGACAGGAAGCAGCTCCCACACTGCTCTAGGGCCAGTGGTGACGTGTCTAGCATGGATGAAAGTAAACGGCTCCAACACTACTCCGGGGCCAGGGGCAACATGCTCAGTATGGATGGGAATGAGCTGGTGGATTGGAAGCCATACCGACCCTGCAGAGGTGAGATTAACTGCTTCCCAACCATGCTATAGCCGAAAGCAGGCTACAGTGCGGTTGTCTAGTTCTGGGAAGGCTTCCATGGACGTCCTCATGGAACTGTGCGCCCACAGGGGTGCGCACCCAGTGCGGTCAGTGATAAGGTTGTGTTGCAGTTTGGGCACTCGGGCTCAAAATGGTTCACCATCACTGCTCTAGGAGAAGATTGTCCTCTAATCTCTAAGTGCTGAGCGTTTTGGAGTATTCCATGCTTTAACCCCGTCTCTTGTTAAAGTTCCTAAAGCAATAAACTACAAAAAAGACAACCCCTAGACCAGTGGTGGCGAACATATGGCACACATGCCGCAGCGGGCACACAGAGCCCTGTCTGTCAACACGCAAGCCAAGTTGCCCCAGCACCCGAGCATCGGATAACAGCGCAATAGGGGCCATGCACATGCTTGGAAAGGAGTAGCAGTGCCAGGCAATGACATCATGACCCCCGACTCAATAGCCTTGAATCGTCTGAGCTTTTGCATGGCCGGTCGCGCTACCAAGGATATATATATTGGACTGGCTGTGACTTTTAATACATTTGTTTTTATTAACATAAGATTTTAGCTTGTGCTGGTGGTCAGTGGAACTTTGCCCCCTTGTTCTGATGGTCAGTGAAACTTTGCCTCCTTTTCTGGTGGTAAGTGGAACTTTGCCCCCTTGTGCTGATGGTCAATGGAACTTTGTCCCCTTGTGCTGGTGGTCAGTGGAACTTTGCCCCCTTGTTCTGGAGGTCAGTGGAACTTTACCCCCTTGTGCTGGTGGTCAGTGGAACTTTGCCTCCTTGTGCTGGTGGGAAGTGGAACTTTGCCCCCTTGTTCTGGTGGTCAGTGAAACTTTGCCCCCTTGTGCTGGTGGTAAGTGGAACTTTGCCCCCTTGTGCTGATGGTCAATGGAACTTTGTCCCCTTGTGCTGGTGGTCAGTGGAACTTTGCCCCCTTGTTCTGGAGGTCAGTGGAACTTTACCCCCTTGTGCTGGTGGTCAGTGGAACTTTGCCTCCTTGTGCTGGTGGTAAGTGGAACTTTGCCCCTTGTTCTGGTGGTCAGTGAAACTTTGCCTCCTTGTTCTGGTGGAAAGTGGAACTTCCCCCCCCTTGTGCTGATGGTCAATGGAACTTTGCCCCCTTGTGCTGGTGGTCAGTGGAACTTTGCCTCCTTGTGCTGGTGGGAAGTGGAACTTTGCCCCCTTGTTCTGGTGGTCAGTGAAACTTTGCCCCCTTGTGCTGGTGGTAAGTGGAACTTCCCCCCCCCCCCTTGTGCTGATGGTCAATGGAACTTTGCCCCCTTGTGCTGATGGTCAATGGAACTTTGCCCCCTTGTTCTGGAGGTCAGTGGAACGTTACCCCCTTGTGCTGGTGGTTAGTTGAACTTTGCCCCCTTGTGCTGCTGGTCAGTAGAAGTTTGTCCCCTTGTGCTGATGGTCAATGGAACTTTGCCCCCTTGTGCTGATGGTCAATGGAACTATGCCCCCTTGTGCCGATGGTCAATGGAACTTTGCCCCCTTGTGCCGATGGTCAGTGGAACTTTGCCCCCTTGTGCTGATGGTCAATGGAACTTTGCCTCCTTGTTCTGGAGGTCAGTGGAACTTTGCCCCCTTGTGCTGGTGGCCAGTGGAACTTTGCCCCCTTGTGCTGGTGGCCAGTGGAACTTTGCCCCCTTGTGATGGTGGCCAGTGGAAGCTCTGTTATTGTGTTTTTCTTTTCAGACAAAAGATGTATGTTGTGTATGTATGAGTTGTTTTTTTCTAAACTAAAACCTCAGTATTCAGGTTTAATTGCAGTGTTGGCACTTTGCGATAAATAAGTGGGTTTTGGGTTGCAGTTTGGGCACTCGGTCTCTAAAAGGTTCGCCATCACTGATATAGACCATTCCTATTCTTAACCCTAACATTTAATGCTAACTTTTAACACTAACCCTTAACACTAACCGTAGCCCTTAACCCTAACATGCAACTTTTAACACATAAAGTCGCATGACAAGTCACAGCTCCTTGATGGCAATGGAACCCTATCAAATATATGCAAATTAAAGTCACAGTGACTTTGATAAGATTCCTGCATAACTTTGATGCTACTTTTAGTGCCAGAGAGAGTAAAGTCACATCAAAGTCATACCCAATGCTTTCATGTTGGCAAAACAAACACATAAAAAAAGCATGTTCAAAAAAGGAAAACGCAGCACAAAACATGCTGAAAAAATACATCAATCGCAACACACATAGGTGTGAACCAGTCCTAGGAGATTCCTAGGATCATGTCAATTTTGAGCTATAATGGTTCATTTGGGGCTATGCTAATATCATCCTCGTTATGGATTCGAGAGCCCCCGTGCTCATTAGGCGTTTTAAAACATTTGCCTTTTCTTTGTCCCCAGTCACCCATTCAAAATTATTTTGTAAAGGGCCTACATGCTTACACATAACATTTTTACTATTAATATATTTGAAGAATTTGGGGGTGGTTGTCCTACTCTCTTTCAGAACCTGTCATTCATTGTGAGTTTTTGCAGCCTTGATTTCTTTTTTACAAATTCTGCTATATTGTTTGTATTTATTCCATTAAATGATGATAGTGTTCTTTCAGTTTTTATTTTTTTTTTTTGTATTTTTCTAATTATTCATAGCTTTTTAACTTTGGAAGTGAGGTTTTATTTTTAGCCTTTTAGATGTATTGCGCATGGGAATATATTTTTAAGTGTGTTTGCAAACAGTCGATTTGAAGCATTCCCATTTCTGTTCTGACAATATTCCCTCTCAGTCTAAGTCTTGGAGAGCAGCCCTCAGACTTGGAAAATTGGCCCCGATTAAAATAAATTGTTCTTATCTTTTCAGTATGTGTTTGTTGTTTACAGATAACATTAACAGATAACACTGTTCTTTTATACAAACATTAGTAATAAGCGCCTCAATTTCTTAGATTGCTAGGTCTAGCAGAGCATCATTTCTAGTTGTAAAGGCACAATGTACAAAAAAATTAAATAAAATCAATAAAATTAAATTTAAAAAAGTTTAAAGTGCCCCTTTCTCCCATGCTCACGCACAAACACGAACGTGCACGTAGGTCCTGCACACATATGTAATTGGTGATCACCCCACACACGTGAAGTATTGCTGTGAACATCAGAGAGAGAGTAATAATTCTAGCTTCAGATCTGTGTAACTCCAAACTGGTAACCTGTAAAGGCTTTTAAAACATTACCTATGGAGATTTGTAGGTACTGTAGTATGATGCCATTCCATGGGCATACACAATTTTAAAACATGACATGTTTGCTATGTATTTACTCTACACACCATCATCTTTTATATTTTACCAAACAATTGGGTATTATATTGTGTTTTTGTGCATTAAATTCATTAAAGTGTTCTTTTAAAGAGAAAAAAAAACTGTGTGACATAAAAATATGCAGCACTATTTTATTCTCTAGGGTCTCTGCTTAACCCCTTCACGCCTAAGGGTAAAACAAATCTTAACGCCTAAGTAAAATTTTACAACTTTGTACATCCAGGTGAATTATACCTTGTTTTTTTCAGGACAAATTGGGCTTTCATTTGGTGGTAAATGGTAATGGATATCTCCTAATTTTTTTTTCATTATCAAAGGAAAACTGGCCCAAAATAGTAAAAAAATATTTTTGTTTTTAATTCAGCTGTGTGTTTCTTGTTAGTACCATAACCTACCACCAAAGAACAACCCGAAATAAATTTTCCAGTTCTTGACAATCACAGCGATACCATACATGTGTATGTTATGTGTTGTTTGTACCCGTAGTACAGCCCAGAAACAATAGTGCGTATTTTTGTATTTGTCTTTTTTTACCTAAAACACACTGACACTGATACCAATTTAAAAAAAAAATCCTTCGACTTTGACCTTTGACCCTGACCTTGACCCAAACACAAACCCTGGCACTGAACTACATCAAACCTTGATCTAGATATTTTTTATTTATTTTTTTATCTTTTCTTTTTTTTTGTTTGTTTTACAAACAATTTTTTTTTCTCTGCAAGTAGATAGAGAGATACATTGTATCTCTCTCCTCCATTCAGAGAGAAAAAAAAACAAGGGGGGCTGGCTTCACAGTGCATGATCACTGTGATAGCCAATCAGAGGCTATCACAGCGATCTTGTGACCCGGAATCAGGAGTCCCAGGTCTTGACCGTTAGAATGGGATTCGAGGCTCTCAGTGACACCCCAATCTTTGTGCTGGGAGCGCGCTGTGTGGCGCACTCCCAGCACAAAGGCAGGTATGCAAATATGCGGCTCCATGGAAAAAAGCCCAGTTCTGTGAGGCCGCATATTTGTGTTATGTTGGCGTGAAGGGGTTAATATAAAATATATATAATATTTGGGGGTACGAAGTTTTCTAGCAAAAAAAAGCTAATTTTTATATGTAGGAAAGGAATGTCAGAATTGGCCTTGACTGGAAGTGGTTAAAACATGTCCTGCATTTATTGGGAAAAATACAAGGCGTTCTATAAGTGGCCAAGCGAGTAACTTTCTACACTATGCCCCAGAAGAGCCACTAGGCATAGGAAGATAGCAATGATTGCTGTAGTAATGGTGACTACTACAGCGATTGTCCCCTTCCACAAGGATCCCACTGGTGTGGTATATGCATACTTACATGGGTCCAAGCTGGATCAATATAATTACCGTATTTTTCACCCCCAAAAAATGGGGGGCAATGTCTGTGCATCTTATGGAGCGAATATGGAATGGCTGGCCCGGTATTCCAGCCGCCGCCATGTTAGAATACCGGGCCGGCCGCTCAGCTCTACTGTGCAGAACAACCGACTCCTCTGCCCTACCTGTTCCTCGGTCCAGTGTACTATGTCCACAGTCTCTGGTCATCCCTTGTACTGTGTCTGCAGTCTCTGGTCATCTCCTGTACTGTGTCCACAGTCTCTGGTCATCCCTGTACTGTGTCCGCAGTCTCTGGTCATCCCTGTACTGTGTCCGCAGTCTCTGGTCATCTCCTGTACTGTGTCCGCAGTCTCTGGTCATCCCTTGTACTGTGTCCGCAGTCTCTGGTCATCCCTTGTACTGTGTCCGCAGTCTCTGGTCATCTCCTGTACTGTGTCCGCAGTCTCTGGTCATCCCTTGTACTGTGTCCGCAGTCTCTGGTCACCTCCTGTACTGTGCCCCAGTCTCTGGTCATCTCCTGTACTGTGTCCGCAGTCTCTGGTCATCCCCTGTACTGTGTCCGCAGTCTCTGGTCATCCCCTGTACTGTGTCCGCAGTCTCTGGTCATCTCCTGTACTGTGTCTGCAGTCTCTGGTCATCTCCTGTACTGTGTCTGCAGTCTCTGGTCATCCCTTGTACTGTGTGCGCAGTCTCTGGTCATCTCCTGTACTGGTTCCGCAGTCTCTGGTCATCTCCTGTACTGGTTCCGCAGTCTCTGATCATCTCCTGTACTATGTCTGCAGTCCATTGGTTCAGAATTTTATTTTTCTTGTTTTCCCCCTCTAAAATCTAGGTGCGTCTTATGGTCAGGTGTGTCTTATGGAGCAAAAAATACGGTATACTTAGAATTAGCAAGAGAGTGTAGTACAGGGGTAAGTTGGGCACACTGACCTGAGTGTACAGCCCTTAGAGCCAAAAGAATAATGGCTGGTGTTTTCTTATAGCCTCTGAAGTTTGTATAGAAGTTAAAAGTGCTATGAATTTAAGTTGATGCTCCTGACAACCTATGGTAATTGATATTAGATATAAGCCTGATATTAATGAATCTCTACCTAAAATTGGTCTGCTTATTTAGGATAATGTTTTCCATTACAGATGAAAAGACTGATTAAAATGTATTATTCCCATACCGGGAGTCGAACCCGGGCCGCCTGGGTGAAAACCAGGAATCCTAACCGCTAGACCATATGGGAACTTCTTGTGAATGGTGTTGTCATGTAATCTACTAAGGCAATGGTGATTTGATGATTGTACAATGGTTATCAATTTAAAGGTTAAGATAATCTTTGGAACATGTTACATGTTCCACCTGTTTTTAGGGTGGAACATGTAACATGTTCCCATAGCCGCAGCCGTGCCCGCCGCCCCCTCCTCTCTCTGACAGATAGTATAGGGAGAAGTTTCCCCGTACCATCTGTCAGCAGGGACGGACTGACCATTGGAGAACTCAGGCACTGCCCGAGGGCCCGGGATCAGTAAGGGTCCCCATGAAATGCCCCAGGTACCTTTCATAGGCTTTTTTTGAGTGTGGGCAAGGACACAGGGCCCCCATGATCCCCTATTGCCCGGGGGCCCCATGAGTTGTCAATCCACCCCTGTCTGTCAGATTTGACAAAAGAGTGGCTGGTGCTGTGGAGCGCCGCGGTATTTCATTCAAGCTTCCTGTCAGTAGATCTGCTTGGTCGCACATCCCGTATGGCTAGCAGATACTCTGACAGGTCTGCAGGAGACCTGCATGGCATCAGCAATCTACTGATCATATGTCATTTGGTGTTAAGTGGTTGTACCGGGATGATTCCTGCAGCTGCAGCCAACGGTCGCTCTCTTGTAATAGCAATCTGAGCAGCTAACTAGCCACTAGATCACTATTACAAGGCTACAGAGGTGAATGAGGGGATATATTAACTGCTTCCCAACCACCCCATAGCAGAAATACTGTAACAGGGTGGAACAAGTGAGCAAAATCATATATATATATATATATATATATATATGATTTTGCAATTCCAGGTAGGGGGCGCACGCAAGGAGTGCGCACGCCCCACCAGTGCAGCCGTTTGTGGCCATTGCTGTCAATCACTGGGTCCCGGCTGGTGATTACTTGCCAGCACCAAGTGATTGCCAAGCATCTCCGACGCAGAGGACAGTTCTCCCTGTCAGCTTGTGCGCACTGCTTTGGATGGCTGTGCACAGCACTGTGCAATACAGTGTGCTTACAGTGAACACACGGACACCACACATAGTAAAACAGCATAGCAGAGCCTTACAAAGCAGTGTGCTTACAGTGTAAAGCACACAGACAGCACACAGTAAAACAGCACACAGTTAACCCTTTGATCGCCCCTCATGTTAACCCTTTCCTGCCCAGTGCCATTAGTAGAGTGTCTGTGCTTTTTCTTAGCACTGATCACTGTATTGGTGTCCCTGGGGATGTCAGTGACACCAAGTCAATTTCGCCCAGTGTCAGAATGCCCGCCGCAGTCCCGCTATAAATCACTGATCGCCACCATTACTAGTAAAAATAACAAAAACAAAAACCCAGTATATATACCGCCATTTGTAAACACTATAACTTTCATGTAAACCAATTAATTTACACGTATTGAGATTTTTTTTTTTTTTGCAAAGGCATGTAGCAGAATACATTTTAGCCTAAATTTATGACGAAATTTGATTTTTTAAATTTTTTTTTACTGGACATGTTTAATAGCAATATGTCAAAAATATTGTTTTTTTTCCTCAAAATTGTCAGTCTCTTTTTTTTTACAAGCTGCATAAACAACCTATATCTCCTCGCTTAAATGGAAAGAGTGAAAAACTCTCAATTAATTATTGATTAATCAAATGTAATAAACTCTAACAGAGCAGCCGTTTCAAATAACTAAAATAAATGAATGAATGAGTGTTAGAACTGTCCTCATAAGCAGCGCTCAGCTTCACAAAAATTAAGTATACAAATATCGCCTAAAAAAAAGGTAACAAAAAATCATAACAGAAAATTAAAATAAAAATTAAAACTTCCACCGTTGCACAAATGTGAAGAAAGTTCAGTTCATCCAGTTCAAATAATTTCATCCACCATCATAGTGATCTTGCCGTGATTAACACCCCATCAGAATGTGCACTCACCAGATGCTGGTGATTAACCAGCAGTGGAAAATCAACCTCCTTGATGTTATATGATTGGAGTCAGACCAGGAATACCAAAGACCAAGACGCCCTTTTTCTCCAGTAGATATTGATCAATCTGCCTCTAGCTTCATCATCATCACACTAGATTATAAGTGATTCAACTCCATATGTGGGCAAAGTGAAAGACAACCACATAGTGTGATTCCATAGAAAACATTTATTACCAAGAACCCCCCTTACAAAGCAACTCACATTAGGTCAGATAAATAAGCACATTGTATAGGTATAAACTTCAAAATGTTCCAACTAGCCGTTTAGACAGCAAGGGGTTTATTTACTAAAGCTGGAGAGTCCAAAATCAGACTCCCTTCTGCATAGAAACCAATCAGCTTCTAACCTCAGCTTGTTCAATGAGGCTTTGGCAATGAAACCTGGAAGCTGATTGGTTTCTATGCAGAAGTGAGTCTGATTTTGGACTCTCCAGCTTTAGTAAATAAACTCCCAAGTGACAATCTCACTTCACGCCTGTGTATAAGGAATCCTGCAGCAGCGGTCATGTGATCTCACCACGTAATCCCAGCGTGCGCGCTGACGTCACAGATGATGTCACAGATGGTCACCATCTGACGCGTTTCGTCATTCCGACTTCCTCTGAGGGTGTGGCCATGCCTGAGAACAATCAGTCTTATAAAAGGCTGCTCCTATTGGCATAGGTTGATCAATTAAACTCATTGCTGCCATCATGTGGATAGATATCATAATGGTATTTGCAATGGTAATCTCAGCCAAATGTCTATTAGATGGAAAAAAACGCTCCAATAAGTTGATAAATTAAACTCATTACTACTATCATGTAAATAAATACCATGATGGTATTAAAATGACTGAATGCCTAATAGATGGTGAACACTCATAGGCATTAGGAATCTGACATGTAAAATATATTAAATTATAATCATCAGCAATACAATATGTTTAATACATAAATTTAAAACATGAATCAAAAAGTCATTAAAAACCATACCATTATTAATTAATAAAATAAATCAAAATAAGTAAATAAATAAATTAATACTGTATAATAATTAATTTAATTAATTTAATAAATTGACTAGCCATAACTCAAAACATGCTCTAGAAAGGAAAAAATAAAGATAATAATAAGCTGTCAGTAATCACTAATAAAACAATTGATGTCTAGTTCTACGTTCAAGCCATTAGGTGTTAATGCATCCGTGAGATAAATCCATTTAGTTTCCCTTTTTGATAATTCTCTCACTCTATTAGAACCTCGCTAGGAAGGGGGAATGGTGTCTATTCCCCAGAATTTCTCACAAGAAGGGTCCCTATTATGATACTTCCTAAAGTGCATAGACACAAAATGATACTTGTATCCTATAGAAATATTATGTAAGTGTTCATGAATTCTTTTTCTAAGATGTCTTTTAGTGCGGCCTACATAAATAAGGCCACAAGGACACTCCAATGCATAAACAACATGAGTAGTCTCACAAGTTATAAAGACGGGAATATCAAATTCTTTACCATTAGATATTGATTTGAATTTAGTAAGTCCCTTCAACCTACTTTTCACCATCTAACATGCAGAGCATTTTCTACATGAGAAAAAAACCTTTTTTATTCCAAAACATTTCCAATTTTTTTGGCTCCTTTGTCTCCAAATGTAGGAGCCTTTCTTTTTTTTCTGTTATATCTTTTATAAAATTTTCCTTTAAGAAAAAAATACCTTACCTTAATCTCTTTAACCATTTAAATTCTATGTAGGAGCCTTTCTTTTTTTTCTGTTATATCTTTTATAAAATTTTCCTTTAAGAAAAAAATACCTTACCTTAATCTCTTTAACCATTTAAATTCTCTGGTACTACTATCGGGGGACCTTTCATTTTTAAGTATTTTTCTGAAGTTCTAAATTCATGCCATTTACCCCAAATCTTTCTAAACTTTTCCATTTCATCTTTCTCCATATAACAAAGTTCCTCCATCCTACTAACATATTCTACTCTGTCTATCCAATTTCTCATTGTTGGTGGATCCTGGGCCTTCCAAAACCTAGGAATTAAACTCTTTGCCGCACCAATCAGATGATATAATAAACTGTTTTTATATTGTTTTACTGACAACTCTGTTCTATAGAAAAAACATACCCATGGATCCTTAAAAACACCAAAAATGCAGCGCTTGAGCATGTAGTGAGAAGAAATTAGCGTATGCACATCCGGATTAAAAGAAATACATTAAAGGTATAACATGCACCAACTTAAACGCACAAATTAATGCAAACAATGGACGGGTAAGTATTAATGATTCATCCGACCAAAACAAAGTGCATATAGTGATAGGGATGTTAGAGTCATTAGAAGTGCATCCGTGTATCAATCAAATTCGTGACTTCCGTGATAGGAGAATAGCTGCAAAACGCACTAACCAGATAGCGCAAGAAAAAGCGCATTGGAGTATAATGACCTACTCCCGGTCACAGCCCAAAGATCATCAGCGAAGGGACCTCAGGAACAACTTTGCATCAATCATGCCGTCTCCTACCACCAGGGGGGGGTACGCCTCCTTACAGTTACACGAATTTGCCTTATATCATCTTTCGCCAGGGGTGGTGTGCTTTCGTATCAGGAGATCACCTTAGGGACTCAGCAATAAGACCCAAAAGAGAGAAATCTTGATAGTGTAGTAATTTTTATTCAAAAGGTTGCTAAAGAACAAGTAGCACACTTACATAATGATATCCAGAAAAGCTGATTAACAGAATCCAAAAAGATGGCCGACAGTCAGATGCATGGACCATGTGGGTAACAAGTAGTATGAGAGGTATCCTTATCCCTAACGCGTTTCGTGGCAAGAGCACATTATCAAAGGGCCATGGATCCTTCTGGATAGATGTGTAGGAGCCTTTCTGTATATAAAGACCGGTCTGTCCGGTAGTACTGGATCTAATACTTTATCCATTCACAGTACATGCCAGTGCTTAACAAATATATTTTATACTTCCTTAAACTGAGCATGAAAATTGGATATAGATCCCCATTGGTCATTTTCACTAGTTGTATTCATTTGTTTATCTTCCAGACACTGTTCCCTAGGTATATAGAATACCTCATCAACAGTGTCCTGGAGAGACCCTTGATCATAGCCTTTTTCAACAAACCTTTCCACAATCAATTTGGATTGAGATAAGAAGTCCCTATCCTGACAGCAATTTCTCCTTTTTTTTATAAAGCAAAAAATAAAAAAAACGCACAGGCGATCAAATACCACTGAAAGAAAACTCAATTCGTGGGAAAAAAGGACGTAAATTTAATTTGGGTACATCGTTGCATGACCGCGCAATTGTCAGTTAAAGTAACGCAAAAAATGACCTGGTAAGGAAGAGGGGTAAATCTTCTGGAGGGGCAAGTGGTTAAAGTACTTCTAACTATTGTTAGGAATAGGTACAGTTGCAAGAAAAAGTATGTGAACCCCTTGGGATTACGTGGAGTTTTGCATGAATTGGGCATAAAATGTGCTCTGAACGTCATCTAAGTCACAACAATAGAAGAACACAGTCTGCTGAACATAATACTACACAAACAATAGATGTTGCCATGGTTTAATTGCACATAACATGTAAACATTCACAGTGCAGGGAGGAAAAAGTATGTGAAGCTTTGGACTTAATAACTGGTTGACCGTCCTTTGGCAGCAATAACCTCAACCAAATGTTTCCTGTAGTTGCAGATCAGACCTGCACAATGATCTGGAGTCATTTTGGACCACTCCTCTTCACAAAACTGTTTCAGTGTAGCAATATTCTTGGGATGTCTGGTGTGAATCGCTCTCTTAAGGTCATGCCACAGCATTTCAATCGGGTTGAGGTCAGGACTCTGACTGGGCCACTCCAGAAGGCGTATTCTGTGCTGTTGCAGCCATTGTTTTGTTGAATGACTTGTATGCTTTGGGTCATTGTCCTGTTGCATCACCCATCCTCTGCGGAGCTTCAGTTGGCGGACAGATGGTCGTATGTTTTCCTGCAAAATGTCTTGATAAACTCTGGAATTCATTTTCCCATCAATGACAACAATCCATCCAGGCCCTGAGGCAGCAAAGCAGCCCCAAACCATGATGCTCCCTCCGCCATGTTTCACAGTGGGGATGAGGTTTTGATGTTGGTGTGCTGTGCCTTTTTTTCTCCACACATAGTGTTGTATGTTCTTCCCAAACAACTCAATCTTGGTTTCATCTGTCCACAGTATATTTTGCCAGTAGTGCTGTGGAACATCCCGGTGCTCTTTTGCAAACTTCAAACGTGCTGCAATCTTCTTTTTGGACAGCAATGGCTTCCTCCGTGGTGTCCTCCCATGTACTCCATTCTTGTTTAATGTTTTCCTTATTGTAGATGTGTCAACACAAATGTTAGCATGTGTCAGAGATTTCTGTAGGTCTTTAGCTGACACTCTGGGATTCTTCTTTACCTCATGCAGCATTCTGCGCTGTGCTCTTGCAGTCATTTTTACAGGACGACCTCGCCTAGGGAGAGTAGCAACAGTGCTAAACTTTCTCCATTTGTAGACAGTCTGTCTTACCGTGGACACATGAACATCAAGGCTTTTGGAGATACTTTTGTAACCCTTTCCAGCTTCATGCAAGTCAACAATTCTTGATCGTAGGTCTTCTGAGAGCTCTTTTCTGCGAGGCATGGTTCACATCAGTAAACCCAAAACAGGTGTGTGTTTTTTAAGGGCAGGACAGCTGTCAGCAACACATCCAATATCATCACACTGATTGGAGTCAAGGTTGGCTCACTCCTGGCTCCAATTACCTCTGGGAGAAGTCATTAAGCTAGGGCCTCACATACTTTTTTCTCCCTGCACTGTGAATGTTTACATGTTATGTGCAATTAAACCATGGTAACATCTAATGTTTGTGTAGTATTATGTTCAGCAGACTGTGTTCTTCTATTGTTGTGACTTAGATGACGTTCAGAGCACATTTTATGCCCAATTCATGCAAAACTCCACGTAATCCCAAGGGGTTCACATACTTTTTCTTGCAACTGTAAATACTTTAACATAGGCTGAGCACAGATTTAATATAAGTCAAGATTGCATTATGCCTATTCTCCCTTCCCCTGCTAAAGAATGATCAGATTTATCAGTGTGATTGCAGCTTTCTGCTCTCCCGCTTCAGTGCTCTGTGCTGCCAGAGTTAAGTAACAGCCACACCTCTCGAAACTAGTGTCCCCTGTCAAGGTCCTACCTTTCCTCAGACCTTGTGCTGCTCCATGTGCTGGCATCCATCTTAGGTGTCTGCAAAGCATTGTGGGATCCTTTATGCTTTCAGCCCTCTGCGGCTCCTCCCCCAGGAGGTGGCGGCTTATCACATATAAGTCTGCTGTTTGTGGCTGTCCATTGCATTTGTGTCCTGTCTCTTGCACAACAGCAAGCTCCTGTTTAGCTACTCATTGCTTTTCTGGATACCAACTCGGCTTTGGCTAAGACTCCTCCTGGCTTCTGACCCCGGCTCTGGCGACGATTCTTCCTGGCTCATGATCCCGGCTCTGGCAACAATTCTTCCTGGCTCTTGACCCCGGCTTTGGCTACAATTTCTGCTTTTGGACTTGCATAGACTCTTGTCTTATTTTTATATTAATAAACCTACCTTTAATTGCACCTCCTTGTGTGTCTGGCTCCTCGCTCCCTGACATCCCCACACAGACTTTTATTGCAGTTTTTATTGAGTTCAGAGGGTGTGTCATACTATTTCTTCTACCTAAAACCTGGCCATAGACAATGTATTTTTGATTAAAATCACACACAGTCAGTGTTGATGGGGGAATCCCTGCTGTGGAGCTATTGTGTATTTCCTATGAGGAGGCAGGAGGGGAGCCCTTTCTGCCAGGAGAACACAGTGATTATTGCCAGTGGGAGTTTATTAGTACAATGTTTATATACAGCATTTCAGTGAACTCAACTGGGCTTTAAATTTGAAATCCAAGTGATTTAAAAAGAAGTATTATACATTAACCCCCCAGGTGGTATTCCCGAGTGTAGCTCGGGGTTAAGTTTCAGTACCAGAAGCGGTAACCCCAAGCTACATTCGGTATTACACTGCAGCGTTGCTCTGGGATCCCTGGATCACTTACCTTGTCCCGCGGTCCGCTCTGTCCTCCTGCTGTGTCCCCGGCCATGTCCTCAGGCCGATGCTGGCATCCGTCATCCGGGTTCTGTACCCTGCGAGCGTCGGGACGTACAGGGGATGGAACTGGCGGGAGATTCAAAAATGTCAAAATTTTACATACACAATACACTAAAATCTGAAAGTATTAAATTACTGTATCAAACCATTTCACATACATTTTGTCCCGAGTGCTTTGTCCTGTGCCCTGCCTGCATTTTTACTGTTCTGTCTGCCTGGAAACTGAGAAAAGTCCATGGCGTCCAAAAAGAGTCCCTTTAGGTCAAAAGCGGTTTTAGACCAGCTAGAGAACAGCGATAGTAAATCAGAACCACTTGCAGAATTGAGTGATAATGATTCGTGGGGGAAATTCCTCATCAGACACTGAAAACGATTTTGCGACTTTGCTCAGTGATGTGCGAACTTGGCATTATATTTCAAATTTCCATGTTTTTGGTTTGATTACATTATTGACTTAAATTTATTAATATATTATCTTTTATGATTATTTATTATATTATAATTTATGATTTTGTGTTTCAAAATTTATCATGTGTACTAGACTCTTGTTCGGACAGATTTCAGTGAGTTATTCCTAAGAATTACAGGTCTACAATAAAAAAACAACATATTTCCATGCAAAAAAAGTACCGCTTTGAGCACAGAAATACTGACATAATCAGACCGCTAGGGAGGTTAATAGATTCCTTAAATTATAAATATTGTTTAGAGTATGTGCAGCCACCCAATCTAGTTTAACAACTTGTCCACCGCGACAAGTTTTTAACTTTTTACAAACATGTTAAAATAGGCATTTTCTGCTAGAAATTACTTTAAACCTTCCAAAAAGTATATATTTTCTGAAAGCAGAGACCCTGAAAAAAAAAATGGTGGTAGTTTCTATATTTTATTTTCCATTATATTTGCGCTGCTATTTATCAAGCACATATTTTCCAGGAAAAAAATACACTAAAATTAATTTTAGTGCAAACAAGCACAATAATATACCCAATATTTTGGTAAAATATAAAAGATGAACCCAGTTGAGTAAATAGACACCAGATACATGTCAAGTTTTAAAATTGCACATGCTTGTGAAATTGCAAAAAAAATTAACAATGGTACCCAAAATTCTCCATAGGTAATGCTTTTAAATCTTTTACAGGTTATCATTTTACAGTTAAACATGAATTATGGCCATAGAATTGTTGCTCTCACTCCAGCCTTTGAAACAATACCTCACATGTGTTGCACAATTCATGTTTGCATACACATGCTCACCTTACACAGTGCATTTGAATTGGGATGTGTACTGAGGTGACAAGAATGCTTAATATATTGTATTATTATTATTCCTTTTTTGAACAATTTTTTCACACTTTTTTCTTTATTTAGCTATTGTAGCTGAGAAATGACAGTTGTGAACAAGAAATTACATAATACACATCTCTTCCAGGTTCATTACTCGAATGTTCCCCAATCACGTTCTGTTCTGACTGTAGGAGCAGCTTCCTATGGTCCCAGGCTTTCCATAGGAACACCCCTTAAAAGCAACTTTTATCTGAAAACTCTTTGCTGGCTGTTAAAGAAGCTCATGGCAACTGCTTGCATTGACCACTTATTTACCATGCCATTTATAAATGTACCAGGGGCGGACTGACAACTCATGAGGCCCCCGGGCAATAGAGGATCATGGGGCCCATGTGTCCTTGCCCAAACTCAAAAAAGCCTATGAAAAAGGTACCACGGGCATCTCATGGGGCCCCCTACTGACCCCGGGCCCTCGGGCAGTGCCTGAGTTTCCAAATGGTCAGTCCGCCCCTGAAATGTACCTATGTAGAGACGAGGTGTTAACCTGTCTTGATATCAACCCCTGTGAACTCTGCTAGGACTGAGAGAGGAAGGGGTATCTCTAGAAAACAATCAGGCTGTACTGCAGGGGTCTCCAAACTATGGCCCTCCAGCTGTTGAAGTACTACAAGTCCCATCGTGTCTCTGGGAGTCTTACCTGTAGCTGTCAAGAGTCTTGCAAGGCCTCATGGGACTTGCAGTTCCTTAACACCTGGAATGCCATAGTTTGGAGGCCCTGCTGTACTGCATTGCACAGTACTGTAACATTGCGAAGTTCCTGAGAAAAAAAGTGATGATCCCATAACGCTGGAGTGAATCCTAGACCAGGCTTTAGAAAAATATATTATACTTACCTATCCTACTGCCTACACCACTCTTTGTTCTCATTAATAAAATTTGAAGACTGCTGTTGTACTGGCCAACATCCCTATATTTGAAGCATAATGCAAAAATACCCCCCGTTTGGTGGGACTTTAATAGCACAAAAAATGTTTTATTTAAAATATATTAACTTTATTCTGATTGCATAAAATGAATAAAATGAATAATTGTTTGTTATACAATGTATTACATGAAAAAATCTATATAGTCGAATTAGTATTTGAATCACAGAGGTACAATACATATATACTTATTTGTACATAGTTTTACATATGGAGAGATCATATAGATTAACTACTGCGTTTCAGAGACAGAAGGCTCCTTCTTCAGGGATACCTCGGCAAGCAATTCAGTTTGATCTAATGTAAAATCAGAGGATATATTTTTAGAACATACAACATGGCACCATGAGCGTACACAGTCCAATGGTTGTAAATCATATCAAAGGATGAAGTAGTTGTCTTTCTCATAAAAACAAACAAAAACAGGTTGCCACCTTCATGTCCTTCACTTTGTCACCAAAAGGGGGGGGGGGGGGAGGATTAGGAATAACCCAGCCTGTGGACCCAATTATTATTTGTTCTCATTAAGTACTATGGTGGCTGAAGAATACTCTTCATCTGATACCCATCGGAGAATATTGAATTCATAGTCCCTACCGAGCACTGTGTTTCCTTTTGCCTGCCCCTGAAATAACTGGAGGACAAAGTTGATTTTTGCGATAGGATGAGTTTAACTTCTTGCCGACCAGCCACTATAGAAATATGGTGGCAGGGCGGCACGGCTGCGCAAAACCACGTTTTAAAACGCGCTTTTGCAAAACAGTTAGGGAGCCACCGCCCTACCTAGCGCCGCCGATCGCGGCCGCAGGTGTCAGTCGCCGGATCACGGCCGGTCATTACCTGCCGTGTCCCGGCGATTAGCGGCAATCACTGACAGAGAGCACAGCTGCAGTGTGTACACTGCACCTCTGCTTTCTGTCGGTTCCCTGTCAGCTCCTGACATGCTGATCCGGAGAGAAGAGTGTATCTCTCCGGATCAGAGTGTTCCCGTGCAGTACACACCCCCGCCCCCTAGTAAAACACTACCCTCACACAGTTAACCCTTTTATTGAATAAAAACGTTAACCCCTTCCTTCCCAGTGCCATTAATACAGTGTCAGTGTTTTTTTTTTTTGCACTGATCACTGTATTGGTGTCACTGGGGATGTCAGTGACTCCAAGTCAGTTCCCCCCCAGTGTCAGAATGTCCGCCGCAGTCCCACAGTCCTGCCATAAGTCGCTGATCGCTGCCATAAGTCACTGATCGCCGCCATAAGTCGCTGATCGCTGCCATTATTAGTATAAGAAAAAATTTAAAATCCCAGTATCTTTCCCGCCATTTGTAAACGCTATAGCTTTCACGTAAACCAATTAATTGACACGTATTGGGGTTTTTTATAGCAAAGACATGTCGCAGAATACATTTTGGCTGAAATTTATGCCGAAATTTGATTTTTAAATTTTTTCACTGGACATGTTTTATAGCAAAAAGTCCAAAATATTGTTTTTTTTT
The DNA here is from genome assembly GCF_062004578.1 of Staurois parvus. NCBI lineage: Eukaryota > Metazoa > Chordata > Amphibia > Anura > Ranidae > Staurois > Staurois parvus. The sequence goes on from NW_028318458.1 coordinate 1,562,441, forward strand.
TCTCAAAATTGTCAGCCTTTTTTTTATATAGCGCAAAAAATAAAAAAACACACAGGCGATCAAATACCACCGAAAGAAAGCTCAATTTGTGGGGAAAAAAGGACGTAAATTTAATTTGGGTGCAGCATTGCATGACCGCACAATTGTCCGTTAAAATAACGCAGCGCCGTATCACAAACATCTTCTGTAACCGCTTCCTGACCACCCTATAGCAGAAATACTGCTACAGGGCAGCATGGGTGCGCAAAATCACAAATATATAAATATACATGATTTGCACTCCCATGGTTTTTACGCCCCTCCCAGATAGCGTCAGATTGCCCATCAGTACACCAGTCATCACATTTAACCCCTTGATTGCCAGAAGCACGCTCATGTACAATAATCCTCCATTGCTAGTATAGTGTCTGAACGGGTCAATATCTTTGATCAGATCAGCACTATAGCAGCGTCCACATTAGTATAGCATCCCCAAAACTGCAGCATTAGCAGGATCAGCCCCAGCACCTGCCATCACCTGCGTTTAGCCCCTACGCTTACCCCCCACCTTCTCCCCCAGCAAGTGCAGTATCAGTACGTCCCTGTCACTTGATACATTGCAAACAACACCGCAGTGTTCGCAGAATCAGGCCTGATCTCTGTCAGCACTTGCCGGTAAATTTTGATGACTCTCATATGCAGCAGAGTGCCAGTACTAGTGCCGCGCTACCTTTTGGTGAACTGGCGAGTACCAGCGGTCTAGTACATCTTGGTCTTTCACATACCTCCTTGATTTTTGGAGCTGTTTTTCACAGAATATCTGTATGCGTTGATTGTGGATCAAAGCAATTTATATGCACAACAATTTATCGCCGCCAACCCAAATTCAAACCTTGCCAGACCAGTCGCATGGAAACTCATTACGGTTTTAGAATTTACATTTTTTTTTAGCCTAACCCTCAACATGGGCATTACTAAAAGAGATGAATTGTGGTTGTATTGGTCCACAGACCCGATTCATCATATCCCGTGTTCTCTGCTGCCATGGCCAGGCATAGATATGAGAGTATAATGTGTTTTATGCATTTCAATGACAATACACTCTGTCGTCCTCGGAGTGACCATGAATTTGATCGGCTCCACAAAATTCAGCCCCTCGCAAATCACCTTAACCAAAAATGTGCAGATGTCTATACTCCCCAGCAAAACATCTGTGTTGATGAGCCCCTCATTAATTTTTCAAACAATTTCTCCCCTGCAAGCGTGCCAGATATGGGGTCAAGATGTAGAAGACCTGTGAGAGGACAACAGGCTATACTTATAAGTTTCGGATTCACGAGGGAAAAGATAGTCACGAGGAGCCCCCTGGATGCCCAGACTACATGGGGAGCAGTAGCAAGATAGTTTGGGACTTGGTGTCATCCTTTTTCCATATGCGGTACCACTTATACGTGGACAATTTTTAATCAAGCGTGCCACTATTTAGACATTTGTTCAATCTTGGAACTGGCACTTGTGGCAAAGTGTGACCTAATGTGTGCCCACCATTAGAAGTGGATGGATGCAGGGCGGTATATTCTAGTGGTGGGCATATCACACACTTTTTCTGGCAGAGATTTCTTCTCATTTTTGTAATTCAGTCCACAGGCTGCATAAAAAAAAAAAAAAGAACATAGCATATATAACCAACAAGGACCAGCGACGTACTGGTACATCACTGGACTTTGAATGGTTATACCAGGATGATGCCTACAGCTGCAGGCATCATCTTGGTATCGTTTTTTTTCAGCCGGCGATGGGCTTTCATGTAAAAGCAATCCTAGTGGCTAGTTAGCTGCAGGATTGCTTTTACAAGCAGCGGGAGATGATGCCCCCCCTCCCCCACTGCCTTCCATGGCCTTCTCGGGCAGTCTCGTGCCATCGGGGGAACCTGAGAATGCAGCCGGTGTTTCTGCCAGCTGACCATAGAGCTGATTGGAGACCAGAATGGTGCCAATCATCTCTATAGCCTAAGAAATCGGAAGCTACAAGCATTTCATCTCTTCAGTTTCGCAGGATGTAAACAGGGCCATTTGTAAATTGGGAAAGCATCTGATCACACCGATCTTGGTTTGATTAGATAATGTAAGGGCAGAGGAGATATCTAGAGCCTGACAGACCCCATATTTCTCAAAAAAGAATACATGACAATGCCCATTGAAGTTATAGGGGATATTTGCATTCCCTGTTATAGCATTAAAAGTGAAAAAAAAAAAAAAAATGAAAGGTACAAATGTAAAAATAATAAAAAAGAATCAAAATAACTAAAGAAAAAAAAAATTGCCCCTCCCATGCGTGCACACCTGTGTGCACAAGCCTTGACCCTGTGCCGGTATGTAAACAGCGGTTGCACCATGCATGTGAGGTATTGCCGTGAACGGCAGATCAAGGGCAGTAATTCTAATGCTAGACCTCCTCTGTAAATCTAAAATGGTAGCTTTTAAAGCGTTGCCTATGGATATTAAAAATGTATGCAGTTTGTCGCCATTGCACGGGGCATGCACAGTTTTAAAGCATGTCATGTTTAGTATCTATTTACTCGGCATACCATTATCTTTTATATTTTATGAAATAATTGGCCAATATATTGTGTTTTCGTGCATTAAAAGTAAAAAAAGTGTGTTTTTTTTTTTAAATTTGCTTTGAAAAATCGCTGCACAAGTACTATGTGCTATAAAAAATTGTAGTACCCACCATTTTATTCACTAGGCTGTCTGCTTTAAAAAAATATATAATGTTTGGGGGTTTAAATTAATTTCCTAGCAAAAAATACTGATTTTTTTCATGTGAACAAAAAGTGTCAGAAAAGGCTTGGTCTTAAGGTGGTTAGAAGAGTGAGTGATGTGTGGCATAAACTTTAATGCTGGGCATAAAACACCCCCACCCCCCAAAACGACCCCTTTTTGGAAAGTGGACACCCCAAACTATTTGCTGAGAGGCATGTTGAATCAATAGAGGAATTCATTTTTTTACCACAAGTTTTTGGAAAATGACAAAAAAATATATTTTAATTTTTTTACACAAAATTGTCACTTAAATGATTTACTGCTCACACATGCCATGGGTATATGTGGAATTACTCCCCAAAATACATTCTGCTACTTCTACCGAGTATGGGGGTATCACATGTCAGAGACATTTTGGTAGTCTAGCCGCGCACAGGACCCCAAAATCCAATAAGCACCTTCAGGCTTTTAAAGGGCTTTATTTCCTCATTACACTTCCAGACTACCTATCACAGTTTCGGAGGCCCTGAAATGCCAGGATAGCACCTAACCCCCCCCCCCCAAATGACCCCTTTTTGGAAAGTAGACACCCCAAGGAATTTGATAAAAAGAACTGTAAGTATTTTGCAGATCTCATTTGTTGCCACGAGTTTTTGGAAAATGAAGAAAAAAAACAAAAACTTATTTTTTCCATTTTTTTTTATATTTCAAAACCTTGTCAGAAAAAAATGAGATCTGCAAAATATTCACCATGCCTCTTTTTAAATTCCTTGGTGTGTCTACTTTCCAGAAAGGGGTCATTTGGGGGGGTTTGGTGCTATCCTGGCATGTCAGGGCCTTCAAAACTGTGATAGGTGGTGAGGAAGTGAAATGAGGAAGTACGCGCACCTTCAGGCTTTCAAAGTGGTCATTGGATTTCAGGCTCCTGTATGTGGCTAGGCTCCCAAAAAGTCTAACACACGTGGTATCCCCATACTCGGTAGAAGTAGCAGAATGTATTTTGGGGTGTATTTCCACATATACCCATGGCTTGTGCGAGAAATAAATAATTTAAATGACAACTTTGTGTAAAAAAAAAAGAAAAAAAATGTTTTGTCATTTTCCAGAAACTTGTGTCAAAAAAATAAATCTTCCATGGACTCAATATGCCTCTCAGCAGATAGCTTAGGGTGTCTACATTCCGAAAAGGGGTCATTTGAGGGTATTTTAGCACCTCAAGAAATGTGATGGGCAGTCAGAAAGTAAAAGCTGTGTAAATTCCATTATCTATACCATATTTTGCAGACGCTATAACTTTCACACACTTATTGGGAATTTTTTAACAAAAACATGTAGCAGAATACATTTTTGCCTAAATTTATGATGAAATTTTATTTTTTGGGATTTTTTTTATGACCGAAATGAGAAAATATTGTTTTTTTCAAAAAAAAGTTTTTTCTTCAAAGGTTTTCTGGTTATAGCACCAAAAATAAAAATTGCACAGGTGATCAAATACCACCAAAAGAAAGCTCTATTTGTGTGTAAAAAAGGACATCAATTTTATTTATGTACCATATTGCATGACCGCGCAATTGTCCGTTAAACTAGCGCAGTGCTGTATAGCAAACAAATGGCGTAAATTGCAGTATCTATACAATAGTTTGTAGACACTATAACTTTCACACAAAGCAATCAATATACACTTATTGGGATTTTTTTTACCAAAAACATGTAGCAGAATACATTTTGGCCTAAATTTATAACTAACTTTTAGTTTACTATATATTTTTTTATAGCTGAAAGTAAAAAATACTGTTTTTCTTCAAAATTTTTGTCCTTTTTTTATTTATAGCGTGAAAAATAAAAAGCGCACAGGTGATCAAATACCACCGAAAGAAAGCTCAATTTGTGTGAAAAAAAGGACGTAAATTTTGTTTGGGTGCAGCATTGCATTACGGTGCAATTATCAGTTGAATTAGTGCAGTGCCGAGTAGCAAAAAGAGGCCTGGTCATTAAGGGGGGTAAATCCTCTGGAGCTCAAGTGGTTAATACGTGTTTTCACACCCAGGTGTTTTTTCTGCTCTTTGATGCACTGGCAGTAGGGTTTTTTCTACCTCTAAATGCCCCTGCCTCTAAACTCCTCTAATTGCCTATGTGTGCATGGACACATAAGCTACCTTGCAGGGGCATTTAGAGGCAGAAAAAACCCCCAAAGAAACGGCAGACGCCCCTAAGAGCAGCATCAAAAATATCCAGTGTGCATGAGGCCTTATACGTTACAGTTCAATACTGTATTTTTGTTTGTTTTTATGAGAAAATAACTTGCTAAATAATATATTCATTAATAGCAAAAATTTACAAAAATACTAAATTGTTACCTGCCTGGACCTTGAAGAAGGGGACATTCCCCAAAAGCTTGTCCTCAAAATTGTATGTTAGTGCAAATAAAAAAAGTATCACGTCAGTACTCAATTGTTTCTGTCGCAAATGCACTAATACGGCTACAATCAATTCAAGTTTCCATCTTTTTACTAATGTAATAGATTAAAAAAAAATGATTAACCCATTGTCGATAAGCAACAACTAATCTTTTTGATTAACCATCTATTTTCCCCATGTCAGAATATTTGACCAGCCCTCCTTTATCTTCCACCCCTCCCTCTCCTTTTCTCTTCGCTTTTCAGAACCCTCAGATGATGGATGCTGCAAGTTGTCATGATGAACTGGGAAAGAATCTTCCTGCTTTTGAGAAGGAATTAAACATCTTGCATAGAGATAAAAACAGAAATAGTGGAATACAATAGAGTGTCTGGAGAAGCAGAAAAATACAGATCAGGTAAGAAGAGGGTTATCAGTGCTAGATAAATTGACGTATTTTTGACTTGTGCTGGATTATATATTGGACTTTAACTTATTACATTGTGGAAATCATTTGAGCCCCAACACATCATTTTTTTAAAATTGTATCTGGCAAAAAGATACACATATTAGCCATTCATCATTTAATTAAATATAATGAGCTGCTAAGATTGTCAGTTGATAGCTGTCTTCATAAATCCTAACTATTTAAATCACCCATGCACCAGAAGTAGAGAGCCATTCACTCACTTTTAATATAAAGCTTGAGATCTTCATTTTCCCTATGGGCCAATATGTCTTAATTGGTAGAGACAATATAACAAATGCATTGAACAGCATACTTTTAAGATATGTTTTATAAAAGCATAATATATGGCAGAATAAATAGAGGTGGAGGTGTAAAAATCTGAATTCTTTGTATATTCTATTCGCTATGAGCATTATTGTAAAAAACATAAGAAAAATAAAGTATTATTATTATTTAATACTACTACTAACACTACCACTAATAATAATTATAATAATATTAATCATTTAAAGTATGTGTTTTCTTTGCAATATTTTTTATTATTAAGATATATATATATATATATATATATATATATATATATCTTAAAATACACATAGGGGATTATTTATTTTACAGACTGTAATTGGAAAGTAATTACTAGAACATATAAGATGAATACTTTTAACATAATGAAAATAAGAAATAGAAATATTTTGTCACTTTCACTCCTAGATCTAATAACAATGATAATATTAACATGAAAATATTCAGTGCTCCTATATGATAAAAAAAACAAAAATCTTTTGCATATTTTAGGTTTGATAAAGGGAATCAATTTATCATTGCTCTAATGACTGTTGAAGTGTTATTGGTATTATTATCATATGCTATCCTTGTGTCTGCCTATTTTTTTAAACTAAAATGTCTGTGTTACATTGTATCAATTATATAATATATTATATAAGTTATATACATTGAATTAAATATATATAAATGGATAGTTTTGGATAATTTTGTAATATTGTATTTTGTTAATAATTTAAATTGATCTCTAACATTTTAAGATCTACCGAAATATTATATTTTATTCCACAATATTACCACAAAAAAAAGCATGTACAATGCAAAACATATTTAATAAAGCTCATATTGCATCCGTTAATTTATTGTATATTTAAGGAAAAAAATATAGAACTATATCTTGTTCATTTTGGTTACATATTAAATGAAACATTTTCAGTAATTTATAATACATGTTTCTTAACAATGACTTAAGTAATAAAGTTTTTTTTTCATGTACTTAAATTTACTGTTTATTTATAATCTTGCTGGATCCAAATAACTTATCACATTAAGTAAAAATAGGTCTATTCATAAATGTTTTCACTCAAAATTCATACAACTCCCTCTAGGATTTACACATTTTCCCAGTTGAATGCAATTAGAAAATGTGTGAATCTTGTGTGAAATCACGAAGTATTATTATTATTATAATACAGGATTTATATAGCATCAACAGTTTACTCAGCACTCTACAATATAACGGGAGACAATACAGTAACAATACAGTTCAATACAAGAGGGATAGGAGGGCCCTGCTCCTTGGAGCTTACAATCTAGGAAGATAGAATGAATATTACAACCCAAGGTAAAATAATAATAATAATAATAATACCAATAACAATAATAATAATAATAATTATTATCATTATAAGTAATAATAACAACAATAACAACCAATAGTAATAATACTATATTGTACTGTTTTGTATTATTAGCAATTATTTTAACTGATAACAAAAAATGTCTTATAATATTAATAATAATAATAATATAGTGTAGTATTATACAGTAGATGAGTATTTATTGCAATTTGTGATCTCCCTTTCCTTGAAATACAAATGTCACCCGTATTTGTAATTCATTAAAAAGCACAAGCAATATTAAAAATCATTATTATTTTTTAATCATCAAAACTACATGGTATCCAGCACTTGGCCATTGCAGTATTCTTTCAGCTGTGTATCTGTATATATTTTGCATTGTGACTTCTCCTTACTACCCAATTATTTCTACAAATGTATTTCTAGTTGTACCTACCTTTGTCACTTTAATTGTGTGTCTACCTTTGCTCGGTTTAGTAGGCTATTCCTACCTGTTAAATGCAAATTTGCAACTTAAATAATACATTTTGATAAATAAATTGAAGCACGAATCTTACTTACTTGCATATTCTTCAGGATTACCCATATATATGACATGATTGGATCAGGAAATGGTCATGTGTTCATGGTCACACTGTGACCTCTACAGACACCCCTTGTTTGACCAATTTCAGGGGAGAGACCACTTGACGAATATAGGTTTTCCTGGGGAATCATTGTTTACATGGATATGGCTGTCCTCCTTAGTGGATAAGCATTCATTTTTGGCTGAAAATATTATGCACATACATTGTTAATATTTTTTGTAAATCAAATCTAATCCTATCTCCTGCTAATCTACCTAAGAGAGTTTAATCTCATGCTGCTGAGCATTTTAACGGCTTTTTATCATTTATCAAATTTATAAAATATTGACATTAATTTGATAAATGCCAACATACAATTACATTTAATTTATGAATTTAAAGAATTTTAACCCACGATTCCTCTGCTTTTTAGGTATTAAATTTAAATAATAAAATCACTTAGAATGAAGACAGAAAACACTCCATCCTCATGCCGAGAACATACATCGTTCCTTGGAATTGGTAAGTGACTGAAATCTGGAGTCCTGATTTGTTGCATACAGGAACTTAAAGAGCATGATAAATACAGGATCAGCCTAACAGCCAGGCAGCTAGCTTGTTCATATGGAAGTCAGGAATGTTATCCTATTGTATCCAATTGTCTTTAAATGAGGCATAACACCCTACATTTTTAGATTTGTAATAAAATCAATAGCATATTCATAACTTCTGTTTTTTAGGGAATCCTGAATTGAGAAAAACAGGCTGCCAATGCTGACATTGTTCTCTAAAAAACCATGACTGCCAAGTTGAGCCATTACCTTCTGTATTTTTTAAGTCACAGACTCAGAAAAAGTATGCAGATAAGAAGTTAGAACTTTTCTACATTGCATGCTTGTTCTAAATAAGTGTTTCAGGAAGTATTTAACCCTGATATAGCCAGGAAACTAGCATTTTTAGATGGAGGTCAGCAATAGCTCCACCCATATTATATTGACAATTCTGAACTTGAGGTTAATATTATTATTATTATACAGGATTTATATAGCGCCAACAGTTTGCGCAGCACTTTACAATATAACGGGAGACAATACAACAACAATACAGTTCAATACATGAGGGTTAGGAGGACCTTGGAGCTTACAATCTAAGAGATAAAATACTTCATTTTTATCTGTTTTTCAATGTAGCAACCATTGGTAACCAAAGGGAGTTTTTAATATTCACAATACAAAATGTTATTTACCCCTCTAAAAGCAGTTCCACATCTAAGCCATTCCTACCCAACCCAATACCAAAAAAAAGATTTGGCTTTATATATACTTAAATATTGGCTTGGGAAAGAATCTAGGCCCTGTATATGATCTGATCCTGTTATTCATGGATCCTCATTTCCTGCTAAATAATTGATATTTAGCAAAGGACATCATCAGTGAGAGTCTACCTAGTTTTCTTAGCACAGGTTTCCTTTAAATAAGCTCATAAAGCTGAAAATGCGATGAGACACCACCAATGGATAGCTTATAGATTACACCATGAGTTCATCACCATTTCCAGGAACAACACATTCTGATTAACGCGAGCACTTAAAAAAAAAAACACAAAAACTGTAGTTTGGAAGAGATTCAGATGGTGCTGAACTTAGCTTTATGTCCAAACACCAAATATGGAGCCTGCACCACTATCCCCAGACCCGAAGCCAGGGGTTCAGCTGTTTTTTTCTGTGCAGGATTCAGATTGACCTTTACAATATTGCTTCAGGCACAGCTCTGTTCTGAATAAATTAGAAATCAATCCATGCCTCCAAGGTAATGCTGGCCCCACAGAGTGAGATTTTCTTTTTCAGATCTGACCTGTTAGATTGACATTTACCAATTGTGCATTGTGAGGGTCTGCCTGATTGAGTGTAATGTATTGCCCAACTTCGGCCAAAAATTTTACTTGTTTTTGGATATAGAAGAAAAATGTTTGGAGCTGTTGTCAGACTTTTATCATGTCCTATTGGGTAGATTTTCCTTCACTGTATTTCCTGTAGAATCTCTCAATAATTAAGGAAATTTTCTGTGAGCAGGGCCGGTGCTTGACTATTTTGCACCATAGGCAAGACCAGCTACTTCCAGCACCCGAAAAAAAAATGAATACATAAAGATTTTAAAAAACAGTAGAAGATTATAAATAAAAAAACATGAAGCTGCAAAATTTATTTTAGTTTGCAAAAATAAGTGCAATAAGATACCACCAGCACTAATATTAAATACAATATATATATTAACCAAATATAAATTAACTGTATTAACCAATCAGAGAAACAAAAAAAAAGGAGACAGTTTAAAAACCTCCACAGTGATCAGCAGCCACCAGCTGGCTTGCAGTAAGGGACCGAGTCTGACAAGAACACTGGAAGGAGCAGCAGCTCAGCTGCTACACTGGCCCCAGACACCCGGCATCTTCCTCTGTCTAAATGGTCATGTGTGTGGACAGGCTGTGAGACAATTGTGTAGAGTAAAGATCTCATCATTCCCTGTGTATGAGGAGAGGGGGACTATGCAGAGAAATAAAGAATTCATACAAGAGGTCCATAGGCCACGCAGAGAGAGTGCCGACCTGCACTGCGCCCAGGCTCCCCTAGGTGACAGTGCATCCTAGGCAGCTACCTAGTTTGCCTAGTGGAAGCAGCGGCCCTGCCTGTGAGGGAAATTCAAAGTGAAGGAACACGTTTTTTGGGAGGAAGATTAACCTTCTGTTCATATTCTGGTGACAACAGAAATAAATTTTGGATTTGTTTTTCATACATCCTTGGACACATAGCATGTTCAAATATGTTATGCTGGCACCATCAGGTGATTGGACACTGGCAAAAAAGATAAGCGAGGAAGTCCCCTTCAAGTTATAACTCCTCCCCATTAAGTCAAACTCCAGGTTTTTTTTGCTAGTGTCTAAGGTGTTATCTAAACGTAACTACTTCTGTTCGGCAGTCAGATTCCCTCTTTGTGCTTTCTGAGGGACCACATAAGGGTCACACAGCTTCCATTTCCTGATGGATTTGTATTTCTCAGGCTTATGTCTTAAAGGGGGAGATTTCCTATGAAAATCTTCCTGAGCTGACCTGACTTTTTCCTCTATTTCAGTCCCACTGACAATGGTCGCAGGACAAACAGGGAGAGTAATTCTCCCTAATGGGAATACAGACAGTAATAAAAACCTAGCTGGAATTATAAACCTTCTGTATGCTATCCAAAAATAAAATAAAAAAGAGCTTTTTTTTAATACACATTAAAGTGTCTCTCCAGGCAAACATTAAAAAAATTCTATTGCACGTTTCAAATAAAATATGGACATTAGATATATATGATTGTCTTCTTAGATTAAAGTGGTTTAAAGTCAAAAGGTTTTAATCCAGTGCTGTGCTCATTTGTTGTAGCTCTTCTCCCCTCTTCCTTTATTCACTGGAGGCACTGAGAGCAGTGGGAGCCAATGGCTGCTGCTGCTGTCAGTCAAATCCAGTGATGAGGGAGCAGGGGACAGGGCTGAGCCACACTGTGTGTGTCTACGTACGCACGCAGCCCAGTTTGGGAGCAAGTGCATAAGTTCCTTCTCAGCGCATTGCTTGCTGAGGGGGCAATAGGAGAAGAAGAGGAGTGGACAGCACCAGCAGAGGGACCTCAGAAGATAAGGTAAGGGACCACTCTGTGCAATATCCTTGCATAGAGCAGGTAATTATAACTTATTTTTTTTATTTTATGAAAAAAAACCAGAGCCTTTAAAATCACTTTAAGAAAGTGAAAATCAATTACCTGGTTATCCTGACATTTACCTGCTAATAATATTCTTTCTGCTCTGGGCCTACAATGCCATTCAGTTGCTATTGAAATGGCTGACCTCCCCAGCACTATTAGTACCTGAAAGTTTTGGCTCTTCATAATCCATTCAAAAATTCTGGGCCCATCCAGTCACCTATTGCCATGCTCTAGCAATGCTCAGAGATGAGGGGAACATACAGTAAATCTTGGGTGCATTCGCCAGTATTTGCTCCAACATCCCTGAGTACACAGTCAATTATAGCTCTTCCCCAACTCTTTTCCTGTTTTCATGTCAGTGATGAAGTTCTAACTGCTTCTCACCAAGCACAGCATGAGAACCAATGGGTAGCAGTCATGTGACCGCATATAAAGCAACAAAAAGGTATTTAAATGCAGATTTGTATTAGCGGAAGTGGGTCTTCACTCCACAGATGGACTTTTCCCCACTGCAGCCCTCTGCAATTTAAAATAGACAATTGTTATTTTTTTTTTACTCCTGGTTTGCCCCCTGACACTGTTGTCACCTAGGCAAGAATAATGTGTCCTGCTCCAGCAGCCTCCTTGAATACCCCTCTCCCATCACAGGAGTCTGTAGGAGCAGGGACTTACAGTGACTGGAGAGCAGACATGGTGGTCAGTAATTGTGGGGTGTCTACCAGGGGCGGACTGACAACTCATGGGGCCCCGGGCAATAGGGGATCATGGGGCCCCTGTGTCCTTTCCCAAACTCAAAAAAGCCTATGAAAAAGGTACCAGGGGCATCTCATGGGGCCCCCTACTGACCCTGGGCCCTCGGGCAGTGCCTGAGTTTCCAAATGGTCAGTCCGCCCCTGGTGTCTACAAGAACCTGGAAGAGACTGTCAGCTCTTCAGGACATAGGAATGGAAGTTGATGGTCTGAGACCTGGCATTTGGCAGCAAGGTGGAGACCTCAGCAGAACAATACTGGATTCACTGGACATGAGTATGTCTTCCAAAGATAAGACAAAAGGGGATAGAAAAAAAATAAAGGGGGTGAAGATCCTCTTTAAATGCAAATGAGCATGAAAGCAATGCTGGAGGTAGCATTCGGAATATTTTTATATTATGCCTTTTCTTCTACTCTAAGGACAGAAAACAAAGAGTCATTGTGAACAGAACATATTCAAAATAGGCAAAGTTAGCAATGGTGTATCCCAGGGATAAATGTTGGGCCCAGTTCTTCTCAGTATTTATTAAGGATCTGGTGGATGATGTAGAAAGAGGTTTTGCCATTATTACTAATAGCAAGAAATGATGTAGAATTATTTTGACTTGATAGGATATACTGTAGATATAAAAAAAGGATATTGAGAAAATGTCAACTCGAACAGGTAGATGGTACACAGGTAGAGGTAAGGTCCTGGAATTAGGATATAACAAAAAGCATTGCAAAGAAAACATTAACCCCTTCATAACTAGAGATCACTGATGCAAAGATGCCCAAAAATTTAGCAGCATTAGTAGGTGTCAGTTAAATTGATGAAAGCTCCATGACTACTTTTTAAACCTAAATATTTTTTTCTGCTTTTTTAAGATTATCTTAACAAATAGTAAAAGAACTTTCAAGCAAACCATCCATGACCTCTATAGCTGCTTTTTACTATGGAGTAATTTATTCTCAAGACCCTTAAAGATCACAACAAAAACTCTAAAGCTGGGTTTTAGTCAGTTTCTAGCAGCTTAGAAACATTTGCTGTGTGCTAACATTAGAAGGATGGCAGAAGGATTCTGATGAAGTAGAAAGCAATAGAAAAAAAATGGTTTTCTGTGCCTCTGTTGTGAACTTTGAAGACACATTTCTTCACAGCGCTTATGGCTACAGAGAGAGGAGACCAAGTTATACAATGCATGGTTTGGGCACAGGTTCACTTTAAGGACTAAGGTTATTAATTGTACCCTGATGTAATAAATATTGTGCTCAGGTTTGATACACGGGAACATTTTTTTTTTTTTAACACTGTAACAGCTTTTAAATGATTGAGGCTGGATTCACACTTGTGCGGTATATTGCATGTGATTCACACAGGAACCGCACCGCATTCCTGTGCAAATCACATGCGAATTGTGTGGGATGCAATTGGAGCCATACATTTTGTATGGCTCAAATCGCACCGCATACGCACCAAAAAGGTGCAGAACCCTTTTTTTGGACAACACTAGTGTGATGTGCAGAATCGGATCGCATAGGTGTGAATAAACATGCGATCCGATTCTGCACATCACACTGCATTTTGCAAACTGATTTCAGGGTGTTGTTAACTTAACATACACACCCGCAGCGGTTCACATGAATGGGGTGCGATTCTGATGCGACAAAAATTCACACAGAAAACACTGAGAATTCCACACCGCATCAGTGTGAACCCGGGCTCATATTAAGCACAGAAAGAAATTCTGTGACTTCTGGCACTGGAAGAGAAATGTTTGCTAACAAACTTCATTTGATCACCATGCCATAACTATTTTAGTTCTTGATTACTAGTTGAAACTGGAGCCGTCACAGATCACAAAACTAATCCCTGATAGCTGGATAACAAAACTGGCTGTACAGAATTAAAAAATCCTGTTCGCCTGAAGGATACTGTTAAAATTGCTAATTCCAACTGCTGTCCTTAACCACTTCAAGACCGGACACTTTTACCCCCTTCCTGACCAGGGCAATTTTCAGCTTTCAGCGCTATCACGCTTTGAATGACAATTGCGCGGTCATGCAATACTGTACCCAAATGAATTTTTTACCATTTTTTTGAAACAGATAAGGCTTTATTTTGGTGGTATTTATTCACCGCTGGGATTTTTATTTTTTTTGCTATGTAAATGAAAAAGTCCACAAATTTTGAAAAAAAGTGTTTTTTTTATAAAATTTTGCAAATAATGAATATTTCATCATAAATCTTTGCCAAAATTTATTCCGTTATCTTTTTAGTAAAAAAAAAAAAATCCAAATTAGTTTATAACAAAAATTATAATTTTTAAACATTTTTTTTTACATTTTTATTTTATTTTTTTATATTATTTTTTATTTTTTTTATTTTTTTTTTACATACTGTCACCCTAGCAGTACAGTGTCACCATGGTGACACTGTACTACTTGTGGGGGGGTGATAATTTTTTTTTTTTTTACACATTGCTTTTACAACCATATAGGATATAAAAGCAATCATTTCTCTTTCTCTCTGTGTGCATTCCTGCAGTCATTGAGAATTACTGACTGAGCTGTGATTGGTCACAGCTTGTCACATGGTACAAGCCTGTTGTGAATAGGCTTGTACCATGTGACCTCTGTGATCATTCACAGATTTCACACGTAGTAAGCAATGATGTCACAAGTGACATCTTGCTTACTACTTTGCATGTGATCACTGATTGGCCAATCAGTGATCACATGATCGGGACCTCGTACAGAGGTCCCGTCCGACGATCGGTGTTTCACTGTGTCCGGAGGACACAGCGGGCACCGGATCGCGGTGCTGCGCGCTCCCAGGGAGCGCGCACAAGCAGGGTGCGGGGAGGCCGTTTATAGACGGCCACCCGACCCTGCAGTGCCACCGTCCGGCCGTTTATATGCAACGGCCGGTCGGGAAGTGGTTAATGACATCAAACTTTACCCCACAAAAAATTTGTACATTTGCTGGAGATGGTTCACAAAGCAAGTCTAGGAGATCTAAACACAATCACGAAAATCTCAAGCTAATATATCATTATATTACTTTTTATATTATTTTAATACTTTACTATTTTATTATATTAACCACTTAAATAGATGCTTTTGCCCCCTTCCTGCCCATGCCAATTTTCAGCTTTCAGCGGTCTCACAGTTTGATTGAAAGGTTGCGTGGTCATGTGACACTGTACCCAAACTAAATTTTTATCATTTTGTTCACACAACTAGAACTTTCTTTTGGTACTATTTCATCACCACTGTGGTTTTTATTTTTTGTTAAAATAACAAAAAAAGTCCACAAATTTTGAAAAAAAAAAAAGTTTTTCTTCCTTTCTGTTGTAAAAGTTTGCAAATAAATAATTGTTGTTCATAAATTTAAACCAAAATGTATTCTGCTACATTTATTTGGTGAAAAATAACCCAAATTAGTATATAATATGTAATCTGTAGGAAAGTTATAGAGTTTACAAACTATGGTATATGTCTGAAAATCGATCAATCCTGATGTGCTGATCTCATTTCTTGAGGCCCAAAAGTGTCTGATGGTGCAGATATCCCCCAAATGACCCCTTTTTGGAAAGTATACAGTCTGCTGTATTTAGTGAGAGATGTGGCAAGTTTTTTGATATTGTACTTTTTTGTCCCAATTTTTTGGAAGCTGAAGAATAAAAAAAAAAAAAAGTCACCATTTTGTTTTATATACTGTCACCAGTGCAGTGTCATCATATAACTGACTGCTGACTGTGTGAAAAAACACACACACACACACACACATATACATATATATATATATATATATATATATATATATATACACACACACACACTTTTTACATTGTACTACTCTGTAACATTGTAACAAGTAACATTGTACTACTCTGGGGAAGTGATCAGTAGTTTTTCTTTTAGATATTTTGATTGTCTGTAGCAATGCATTTCACTGCTATAGGCAAGCATTTAACTGAATGAAATCGATTCATTCACTGTTTTTGTTGTGATTAGCTGTGATTGGCCACGGCTAATCACATGGTACAGATGGGCTATGACTGGCCCTGTCTGTACCATGTGAACACTGTGACCAATCACAGCTAGCAACACAATTGTACACAATGAATGGCATGAATCGAAGCCATTCATTGTTTACAATTGTCATGTGATCTGTTATGATTGGTCACAGCGATCCCATGGTACCTGCGATGGACCCAGCAGCATGGCTGCATGGCTGTGTGCAGGGCACGTTCTGGGAAGAAGAAGGAAAGTGTCACATGGCTGTCATATTACAATAGGCCAGGCATAGAGTGGTTTATGTATTCCCATATGGTCTACCATAGTGTTTTTGTTGTGATTAGCTGTGATTGGCCATAGGTAATCACATGGCACAGATGGGCTGTGATTGGCCCAGTCTGTACCATATGATTACTGTGACCAATCACAGGTAGCAACACAATAGTATACAATGAATGAAATGATGAAAGGAAGCCATCCATTGTTTACAATTGTCATGTGACCTGCTGTGATTGGTCAATGGGCCAGTACACAAATCGGTCATCAGCTCTATGGGCACACGTGAGGTCTTCATATGACATCCATCCGGATCAACGAAAGTTCCATCCAGTCGTCATTTTATTATTGGCTGGGCGGGAACTGGTTAAATATATAATATATTATTATATTATAAAATGCATTAATAGTGTTATGGTAATGTTTAAATAATTTTCAGTCATTTTAAATCTCCAGTTTTCAGGAAAAAACACCTGGTTACCCTGCAATGAAGACCCTTGTTCAGGAAAGAAGTAACACAATGGGGTTGATTTACTAAAATTGGAGAATGCAGAATCTGGTGTAGCTGTTCATGGTAGCCAATGAGCTTCTAACTTCAGCTTGTTCAGTTAAGCTTTGACAATAAAACCTGGAATCTGATTGGTTTCTATGCAGAGCTGCACCAGATTTTTCACTCTCCGGTTTTAGTAAATCAACCTCTGTGTATCCACAACTGACAATACTACTTGAGTATATGAGATACTTGGATATATTCATTAAGGATATGTTAGTGCTGATTAAAAATAAATATGTAAAAAGAGGAAAAAAGAAATAAGCCAGAGTAGGAATAGGAAAAGAAATAGGGGAGGTAGGGAGGTGTAGGGATTGGGGAATAGGGAATTCTGGTCTCAATACAACCATAAGAACATAAAAAAAACACTCATTCAGGCTAAACATAATATATTACTGAATGATTAAGATGGGTTTGAGGCAACATCCAGATAAGTGGGAGTAATTTTAAAAGCAAATCAGCAAGCCTATTATTTACTGTATTTATAAACAAACAGAATTTTATTATGGGATTTTTAGGTACCAAAAAAAAGTTAAAAAAAACAATTTACTGATTACATAAAATCAGAATCATAACATTAAAATCATAGTAGTAGTCCTTGTG
This sequence comes from Staurois parvus, assembly GCF_062004578.1. Lineage (NCBI taxonomy): Eukaryota > Metazoa > Chordata > Amphibia > Anura > Ranidae > Staurois > Staurois parvus. The sequence goes on from NW_028318458.1 coordinate 1,580,181, forward strand.
ATTAACTTTAGTTTTCATGTACTGTAGATATTATTAAGTAGATATTATTCTTGTTTCATTTATATAGTATACATCCATCTAGTCAATAAATCTCCATGAAGGAGCCACAGGAGGCAAAACATGTTGGAGTATTCACTCCGAGCTAACATGAATCACAAGGACTACTACTATTTTGCAAGATTTTAATCTTGTGATTCTGCTTTTTATATAGTCAATAAATTGTTATCTTTTAAACTTCATTTGTTCATTTTTTGGTACCTAAAAAGTCCCATGATAAAAGTCTGTTTGTTTATCTAAAAAAACATCCAACAGAGAAAACAAAAAGGACTTTACTGGTACCAAGGGACGACACAATTACTTTTTACTGTTTTTAGGGTGGAACATGTAACATGTTCCCAATGCTGAAGCTGCTGCCAGCTGCCTCCCCCCCCCCCTCCCTGTGACTGCAGTATCGGGAGAAGTTCCCCGCACTAGTTTTTCAGTTTTTAAAAACAGCGTGGCCGTGCAGGGCTCCGCCCACACGGCCGTGTCATTCATTCACAGAGTTCTGTGAATAAATGAATTACAAGTCCCGACAGCCTAAGCAGCTGTTGATTGTAGTTCTCAATGTGAATCTTCCTATCAGTATGTCTGCTTGCACGTACATCCCGTATGGGCAAGCAGATATACTGACTGGCCTGCAGGAGACCTGCATGGCACCAGCAATCTGCTGTTCGTTGGTGCAATGCTTTACAGGCTCCTGCAGTGAAAAATAATAAACGCACATTTTTTTAACTGCAAAAAATTTGCATTTTTTACTTTTGTGCAAAAGGTGAACTTACCCTTAAAAATTCATACGTTTTATTTCCACGAATGTTAAAAAGAGTAACATTAAAAGTAGGGGCTATGTAGTCCCCACTATACAGTTACTACGTCCTTATTACAAAATTATTCAGAGAATTGAACATAACTTCAAAGATGACTGGCTGAAAAGGTCACCGCGTTTCGCAAGATTGATTCCACAGGACCTTAATGTGCCTTCAAGGAAGTGTAACCTGACTAAAGAAATATATACTCACCGGTCACATTATTAGGTACACCTCTTCAATTGCATGGTAACACAAATTGTAATCAGCCAATCACATGGCAGCAACTCAATGCATTTAGGCATCTAGATGTGGTGAAGACAACTTGCTGACGTTCAAACCAAGCATCAGAAAGGGGAAGAAAGGAGATTTAAGTGACTTTGAACGTGGCATGGTTGTTGGTGCCAGATGGGCTGGTCTGAGTATTTCAAAAACTACTGATCTACTGGGATTTCACACACAACCATCTATAGGGTTTGCAGAGAATGGTCTGAAAAAGAGAAAATATTCAATGAGTGGCAGTTGTGTGGATAAAAACGCCTTGTTGATGTCAGAGGTCAGAGGAGAATGGGCAGTCTGGTTTGAGTTGATAGAAAGGCAACAGCAACTCAAATAATCACTCATTACAACTAAGGTATGCAGAATACTAATTCTTGTATCAACAGTTCTGGCTGGTGGTGGTGGTGTAATGGTGGGGGGGGGATATTTTCTTGGTACTAGCAAGGTGTACCTATTAAAGTGGCCAGTGAGTGTATATTAGATACACACCATATATATTATCAAATAGATCACAATCCCATGTTCCTATGCTCTAACATGTCTCTATAGAGCACATAAAAGAGACCGGTGACAACTATTGGCGGCCCATAAGGCCAGGCAGTACAGATATGTGTTTTGTTTATAAATAACTATGGTGAGGTCGATGGTACCCTGGTGCTGTTTAATAGGTTTTATGTTGGGCAGCACCGTGGCTAAATGGTTAGCCCTTCTGCCTAGCAGACCTGCCTGGAATTTGCATGTTCTCCCTGTGGCTGCATGGGTTTCCTCCGGGTACTCCAATTTGCTCCCACACTCCAAAGACATGCTGGTAGGTTAATTGGCTCCTGTCTAAAAAAATTGGCCCTAGTCTGTATGAATGTGAGTTAGGGACCTTGGATTGTATGCTCCTTGATGGTTAGGGTCTGATGTGAATGTATAATATACAGTATATGTGAAATGATGGTGCTATATAAGTACCTGTAATAAATGTCAGTACATATTTTACAGTAGTGAGCAGAATAATTACAGTTATCATGTGTGGGTTCTTCCACATAACAAATATGGTTGATTCTCTGAAGCCATTTTTTAAAGAAAGGGACATTTTTTGTTTCGGAGGTCACAGAGGATGTTCCAATGAGACATAAAAACAATAAGAAATAATGAAAAATAGATTTAACTGCCATTAAAGTTGTTGTAAAAGCCCAAGGCTTTTTACCTTCATGCATTCTATGCCATTGGCTCCCGCTGCTGTCAATCACAGCCAAAGAGCCAATGGGAAGAGAGAAGGGGTGGGCCGAGCCATGGCTCTGTGTGTGAATGGACACATGAAAGAGCGGCTGTGGAGTGTGCATGCAAGCTGCTTGCTGTGGGGGCACCCAACAGGAGGGAGGGGCCAGGAGCGCCGACAGGGGACCCAAGAAGAGGAGGATCTAGGCTGCTCTGTGTAAAACCACTGCACAGAGCAGGTAAGTATGACATGTTTTTTTATTTATTTATTTAAGCCCTTAGAATCACTTTAAGTAGTGGATGTGTATGGATTATTTTAAGAGAGTAAGGATATTGCATAGTGTCACTTTAAATTCCGGAGTCTGCACACCTACAGAGTATTAAGAGGTGCTCCCATGCTTCCTGTTCAGTCTTCTTTTTTTAGGAGAAACTGGAGCATAGAAGGGTGAGCAGGAACACCAAAAATACTAAAGTGCCCAGAATTTGGAAATCATGGCAGGAAGATCTCCCTCCTGTTGTCAGCCACAAAGGCCAGGGGCGCATCTACCGCAAGGCAAACAAGGCATTTGCCTAGGGCGGCATTTTTCAGGGGGGCGGCACTGCCTCCAGGCAGCAGGGACACGCGGGTTGATCTGATGCTCCAAAAAAGGCCTCCACAGCGCTTCTTTACTCACAGACAGTAATCAAGTATTAGTGTCCCGGCCGACCGGAACATATTTTCACTTGTCCCAATGCTGACGCTACTGCCTCTTAGTTTCTAGGACCGCCTGGCATCTAGTAACCAGTGACGTCACCTAATGCAGAGTGAGCCCGAGGCCCAAGCAATGAAAGCGGAGGAGGCGTTTACTTCCTCCTTTGCTGCTATTGGTTAGCTCCGCCCACCTCCTCCAGCATCTGCAGCAGCATTGCTCAGAGGGAAGGGATCTGGGTCTCAACTCCGAGGTGGGATGGAACCATGTGTGTTGTGACTGAAGAAGCCAGGCAGAGACCTATACAGAGAGGATGGCAGATGAGCTGACAGCAGAGGACAGTTGACACCCCTGGAAGGATGGGGGGAGGAGGAGGACACATCCTTAGATCTCAGGGGTTCATGCTGGGACCTGTAGTCCTTCACTTTTGGGTGTTGTGACCCCCTCAAAAGTGAAGAACTACAGGTCCCAGAATGAACCCCTCAGAGCTGAGAATGTGACACCCCCACAAACCCCCCAACTAGTGCAGGACTACAGGTCCCAGCATGAACTCATGAGCTCTAAGGGGTCACAACCTTAGATCTCAGGGGTTCACGCTGGGACTTGTAGTCCTTCAATTTGGGGGGGGGGTCACATCCTTAGATCTCAGGGGCTCATGCTGGGACTTGTAGTCCTTCAGTTTGGGAAATGTCAAATCCTTAGATCTCAGGGGTTCATGCTGGGACTTGTAGTCCTTCCGTTTGGGGGATGTTAAATCCTTAGCTCTCAGGGCTTCATGCTGGGACTTGTAGTCCTTCAATTTGGGGGGGTCACATCCTTAGATCTCAGGGGCTCAAGCTGAACTTGTTGTCCTTCAGTTTTGGGAATGTTAAATCCTTAGATCTCAGGGGTTAATGCTGGGACTTGTAGTCCTTCGATTTTTTTTAGGGGGGTTACATCCTTAGATCTCAGGGGTTCATTCTGGGACTTGTGGTCCTTCAATTTTTTGGGGGGAGGAAGTCACATACTTAGATCTCAGGGGTTCATGCTGGGACTTGTAGTCCTTCGATTTAAGGGAGGGGGCACATTCTTAGATCTCAGGTGTTCATACTGGGATTTCCAGTCCTTCACTAGTTGGGGAGGGGGGGGTCACACCTTCAGCTCTGAGGGGTTCATGCTGGGACTTGTAGTCCACAAATTTTTTCGGGGGGTGGTCACATCCTTAGATCTCAGGGGTTCATGCTGGGACTTGTAGTCCTTCACTAGTTGGAGATTGTGGGGTCACATCCTCAGCTATCAACTTTAGTTCCTGGAGGTCATGGTGGTACAAGTCCCCCAGGGGCCCTTGATGGCCACACTGTTTGAAACCCAGCTTTGTGAAAACCTTAGATTACTTTCCTCGATCCATCACTGGCTCCAATTTGAATGGGGGGGGGAGGGGCACCCAATTTGCCTTGCCTAGGGCAGCCCAAAACCAAAACACACCACTGACAAAGGCTGCACTAAGAACTAAAGTCTCCTGTTGGCAAAAACCAATGTGCCATTTTGTTGCCTTTGTATTCAAAGACCCAGGTCTATAACTGGCTTTTTCAGCAGTGAACACGGACGGGCATTGCATGCAAAATATAAATAGGGCTACCCTGTTCAACTTGCCAGCCAGCTAACCGACAGCATTGGTCAGCAACCCCAGTCTAAAAAATGGCTTTTATCAGCAAGGAACATGGATAGGTATCACTTATCAAGAAGGGGGATAAGAAAGCCAGTTCAATCTGCCAGCCAGTTAGCCAACTATCAAAAACCAGATTGACCTGTCTAACAACATGCGTTTAAAAACGGTTTAGTTAGCACACATTTGCAAATACATACGGAAGCCACGGGGCCACATCACGGGACCCTGAGTATCTGTGGTCCTAACTCTAGAAATCTTGAGAGTCCTCATAGTAGAGGCACATGCATTTAATGGAGAGACCAAGGGCAGGTGGACCTGAGGGAGCCCACCCCTCGTTAAAGGTACAGGAGCGCACTGGACACCCAGCATATAGCACGATGGCAGCTAGGGTATCCAATGCACCCACAAACCTCAAAAAATAAGTTTTGTGGGTGCATTGGATACCCTAGCTGCCATCGTGCTATATGCTGGGTGTCCAGTGCGCTCCTGTACCTTTAACGAGGGGTGGGCTCCCTCAGGTCCACCTGCCCTTGGTCTCTCCATTAAATGCATGTGCCTCTACTATGAGGACTCTCAAGATTTCTAGAGTTAGGACCACAGAAATTCAGGGTGCCGTGATGTGGCCCCGTGGCTTCCGTATGTATTTGGAAATGTGTGCTAACTAAACCCCTGTTTTTAAACGCATGTTGTTAGACAGGTCAATCTGGTTTTTTGATAGTTGGCTAACTGGCTGGCAAATTGAACTGGCTTTCTTATCCCCCTTCTGGATAAGTGATACCTATCCATGTTCCTTGCTGATAAAAGCCATTTTTTAGACTGGGGTTGCTGACCAATGCTGTCGGTTAGCTGGCTGGCAAGTTGAACAGGGTTGGCCTCTTTATATTTCCTCTGTATTCAAAGCCCTAATGTCTTGGTTGCCCTTGAGAATAGTCCTAAAAAATGAAAATGCACATGTTTTTGTTTTTATAAAAGAGTCACTTCAAGGAGTTAACACTGCCAAGGATACAAAGCTGAAACTCCTTACAGTTGTGTTTGTACAGAAGATTGACTTTATGAAGGTCAAGTTTAGCCATGTGTACATAGGATGGATAGTCTCTCTGCCTCCACATTTCAAATGCTTCATCACTGACTTTGAAGGTATGCCAGAGATGAGCTACTAGATAAAATCAGATTCAAAACTACAAACTCTGATTTCCTGTGGTAAACAGATGTGTTTGAATTTTACACTTGAAAACAGAGAATCAGGTGGTGGCATTGAAGGTCACTAAGAACCATAAAAACTGCAGAGATACATTTTGTTTTTAATGTGGCTACAAGTCCATTTAATACAGAACAAAGTTCATACCCACAATAACTACCCCATACAGAGCATGAAGCGGTGTTATGGGGCCTAGCAGGCCAAGTGAGGAAGTATTGCCTGGCTGCATGAAGATTTATCTGGGCAGCATTTGGTAAACTAGCTAGTAGCACATACTCCTAACCAACTGGACCTGTCATGTAATGTTGAAGATGCTTTGCTACTTGTGCATTACCTTCTTCAGTTTTAATGGGGGTCAGAGACATACCCTGGCATTTATAGCCACAAGGGTATCTCACTCACCTTAATCCAATCACCATGAAATGTGCCTAGGCAGATGCTGATTGTCCAGAACAGTGGTCTGCAAACTGTAGCCCTGGGGCCGGATGCAGCTTGCCTTTATATGGCCCTTGAGGCATAATTCCTGCCACTGACACCAACAGTGGGGCATAATTCCTGCCACTGACACCAACAGTGGGGCATAATTCCTGCCACTGACATCAACAATGGGGTACTATTCCTACCACTGACATCAACTATTTCTCCCCCTAATACCAAAGATTGTGCATTGTTTATTCTCCCTGGACATTCTTTACTCTCCCTGGACACAGTCTAGTCCCCCTAAAGTCTAAAGGACAGTAAACTGACCCTGGAAAGTTTGAAGACCCCTGGTCCAGAACATGTTTAGAGGTATAAAAGTTTGTGAAGCCATCCCCTTCCGATTAGATAATGCAATCCCATGATGCCATGAAGTCTGGGACAGGTGTTCTTCCTTCCAATTACATGGCTGATGGTGTGAATCAAACCACCTGTATAGAGATCTACCTTGACACATTCCATGGTGCGTAGATTAAAGTGGTTGTAAAGGCTGAAGGTTTTTTACCTTCATGCATTCCCCCCCAATCCTTACCTGAGTCTCCTTCGATTCAGAGACGTTCACAATAGCCTCAGCTGTATGGGGACTTTCCCTCTTCATTAGCTGAGACAGCAGTGGGAGCCAATGTCAATCACAACTAGTGAGCCAATAAAGGGGGTGGAGCGGGGCGGAGCCATGGTTCTAGGTGTCTTATGGATGCATAGAGCAGCGGCTTGGGAGAGAGCACGTATCGGTGCCCCCAGGGCAAGCTGTTTACCCTGGGGGTACTGCTCGAGAGGGAGGAGCCAGGAGCTTGTGGGAAGCCCAAAAAGAAAAGGATAGGGGCAGGTGTGTTCAAAACTACTGCACAGAGCAAGTGTGACATGTTTGTTATTTTATTAAAAAAAAATAAAAAATGAAGCTTTAGTATCACTTTAGTATCACTATCAAGGTAACTGTGTGTTAAGTTCCTGACTCTCTTTAAAACTTAACACGACCCTGTCTCCACAAATAGTAGACATGTAGAGGAACATTGTTCCCAAGCAGCGGCGGACTGACAACTCATGGGGCCCCCGGGCAATAGGGGATCATGGGGCCCCTGTGTCCTTGCCCACACTCAAAAAAGCCTATAAAAAAGGTACCAGGGGCATTTCATGGGGCCCCCTACTGACCCCGGGCCCTCGGGCAGTGCCCGAGTGCTCGAATGGTCAGTCTGCCACTGTTCCCAAGTGTACTTGTCCTCCCCACCAAGCAGAAATACAGCTCCGGGTACCTGCCTACAAGCACGTCCCCACTCCTTCCACAAGACTAATGCAAAGACTGATAGGCCACATTCCGGAATGGTCACTGTATTGCAAAATACATGCTAGTGGTCAAATCATTCTGTATGGATGCTGCTTCATACTAACACGTTTCACCCAAAAAGGGCTTAATTGTAGACTAATCATGATATCCACTGAGATTCTTATGTATAGAGCCACATTATGGCTAGAAAATGTGAACAGACCAATTGAAAACTGCAACATACTGTGTCCCCGTGTGCAGAGATGTTAAAGAATCTCTAAAGCTATTTTTTTTGGGATAGAGAAGGGAATGGTAAAATGGTAAAGTCGTTTGTTTTTATTTTTGCTCTCTGTGTTCTGTTCCAGAGATTTCTGTTCACTTCCTGTCCAGCAACAGAAAGTGAGAGAAAATCTCTACAAAACGAGGTAAATCCCCTCTTAGTTGTCACTAAAATAACTGTCTCCACTAGAAGATTTCCCCTCTATTTCAGTTTTGGTGACAACTGAAATTTTGTAGTAGTGAAAAATTATTGAAAGATCCTGCCATGTAAGTCCCTATTCAGGTCCTTCCTATTATAGGATGACAATGCTCTATCCCTCTCCCTAAATTGTACTCATCTGTTGTCAGCAGGGGCGGACTGACAACTCATGGGCCCCCGGGCAATAGGGGATCATGGAGCCCCTGTGTCCTCGCCCACACCCGAAAAAGCCAATGAAAGGTACCTGGGGCATCTCATGGGGCCCCCTACTGACTTGAGTGCTCAAATGGTCAGTCCGCCCCTGGTTGTCAGCCTGTTAAAAAGGCTCCCAGTTCAGTACAAATTACATAGGTGTAGTCCACTGTTGTTGCCATCAGGAATCCCATTCTGATCCATTGCTGGGGTGCATGCAGCATGGAAGTAGCTGCATAGAGGATGCAGGAGATCACACGCACTGATAATTAAAAAAAATATTAATTGTTTATCATACACAGTGCTTTAACAAGTTAAATACACTTCAGTTAGGGTTTACATCTACTTTAAATGCTTCCGGTTGAATACATTATATAGTATATAATACCCAATTACTGCCTATGGTCTGCGTTACTGGAAACCTAATTTCTGGAACTACTGTATTTAAATGTATGTATTTAAAAAAAAAAGATGGTGTTGTTGGATATATTTCTTTACTGTAGTAGGTTTTGTAAAAATTAACTCAGCAGCTACAAAAACTGTAGCTACTGATTTTTAATAAACAGACACTTACCTGTCCTAGGATCCAGTGGTGTACTCACCTGAGGGGGCTCCAGGGACCATCTTCAGTCCCCAGAGATGGCACCTTAGCTGTGGGCACCCGGCTGTTACAGCTTGCAGCTTCACAGCCAAGTGTCCACTGTGCATGCGTGATTCACGCCACGCATTGTGATTGGTCCGCAGTATTCTAGAAGACTGCAGGGCGGGAGGGGGGAAAGAGAACTTAAAAACCAGGTACCCTTTCTCCCCCTCCCAAAAAGATTGCCAAATGTGAAAGACGAGTGGGAGGGAGGCATTAAAGCAGAACTAGTGTTCCACTTTAACCGCTTCCATGCTGCCCTATAGCAGAAATACTGCTACAGGGCGGCGTGGGTATGCAAAATCACATATATGTGTGTGTGTATATATATATATATATATATATATATATATATATATATATATGACGTGATTTTGCAGTTCTTGGTAGGGCCGCCATTCGTGGCCTCGGCTGTCAATCACCGGATCCTGGCCGGTGATTCCCTGCTGGCACCCGCGATCTCTGAGTATTACCGACGGGGGAGAGACGAGTGTATAAACACAGATCTCTCCCCTGTCAGCTTCTGCACACTGCTTTGTATGGCTCTGCATAGCAGAGCCATAAAAAGCAGTGTGCTTACAGTATAAAGCACACACACAGCACACAGTAAAACAGCACAGTTAACCCTTTGATCGCCCCAGATGTTAACCCCTTCCTGCCTAGTGCCATTAGTACAGTGTCAGTGCTATTTATTAGCACTGACCACTGTATTTGTGTCACTTGGGATGTCATTGACACCAAGTCAGTTCCATCCAGTGTCCGAAAGCCCGCCACAGTCCCGCAGTCTGCTATAAGTCGCTGATCACCACCATTACTAGTAAAAAAAAGAAAAAATTCCAGTATATTTACCGCCATTTGTAAAAGCTATAACTTTCACATAAACCAATTAATTTACACATATTGGGATTTTTTTTAGCGCAGACATGTAGCAGAATACATTTTGGGCTAAATTTATTACACTTTTATTTTACTGGACATGTTTAATAGCAAAGAGTCAAAAAAATTTTTTTTTTTCAAAATTTTGGGCTTTGTTTGTTTATAGCGCAAAAATTAAAAAACACACAGGCAATCAAATACCACCGAAAGAAAGCTCTATTTGTGGGAAAAAAAAGGACGTACATTTCATTTGGGTCCAGCACTGCATGACCGCGCAATTGTCAGTTAAATAACACAGCGCCATATCGCAAAAAATGGCCTGGTCAGGAAGGGGGGTAAATCCTCTGGAGGGCAGGTGGTTAAAGCAAATGTAAAGGTATTTTTTATTAAAATAATAAACAAGGTATACTTACCTGAGCAGTTACTTACCCCTTCTTTTGGAGTCCCTCAACAGTGCTGTCCTTTCCTGTGGATGCCCCCTCAACAAGTCATGCAAGAGGGCACCCATGTAGGCATGCTCCTGAGTCGGGTTGTGGGCATCAGTAGACACACACAGCGTGGCTCAGTCACGCCCCCTGCTTCCTCCTCTAGTCCTATAGCTCCTGCTGCTTTCTGTGTGTCCTGTAAGACTAGGTAGAGGGAGCAGCGCTGGATCGTGAGAGAACTTAGATATGTTTTTAGGGATGTGGGAACAGGTATTGGAAGTGTTTTTTATCTTATTACAGAGAATGCATTCTTCCCCTTTTATTCAAGTAAATTTGAAGGCTAAGTCCACCTTTATAAAAACATTAGAAATGCATTTATATGGTGCATGGTGTTGGATGTATATTTCCCAAATGGAGTCCTATGCTACTCATGCTAATCTAAAAATGGTAAACTGCTTTCCTGAAAAAAAGTCTGTGAATTATAAAACTCAATAACTCAAGCTTAGATTTACATCACACAGCTGAATGATCAGAAGTGACTCACCCCCTTTTGCTCCCCCTTCCTTCTTACTTTATATTTCTATGTTACCCTTACTCCCTGTGACACCAGGTGATCATTATCTCAAAACCAAAGCAACATGTAATGTTTTGTATATTTAACCACTTGCCCTCCAGATGATTTACCCCCTTCATAACCGGGCCTTTTTTTGCTATACGGCTCAGTGCTACATTAGCTGACAATTGACACTATAAACAAATGAAATTTATATCATTTTTTTCACACAAATAGAGCTTTCTTTTGGTGGTATTTGATCATCACTGTGTTTTTTTTGTGCTATAAATGAAAAAAGACCGAAATTTAAAAAAAAAACAATATTTTCTACTTTTGCTATAAAACATATCCAATAAAAAATTTTCTTCGTAAATTTAGGCCAAAATGTATTCTGCTACATGTCTTTGTTAAAAAAATATTAATATACAATAATAATAATAATATACAATAAGTGTATATTAATTGGTTTGTGTGAAAGTTATAGCGTCTACAAATGGTGATATGCATACTGGAATTTTTTATTTATTTATTTTATACTAAATGTATTTATTTAATACTAGTAATGGTGGCAATCAGTGACTAATAGTAGAACTGCAATAGTACAGCAGGCATTCTGACACTAACTGACACTGTGTGGGAACTGACTAACTGCCAGTGACATCCCCAGTGACACTAATACAGTGATCAGTGCTAATAAAAAGCACCAACAATGTACTGATACTAGGCAGGAAGGGGTTGACATCTGGGGCAATCAAAGGGTTAACTGTGTTAGGGAGTGATTTAACTGTGCACTGTGTGGTGTTTTACTAGGGGACGTGCTGGCTTTTATCTCTATGCTTTGCAGAGAGATAAAAACTTGTACATCCCCACTGACAAGAGAGAGATCTGTTTTGTTTATACTCACAGATCTCTCTCCTGTTAGCTGCTCCACTGATCACCCAGCCCTGGGCATGAATTACTGGCTGGGACCCAGTGATTGACACCTACAGGAGCCAATGACAGCACGGGTAGGATGGCATGTGCGCCCCCTACCCGGAAGAGCAGAATCACGTGTATATATACAGGATTTTGCGCAGAGTGGCCTCCCTGTAGCCGTAAAACTGCTACAGGGCAGCCAGCAAGTTATTATTATTATTAGTAGTAGTAATAAAAGAAGTAGTAGTAGTAATAGTGAAGTATACAGGATTTATATAGAGCCAACAGTTTGCACAGGGCCAAAGTAAAGGGAAAGAAAACCGTTTCACTACAGTTCAAAATCCTGCTTATGAGAGTTTACAGTCTAAAATGTCACTTATTTCACAAAGCTCACCTGCTTTTCAAATTAAAAAAAAATAGCAGTTATAAAGTTCCACATGGGCACCTAGATCTCATGGACCCAGTATCATTTGCATCCTCTGCACCAATTAGGATACATACATTGGTTTAAAATGAAATCTCTATCATTTTCAGATCAAAAAGTGAATGAGATGTGTGCCGGCTGCAGCAACCCCATCTCCGACCGCTTCCTGCTGCGAGTAAATGATAGATTGTGGCACGAATGCTGTGTAAAGTGTGCAGTGTGTTTACAGATTCTTTCTGGAACCTGCTACTACCGTAACCGTCAACTTTACTGCAAGGATGACTATGAAAAGTAAGTACAGCATTTATATTCTCTTAAATTACGCCAAAGTGTCTGCAGCTACAGAGGTCAGTGATAACTTGTTTTAAAGTGTATTTACTGCTTGTTAGGAATTTATCTGAGTAGCCACAGACCTGGCTTCTTTCTCTTGTCTGGCCATATATTCAGTGGATTACAGCCTTGATTGGTCATGTCATAGATACTTTGATAAAATAAACCCCAACATACAAATTGGGTAAAAGATTTGTTGTGTGACTGGAGATCAGATTTACAGCGGCATTAAACCTGTAGCCCTCTTTTGGTAGAGGGTGGGGGGTTAGGAGAAATGGCCCTCTCCAAACAGAATATTGCACTAAACCTGTAGGAAAACAAGAGAACCAGAACCTTCGTTAAGTGGAAGAGTGAGTTAGCTAATAAAGTTTCCATTGCCTGAACCCAGTACAAGACCGCTGTCCTGGGTGGAGGAAATTAACAAGTAAATTAACCAGTAAACTAATAAAAAAAATTGGGAGCAAAAGAACTACTGCAACCAGCATATAACATTATTATTGCAGTATATTATTTTACAGGATTTATATAGCACCAACAGTTTGCACTGCACTATACAATATAAAGTGAGACAAAACCACAACAATACAAATTCAAAACAATAGGGTTAGAATCATAAGTATATAGATGCACACCAGTATAGAAAGAATACAAGCTTTGTATAGGAAGATGTTAATGGAAGTACATACATCCAATGTACAAACAGGTATTGTTAGAAAATAGCCCCATAGGAGTCCTGGTGGAATTGTGCACATATACCCTAGTATATATAGTTATTAATAAAGATGCTCCCAGATGTTGCAGCAAAGTCAAGCTGCAGGGGCCTCTGAGGATGATGCAGGATCTGTGTATGTGTTGAATACCTAAAAAACAAAAAACCTGAGGTCATGGGGAGATCCTCCAACTGTTGTCCAACCAGCCTGGATTGCAGCTTCTCACTGGCAGGAATTGTGGTGTGGCACTGGAACTTAGATTCAGCCTATCTACTCTGCTCTTTAGTCCCTACATAATAGCTTCTAATCTGATATGCAACCAGATCTCCAAGCTAATGTTCCTGAAATGGCCACTGGAAGCCTAATTTGGCTCCAGCCTATGTTGATTATTGACCCTTAAAAGATATAAAAATGTGCATTTACTATTTTTTGTTTTGGAGGTCTGTAAGGCATTGCACCAGCAATCAGCAGATTGCTAATGCAGAACTCCTGCAAACCTATTAGTGTATCTGTGTGCTCGTTCTTCGTCCAGGCAAGCAGATACATTTTGACAGAAAGAATCAATGAACTACCACAGCACCGTGCTAGTTTGAGAACTACAACGCAAAGGCTGTTGAAACTTGTAGTTTTTCCATTCACAGAATACGGTGAATGAGTGACGTGGCCAGGTGGGCAGAGCCCCGCATTGCCACTTTTTTAAAAATTGTGACAGCTAGGCAGGGTTGAAGACCACCCACTAGCTGTCAAAACAGGGGATTGGGGGGTCGATCCTTTCATAACATGTTACACCCTGAATATGGGTGTAACATGTAACATGTTACAAAAGGTGAACTTATCCATTAAGCTACAACTAGCTATAGAATCCCAGACACCAAGAGGGACAGGGTTAACTAGAATAACAGCAGCTGCATATAAATTATATTGCATTAAACAAGTTAATTTATCAATGTACTGAAAAGGTGACCACTACACATACATTAGCGCAGACCTAGCTATCTGACACTATGCATGTGAAATAACAAGGACAGAAAAGAAATACCCTGTCTGTCACAAGGATTTAGAGATACCCTCAGAAGCTGCAGTTAAACTATTGGATCATAGGAATACTTGCATAATAGTCCCTTCTGGCTTGGGGTTTAGCAGCATAACAATAGGACATGTGGCTGAGACTTTGTCTCTCTCTGCCATTCCTCCTTCCAGTGTTTCAAAGCCAACAACCCAGGGACAGGAAGTGCATGCATAATACATTTACAGGCATTTGCAAATTCAGACAGTAGAGGGCAGCAGATCCCTACAAGCCCAAAAGCAAAGATGTAATATGTTGCAGCTTAACAATCCTTAAAGTGTTACTAAAGGCATTTTTTTTTAATTAAAATAACAAACATGTTATACTCATGGAGCCACAGTGGCATTGCACAGATTGGCCCCAGTCCTCCTCTTCTCAGGTCCCCCACTGGCAATGCTGGCTCCTCCTCTTCTTTATGTGTCCCCATAGCAAGCTGTTTGCTATGGGTACAAACACTCCATAGAAACACACAGAGGGACTTAGCCCTGCCCCCCCACTTCCTCTTCACTTGATTGACGACAGCTAGAGCCAATGGCTCCTGCTGCTGTTCGAGTCCTGTGTGAAGAGGAAGCAAGCGGAGAAAAGATGCACAGCACTGATCTCTTCTCCCCTCTCTTCCCCTTCACACAGGGAAGGGGGAGCACAGGGAATGTAAAAACATTTTTTACCTTAATCCAAGCAATGCATTTTTAGGTTTAGTATCACTTTTAATATGGTGGCTGCATTCATTTTAGGCTTTTTATTTCTTTATTATCATCTGGCAATGCTGCCAGTAAAACACTTCCTGTCTTATGGTATCTCCATTCCACAAGAGGAGCAATGGAGCCACCCTTGGACAGCAGCATTGTCAGTCTGGGGAGAGGATAGTGTTAGATGCTCTAGCAGAGTTAGATGGACTTGACAGACAAATTAAGGACAAACTTCAGATCACAGTTTTACATAAATTAATAAAAGCTGTCCATTGTAAGGACACCTGTCAGTGTTAAATGGTTTGTTTCAGCCCTCTAACTGCCAATTGTGTAGGACAGCTTAGGCCTTGTACACACCATACGTGAAGAACAACTGATGGAAAAAAACAAGCAGAGATTTAAGTTTACATCAGTTTTCATGTGTGTTTCAATGAGTTTTATGCATGTTGCAGATTCCTGTGCAGAAAAACATCTACACCTGATGCTAGTGTTATGTTGTGAACACGGTACACAAAGAACAATATTGTGGGCTGTATTTTTTATTTAAAATTTACTGGGCTATATAATAAACTGGCAAGATTGGGCTTAAAGTTGTGCTTATGTTTTAGAAATCCAAAGCAAAAAAAAAGACAGTAAAAAAAAAATAAATATATATATATACAGTCATGGCCGAAATTGTTGGCACCCTTGATATTTTTCCTGAAAATCAAGTATTTCACACAAAAAAGGTATTGCATTAACACATGTTTTGCTATACACATGTTTATTCCCTTTGTATGTATTGGAACAAATATAAAACAGAGGCAGAAAAGCAAATATGACATAATGTCACACAAAACCCCAAAAATGGGCTGGACAAAAGTATTGGCACCCTTAACTTAATATTTGGTTGCACACCCTTTGGAAAACATAACTGAAATCAGTCGCTTCCTATAACCATCAATAAGCTTCTGACACCTCTCACCCGGAATTTTGGACCACTCTTCCTTTGCAAACAGCTCCAGGTCTCTCTTATTGGAAGGACACCTTTTCCCAACAGCAATTTTAAGATCTCTCCACAGGTGTTCAATGGGATTTAGATCTGGGCTCATTGCTGGCCACTTCAGAACTCTCCAGCGCTTCTTTGCCATCCATTTCTGAGTGCTTTTTGACGTATGTTTGGGGTCATTGTCCTGCTGGAAGACCCAGGATCTTGGACGCAAACCCAGCTTTCTGACACTGGGCCCTACAGTGCGACCCAAAATCCTTTGGTAATCCTCAGATTTCATGATGCCTTGCACACAGTCAAGGCACCCAGTGCCAGAGGCAGCAAAACAACCCCAAAACATCATTGAACCTCCACCATATTTTACCGTAGGTACTGTGTTTTGTTCTTTGTAGGCCTCATTCCGTTTTCGGTAAACAGTAGAATGATGTGCTTTACCGAAAAGCTCTATCTTGGTCTCATCTGTCCACAAGACGTTTTCCCAGAAGGCTTTTGGCTTACTCAAGTACATTTTGGCAAACTGTAGTCTTGCTTTTTTATGTCTCTGTGTCAGCAGTGGGGTCCTCCTGGGTCTCCTGCCATAGCGTTTCATTTCATTTAAATGTCGACGGATAGTTCGCGCTGACACTGATGCTCCCTGAGCCTGCAGGACAGCTTGAATGTCTTTGGAACATGTTTGGGGCTGCTTATCCACCATCCGGACTATTCTGCGTTGCAATCTTTCATCAATTTTCCTCATCCGTCCACGACCAGGGAGATTAGCTACAGTGCCATGGGTTGCAAACTTCTTGATAATGTTGCGCACTGTGGACAAAGGCAAATCTAGTTCTCTGGAGATGGACTTGTAACCTTGAGATTGTTGATATTTTGCCACAATTTTGGTTCTCAGGTCCTCAGACAGTTCTCGTCTCCTCTTTCTGTTGTCCATGCTTAGTGTGGCACAGACAGACACACAATGCAAAGGTTAAGTGAACGTCTCTCCTTTTTATCTGCTTTCAGGTGTGATTTCTATATTGCCCACACCTGTTACTTGCCCCAGGTGAGTTTACAGGAGCATCACATGCTTGTAACATTCTTATTTATCCGCAGTTGTGAAAGGGTGCCAATACTTTTGTCCAGCCCATTTTTGGAGGTTTGTGTGACATTATGTCGAATTTGCTTTCTTTCCTCCCTTTTTTTGTTTTGTCCCAATACACACAAAGGGAATAAACATGTGTATAGCAAAACATGTGTTAATGCAATACGTTTCGTGAGAAATACATGATTTCCTGGAGAAATATCAAGGGTGCCAACAATTTCGGCCATGACTGTATATATATATATATATATATATATGCCTTTTTTCTCAGAGAAGAGGTGCAGGAACTCCCCCCTTACAAGTTACCTCTTGTCTCCACCCCTACCCACGTCGGAGCTTCGTTACTTGGTTCCTCCCTCAACCCAACTCCCAGTAATGCCCCTTTTAAAGAATACAGAACCAAGTATCATTTTGTGGAGCTAAATTTGTATAGAATTTGGTAATAACAAGAAAAGAAGTACATTTAGTTTCCTGTAGCCAGCAACAACAGATCCCACAGCAACAGCAGACCCTCCCACCAACAATGGACCCCCCACAACAAAATAGCCCTCCATCAACAATAGTAGATCCACCCTAGCTATATATATATATATATATATATATATATATATAACATTATATCTGTATTTAGTTGTTCAGCTTTAAATTCATCTACAGCTGGTGTTTTTACTTTATGTACTCCCATCTGATGCCGAGCTTCCAAAACCCCAATTCCAAAAAAATTGGGATGCTGTGTAAAATCTACATAAAAATAGAGTGTAATGATTTGCAAATCTCAAAAACTCACATTTTATTCACAATAAAAAACTGAAAATATATCAAATGTTTAAACTGAGAAAATATACCATTTTAAGAAAAAAAAATAAGGTAAGTTTGAAATTGATGGCAGCAACAAATCTCAAAAAAAGTCTGGACACTGCAACAAAAACCTGGCAAAGTATGTGGTATGATGGGGTATAAAAAGAGCATCCTAGAGAGTAAGAATGTCTCAGAAGTAAAGATGGGCAGAGATTCACCAATCTGTCAAAGGTTGCGTCTAAAAATTGCATGCATGTTAACTAATGTTTTACACTTCCAGGTATATATTACCTTTCACTGATATTACAGTACCCTCACAGCTCCCTCTAAATCACTGCATGTTTTTTTTTCCATTAACTTGAACAAATATATACTCCGGGAGTGGACTGACCATTTGGAAACTCGGGCACTGCCCGAGGGCCCGGGGTCAGTAGGGGGCCCCATGAGATGCCCCTGGTACCTTTTTTCATAGGCTTTTTTGAGTTTGGGCAAGGACACAGGGGCCCCATGATCCCCTATTGCCCAGGGGCCCCATGAGTTGTCAGTCCGCCCCTGATATACTCCATCTTCCAGGTCTCTCTCACTTGTGCCGTATCCAGGTTCAGGGGCTGCTAATCCAGCAGTGCCGGTATGTGTGTGTGTATATATATATATATATACACACACATACTATTCAAATGTACAAAAATAATTTTTTGCCATACTTCAGCATTATAGTTACTAAAAAGTTCATTATTTTACATTATTTTTCTCAGCCTTCTTTTGTCTTAGCTTTTGCTGATGATCCTGCCAGTAACACTTTTTTTCTGTCCTAGGGTGACAACACCCACTGTACCGTATCTATAAAGAATTAGCATTATCACCCCTTGAACCCTATCAGCCCACAAGATTTCTGGCAGGATCAATGTAATTACATAATTTATAAGGGTGAAAAAAGACACAGATCCATCCAGTTCAACTTAAGTGTGTGTGATTTTTATTCTTTAACAATTCCCATAGCCCTGTACTATATTATATGCTTCCTGAGAGTTTTTTTAAGTTATTGACACTACCTAGTACAGCTACCAGGGGGAGGGAGTGCCACACTATTACTGCTCTAACAGTAAAGAACCTTTCCTCAATCTAAGGCCATGTGTCCTCTTTAGGAACCTTAGAGTAAACACTTTATTACAGTTACTGAAGTCATGTTTGATATATTTGTACATAATCCTATCCCTTTGTAACCACCTCTACTCTAGAGTGAATAACTGTAATCTATGTAATCAATCCTCATAGCTGAGGTCCTCCAACCTCCTTAATAACTTTGTTGCCCTTCACTGAACTCTTTCTATTTCAACAATGTCTTTCCTGAGGATTGGTGACCAAAACTGAACTGCATATTCAAGATGAGATCTATCCAGTGTGATGTAAAGGGGTAGAATTAGCAATATATCTCTGGAAGGTATGGCCTTTTTAGCATCTGACGGCACTTTTCTAGCCTTGTTAGCTGTGGCTTGGCATTGCAAGCTATTGCTAAGTCTGTCTTTTACAAGCACCCTAGAACCCTTTTCCATCAATGATTCTCCCAGGCGAGCCCCTCCTAATGTGTATTTTTGGCACCTACATAACTTTACATTTCTCACTATTGAACCTTATCTGCGATGTAGTTGCCCAACTTATGATACCTTACCCCAGACAAATGTCTGTATAGAGTCTTATTCCATTCCCTGAAATACCTTACATACTGTTAATGTTAGGCTGACTGTTATAGCTTCCTGGTATACATTGTGATCATTTTTTGTAAACTGGTACCATATTTGCTCTACACCATGCAGCTGGTACCATTCCAGTCGGTAAGGTGTCTTTAAAAATGAGAAATAGCAGCTTTGCTATAACAGAGCTAAGTTCTCTAAGGACTCAATGATGTAAGACAGGGGTCTCCAAACTGCAGTCCAAGGGCTTAATGTGACCCTTTGCTTGTTTTTTACCTGGCCTTGGGGCACTTTTCCTTCCACTGACACAAAGCACTATTCTTTTCATTGACATCAACGATGGGGCGCTATTCTTCCCAGACACCAATGGTGGAACGTTATTCCTCCCACTGACACCAATGATTGGGCACTATTCCTCCCACTGACACAAACTATGGGGCGTTATTCCACCCACTGACACCAATGATAGGGGCACTATTCCTCCCACTTACACCAATGATGGGGTGCTATTCCTCCCACTGACACAAACAATTGGGTGCTGTTCCTCCCACTGACCCCAATGATGGGGCACTGTTCCTCCCACTGACCCCAATAATGGGGCACTGTTCTTCCAACTGACCCCAACGACGGGGCACTGTACCTCCCACTGACACCAGCGATAGGGCACTGTTACTCCCACTGACACCAGTGCCGGGGCACCATTACTCCCACTGACACAAGT